>NC_135239.1:34289029-34889029 GCF_051348905.1 Ranitomeya variabilis | reverse complement strand
AAATTTGAGGTCCGCTTACTAGATAGCAGAAGACAGATAGTATACTTTCATGGTCAGCAGAAAAACACTAACAAAACACCATCCAGAGATTACCTTAAACTCTGGCATTAACTCATAACGCCAGAGTAGCAATCCCTGATCAACGAGAGCTTTCCAGACACAGTAACAAAACTTCAGCTGTGAACTGGAACAAATAGGCAAAACAAAACATGGACAAAAGTCCAACTTATCTAGTAGTTGTCTAGAAGCAGGAACAAGCACTGAGAGGCATCAGATAACATTGTTGACCGGCAAGAAACCACCAGAGAAATGAGCTTAAATAGCGACACCCACTACTGATGGAAACAGGTGAAACAGGAAAGAGGATGACAAGTCCAATTCCACAAGCGGCCACCGGGGGAGCCCAGAATCCAAATTCACAACAATCATCCCCTCTGTTCACCTGTTCCCATCAGGATGTGGGAGTCGCTATATAACCTTGCTCCTCTGTCACTTCCATGCCGGTCAACATTGTAATCAGAAGCCTTTCTGTGCATGTTCCTGCTACCAGACAACTTCCAGCTAAGTCGGACTTTTGTCCTTGTTTGTTTTTTGCATTTTGTTCCAGTTCACAGCTGCAGTTTCGTTTCTGTGTCTGGAAAGCTCTTGTGATCTGAAATTGCCACTCTGATGTTATGAATTAATACTAGAGTCTTAAAGTAATTTCAGGATGGTGTATTGATAGGGTTTTCAGCTGACCATGAAAGTACCCTTTCTGTCTTCCTGCTATCTAGTAAGCGGACCTCGATTTTGCTAAACCTATTTTCATACTACGTTTGTCATTTTCATCTTAAATCACCGCCAATATATGTGGGGGCCTCTGTCTGCCTTTCGGGGAAATTTCTCTAGAGGTGAGCCAGGACTATATTTTCCTCTGCCAGGATTAGTTAGTCCTCCGGCCGGCGCTGGGCGTCTAGGGATAAAACGCAGGCTACGCTACCCGGCTACTGTTAGTTGTGCGGCAGGTTTAGTTCATGGTCAGTTTAAGTTTCCATCCTTCCAAGAGCTAGTTCCTATGTATGCTGGGCTATGTTCTCTTGCCATTGAGAACCATAACAGGCGCCATTGCGCAGGTTTATATAGGGTGCCAACCTCTGCTGCTAGGAAGGGTACAGACAGTTGGTCTGGTAGGGAGTTTGTGCACCCTGTAACTTTGTCAGCAGCCATATGTGTTTTAGATCGTGAATGTTATTGAGTGTTTTATATAATTGAAGTAAATGTTAAGTTTTAATTAGTCATTTGCTCTATTTTTGAAAAAGTGTCTTTTTCTGCGGTGATAATAAACACCCAACAATCCAGCACAGAGGATAACAGTCCATATTCCCTTCTTTCTCTCTCTGACATGCTGTGTTCACTTCATAGTTCCAAACAAGACTGATCTGTGTCTCACCTCCCCATTCACAGGTTAGGGGGGTGGGTCACAGGGGCTCATTGTTTCAACAAGCTAGGTCAACATGTCATTAGCATATTAGCAAACAACATTATTCACTGACCCTGTGGAGAGATAACAATACAGAACTGTGGGGAGAATATCAGATGGCAAATAACAACTCAACACCATGAAAATAAGTAAAATAGAAATATACACAAAATGATACCCACATAACATATCACACCATCACACCTGCCATACAGTCATGTCTCACAATGTAAATCCATCTGAAGGGGTTAAATAATTTTACAACCAGGAGCATACTAATGCAGCTGTTGCTCCTGGCTGTAAAAACAGGGAAATGAATGGAATGCAGGGGAGCGTAGCTACCTAGACTTGCGGTGCTGCGCCCCCTGGTGGCATAAACTCATATGAACTCTAGCGTGGGAATTTTTCTGAATATTTTCCCATGTATGAGAAAATCTAAACTGGGGGGAAGATTATTCCCTAGTATAATATTGAAAATTATATGTATATAATAGATGTAGAGGATATCCTCTCACTTCTTGGAGTTGCATATCGGGAGGTTAGGAAAGAGAACAGCTACGTAGGTGCAACCAACACTAACTTCAATGGGCGTCCAAGTGTGGTGTTCATCCGGAGTAGTAAACCCTTCACGTTTTTACGATATAATTTTTGTAGTAAAAATTAGCATGCACTATGATTCTCCTCATCAATACAATTGCAATGATACCAAACACGTCGAGTTTATTTATAATTTTAATGGTGAAAAAAAAATCTGATGTTTGCAAAAGAAAATATTTCGTGGAGACTCGTAACATTTTTATTTTTTGGTTTTTTTGGTCCAATGGAGCTGTATGATAGCTTATTTTTTGCTGGGCGACATAATGTTTTTATTAGTTAGAGTGTGGGGACCAAAAAAAATGTAGTTTTGGCGTTCTTGAATTTTTCCATTTGCGGTGTTTACCGATCGGGCTAATTGTTTTTTGGACTTTTCTGGACATGGTGATACCAAATATGTGTAATTTTTATTTTTTTTTAATATTTTTATTTTCAATTGGGGGAAAGGGGTGATTTAAACTTTAACTTTTTTTTTAAACATTTTTCAGATTTTTTTAAATTTTTTTTAATGTTCTTGTTAGACCTATTAAGGGGCTTGAAGATGCGATTGTCCGATCGCTTGTGCTGTATGCAACTATGCCATAACATCGCTGCATATAGCAGAAATCACAGTCTCCTTTGATGCTTGGCCATGGGCAGGATTTCAAAGAAGTTCCATAAAGATAAGCTCCGGCAATCATGGCAACATATCGGTGAGCCACGATCATGTCACGGGTACACCGATAGGCGGAAGTACTCAGACGTTGGTGCGTGTTAAATGGAGCTGTCAGAGGCATCCATTTGCAATTGTTAGCGGCAGGTCTTGGCTGTAATACTCAGCCTTCATCTGCTGGGTATGGGGTGGGTTCGCTGCATGAGCCCGCCCCATACACCTGCTTCCAACTGTTCACTTTTCAATAAGACCAATTAAAATTCAATTGCGATTAATTATACAAATACACAACCTAACCCCAACATTAGCCTCATCTCTAACCTTAGCCCCAACCTTTACCCTAGCTCAACCCTAGCCCAACCCTAACCCTGGCTCTAACCCTAGCCCCAACCCTAACCCTAGCCCAACCCTAACTCTAACCCCAACCCTAACCCTAGTCCCAACCCTAACCCTAGCCCAACCCTAGTCCAACCCTAACCCTAGCTCTAACCGTGGCCCCAACCCTAACCCTAGCCCAACCCTAGCCCTAGCTCTAACCCCTAAAACTAGCCCCAACCCTAACCCTAGCTCTAACCCCAACCCTACTCCTAGTCTCAACCCTAACCCTAATGGAAAAATGGAAAAAAATATATATTTTAAATTTTTACCTAACTAAGGGAGTGATAAAGAGGGGTTTGATTTACTTTATTTTATTTTGATCACTGTGATAGGGTCTATGACAGTGATCATAGTGAACCAATAGGAAAAATCTCCTACTGTTGCCGGGTGCCAGCCTGCAGATCTCGGCAGGCGCACTGCACATGCACCCACCATTTTCTTCCCGGAAGAAGACGTCGAGGGCCGGGTGACAGAGCCGGAGGGACCGGGGGACACCAGAGGTACCGGTAGTCTAGGGGGACCCCATTTCTCTCTCTTCTGATGTGCTAGATCATATCAGATGAGAAAGAAATAAATGGAAAATTGGACTTTTTTTTGCAGGAATAACGGCGATTGCAAGACGGGGCGCTAAAAACCGACCCGAATCGTGTTCTCCTGGGTCTCAGCTACACCTGGTAGCTGAGACCCTGGAGATTTTCTGACGCTGGGGGACGCTATAACCTTATTTCTCAGTGCAGTTAAAAAGCGGCGCTGAGGAATAAGTACCCATTAACTGCCGCCGTTAAAAGGCGTAACAGCGGTCGTTAAGGTGTTAAAGGAGTATTCCCAACTCCAAGCTCCTATCCCAATATGTAGTAGGTTTATTAATAATAATAATAATAATAATAATAATAACACTAGCAAATATCTCCAATTAGAAATGTAATATAGTTTTTCTGATTTGCTATGTCTCTTTCCTCATGTGCAGGCATTGCAGGACTTTAGGTATCCATGGTTATGACCACTGATATAGTGACATCAAGTTGCTAGTTGTCGTAACCATGAATACCTAAGGTCCTACAATGTCTGCACATGGGGAAAGAGACATAGCGAATCACAAAAACTATACTGCATTTCTAATTGGAGGTATTTGTTGTTATTATTATTATTATTATTATGATTAAACCTACTACATATTGGGATAGTATCTTGTAGATGGAATAACCCTTTAATGTTAAGGTTTATCTTACATATATGACAACACACAGTGTTTGTAAGTCTCTAATGAGCTATTTGTGAAACTACAGATCCCAGCAATCTTTGCCATTTTCTGACCACATCGTTTCGGCTCCCATCTTAACCACATGCATTCAATGCAAATCCTCTCTTGTTGCCTTGGCAACTAAGAATAATTAACACGTCGGGGATTTTAGCTCCTTTCCTCCATATTTCCATTACTGTTAATTTAGTGTCTCACTAATTGTATTAACAGTGAACTTGATATAGTTTTTTCCTTCATTACTAATTAGACTTTAAGCAGTGGCAGGATACTAGTCACCAGGAGCAGATCCGCCAGGTGCAGTTCATTACCCATAATGTATTATGTATATCCTCCATTATAAGAACATATTCAGACTTATGCCCTAATACTGGTGACATATTGCTTCTCTCCAATCAGTAAATTCGTCTCCTTCTCCCCACCGGGGCACTGAGTCTTATAATTATGTCCAGGGCATTAATATTAATATTTCTTAAAGGGAATGTCTGCTTTCTAAATCCCATCTCAAATAACCTGCTAAGAAATTGTGAATAAATTGTAAGTTTATTGTAAAAGTTTTTTTTATCTGTATTTTTCTAGCTTAAAAACCCACATCTTAAAAAAATGCGGAACTAAATTAATTTTTATGCTGATTTGATGCACTTTTAATCATATTATGAGCAGCTGTCTTTTTTGGTGCATTTCGGCTGCAAAAACCTCACAAAAGCCTGGATAAAAATCATGTTTTGCCATGATTTAACCATAAAAAATGTACAGAACTAACATGATATTTTTTTTAACATTTATAAAAAAAATCAACATCTTTTTTAATGTGAATTTTGGCAGTACCGGTGCCAAAAATCACATAAAAAACCCTCTGGGTGACAATACTCTCGTCCGCTGAGAGTATCTGCTGCCATTGTCACCAGAGAAGTAAATCCTTGAACCTGAGTTGCGTACTACGCCTTTTCCGTCTTTCGCATAGGCAGTGAATGGAGCTGCGATGGGCGTGTGCGACCATGGCAAGCTATTTAGTCCTAGCAAGCAACAATGGGAGATCAGGACCCCCATTTTAGTGATGGATTTGGGGTCTTGGGACCCCCAGAGATCATACATTTATCACATATTTTGTAAATAGCAAATTTATTTAATCGGAAAACCCGTTTACCCGATAAAGAAGGTAGGGATTTTCCAGGTTGGATTCCAAAGACAGAGTCCCCAAACTAGTCAGTGACCGGCATCACAAGCACGGGCAAGGTGATAGATGGGGGTCGTCATCAGAAGAGCATCAGGATGGGACGAGCCACAGGGCAGAATGCACCGAATGACCTCCTGAAATAATTGACGCCAGCGGCGCTGCATAAGTCATTCAAGAGGATCCAGGCCAGAAAAGGCCCAAAACTGACCGGCACCTTCTAAAAAAAAGAAGCAAGTGTGGACAGGTGCAAGCTGCAGTCATTGCATTATATAGGAATCATGCTGCTGCAGCAACTTGCACCTGTTCACACTTGCTTCATTCTATAAGGAGGTGCTTGTCAGTGTTTTGTTAATGGATTAACCCCTTCCCGACTGTTATGCTGTAAGAATCAGGCTGCACTCAGATGTCATCCGAGTGCAGTCCTATTGTGAGTGTGACGATTCAAAGAGGGAAAACAGAAAGTGGACCCTCTAGACCGCGACGACGAACCCCTCACGGACGAGCTGACCAGATAGGCCGCCCCCTATACAGGGAGTTAGGGGCAGGCCCGTAAGGGACTATCGCCACGGAAGCTGGAGTACCAGGATGGGAGAAGACCAAGAAGAGGCAGAGATAGTAGGACCACAGGATAGGTGAGTACTGCAGAGACACAGGACTGATGTGTAAACTGCAGCAGTGCAGGGACTGGTGGAGGAACTGAGGGAATGCAGAGGCTAGAAGGATACAGGAAAGACAGGATAAACCCAAAGTCAGAGGGAAAACGAACTTCACAGAGACTAAGAGCGGCCAGGAACACCTGAAGGAACAAATGATAACCAGGCACAGAGGGACGGCAGGAAGCAGTTTAAATACCTAAAGACAGGGTAGCACTTCCGGGTAACAGACCTCCAGAACCATAGAGAGTACAATAAGGAGCGCCGACTTCCGGGTACTAGTCCTCCAGGACCATAGAGGAGACGAAGAGGAGCGCCGACAGAAGATCAGAAGTGCGCACGCGCAGCACTGAACCTGGTATGCGCGCGCGCACAAGAAGCAGAGGCCGGGAGCGAGCGAGGAGGCGGCAGCAGTGGTATGATAGTGACCTTGGATGTATGGATACGTCATGGCGGTTTTGCTCACACAGGAGCTGAGCACGCACGAATCTGACAGCTGAAACCCGTCTCGCACTGCCATGAGCAGAAGTTTAACCCCCTAAATGCTGTGATTGATATTGATTGTAGAATTTAAAAGGCAGGGAGAGGGGCTCCCTCTCCCCTCTGATTGACACTCCCGCGGCATCATTTCAGGGACCCGATCGTTGCCATGGTGACCCGATGTTGTCCTGACTACATCCGGGTCACCAGGCTAGCAAGCTTGTTAGACCATGGTCAGAGCATGGTCTAATAAGCTTGTGTGTCAGTGCAGAAGTGACAGTTTATAAAGCATAACAATGCTCATGTACTTCAATGCTTTATAACACTGATCAGACTGCAAAATGTGAAAGTTCCATAAAGGGGCTAAGTATAACAGTAAAAAAAAAAGTAAAAAAAATAAAAAATTCACAAAATAATAAAAAAGCTAAATATATTGTACCCATAAATAAGTATTTTTTTTGGGGAAAAAAAGTATACGGTTTGTATCGCCACCCAACCTATAACACTATCCCACTAGTTAACCTCTTCAGTGAAGACCGCAAAAATTAAACAAATAAAACTAGGCATCATACTGATGAACAAAGTGGAATAAAGAGCAATAAAAAAAGAATGTAAATAAAAATGGTATAGCTGAAAACATCTTGTCCTGCAAAACAGAAGCTGCCATACAGTTCGATCAGCATAAAACATTATAAACTTCTGTGAAGCATCTGAGGGCTCAAGGTTCTCAACACACATCTAGATACATTCTTTGAGGAGTCTAGTTTCCAAAACTAGGAACCAGCCATTTTTGCATTCAAAAAGTCATCCACTGTGCACGTTCCCTTTTGAGCCCTGCCATGCGTCTAAACAGTAATTTTCCCCCACTTATGGGGTATTGGCGTACTTCGGGGAAATTGCACAACAAATTTTGGGGTCCCTTTTTTCCTGTTACCCTTGTGAAAATAAAAATGGGACTAAAGTAAAATGTTTGTGAAAAAAAGAAAAATGTTCATTAGTTTTTTCCACATTTCATTAAATCCTGTGAAGCACCTGAAGGACTAATAAAAGTTTTGAATGTGGTTTTAAGGACTTTGAGAGGTGCAGTTTTTAGAATGGTGACTAGTGATGAGCTAGTATACTTGTTGCTCGGGTTTTCCCGAGCATGCTCGGGTGGTCTCCGAGTATTTCTAACTGCTCTGAGATTTAGTTTTCATCGCCTCAGTTGAATGATTTATAACTACTACCCTGCTTGATTACATGTGGGGATTCCCTAGCAACCAGGCAACCCCCACATGTACTTATGCTGGCTAACAGATGTAAATCATTCAGCTGCTGTGATAAAAACTAAATCTCCAAACACTAACAAATACTCGGAGGTCACCCGAGCGTGCTCGGGAAAACCCGAGCAACGAGTATATTCGCTCATCACTAATGGTGACACTTTTGGGTATTTTCTGTCATATAGGCCCCCAAAGTCACTTCAAATGTGATGTGGGCCCTAAAAAAATGGTTTAGTAAATTTTGTGGGAAAAATTAGAGAAGTATTGTTTCTCCTTGCGGAGATTGGCATGCTAAGCATGCCGAGATGAGGAGACTTAAAGCCGCAATTCACCTCTGGGAAATTTGCAAATTGTCTCTTCAGAGAGGAAGAGGACTAGAACTCTAGTGCCACCTATTAGAACTTTCTGGCTAACTTTTAACCCTTCTAATTGACTAACAAAAAAATTATGTTTCAAAAATTGTGCTGATGTAAAGTAGACATGTGAGAAATGTTATTTATTAACTATTTTGTGTGACATAACTCTCTGGTTTTAGGGAATAAGGATTAAAAGTTTAAAAATTGCAGCATTTTCAAAATGTTTGCCAAATTTACAATATATCCACAAATAACCAAAAGTCATATTGAACAAATTTTATGACTTCCATGACGTACTATATGTAATGAAGAAACAATCTCAGAATCACTGGGATCCATTGAAGTATTCCAGAGTTATTACCCCATAAAATGACACTGGTCAAAATGATTAAATTTGGCCTGGTCATGAAGGTGAAAACTGGCTTGAGGGGTGAAGGGGTAAAAAGAAATCCCAAAAGTAGGGTCAGCAAGCTTGTGAAAGGCTCTGCCACTATGAGCCAAAACATCACATAGCCTCATTAATAATATAATAATATGCTATTTTTCTTCTATGGCGCCAATATTTTCCGCATCAATTTACAAATCAGATTTTCCGCAGCACTTTACAATTCAGATTTTCCACTGGTTTTATCTATTTGTTTCTAGATAGATAGAAAGAGGGATTCTTCACTGACACCATTTCGGATCGGGTAGGCTCTTCAATTTTAGCGGTTCCCCATAAGTCATGCAATCTTCAGTTCATTCCTTTGAAAACTCGTCTAATTATCTCACTACTTATAATTAAAGAAACAAATGCCTTTTTCATCTGTACGGATGAGCCGTCCAGGACGCCAGCTGCGACCACACAATTTATCCAACTCCACAAATTCCTGTTGGCGCACCTCTATGAAATGTATCAGATGCATGTAGCATGTAATGGGATTTAACGAGTCCAGCGATTTAATAGACACGAAAGGAGATTTATTAGGGCTAGGGGAACACAGATTTGAGAAATTTACTGACAAATGCATAGACAAAAGCTGATGTGACATAGGCCTAACAGCAGGAAGTCGAAAATTGTCAACAACCAGGCACAACTCTGAACTCTGAAGTCCTGCCCAATTTTCCAAAACATTTAATAGGCAAACAATTGGCACTTCCTAGCACCCTCTTCTAGGAGAGAACACAAGACCTTCCTGAATATCGGCACATAGAATGCCATTGGATCTATAACATAGACCCGAATGGTCCTACAGGTCAGATGAGAAAGCAGCACCATAATCTGCCCCTTTAAAGGGGTTGGCCACTTTTAAACTATTTTGAGAAATGTGCATCCACTAATGTAATGTAATTACTGTACCTGAGCAGCCACAGCGGAGATGAGTACAGGCTATTATTAATTGACATGGGGGAATATAGTGATTGAGGAGGGGTTGTCCGATCAGTGGACAATCCCTATTAAGGCTGTTGGTTTCTCTGTACTTTGCAGGCTGTAGAATGAGTTAACTGAGAATCCATCAGTGAGGTTGTTCTTATAGTGCATTTGTAACTCTTTTATCTGTATTTTACTGAGTTCCTCTGTGTTGATTCCTGACCGCTGACCACATCAAAGTTGAGTTAAACTTTCATGTGATCTTTACTCAGAAAAGACAAGATCTGTAAAAATGTACAAACTCTTTCAAACCGTCAAAGCGAGCTCTCTGAAAGGTTCTTATTTAACTCATCCAGCAGCCAGTGACAGACAGTGAAATACAGAGGCTAGAGAAGGCAAAAAGTGCAAAATTTACAATGAAACCAAATTGAAAAAATGAGTTTTAGCCAAAAATACATAAATTTAAGTAAAGTAAAATGCGCCCTATGATGTCTATAGCCTTTAACTCTACCGTAAATTTACATCACAGTTTTATTATATTTAAGCAAATGAGCTAGTTGCATTATAGTGGCACATTATTATTACAAGGAGTTGTTCGGCCTTGGGGTATGAGTCTGCAGTTCTTCTAGGTGACTGCAGACTTGTGAATTCTCACAGCGCACAGTGTGCAGCCTGTCAGGATTCTTCGACACAATTTACATACTTCCTGCTGCATTACGACTTGACATAGCCAACATTGCTCACTGCACTTGCACTGAGCGAGCCTGCACAAGTCTAGTTGGCAAGTGACCCCATGTATGCAATTCACATACTTTACGATCACGCGCCCGCCAGCTTTTGGCTCCAGAATTCGAGAATCCTGACTGTTTGTACACTGCGCACTATGAGAATTCACCAGTCTGCAGTCACATAGATAGACTGCAGACTTGTACCGAAAGCCCGGATAACCCCTTCAACACATTCCCTAGTTTATTCAGATTCAGCTGTATTGTAGGGTTCTTGAATTTCTGGGTTTCTTGGTGCAAAATTTACCGAATAATTAAAAAAACAACAAAGTTTTATATCCATTCCCCTGTTTCTGTCTTTAAAATTGAGATTGATTTTTAAAGATCACATATGTCTATGGAGAAAGGCGAAATGATGTTACCCATTAATGTGACCGCGCTGTATCAGAGAAGGAACAGTGTGCGCATTGTCCTTGTTTCTACTTTGTCTTCTACGTTTACTAAGACGTTCCAAATCTTCTCTCCTAAGAAGAAGCTCGGGGCTTTTTATATTAGATTCAGCAGACTTTTGGTACAAACCTTCACATATTACTTCTCACTCACAATTGTTCTGGGTTGCCCTTATTGATGCTGGTGGCTACATTTAAGAACATTTTGTCTACACTGAACAAAAATATAAATGCAAAACTTTTGCTTTTGTTCTCATTTTTCATGACCTGAACTCCAAGATCTAAGACTTTTCTATTTATACCAAAGCCCCATTTCTCTGAAATATTGTTCTCAAATTTGCCTAAATCTGTGTTAGCGAGACCTTCTCCTTTGCTGAGATCATCCATCTTCCTCACAGGTGTGGCATATCCAGATACTGATTAGACACATGATTATTGATTACTGCACAGGTATGTCTCAGGATGGCCACAATAAATGGCCACTCTAAAATGTGCATATTTATCACACCGCACAATGCCACAGATGTCGCTAGTTTTGAGGGAGCGTGCAATTGGCATGCTGACTGCAGAAACGTCAACCAGATCTGTTGTCCATGAATTGAATATTAATTTCTCTACCATCTGGAGGAATTCAACCCAAAGCAGGTGCCGTCAGTTCCTCAGAAGCATTAAGCAGCGGTATGCTGAAGGGAGGAAGATGGTAGCGGTGCTCCGGGAAGGATTTAGGGCCTTGACTTCACTCTGGAAGCCTAATGCAGATGTACAGGTAGTCTCAGTGATAACTTTGTCTGGAAGTTTATTGGCCCTGTGTGGAATAAGGAGAGATTTCAAAAGACACCTGAGAACTGACTAAGGTGCCCTCTGAGCAGAAGCGTCCTCCTGCAGCCCTAGTTCCGGTGAGCCAAAGTAGGCTATGTTGGAAAGAGGGGTAGTTCTGGAGAACCCCTACTCAGTGAAAGACTGGAGACCAATCGGGCCTCCAGCGAAAGCTCAGTTTAAGGCAGAAGAGCCTTAGTTTGAAGGACTATTTCTAGTACCTTTTTGGTGTAAGGCCTGTGTTTTTGTTCTGAAAGGACTTTTCCCTCCTTGTAAGAATGTTGTCCTCAAGGGACTGTGTGCTTGTTGTGTAGGCAGAGCTGTGCAGTTAAATGACTGTGTCCCCAAGTCCTAATGACTGTTGGTGAGTGGAGGGGAGACGGGCGACCCTGTGTCCTTGTTGGGTCAGGAATCTTAAGAACTGTGCCCTTGGACAGGAAAGGTTGTTGCTGTGTTGGTCTACGAGCCTCTGTTAAGGGATATGGACACTTTATTCTTGTGCCCCTTAACCGAAAAGTAAGAGGAAGATGTCCAGATGAAGGCGATGATTGCATATATTTTATTGTGTGCTAACCCTTCCTTTTAGGTTTGGTATGGTCAAGGACGACCATAATTAAAGTGAAGAGGAATGTAAGATGGTGGCTGGAGGATCCTGCACCCCCCTGATGACTACTGCAAGAAGTACAGGGATTTAACTACAGAGGGCTGGGGTAAGGTGATTTTCTCTTTTGAAGCCCTCTACTGAATGTTTGGGACATCTGTAAGAATGATTGTCTGGAGAAGAATAGGTGTGCGATACTATGAGTCCTGTGTCATGCCAACAATAAGGCATCCTGAGAACATGGGGGCTTTTTATCCAAGGAGAGGGCTCACTCACAAGTTTGCCCAAGAACACTGCCATGAATTAGTATCTATAACAATAGTATCTGAACATCCTGCAAGAGCAAATGTCTGTCCAAGAAATCCTCACTTGGGAAAATCAGCTGTTTCCTTGGAATGATAAAAGTTGGACCTTTGCTAAAAGTTGGAGAAATTAGACAGATAGCTTTCTTTCCACTGGAGAGGAGATGATTTGCGTTCCATTTTTCCCAAGGCGCATTGTCTGGTCTATAAGACTTCTCACACCAGCTGATTTTCACTGGTAAAAACATTATTCCCCTAGATCGGTAAGTAGCATATAAAATAACACAATGAGTCCTAAGGCACAACATATAAACTTTTCTGGGAAATTATTTAGTTATAAGACATTTCAGACCAAAACTACACTTGACGTTTCACCACATTTTGGGCTTCTTCTGAATTTTTCTTGGTGCAATCTTTAGTTTGCAAAGTATTCTTACATGGTGTAGTGCATTAAATAAAAACGTGAATGATGAACCGTATCTATGGTAGTTAATGGCATCATTATCGATAATGCACAGATCTTAGTGTTATGGTCCATATAGTATTATTACAGGGATGCATTATACAAAGTAAAAAATGGGAACTGGTCACTGTTGCTCATCAAATGACCAATTTTGTTGGAAACATGTTTCACCTCTACTTTAAAAGCCTTTGATTTGCTGTATCTGCCTGTTTTATAGTAAATAAACTACATAAAGAACATCAAAACACTAAATGTAATTTGTTAAAAATCCCACACATTTTGTTTTTACCTCTGATGTCTGCAGAGAGCCCTCACGCCTATTGAGAAATAATTATTGTCATCATGAATAATTTCATATGTTTGTTCTTCATGTGAAAAATGCATTTATAAAAACAGAAAAGCATACAGGTCACCCCAGTTTTAGCTTACAAATAAGAAACACACAATTCCATTAAACGTACAAAAAAACAAGAATAATCATAATAACCAAAAAATTAATTTCTAATCATGTTGCTCTGTAGGTTTAAAATTCATTACTAAAATTGTAATAGATGGAGATCTAGCTGAAACAGAGTTCCAAAACCCAACACATCAGGGGGGCAGATTTCCTGATCTTATTGTCACAGAGTTAAACTGTACTGCAGCGCCCCAGAGTCCTGGTCGTTGCAGTACTGACGCTCCGCCGCTAAGGGGAGTGATGGTACGTCTGATGGCACTGAAGGAGTTCATCTGACCAGGTATCACAGACGCCAATACAGTTCATAGTCTGGCCTCCAGGGGGAGCTAAGGGCGCTATGTATTAGGCCACTCCTCACATACTGGTAAAACTGGGGGCTGGACAGAAAGTTAGTCAGAAGCTGACTGGGTTGGATCCAGGCAACATCCTGTGGCAGAGGGTGTTGCAGGGGAAGATTCAGGGGGGTCCCTGTCAGGGGTGGGATCCTGACAGAGGCCTAGCGAACAGGAAAGAACGTTACGGAACCGCGCCTGCACTACATCGCGGCGGTATCTCAAGAAAGGACAAGAAGCAAGGTTTATTGTGGAGAGTGAGAAACGAGATCAAAGCAAAAAGGAGATAACACCAGTAGGAGTCGTGCTGTAAGACCGAGGCAACATCCTACTGAATAACAAAAGAAAAAAGGAATGTAGTCAGCTTACCGGTCTTAGACAAAATCCCCAGACCTGCCAACGCCCAGCACGGTTCGGGGTGAGCGCCCACAGCAAATGAAGACAAAAAGGGAAATGATCCAGCTGGAGGTGGAGGCTTATATCCATCAATTCCCTATTCAGTGGCATTGTCGAGTTTGTCATACTATCTGGATACATACTCTCCCTATAATAATGATACAAAAAGTTTTTTAATATCTGCAGTGGACTTTTTACTTAATCATAATTACTTTTGTTTTGACAATAGGTTTTTCAGACAACTAACGGGAGTGAGTATGGGCGCTAAATTCTCGCCTTCTTTAGCGAATATTGTTATGTTGAAATGGGAAGAGAGCCATATCTACAATGATGATAATGATATATGCAAACATATTGTATGGTATGGTCGCTATATAGATGACTTGATCCTAGTATGGAGGGGTTCACAGGAGGAAGTGACTAAATTTGTTGATCATATCAATAATAATAATTTTAATTTAAAATTCACCCATTCCTTTCAGAAAAAACACACCAATTTTTTGGATTTGAATCTCCCAGGTAATACACTAAAACATACTGTTGAGATTACTCCCTATAGAAAACCGACCTCAAGTAATTCAATTCTTAGAGCCAATTCCTGCCATCCAAATCATGTCATAAATAACATTCCATATGGTGAACTTATCAGAACAAGAAGGAATTGCTCTGATAATGACGTCTTTTTGGCAGAGACAGAGAAAACCTGTGAGCGTCTTTCTCATAGAGGGTATCCTAAATGGAATCTGGACAAAGCACGTAGAAAAATCTCCAAAGTAGATCGCAAAAATTTATTAACAACGAAAAATTATGAATCTACTTATAATAATCCCCAGAAAAACAATAATAATGTAGTATTCAGTACCCCATATAGCTCACAATACAGGCAGATCGTGGATATTGTCAAGAATCATTTACCCATGCTTAACCCCTTCACCCCCGGAGCTTTTTCCGTTTTTCCGTTTTCGTTTTTCGCTCCCCTCCTTCCCAGAGCCATAACTTTTTTATTTTTCTGTCAATTTGGCCATGTGAGGGCTTATTTTTTGCGGGACGAGTTGTACTTTTGAATGACATCATTGGTTTTACCATGTCTTGTACTAGAAAACGGGAAAAAAATTCCAAGTGCAGTGAAATTGCAAAAAAAGTGCAATCCCACACTTGTTTTTTGCTTGCCTATTTTGCTAGGTTCACTAAATGCTAAAACTGACCTGCCATTATGATTCTCCAGGTCAGTACGAGTTCATAGACACCTAACATGACTAGGTTATTTTTCACCTAAGTGGTGAAAAAAAATTCCAAACTTTGCAAAAAACAAAACAAAACAAAATTGCGCCATTTTCCGATACTCGTAGCGTCTCCATTTTTCGTGATCTGGGGTCAGGTGAGGGCTTATTTTTTGCGTGCCGAGCTGGCGTTTTTAATGATAGCATTTTGGTGCAGATACGTTCTTTTGATCGCCCGTTATTGCATTTTAATGCAATGTCGTGGCGACCAAAAAAACGTAAATCTGGCGTTTCGATTTTTTTTCTCATTACGCCATTTAGCGATCAGGTTAATGCTTTTTTTTTATTGATAGATCGGGCGATTCTGAACGCGGCGATACCAAATATGTGTAGGTTGGGGGTTTTTTTTATTGATTTATTTTGATTGGGGCGAAAGGGGGGTGATTTAAACTTTTATATTTTTCTTATTTTTTTCACATTTTTTTTTACTTTTTTTTTTTACTTTTGCCATGCTTCTATAGCCTCCATGGGAGGCTAGAAGCAGGCACAACGCGATCGGCTCTGCTATGCAACAGCGATCATAAGATCGCTGCTACACAGCAGATTTGCAGGTGTGCTGTGAGCGCCGACCACAGGGTGGCGCTCACAGCCACCGGCGATCAGTAACCATAGAGGTCTCCAGGACCTCTATGGTTACAATGTACAAGCATCGCCGACCCCCGATCATGTGACGGGGGTCGGCGATGCGCTCATATCCGGCCACACGGCCGGATGCGGTAGTTAAATGCTGCTGTCTGCGTTTGACAGCGGCATTTAACTAGTTAATAGCGGCGGGTGATCGCGATTTCACCCGCCACTATTGCGCGCACATGTCAGCTGTAAAAAACAGCTGACATGTCGCGACTTTGATGTGCGCTCACCGCCGGAGCGCACATCAAAGCAGGGGACCCGACATCTGACGTACTATAACGTCAGATGTCGGGAAGGGGTTAAACAAGATGACAAATTAAAACAAATTTTAATACAGAGCGATACCAAATTCGTTGCTAAACGAGCTCCCACCTTGGGCTTGATCCTATCTCCAAGTCTATTCTCCAGCTCTCTACGGGACACTAACAGAGCTACATGGCTCAACGCCACAGGGTTTTTTAGATGTGGAGCCACTCGTTGCAAAACATGTAACTATGTGCATAAAACTAACAAATTCTCATCTTTTCACAACCATAAACAATTTGATATACATGACTACATTAATTGTAACACCGAAAATGTAGTGTATTTAATAGAATGTATTACATGTAAAGTTCAGTACATAGGCTGCACTACATGTCCACTGAAAGTACGAGTGAGACGGCATTTATCAGATGCAGTGAATTCTAAAGCCCTCTCTGCCTCAGCTGTGTCCAGACACTTTTACAACATGCACAAAGGTAATTTAACTAGCCTCAGATTCTGTGGAATAGAAAAGGTTTACAAACCTCCGAGAGGAGGTAACTTACAGCAGAAACTTTTTAATCGGGAAACGTATTGGATGTTTATGTTAGACACACGTATTCCCTATGGCCTTAATGCTAGACATGATTTAATAAAGCAATATTAATTAATGTTCAAGTAATGTTCTAGCAATGTCTCTTAAGGGTATTTCATATGTCAATCTGTTATTTCTATGATAATTTTAACTGGTGATTCCCCTTTTTCTTTCCCTTTTTTTTTTTTTTTTTTTTTCTCCTTTGCAATTTTTTTTCCCTCTCCTTTGCAAATTTTTTTTTTTTTTGCATTTTTAATTGTTTGTCCAATCAATGTCTTGTGCACACTATAAAAAACTATATATATATATATATATATGCTCTCATTGCACTATTAGGCAGATCATGAGTAAGACTTCATAGTTGAAACGCGTTGATCCTCCTCACTGGTGTGCCAGGTGTTTGCTATCTAAAGATTTTTCTTGTTGAAGAACTATTTATTGCTTTAGTTGTCTAATAAAGTCTCACAAAGTCTGAACTGCCTCCACCTCCAGCTGGATCATTTCCCTTTTTGTCAACATCCTACTGAGGCGCGTAGCCGGTGGTCGGAACACCGAGGAAGTATTAGGCTCCAAGCATTACTTCAAACAGAGGCAGGACAGTTGATTTTAGGTTGGCTGTCTCACCAAAATCACCTAAGAAGACATAGGGGGCAATTATGGGAGAGGGGCGACACTAGGGTCCCGGAAGAACTCCAGGCCTTCCCGTCATACGGGTGCATCCTATCCATATCATCTCGGGGACGGAGAAGAACATCAGAACAGACATAAGTTGTGGGAAATAACATCAGAAGCAGACACAACAGTTGTGAGGACTATCCCGTGGTGCTCAGCAGGGAGGTACTACAACACACAGGCGCTAGAAGGTAGGCACAGATTTCCACCTGCAAAGGGAACTCTGGAGGTGCCATCGGACCGGCCGGTCTCTTGCAGCCCTGTTAACCGTACTCTGGATTGAGGACCTTGAAGCCTTCAGTAAAGAGGTAAAGAGACTGCAACCCTGTGTCCTCGTTATTCATTGCGACCTGCACCACGCACCACCTCTCACAACTTTCATTGGACGCCCCTTAGCAGGGTCACGGACCGGGTCTAGCCACCGTGACAATCCCAGAACTGAGACAGAGAAGCCCGGTACCGAGTACCCCGCGGCCCTGCGTCTGGGGCATACCCAACCAATCACTCACCATCCTCATCAACATCACTGTGACATCACTGTGATTACTACCTCTGTATTGTGACATCAACGAGTCTATTATCTCTGTACTGTGACATCAGTGTATATATTTTCTCTATTCTCACTTTACCTATTTTTGCATTTTTTCGTTAATAGAGATTTGCTTTTCAAACCTTTTTCGAGTGCTCACTATGTTTCCCATATCGTAACACTAAATATGTTTTGTTAAAGATTTATTGTACTTATCATGATGATTTTTATTCTGTGATATCACTGTATTTATTATCCCTGTACTGTGACATCACCGTGTACATTATCTCTTTTCTGTGACATCACTGTGTTTATTATCTTTTTTCTGTGACATCACTGTGTTCATTATCCAAGTACTGTGACATCACCGTGTACATTATCTCTGTACTGTGACATCACTGTGTTTATTATCCCTGTACTGTGACATCACTGTGTTTATTATATCTGTACTGTGACATCACTGTGTGTATTATCCCTGTACTGTGACATCACTGTGTTTATTATCCCTGTACAGTGACATCACTGTATTTATTATCTCTTTACTGTGACATCACTGTGTTCATTATCCCTGTACTGTGACATCGCTGTGTTTATTATCCCTGTACTGTAACGTTACTGATTATTATTTCTGCACTGTGACATCACTATATTCATTATGCTTGCGCTGTAACATCACTGCATTTTTTATCTCTGTTCTGTGATATCACTGTGTGTATTATACTATCATTCCTGTACTGTGACATCACTGTGTTTATTATTCCTGTACCATGACATCACAATGTATATTATCTCTGTTCTGTGACATCACTGTGTGTATTATCCCTGTACTGTGACATCACTGTGTGTATTATCCCTGTACTGTGACATCACTGTGTGTATTATCCCTGTACTGTGACATCACTGTGTGTATTATCCCTGTACTGTGACATCACTGAGTGTATTATCCCTGTACTGTGACATCACTGTGTGTATTATCCCTGTACTGTGACATCACTGTGTGTATTATCCCTGTACTGTGACATCACTGTGTGTATTATCCCTGTACTGTGACATCACTGTGTTTGTTATCTATGTACTGTGACGTCACTTTGTGTATTCTCTCCATAGTGTGACATCACTGTGTTCATTATCCCAGTACTGTGGCACCGCTGTGTTTATTATCCCTTTACTGTAACATTACTGCACGCTGTCACGCTTTTCCCGTATTTGCAGCGCGATGCCATTTGGATTCTTGCAGCCAACTAGACTCTTATCATATCTCTCAAAAGATCATTGAGAGAAGCTGTGACAGGGTATACAGGACAAAACAGAAGAGGCGCAGGGGATTTCGGCAGGTATGGTGAGATTCGCAGTATTCTGGTCGGAGGACAGAGATTACCAACTTGGCTGCTGGACCAGGACCAGGCTCCTGCGAATCCTTTTGATCATCTCCACCATGTACCCTGTAGCAGATTTGCTTTAATCCACCACTAACAAGAATTTGCAAAGTAAAACAAACCTAACCATATGCAGAATACGGATTGCGCTAAATACTTATTAAAACTAATATACTTAACGTTTACATTTTCTCGCACAATGCAGAAAACAAATAGGAAATCGTATTATTTTCTGATGGCTTTACTCCACACGATACATTTAATTCCGAGTCCAGTGACGAATTTTCAATTTAAATGATCAAGTTCTCAAATTATAAGGATGGTGCTTGAACAAAGAACTCCTGTGTGGGTTTTTTTTCATGAAAAATGCAATTTATTTAGCCGCTACATTGCGGTATTATAAGGCGGAGAGTCTGCGGACTGAAGAGCCCCGGCAATATATTTTAGATTGAATTAGTTTCATTAGTGCGTTCCCAGTGGAAGGACGGGAAAGTTCATTGTGAGGCAGTTGCATGGTCCCTCTCAAATCACAACGGGAATTATTCCATGAGAGCTCTCGCACGTGCTTCCGAACACGATATCCTTCGAGATTAAAAAGCCCTTATTTAAAGTCAAACATTTTTATTGCATGCATGGCCTATAAAGGCCACGTCACACATAGCGAGATCGCTAGCGAGATCGCTGCTGAGTCACAAGTTTTGTGACGCAACAGCGACCTCAGTAGCGATCTCGCTATGTGTGACACGTACCAGCGATCAGGCCCCTGCTGTGAGATCGCTGGTCGTGTCGGAATGGCCTGGGCCGTTTTTTGGTCGTTGAGGTCCCGCTGACATCGCTGAATCGGTGTGTGTGACACCGATCCAGCGATGTCTTCACTGGTAACCAGGGTAAACATCGGGTTACTAAGCGCAGGGCCACGCTTAGTAACCCGATGTTTACCCTGGTTACCAGCGTAAATGTAAAAAAAAACAAACAGTACATATGCAGCGCCCCAGAGTCCTGGTCGTTGCAGTACTGTGGCTCCGCCACTAAGGGGAGCTATGGTACGTCTGATGGCACTGAAGGAGTTCATCTGATCAGGTATCACAGACACCAATACATTTCACCGCCGGGCCACCAGGGGGAGCTAAGGGTTCTATTCACTAGGCCACTCCCCACCATTGTGGGTAAACTGGGGGTCAGGCAGGAAGTTAGTCAGAAAGCTGACTGGGTTGGAACCAGGCAACACCTTGTGGCAGAGGGTGTTGTGGGAGAAGATTCAGTAGGGTCTCTGTCAGGGGTGGGATCCTGACAGAGGCTTGGCAACTTGAGCAAACGTAACGGGGCCGTGCCTGCACAGTATAGCGGCGGTACCCAAGAAGGGACTGGTAGCGAGATAGATTGTGCTGAGTGAGAAACGAGATCGAAGCAACAAGGAGAATACCAGTAGGAGTCGTGCTGTAAGACCGAGGCAACATCCTACTGAGGCGCACAACCGGCGGCCGGAACGCCGAGGGAGTATTACAATATTCAGCTTCAAGCAATACTCTAAACCAACGGCAGGGCAGTCAGTCTAAGGCGGGCTGTCTCAACTAAATCACCTATGCAGTCTTGGGGGGCAACTTGTGGAGAGGGGCGACTCTAGGGTCCCGGAAGAGCTCCGAGCCTACCCGTCATACGGGTGCCGTTCCAACCGTAACATCAGGGAGGGACGGAGGATTAGCAGAACATCATCTAATCGAGTTGTGAGGGAACTTAAGAAACGGACACAACAGTTGTGGGGACTTTCCATAAGCACAGCAGGGAAGGACCACAACACATAGCGCTAGGAGGTAGGCGCAGATTTCCACCTGTTAAGAGAACTCTGGAGGTGCCATTGGACCGGCCGGACTTGCGCAGCCTGGTTATCCGGATTCCGGACTGAGGACCCAGAGATCTTCAGTAAAGAGGTAAAGAGACTGCAACTTGGTGTCCTCGTTATTTACTGCACCGCCCCATTACAGCATCACCACCACCATCATCTACCTACATCCATCACTTCATAAACTGTGCGCCCCTCCAGCAGGGTCACGGACCGGGCCTAGCCACCGTGACAACCCCAGAGCAGAGACTCAGAGGCCCGGTACCGGGTACCCCTCGGCCCTGCGGCAGTGGGGGCGCTACAACTTGGCGTCACGAACAGGATCTACTTAAGCCTGAAGAATCAGGTCATGTGTGCCTTGGAACTGTGATTTGTTGTACTTGGACTGTGACTTATTGCAAGGACTGTGTGTTGTCACTTGCCGCCAAAGGTTCCCGCCAAAAGCCGCCGCCATTGAGACATTATGTGGCGAGCGGGGCGAATGGGGCGTGTCGTCGTGGGAGTAGCTTGGAAGAATGGCGCGAAGGTTGAGCCAGCCCCTCACAGATACTACTATGTTCGGGAGATATGCCCATCAACAAGGAAAGCCCACCTCCTAATCTGGGACGGCGGCGGGAAGAGGAACCGCTATCCGGAAGGGGTAAAACCAGAAACCCTGGACGACACGAGGCAGAGCCGGATTGGCAAGATGACGAGCGAGGGTCACCCAGAAGAGGGGGAGAAGGCCCGCGCCAGTCCCAACCAATGGGAGCTGAGCAAACTTTCACCAGGCTGCGAGGACCGGGAAATTCTCGGGGCGGAAGTGGAGGAGCTCTGCCGTCAGCTTCGGAATTTGTGCCGGCGAAAAGCCGCTACCAGCGAGGAGCCGCGCCATTCCCAAGCGCTGGCACCGCAAGCTGAGGAGAGGAGGGCTGACGCCGGGGATGTAGCGGAGGCGGATGGTGCCATCAATCCGGCCCGGGCGGCCGAAAAGCCCCTGCTTGTGGACGTAGACGCCCCTCCACCCAGACCACCCGGACGGGTGTGTAGCCGTCTTGAATGCGAGCGGCCGTGGGAGACGCTAAAGACCGCTGATGTCCCCTTGCGGCCCACCGCGCGGCCCGTGAGCTGTTGTGATTTTGCTTTTTGCTCCCTCTAGTGGTCATTAGTGATTTGACTCTGGAGCGTCTGTCTTTTCCTATATCCTCACCTGGGCCGTTAGTTCAGGGGCGTTGCTATATAAGCTCCCTGGACCTTCAGTTCAATGCCTGGCATCGTTGAAATCAGAGCTAATCTGCTGTGCTCTTGTCCTCTGATCCTGGTTCCTGTTTTTCAAGCTAAGTCTGCTTCTTCGCTTTTTGCTTTTGTTTTGTTTGGTATTTTTGTCCAGCTTGTTCCTATCTGTATCCTGACCTTTGCTGGAAGCTCTAGGGGGCTGGTGTTCTCCCCCCGGACCGTTAGACGGTTCGGGGGTTCTTGAATCTCCAGCGTGGATTTTTATAGGGTTTTTGTTGACCAGATAAGTTATCTTGCTATATTCTGCTATTAGTAAGCTGGCCTCTCTTTGCTGAACCTGGTTCATTTCTGTGTTTGTCATTTCCTCTTACCTCACCGTTATTATTTGTGGGGGGCTTGTATCTTGCTTTGGGGTCCCTTTCTCTGGAGGCAAGAGAGGTCTTTGTTTTCTTCTCCTAGGGGTAGTTAGATTCTCCGGCTGGCGCGAGTCATCTAGCGATCACCGTAGGCATGATCCCCGGCTACTTCTAGTGTTGGCGTTAGGAGTAGCTATTTGGTCAACCCAGTTACCACAGCCCTATGAGCTGGATTTTTGTATCTTGCAGACTTACACGTTCCTCTGAGACCCTGTCCACTGGGGTCATAACAGTATGCCAGGCCAGTATTAAATGTTTAATGCATTGCAGAAGTGGGATTATAAGAAAGAAAATTTTGAGTTTTTTTTTTCCCTCTCTCATTTTTTTTTTCTTTTCCCCTTTACCTCAGAGTGGCTTAAGCTTGCTGCAGACATGAATGTCCAGACCTTGATTACAAGTGTGGACCAGCTTGCCGCTCGTGTGCAGGGTATACAAGATTATGTTACCAGAAATCCTAGGTCTGAACCCAAGATTCCGATTCCTGAACTGTTTTCAGGAGACCGATTTAAGTTTAGGAATTTCAGGAATAATTGTAAATTATTTTTGTCCCTGAAACCTTGTTCGTCTGGAGACTCTGCTCAACAAGTAAAAATTGTTATTTCATTCTTACGGGGTGACCCTCAGGATTGGGCTTTTTCGTTGGCGCCAGGAGATCCGGCATTGGCTGATATTGATGCGTTTTTTCTGGCGCTCGGTTTACTTTATGAGGAACCCAATCTTGAGATTCAGGCAGAGAAAGCCTTGCTGGCTATGTCTCAGGGCCAGGACGAGGCTGAGGTGTATTGCCAAAAATTTCGGAAATGGTCCGTGCTGACACATTGGAACGAGTGTGCACTGGCCGCTAATTTTAGAAATGGCCTTTCTGAGGCCATTAAGAATGTTATGGTGGGTTTTCCCATTCCCACAGGTCTGAATGATACCATGTCCCTGGCTATTCAAATTGACCGGCGGTTGCGGGAGCGCAAAACCGCAAATTCCCTCATGTTGTTGTCTGAACAGACACCTGATGTGATGCAATGTGATAGAAAAACCGCAAATTCCCTCATGGTGTTGTCTGAACGGACACCTGATTTGATGCAATGTGATAGAATCCTGACTAGAAATGAGAGGAAAATTCATAGACGCCGGAATGGCTTGTGCTACTACTGTGGTGATTCTACACATGTTATCTCAGCATGCTCTAAACGTATATCTAAGGTTGTTAGTCCTGTCACCGTTGGTAATTTGCATCCTAAGTTTATTCTGTCTGTAACTTTGATTTGCTCACTGTCATCTTATCCTGTCATGGCGTTTGTAGATTCAGGTGCTGCCCTGAGTCTTATGGATCTCTCATTTGCTAAGCGCTGTGGTTTTATTCTTGAACCATTAGAAAATCCTATCCCTCTTAGGGGTATTGATGCTACGCCATTGGCAGAAAATAAGCCGCAGTATTGGACACAGGTTACCATGTGCATGACTCCTGAACACCGCGAGGTGATACGTTTTCTCGTTCTACATAAAATGCATGATTTGGTTGTTTTGGGGCTGCCATGGTTACAGACCCATAATCCAGTCCTTGACTGGAAGGCTATGTCAGTGTCTAGTTGGGGCTGTCGTGGTATTCATGAGGATTCCCTGCCTGTGTCTATTGCTTCTTCTACGCCTTCGGAAGTTCCGGAGTACTTGTCTGATTATCAGGATGTCTTTAGCGAGTCCAGGTCCAGTGCATTGCCTCCTCATAGGGAATGTGACTGTGCAATAGATTTGATTCCAGGCAGTAAATTTCCTAAGGGAAGACTGTTTAATCTGTCGATACCTGAACATACCGCTATGCGTTCATATATCAAGGAGTCTCTGGAGAAAGGACACATCCGTCCGTCTTCTTCCCCTCTTGGTGCGGGATTCTTTTTTGTGCCTAAAAAGGACGGATCTTTGAGGCCTTGTATTGACTATCGGCTTTTAAATAAGATCACTGTCAAATTTCAGTATCCTTTGCCGCTGTTGTCTGACTTGTTTGCCCGGATTAAAGGTGCCAAGTGGTTTACCAAGATAGACCTTCGTGGTGCGTACAACCTTGTGCGCATTAAGCAAGGGGATGAATGGAAAACCGCATTCAATACGCCCGAAGGTCATTTTGAGTACTTGGTGATGCCTTTTGGGCTCTCTAATGCCCCTTCAGTTTTTCAGTCCTTTATGCATGACATTTTCCGGAACTATCTGGATAAATTTCTGATCGTTTATCTGGATGATATTCTGTTTTTTTCTGATAATTGGGACTCGCATGTGGAGCAGGTCAGGATGGTCTTTAAAATTTTGCGTGAAAATTCTTTGTTTGTCAAGGGCTCAAAGTGTCTTTTTGGTGTACAGAAGGTTCCCTTTTTGGGGTTCATTTTTTCCCCTTCTGCTGTGGAGATGGACCCAGTCAAGGTCCGAGCTATTCTTGATTGGACTCAGCCCTCGTCAGTTAAGAGTCTTCAGAAGTTCTTGGGTTTCGCTAACTTCTACCGTCGTTTTATCGCTAACTTTTCTAGCATTGTGAAACCTTTGACGGATATGACCAAGAAGGGCTCCGATGTGGTTAATTGGGCTCCTGCTGCCGTGGAGGCTTTCCAGGAGTTGAAACGTCGGTTTACTTCGGCGCCTGTTTTGTGCCAGCCTGATGTCTCGCTTCCCTTTCAAGTTGAGGTGGATGCTTCAGAGATTGGAGCAGGGGCCGTTTTGTCGCAGAGAGGCCCTGGTTGCTCTGTTATGAGACCTTGCGCCTTTTTCTCTAGGAAGTTTTCGCCTGCGGAGCGAAATTATGATGTGGGCAATCGGGAGTTGTTGGCCATGAAATGGGCATTTGAGGAGTGGCGTCATTGGCTCGAGGGTGCTAAGCATCGTGTGGTGGTCTTGACTGATCACAAAAATCTGATGTATCTCGAGTCTGCTAAACGCCTGAATCCTAGACAGGCCCGCTGGTCATTGTTTTTCTCCCGTTTTGACTTTGTTGTCTCGTATTTACCAGGTTCAAAGAATGTGAAGGCCGATGCTCTTTCCAGGAGCTTTGTGCCTGATGCTCCTGGAGTCGCTGAACCTGTTGGTATTCTTAAGGATGGTATTATCTTGTCAGCTATTTCTCCTGATCTGCGACGTGTGTTGCAGAGATTTCAGGCTGATAGGCCTGATTCTTGTCCACCTGACAGACTGTTTGTGCCTGATAAGTGGACCAGCAGAGTCATTTCCGAGGTTCATTCCTCGGTGTTGGCAGGTCACCCAGGAATTTTTGGCACCAGAGATCTGGTGGCCAGATCCTTTTGGTGGCCTTCCTTGTCTAGGGATGTGCGGTCATTTGTACAGTCCTGTGGGACTTGTGCTCGAGCTAAGCCTTGCTGTTCTCGTGCCAGCGGGTTGCTCTTGCCCTTGCCTGTCCCTAAGAGACCTTGGACACATATCTCCATGGATTTCATTTCTGATCTTCCGGTGTCTCAGGGCATGTCTGTTATCTGGGTGATATGTGATCGCTTCTCCAAGATGGTCCATTTGGTTCCTTTGCCTAAACTGCCTTCCTCTTCCGATCTGGTTCCTGTGTTTTTCCAGAACGTGGTTCGTTTGCACGGCATCCCTGAGAATATTGTGTCAGACAGAGGATCCCAGTTCGTTTCCAGATTCTGGCGATCCTTTTGTAGTAGGATGGGCATTGACTTGTCGTTTTCGTCTGCTTTCCATCCTCAGACTAATGGACAGACGGAGCGAACTAATCAGACTTTGGAGGCTTATTTGAGGTGTTTTGTCTCTGCTGATCAGGACGATTGGGTGACCTTCTTGCCGTTAGCTGAGTTTGCCCTTAATAATCGGGCTAGTTCCGCCACCTTGGTTTCGCCGTTTTTCTGCAACTCTGGTTTCCACCCTCGTTTTTCTTCGGGTCATGTGGAACCTTCTGACTGCCCTGGGGTGGATTCTGTGGTGGATAGGTTGCAGCAAATCTGGAATCTTGTGGTGGACAACTTGAAGTTGTCACAGGAGAGGGCTCAGCGCTTTGCCAACCGCCGCCGCGGTGTGGGTCCCCGACTACGTGTTGGGGATTTGGTGTGGCTTTCTTCCCGCTTTGTTCCTATGAAGGTTTCCTCTCCCAAATTTAAACCTCGTTTTATTGGTCCTTACAAGATATTGGAAATTCTTAATCCTGTATCCTTTCGCCTGGATCTACCTGTGTCGTTTGCTATCCACAACGTGTTTCATAGGTCCTTGTTGCGGCGGTACGTTGTGCCTGTGGTTCCTTCTGCTGAGCCTCCTGCTCCGGTGTTGGTTGAGGGCGAGTTGGAGTACGTGGTGGAGAAGATCTTGGATTCTCGTCTCTCCAGGCGGAGGCTTCAGTACCTGGTCAAGTGGAAGGGCTATGGTCAGGAAGATAATTCCTGGGTGGTCGCCTCTGATGTTCATGCGGCCGATTTAGTTCGTGCCTTTCATGCCGCTCATCCTGATCGCCCTGGTGGTCGTGGTGAGGGTTCGGTGACCCCTCACTAAGGGGGGGGTACTGTTGTGATTTTGCTTTTTGCTCCCTCTAGTGGTCATTAGTGATTTGACTCTGGAGCGTCTGTCTTTTCCTATATCCTCACCTGGGCCGTTAGTTCAGGGGCGTTGCTATATAAGCTCCCTGGACCTTCAGTTCAATGCCTGGCATCGTTGAAATCAGAGCTAATCTGCTGTGCTCTTGTCCTCTGATCCTGGTTCCTGTTTTTCAAGCTAAGTCTGCTTCTTTGCTTTTTGCTTTTGTTTTGTTTGGTATTTTTGTCCAGCTTGTTCCTATCTGTATCCTGACCTTTGCTGGAAGCTCTAGGGGGCTGGTGTTCTCCCCCCGGACCGTTAGACGGTTCGGGGGTTCTTGAATCTCCAGCGTGGATTTTTATAGGGTTTTTGTTGACCAGATAAGTTATCTTGCTATATTCTGCTATTAGTAAGCTGGCCTCTCTTTGCTGAACCTGGTTCATTTCTGTGTTTGTCATTTCCTCTTACATCACCGTTATTATTTGTGGGGGGCTTGTATCTTGCTTTGGGGTCCCTTTCTCTGGAGGCAAGAGAGGTCTTTGTTTTCTTCTCCTAGGGGTAGTTAGATTCTCCGGCTGGCGCGAGTCATCTAGCGATCACCGTAGGCATGATCCCCGGCTACTTCTAGTGTTGGCGTTAGGAGTAGCTATTTGGTCAACCCAGTTACCACAGCCCTATGAGCTGGATTTTTGTATCTTGCAGACTTACACGTTCCTCTGAGACCCTGTCCACTGGGGTCATAACAGTGAGCCTCCAGGGTGAGTGGATGACCTTCGAGTGGACCCGCGCTACCACCAACTTGATCGGGTTCCCTGGAGAGGCCCAGCCTGAGGGGGAGAGCATTGAGATTATCCACCAGCGAGAATACCGCCAGCAGCTACGCCGACAGGAGGAAGAGTGGGCCCGCAAGAAGGAGCTCTGTTGTGAATCTGTTTTGGGGCTCCTTCTGGTGGTGGCTGGTGGTACTGGTGACTCGGGTGTGTTTTCTTTCTCAGTTCACCTGTTTTCATCAGTAGTGGGGAGTTCCTATTTAATCCTGCTCTTCAGTCATTGCCTTGCCGGCCATCAATGTAACCAGAGCCTTTCTGTTGCATGTTCCTGCTCCTAGACTACTGATCAGCTAAGTTGGACTCTTAGTCCTAAGTTTGTTTGCATTTTTGTTCCAGTTTACAGTTAAGTCTTTCTCTGTAGCTGGAAGCTCTTGTGGGCTGAAATTATCACTCTGGTGTCATGAGTTGACACATGAGTTTTAATGTAATTTCAGGATGGTATTTTAAAAGGGTTTTCAGCTGACCGTGCAGTTCCCTTTTGTATCTTTCTACTATCTAGTAAGCGGACCTCGCTTTGCTGAACCTACCTTCATACTGCGTATGTCTTTTCCTCTGAACTCACCGTCAATATATGTGGGGGGCTTCTGTCTCCTTTTTGGGGGAATTTCCCTAGAGGTAAGCCAGGTCTGTTTTTTCCTCTACTAGGGTAAGTTAGTTCTCCGGCTGGCGAGAGACGTCTAGGGATAAAACGTAGGCACGCCCCCCGGCCACTATTAGTTGTGTGGTAGGTTTAGCTCACGGTCAGCTCGAGATTCCATCACCCAAGAGCTCGTTCGTTATTTATGTGTCCTGACGTTCCCCTGCCATTGGGAACCATGACAGTATGGCCGGACAAGTGTTAAAACTGTTGGCAGAAGAAAGGAGAGAAAAAGAAGTCTGCAAATTTTTTTTTGTCTTTTTTTGTTTCCTTGGTGCTTGCTCTATAGTTGAATCAGTTGCATTTCAGCTCTAATTGCAGTCTTTGTCTCCCTCTCCTTCTAACCCTTGAATGGCTCTGATCTCACCTGCTTAAAATGGATCCTCAGAGTTTGGCTACAGGTTTGAATAATCTTGCCACTAAAGTTCAAAATTTACAGGATTTTGTTATACATGCTCCTATATCTGAACCTAGAATTCCTATACCAGAGTTTTTCTCCGGAGATAGATCTCGTTTTCTGAATTTCAAATATAATTGTAAATTATTTCTTTCTCTGAGACCTCGCTCCGCTGGAGATCCCACACAGCAGGTTAAGATTGTAATTTCCTTGCTCCGAGGTGACCCTCAAGATTGGGCATTTGCATTGGCACCAGGGGATCCTGCGTTGCTCAATGTGGATGCGTTTTTTCTGGCTTTGGGGTTGCTTTATGAGGAACCTAATTTAGAGATTCAGGCTGAAAAAGCCTTGATGGCCCTATCTCAAGGGCAAGATGAAGCTGAAATATACTGCCAAAAATTTCGTAAATGGTCTGTGCTTACTCAGTGGAATGAGTGCGCTTTGGCGGCGAATTTCAGAGAGGGTCTCTCTGATGCCATTAAGGATGTTATGGTGGGGTTCCCTGCGCCTACAGGTCTGAATGAGTCCATGACAATGGCTATTCAGATTGATCGGCGTTTGCGGGAGCGTAAACCTGTGCACCATTTGGCGGTGTCTTCTGAGAAGGCGCCAGAGAATATGCAATGTGATAGAATTCTGTCCAGAAGCGAACGGCAGAATTTTAGGCGAAAAAATGGGTTGTGCTTCTATTGTGGTGATTCAACTCATGTTATATCAGCATGCTCTAGACGCACAAAGAAGGTTGATAAGTCTGTTTCAATTGGCACTTTACAGTCTAAGTTTATTCTATCTGTGACCTTGATTTGTTCATTATCGTCAATTACCGCGGACGCCTATGTCGACTCTGGCGCCGCTTTGAGTCTTATGGATTGGTCCTTTGCCAGGCGCTGTGGGTTTAATCTAGAGCCTCTGGAAGTCCCTATACCTCTGAAGGGTATTGATTCTACGCCATTGGCTAGTAATAAACCACAATACTGGACACAAGTGACTATGCGTATGACTCCAGACCATCAGGAGGTGATTCGCTTCCTTGTGTTGTACAATCTACATGATGTTTTGGTGCTTGGATTGCCATGGTTACAATCTCATAACCCAGTCCTTGACTGGAAAGCAATGTCTGTGTTAAGCTGGGGATGTCAGGGGGCTCATGGGGACGTACCTTTGGTTTCCATTTCATCATCTATTCCCTCTGAGATTCCGGCATTTTTGTCTGATTATCGTGATGTTTTTGAGGAGCCTAAGCTTGGTTCACTCCCTCCTCACAGAGATTGCGATTGTACCATAGATATGATTCCAGGCAGTAAATTTCCAAAGGGTCGTTTGTTTAATTTATCCGTACCTGAACATGTTGCTATGCGAGAGTATATTAAGGAGTCCCTGGAAAAGGGACATATTCGTCCTTCTTCATCTCCCTTAGGAGCCGGTTTTTTCTTTGTATCTAAAAAAGATGGCTCTTTGAGGCCGTGTATTGATTATCGACTCTTGAATAAAATTACAGTCAAATATCAGTATCCTTTGCCACTGCTGACTGATTTGTTTGCTCGAATAAAGGGGGCTAAGTGGTTCTCTAAGATTGATCTTCGTGGGGCGTATAATTTGGTGCGAATTAAGCAGGGGGATGAGTGGAAAACCGCATTTAATACGCCCGAGGGCCATTTTGAGTATTTAGTAATGCCTTTTGGTCTTTCAAATGCCCCTTCAGTCTTTCAGTCCTTTATGCATAACATTTTCCGTGAATATTTGGATAAATTTATGATTGTGTATCTGGATGATATTTTGATTTTTTCGGATGACTGGGACTCTCATGTCCAACAAGTCAGGAGGGTTTTTCAGGTTTTACGGGCTAATTCCTTGTGTGTGAAGGGTTCTAAGTGTATTTTTGGGGTTCAAAAGATTTCTTTTTTGGGGTACATTTTTTCCCCTTCTTCCATTGAGATGGATCCTGTCAAGGTTCGGGCTATTTGTGATTGGACGCAACCTACTTCTCTTAAGAGCCTTCAGAAATTCTTGGGCTTTGCTAATTTTTATCGTCGATTTATAACTGGTTTTTCGGATGTTGCTAAACCTTTGACTGATTTGACTAAAAAGGGTGCTGATGTTGCTGATTGGTCCCCTGCTGCTGTGGAGGCCTTTCGGGAGCTTAAGCGCCGCTTTTCTTCTGCCCCTGTGTTGCGTCAGCCTGATGTTGCTCTTCCTTTTCAGGTTGAGGTCGACGCTTCCGAGATTGGAGCTGGGGCGGTTTTGTCGCAGAAAAGTTCCGACTGCTCCGTGATGAGACCTTGTGCGTTCTTTTCTCGAAAATTTTCGCCCGCCGAGCGAAACTATGATATTGGTAATCGGGAGCTTTTGGCTATGAAGTGGGCTTTTGAGGAGTGGCGTCATTGGCTGGAGGGGGCTAGACATCAGGTGGTGGTATTGACCGATCACAAGAATCTGATTTATCTTGAGTCTGCCAAGCGCCTGAATCCTAGACAGGCGCGTTGGTCGTTGTTTTTCTCTCGGTTTAATTTTGTGGTCTCATACCTACCAGGTTCTAAAAATGTGAAGGCAGATGCCCTTTCTAGGAGTTTTGAGCCTGATTCCCCTGGTGATTCTGAACCTACAGGTATCCTTAGGGATGGGGTGATATTATCTGCTGTTTCCCCAGACCTGCGACGGGCTTTGCAGGAGTTTCAGGCGGATAGACCTGATCGTTGCCCGCCTGGTAGACTGTTTGTTCCTGATGATTGGACCAGTAGAGTCATCTCGGAGGTTCATTCTTCTGCGTTGGCAGGTCATCCTGGAATCTTTGGCACTAGGGATTTGGTGGCTAGGTCCTTCTGGTGGCCTTCCCTGTCTCGAGACGTACGAGTTTTTGTGCAGTCTTGTGATGTTTGTGCTCGGGCCAAGCCTTGTTGTTCTCGGGCTAGCGGATTGTTGTTATCCTTGCCTATTCCGAAGAGGCCTTGGACTCACATCTCTATGGATTTTATTTCTGATCTCCCTGCCTCTCAGAAAATGTCTGTTATCTGGGTGGTGTGTGACCGTTTTTCAAAGATGGTTCATTTGGTACCCTTGCCGAAGTTGCCTTCCTCATCCAAATTGGTTCCTCTGTTTTTTCAAAATGTGGTTCGCTTGCATGGTATTCCGGAAAATATCGTTTCTGACAGGGGGACCCAGTTCGTGTCTAGATTTTGGCGGGCATTCTGTGCTAGGATGGGCATTGATTTGTCTTTTTCGTCTGCGTTCCATCCTCAGACTAATGGCCAGACTGAGCGAACTAATCAGACCTTGGAGACTTATTTGAGGTGTTTTGTGTCTGCGGATCAGGATGACTGGGTTGCCTTTTTGCCGTTGGCAGAGTTTGCCCTCAATAATCGGGCTAGTTCTGCCACTTTGGTTTCCCCTTTCTTTTGCAATTCGGGGTTTCACCCTCGTTTTTCTTCCGGTCAGGTGGAGTCTTCGGATTGTCCTGGAGTGGATACTATGGTGGATAGGTTGCATCGGATTTGGGGACAGGTGGTGGACAATTTGAAGTTGTCCCAGGAGAAGACTCAGCATTTTGCTAACCGCCGTCGTCGTGTTGGTCCTCGTCTTCGTGTTGGGGACTTGGTGTGGTTGTCTTCCCGTTTTGTTCCTATGAGGGTTTCTTCTCCTAAGTTTAAGCCTCGGTTCATCGGTCCTTATAGGATTTTGGAGATTCTTAACCCTGTATCCTTTCGTTTAGACCTTCCGGCATCTTTCGCTATCCATAATGTCTTCCATCGGTCGTTGTTGCGGAGGTATGAGGTGCCGGTTGTTCCTTCTACCGAGCCTCCTGCTCCTGTGCTGGTTGAGGGTGAATTGGAGTATGTTGTAGAGAAAATCTTGGACTCCCGTATTTCCAGACGGAGACTACAATATCTGGTTAAGTGGAAGGGCTATGGTCAAGAAGATAATTCTTGGGTAACTGCTTCTGATGTTCACGCCTCTGATTTGGTTCGTGCCTTTCATAGGGCTCATCCGGATCGCCCTGGTGGTTCTTGTGAGGGTTCGGTGCCCCCTCCTTGAGGGGGGGGGGTACTGTTGTGAATCTGTTTTTGGGCTCCTTCTGGTGGTGGCTGGTGGTACTGGTGACTCGGGTGTGTTTTCTTTCTCAGTTCACCTGTTTTCATCAGTAGTGGGGAGTTCCTATTTAATCCTGCTCTTCAGTCATTGCCTTGCCGGCCATCAATGTAACCAGAGCCTTTCTGTTGCATGTTCCTGCTCCTAGACTACTGATCAGCTAAGTTGGACTCTTAGTCCTAAGTTTGTTTGCATTTTTGTTCCAGTTTACAGTTAAGTCTTTCTCTGTAGCTGGAAGCTCTTGTGGGCTGAAATTACCACTCCGGTGTCATGAGTTGACACATAAGTTTTAATGTAATTTCAGGATGGTATTTTAAAAGGGTTTTCAGCTGACCGTGCAGTTCCCTTTTGTATGTTTCTACTATCTAGTAAGCGGACCTCGCTTTGCTGAACCTACCTTCATACTGCGTATGTCTTTTCCTCTGAACTCACCGTCAATATATGTGGGGGGCTTCTGTCTCCTTTTTGGGGGAATTTCCCTAGAGGTAAGCCAGGTCTGTTTTTTCCTCTACTAGGGTAAGTTAGTTCTCCGGCTGGCGAGAGACGTCTAGGGATAAAACGTAGGCACGCCCCCCGGCCACTATTAGTTGTGTGGTAGGTTTAGCTCACGGTCAGCTCGAGATTCCATCACCCAAGAGCTCGTTCGTTATTTATGTGTCCTGACGTTCCCCTGCCATTGGGAACCATGACAGAGCTCCGCCGACAGGCCGAACGGGAAAAGGACCTCCAGGCCAAGAACCAGGTTAGGCGGGCGGCTGAGGAGGACTGGGGCCCGCAGCGCTATGGAGTCGTTAGCACTTTCCGGATGCAGGGAGGTTGGGGCTTCATCAAGGAGCCCGGCCTCGCCTTGGAGGTATTCGTAAACCGAAGGGATGTGGAGGCACACCTCAGCGAGGGGCATCCAGGCCGGGATCTTTACCCGGGGGACCACGTTCGGTACACCCGCCACTGGGGAGACAAAGGGTGGTACGCTTTGCACGTACGCAAATACAAGCCAGAAGTGACTGTGCCACCTTCCTATGAGTCCCCGGGACCGGCGGTCATTGCTCCAATCTCCTTGTGTGCCAAATGCCTACGGACCATCACCCCGAGAAGAACCGTGAGTACACAGACCCCCATTAAAGGTGCGGATGCACTCTATGTGGTAGCCGGTGGTGGGTGGTACTCACGGAAGCCACCCCCAGATCTGGAGGAATAAACCTCGATACTGTCATGAATCCCAATGGCTAAGGATAGCAAGGGACAAGCAAAGTAATACAAAATATCGGACGAGCTCTAGGGTGATGGAACCTGGGCTGACCGCTGCCCTACGCCTGACAAACGCAACTAGAGATAGCCAGGGAGCGTGCCTACGTTGGTTCTAGACGCCACGCACCAGCCTAAGAGCTAACTAGTACTGCAGAGAAAATAAAGACCTCACTTGCCTCCAGAGGAATGAACCCCAAAAGGTATAGTTGCCCCCCACATGTATTGACGGTGAAATGAGAGGAAGGCACACACATAGAGATGATATATATAGGTTCAGCAAATTGAGGCCCGCTGTAAACTAGAAAGCAGAACGATACAAAAGGGGTCTGAGCGGTCAGCAAAAAAACCCTAATCAAAAAACCATCCTGAGATTACAAGAACCCATGTGCCAACTCATGGCACATGGGGAGAACCTCAGTCCACTAGAGCTACCAGCTAGCATAGAGACATAATAAGCAAGCTGGACAAAAAAACCAACAACTGAAAATCAGCACTTAGCTTATCCTGAAAGATCTGGGAGCAGGTAGGCAGGAACCAAACAGAGCACATCTGAATACATTGATAGCCGGCAAGGGAATGACAGAAAGGCCAGGTAAAATAGGAAACACCCAGCCTCTGATGGACAGGTGGAAACCAAAGGCCGCAACCCACCAAAGTCACCCAGTACCAGCAGTAACCACCAGAGGGAGCCCACAAACAGAATCCACAACAGTACCCCCCCCTTGAGGAGGGGTCACCGAACCCTCACGAGAACCCCCAGGGCGATCAGGGTGAGCTCTATGGAAGGCACGGACCAAATCAGTCGCATGAACATCGGAGGCGACCACCCAGGAATTATCCTCCTGACCATAACCCTTCCACTTAACCAAATACTGGAGTTTGCGTCTGGAAACACGAGAATCCAAGATCTTCTCAACAACATACTCCAATTCTCCCTCCACCAGCACCGGAGCAGGAGGCTCAACCGAAGGAACAACGGGCACCTCATACCTCCGCAACAACGACCGATGGAACACATTATGAATAGCAAACGATGCTGGGAGATCCAAACGAAAAGATACAGGGTTAAGAATCTCCGAGATCCTATAAGGACCGATGAACCGAGGCTTGAACTTAGGAGGAGAGACCTTCATAGGGACAAAACGAGAAGACAACCACACCAAATCCCCAACAAGAAGTCGGGGACCCACGCGGCGACGGCGATTAGCAAACTGCTGAGTCTTCTCCTGAGATAACTTCAAATTGTCCACCACCTGGTTCCAAATCTGATGCAGCCTGTCCACCACCACGTCCACTCCAGGACAATCCGAAAACTCCACCTGACCAGAGGAAAAACGAGGATGAAACCCCGAATTACAAAAAAAAGGAGAAACCAACGTGGCAGAACTAGCCCGATTATTAAGAGCAAATTCGGCCAGTGGCAAAAAAGCAACCCAGTCATCTTGATCAGCAGAAACAAAACACCTCAAATAAGTTTCCAAGGTCTGATTAGTTCGCTCCGTCTGGCCATTCGTCTGAGGATGGAATGCAGACGAGAAAGACAAATCAATGCCCATCTTGGCACAAAATGTCCGCCAAAATCTAGACACAAACTGGGATCCCCTGTCAGAAACGATATTCTCCGGAATCCCATGCAAACGAACCACGTTCTGAAAAAATAAAGGGACCAACTCAGAGGAGGAAGGCAACTTAGGCAAGGGCACCAAATGAACCATCTTAGAAAAGCGGTCACACACAACCCAGATAACGGATATTTTCTGTGAAACCGGGAGATCAGAAATAAAATCCATGGAAATGTGCGTCCAAGGCCTCTTCGGGATGGGCAAGGATAACAACAACCCACTGGCCCGAGAACAGCAAGGCTTAGCTCGAGCACACACTTCACAAGACTGCACAAAGGTACGCACATCCCTAGACAAGGAAGGCCACCAAAAAGACCTGGCCACCAAGTCTCTAGTACCAAATATTCCAGGATGACCAGCCAACACAGAAGAATGGACCTCGGAGATGACTCTACTGGTCCAATCATCCGGAACAAACAGTCTTTCTGGTGGACAACGATCCGGTTTATCCACCTGAAACTCCTGCAATGCACGTCGCAAGTCTGGGGATACGGCGGACAATATTACCCCATCCCTAAGGATACCAGTAGGCCCAGAGTCTCCAGGAGAGTCAGGCACAAAACTCCTGGAAAGAGCATCTGCCTTCACATTCTTTGAACCTGGCAGGTATGAAACCACGAAATTGAAACGAGAAAAAAACAACGACCAACGAGCCTGTCTAGGATTCAAACGCCTGGCAGACTCAAGGTAAATGAGATTCTTGTGATCAGTCAAGACCACCACACGATGTTTAGCACCCTCAAGCCAATGACGCCACTCCTCAAATGCCCACTTCATGGCCAAAAGCTCCCGATTACCCACATCATAATTGCGCTCGGCGGGCGAGAATTTTCTAGAGAAGAATGCACATGGCTTCATCACCGAGCCATTAGAACTTCTCTGTGACAAAACCGCCCCCGCTCCAATCTCGGAAGCATCAACCTCAACCTGAAAAGGAAGCGAAACATCTGGTTGACACAACACAGGAGCAGAAGAAAACCGGAGCTTAAGTTCCTGAAAGGCCTCCACGGCCACAGGAGACCAATCAGCAACATCAGCACCCTTTTTAGTCAAATCAGTCAAAGGTTTAACAATACTGGAAAAATTAGCAATGAACCGACGATAAAAATTAGCAAACCCCAAGAACTTCTGAAGGCTCTTAACAGATGTAGGTTGTGTCCAGTCACAAATCGCCTGAACCTTGACGGGATCCATCTCAATAGTAGAAGGAGAAAAAATGTACCCCAAAAAAGAAATCTTCTGGACTCCGAAGAGACACTTTGAGCCCTTCACAAACAGAGAATTGGCCCGCAGAACCTGAAACACCTTCCTGACCTGTAGAACATGAGACTCCCAGTCATCAGAAAACACCAAAATATCATCCAAATACACAATCATAAACTTATCCAGATATTCACGGAAAATATTGTGCATAAAGGACTGAAAGACTGACGGAGCATTGGAGAGTCCAAAAGGCATTACCAAATACTCAAAATGGCCCTCAGGCGTATTTAATGCGGTTTTCCACTCATCACCCTGTTTTATCCGCACCAGATTATACGCACCGCGAAGATCTATCTTAGTGAACCACCTAGCCCCCTTAATGCAAGCAAACAAATCAGTCAATAATGGCAATGGATACTGATACTTGACTGTAATCTTATTCAGAAGGCGATAATCTATACAAGGCCTCAGGGAACCATCTTTTTTTGCCACAAAAAAAAAACCTGCTCCCAGAGGGGACGAAGATGGACGAATATGTCCCTTTTCCAAGGACTCCTTAATATAATTCCGCATAGCAGTATGCTCTGGCAGTGACAGATTAAATAAACGACCCTTAGGGAACTTACTGCCAGGAATCAATTCTATAGCACAGTCACAATCTCTATGCGGAGGGAGCGAATTGAGCTTAGGCTCCTCAAAAACATCCCTATAGTCAGACAAAAACGCAGGGATCTCAGAAGGAGTAGATGAAGCGATTGAAATCGGAGGTGCATAATCATGAACCCCCTGACATCCCCAGCTTAACACAGACATTGTTTTCCAGTCCAGGACAGGATTATGAGTTTGTAACCATGGCAGACCAAGCACTAGTACATCATGTAAATTATACAGTTGTTGTGAATTTGCTTTTTGCTCCCTCTAGTGGTTACTAGTTTTTTGACTCTGGTTTTTCTGTCATTCCTTTTATCCGCACCTGGGTCGTTAGTTAGGGGTGTTGCTATATAAGCTCCCTGGACCTTCAGTTCAATGCCTGGCAACGTAGTTATCAGAGCTAGTCTGCTGTGCTCTTGTCTACTGATCCTGGTTCCAGTTATATCAGCTAAGTCTGCCTTTTGCTTTTTGCTATTTGTTTTGGTTTTGTATTTTTGTCCAGCTTGTTCCAAATCTATATCCTGACCTTTGCTGGAAGCTCTAGGGGCTGGTGTTCTCCCCCCGGACCGTTAGACGGTTCGGGGGTTCTTGAATTTCCAGTGTGGATTTTGATAGGGTTTTTGTTGACCATATAAGTTACCTTTCTTTATTCTGCTATCAGTAAGCGGGCCTCTCTGTGCTAAACCTGGTTCATTTCTGTGTTTGTCATTTCTTCTTACCTCACCGTCATTATTTGTGGGGGGCTTCTATCCAGCTTTGGGGTCCCCTTCTCTGGAGGCAAGAAAGGTCTTTGTTTTCCTCTACTAGGGGTAGCTAGATTCTCCGGCTGGCGCGTGTCATCTAGAATCAACGTAGGAATGATCCCCGGCTACTTCTAGTGTTGGCGTTAGGAGTAGATATATGGTCAACCCAGTTACCACTGCCCTATGAGCTGGATTTTTGTATTCTGCAGACTTCCACGTTCCTCTGAGACCCTCGCCATTGGGGTCATAACTGTTTGCCAGGCCAGTATTAAATGTTTAATGCATTGCAGAAGAGGGATTATAAGAAAGAAGATTCTGAGGTTTTTTTTTCTCCTTCCCCTTTACCTCAGAGTGGCTATGCTTGCTGCAGACATGAATGTCCAGACCTTGATTACAAGTGTGGACCAGCTGGCTACTCGTGTGCAGGGCATACAAGACTATGTTATCAGAAATCCTAGGTCAGAACCTAAAGTACCGATTCCTGAACTGTTTTCCGGAGACAGGTTTAAGTTTAGGAATTTCGTGAATAATTGTAAATTGTTTTTGTCCCTGAGACCCTGTTCATCAGGAGATTCTGCTCAGCAAGTAAAAATTGTTATTTCGTTCTTACGGGGCGACCCTCAGGATTGGGCTTTTTCGCTGGCGCCAGGAGATCCGGCATTGGCTGATCTTGATGCGTTTTTTCTGGCGCTCGGTTTACTTTATGAGGAACCCAATCTTGAGATTCAGGCAGAAAAGGCCTTGCTGTCTATGTCTCAGGGGCAGGACGAGGCTGAAGTGTATTGCCAAAAATTTCGGAAATGGCCCGTGCTGACACATTGGAACGAGTGTGCACTGGCCGCTAATTTTAGAAATGGCCTTTCTGAAGCCATTAAGAATGTTATGGTGGGTTTTCCCATTCCCACAGGTCTGAATGATACTATGGCACTGGCTATTCAAATTGACCGGCGGTTGCGGGAGCGCAAAACCGCAAATTCCCTCATGGTGTTGTCTGAACAGACACCTAATTCGGTGCAATGTGATAGAAAAACCGCAAATTCCCTCATGGTGTTGTCTGAACAGACACCTGATTTAATGCAATGTGATAGAATCCTGACTAGAAATGAGCGGAAAATTCATAGACGCCGGAATGGCTTGTGTTACTACTGTGGTGATTCTACACATGTTATCTCAGCATGCTCTAAACGTATAGCTAAGGTTGTTAGTCCTGTCACCGTTGGTAATTTGCAGCCTAAATTTATTCTGTCTGTAACTTTGATTTGCTCACTGTCATCTTATCCTGTCATGGCGTTTGTAGATTCAGGTGCTGCCCTGAGTCTCATGGATCTCTCATTTGCTAAGCGCTGTGGTTTTACTCTTGAACCATTAGAAAATCCTATTCCTCTTAGGGGTATTGATGCTACACCATTGGCAGCAAATAAACCGCAGTATTGGACTCAGGTTACCATGTGCATGACTCCTGAACACTGCGAGGTGATACGTTTCCTGGTTTTACATAAAATGCATGATTTGGTCGTTTTAGGGCTGCCATGGTTACAGACCCATAATCCAGTCCTGGACTGGAAGGCTATGTCAGTCTCAAGTTGGGGCTGTCGTGGTATTCATGAGGATTCCCTGCCTGTGTCTATTGCTTCTTCTACGCCTTCGGAAGTTCCGGAGTATTTGTCTGATTATCAGGATGTCTTCAGTGAGTCTGAGTCCAGTGCACTGCCTCCTCATAGGGACTGTGACTGTGCTATAGATTTGATCCCAGGCAGTAAATTTCCTAAGGGAAGACTGTTTAATCTGTCGGTACCTGAACATACCGCTATGCATTCATATATCAAGGAGTCTCTGGAAAAAGGACATATTTGTCCGTCTTCTTCCCCTCTTGGTGCGGGATTCTTTTTTGTGGCAAAAAAGGACGGATCTTTGAGACCTTGTATTGATTATCGGCTTTTAAATAAGATCACTGTCAAATTTCAGTATCCTTTACCGCTGTTGTCTGACTTGTTTGCCCGGATTAAGGGTGCCAAGTGGTTCACCAAGATAGACCTTCGTGGTGCGTACAACCTTGTGCGCATTAAGCAAGGTGATGAATGGAAAACCGCATTCAATACGCCCGAAGGTCATTTTGAGTACTTGGTGATGCCTTTTGGGCTCTCCAATGCGCCTTCAGTTTTTCAGTCCTTTATGCATGACATTTTCCGGAAGTATCTGGATAAATTTTTGATTGTTTATCTGGATGATATTTTGGTTTTTTCTGATGATTGGGATTCGCATGTGGAGCAGGTCAGGTTGGTCTTTGAAATTTTGCGTGAAAATTCTTTGTTTGTCAAGGGCTCAAAGTGTCTCTTTGGTGTACAGAAGGTTCCCTTTTTGGGGTTCATTTTTTCCCCTTCTGCTGTGGAGATGGACCCAGTCAAGGTCCGAGCTATTCTTGATTGGACTCAGCCCTCGTCAGTTAAGAGTCTTCAGAAGTTCTTGGGCTTCGCTAACTTCTACCGTCGTTTTATCGCTAACTTTTCTAGCATTGTGAAACCTTTGACGGATATGACCAAGAAGGGCTCCGATGTAGCTAACTGGGCTCCTGCTGCCGTGGAGGCTTTCCAGGAGTTGAAACGCCGGTTTACTTCGGCGCCTGTTTTGTGCCAGCCTGACGTCTCACTTCCCTTTCAGGTTGAGGTGGATGCTTCGGAGATTGGGGCAGGGGCCGTTTTGTCGCAGAGAGGCCCTGGTTGCTCTGTTATGAAACCTTGTGCCTTTTTCTCTAGGAAGTTTTCGCCTGCCGAGCGAAATTATGATGTTGGCCATGAAATGGGCATTTGAGGAGTGGCGTCATTGGCTCGAGGGTGCTAAGCATCGTGTGGTGGTCTTGACTGATCACAAAAATCTGATGTATCTCGAGTCTGCTAAACGCCTTAATCCGAGACAGGCCCGCTGGTCATTGTTTTTCTCCCGCTTTGATTTTGTTGTCTCGTATTTACCAGGTTCAAAGAATGTGAAGGCCGATGCTCTTTCTAGGAGCTTTGTGCCTGATGCTCCTGGAGTCGCTGATCCTGTTGGTATTCTTAAAGATGGAGTTATCTTGTCAGCTATTTCTCCGGATCTGCGACGTGTGTTGCAGAGATTTCAGGCTGATAGGCCTGAGTCTTGTCCACCTGACAGACTGTTTGTCCCGGATAAGTGGACCAGCAGAGTCATTTCCGAGGTTCATTCCTCGGTGTTGGCAGGTCACCCGGGAATTTTTGGCACCAGAGATCTGGTGGCCAGGTCCTTTTGGTGGCCTTCCTTGTCAAGGGATGTGCGGTCATTTGTGCAGTCATGTGGGACTTGTGCTCGAGCTAAGCCTTGCTGTTCTCGTGCCAGCGGTTTGCTCTTGCCCTTGCCTGTCCCGAAGAGACCTTGGACACATATCTCCATGGATTTCATTTCTGATCTTCCGCTATCTCAGGGCATGTCCGTTATCTGGGTGATATGTGATCGCTTCTCCAAGATGGTCCATTTGGTTCCTTTGCCTAAGCTGCCTTCCTCTTCCGATCTGGTTCCTGTGTTTTTCCAGAACGTGGTTCGTTTGCACGGCATCCCTGAGAATATTGTGTCAGACAGAGGATCCCAGTTCGTTTCCAGGTTCTGGCGATCCTTTTGTAGTAGGATGGGCATTGATTTGTCGTTTTCGTCTGCTTTCCATCCTCAGACTAATGGACAGACGGAGCGAACCAATCAGACTTTGGAGGCTTATTTGAGGTGTTTTGTCTCTGCTGATCAGGACGATTGGGTGACATTCTTGCCGTTGGCTGAGTTTGCCCTTAATAATCGGGCTAGTTCCGCCACCTTGGTTTCGCCTTTTTTCTGCAACTCTGGTTTCCATCCTCGCTTTTCTTCGGGTCATGTGGAGCCTTCTGACTGTCCTGGGGTGGATTCTGTGGTGGATAGGTTGCAGCGGATCTGGAATCATGTGGTGGACAACTTGAAGTTGTCACAGGAGAAGGCTCAGCGCTTTGCCAACCGCCGCCGCGGTGTGGGTCCCCGACTACGCGTTGGGGATTTGGTGTGGCTTTCTTCCCGCTTTGTTCCTATGAAGGTCTCCTCTCCCAAATTTAAACCTCGTTTTATTGGGCCTTACAAGATATTGGAAATCCTTAATCCTGTATCTTTTCGTCTGGATCTTCCTGTGTCCTTTGCTATTCACAATGTATTTCATAGGTCCTTGTTGCGGCGGTACATTGTGCCTGTAGTTCCTTCTGCTGAGCCTCCTGCTCCGGTGTTGGTTGAGGGCGAGTTGGAGTACGTGGTGGAGAAGATCTTGGATTCTCGCCTCTCCAGGCGGAGGCTTCAGTACCTGGTCAAGTGGAAGGGCTATGGTCAGGAGGATAATTCCTGGGTGGTCGCCTCTGATGTTCATGCGGCCGATTTAGTTCGTGCCTTTCATGCCGCTCATCCTGATCGCCCTGGTGGTCGTGGTGAGGGTTCGGTGACCCCTCACTAAGGGGGGGGTACTGTTGTGAATTTGCTTTTTGCTCCCTCTAGTGGTTACTAGTTTTTTGACTCTGGTTTTTCTGTCATTCCTTTTATCCGCACCTGGGTCGTTAGTTAGGGGTGTTGCTATATAAGCTCCCTGGACCTTCAGTTCAATGCCTGGCAACGTAGTTATCAGAGCTAGTCTGCTGTGCTCTTGTCTACTGATCCTGGTTCCAGTTATATCAGCTAAGTCTGCCTTTTGCTTTTTGCTATTTGTTTTGGTTTTGTATTTTTGTCCAGCTTGTTCCAAATCTATATCCTGACCTTTGCTGGAAGCTCTAGGGGCTGGTGTTCTCCCCCCGGACCGTTAGACGGTTCGGGGGTTCTTGAATTTCCAGTGTGGATTTTGATAGGGTTTTTGTTGACCATATAAGTTACCTTTCTTTATTCTGCTATCAGTAAGCGGGCCTCTCTGTGCTAAACCTGGTTCATTTCTGTGTTTGTCATTTCTTCTTACCTCACCGTCATTATTTGTGGGGGGCTTCTATCCAGCTTTGGGGTCCCCTTCTCTGGAGGCAAGAAAGGTCTTTGTTTTCCTCTACTAGGGGTAGCTAGATTCTCCGGCTGGCGCGTGTCATCTAGAATCAACGTAGGAATGATCCCCGGCTACTTCTAGTGTTGGCGTTAGGAGTAGATATATGGTCAACCCAGTTACCACTGCCCTATGAGCTGGATTTTTGTATTCTGCAGACTTCCACGTTCCTCTGAGACCCTCGCCATTGGGGTCATAACATACAGTACAAGGAAGCGAATCACCTCCTGATGAACGGGAGTCATGCGCATGGTCACTTGTGTCCAATACTGCGGTTTATTCATAGCCAATGGTGTAGAGTCAATTCCCTTCAGAGGAATAGGAACTTCCAGAGGTTCCAGACTAAAACCGCAGCGTTTAGCAAATGACCAATCCATAAGACTCAGGGCAGCGCCCGAATCCACATAGGCATCGACGGAAATGGAAGACAGTGAAAAAATCAGAGTCACAGACAAAATGAACTTAGGCTGCAGAGTACCAATGGCAAAAGATTTATCAACCCTTTTTGTGCGTTTAGAGCATGCTGATATAACATGAGCTGAATCACCACAATAAAAACACAATCCATTTTTCCGCCTATAATTTTGCCGTTCACTTCTGGACTGAATTCTATCACATTGCATAGTCTCAGGTGCCTGTTCAAAAGACACCGCCAACTGGTGCACGGGTTTGCGCTCCCGTAAACGCCGATCAATCTGAATGGCCATAGCCATCGACTCATTCAGATCTGTAGGCGTAGGGAACCCCACCATAATATCCTTAATGGCCTCGGAAAGACCATTTCTGAAGTTTGCAGCCAGGGCGCACTCATTCCACTGAGTAAGCACCGACCATTTCCGAAATTTTTGACAATATATTTCCGCTTCATCATACCCCTGAGAGAGGGCTAATAAAGCCTTTTCAGCCTGAATCTCCAGGTTGGGTTCCTCATAGAGCAATCCCAATGCCAGAAAAAACGCATCCACATTGAGCAATGCAGGATCCCCTGGTGCCAATGCAAATGCCCAATTCTGAGGGTCGCCTCGCAGGAAAGATATTACAATCTTGACCTGTTGAGCAGGGTCTCCAGAGGAGCGAGATTTTAAAGAAAGAAACAATTTACAATTGTTCCTGAAATTCAGGAAGGTAGATCTATCTCCAGAAAAGAACTCTGGAATAGGAATTCTAGGTTCAGACATGGGAGTGTGAACAACAAAATCCTGTATGTTTTGAACTTTTGCCGCGAGATTACTCAGGCTGGAAGCCAAACTCTGGACATCCATGTTAAACAGCTAATATCAGAGCCATTCAAGGGTTAAGAGGAGGTAAGAAGCAGCTAGACAGCAATTAAGGGCTAGGCAGCAAAACTCTGAAGGAAAAAAAAAAAAAAAAAATTCCCTTAAACACTTCTTTTTCTCCTGCTTCAGCCCAAACAATTAACACTTTGTGGGCCGGCTATACTGTCATGAATCCCAATGGCTAGGGATAGCAAGGGACAAGCAAAGTAATACAAAATATCGGACGAGCTCTAGGGTGATGGAACCTGGGCTGACCGCTGCCCTACGCCTGACAAACGCAACTAGAGATAGCCAGGGAGCGTGCCTACGTTGGTTCTAGACGCCACGCACCAGCCTAAGAGCTAACTAGTACTGCAGAGAAAATAAAGACCTCACTTGCCTCCAGAGGAATGAACCCCAAAAGGTATAGTTGCCCCCCACATGTATTGATGGTGAAATGAGAGGAAGGCACACACATAGAGATGATATATATAGGTTCAGCAAATTGAGGCCCGCTGTAAACTAGAAAGCAGAACGATACAAAAGGGGTCTGAGCGGTCAGCAAAAAACCCTAATCAAAAAACCATCCTGAGATTACAAGAACCCATGTGCCAACTCATGGCACATGGGGAGAACCTCAGTCCACTAGAGCTACCAGCTAGCATAGAGACATAATAAGCAAGCTGGACAAAAAAACCAACAACTGAAAATCAGCACTTAGCTTATCCTGAAAGATCTGGGAGCAGGTAGGCAGGAACCAAACAGAGCACATCTGAATACATTGATAGCCGGCAAGGGAATGACAGAAAGGCCAGGTAAAATAGGAAACACCCAGCCTCTGATGGACAGGTGGAAACCAAAGGCCGCAACCCACCAAAGTCACCCAGTACCAGCAGTAACCACCAGAGGGAGCCCACAAACAGAATCCACAACACGATACCATGAGAATGTAAATAGTTACTGTTTTATTGTTTTGCTGCTAAACCCGTCTAGGGTTAACTCTTAAAGGGATCCCTTTGTTGACCCGGGATCCCTATTGTTTTGTTTACTTTTTCTAAGTTTTGTACAAGTTTCCAGAACTGCCGCAATCATGAACAGTGCATGATACAAACTGCTTGTAAATAGTTTGCACCTTCTTAAAGGTGCTCCCTACTGGTTTTACTTAAAGAAGGACTCTTTGTGAAGATACCACACCGGAGCCTTTGCTGAGTATGGACTGGTAGCTTGAGAAGATATGCTACCTCATAGAGACTTGGTCACCTCTTAAAGGGGATGTCCACCTGTTGCACTTAAATGGTGATATTGCTTTAAGACAGGTAGCAATAATGTCTTGACGTAAGAAAGTGATGATAATGTTTACATGAAAAAGTTATGTGTATTTAACAAGTTAATTGTGAAAAATGTTTGATAATGTTGATAGGAAAATGAGGACAGAGAGTGAACCCGTAAGGGGTTAGTCAGTGAGTCCTCTTAGGAGCTACGTAGGGATGGCTCAGTGATTTCAAACCGAAAGTGATGTTATGTTCTATACTATGTATAGTAGTTGAAAAGGCAGAAGGCCCGGGCTGAAAGGGGCGGTCCTGTAAAGAAGGGAGAGGCAGTAGGTCTGGAGCCGTTAGGACAGGCGGTCCTGCAGATTTAAAGAAGGAGAATGAAAAGTTAAAATTGCCTTATAATGTGATTATAAGAAGGTCTTTAGTGGATTCAGAGTGTACGTCCTTAAAGGCAATGTTAAATTATTGTTCGAGCATTTGTACTAAGTAGAATACCCGGTTGGGTAAGAAAAGTTACTTATAGCATGTTGCTATGATATCTAACCATGTTTGTAACGTTCAAGTGTCCTCACCTCCCATAAAGGGAAGCTCTGTTCAAGTATACTTATTATTATTGCACTCAACAAAATTGTATGTCTTTTTGCTAACCTGTATTGTTGTTTTCTTCCCAGTCCCGGAGTACTGGATTTAACCGGGGGGAGTGCAGCGCCCCAGAGTCCTGGTCGTTGCAGTACTGTGGCTCCACCACTAAGGGGAGCTATGGTACGTCTGATGGCACTGAAGGAGTTCATCTGATCAGGTATCACAGACACCAATACATTTCACCGCCGGGCCACCAGGGGGAGCTAAGGGTTCTATTCACTAGGCCACTCCCCACCATTGTGGGTAAACTGGGGGTCAGGCAGGAAGTTGGTCAGAAAGCTGACTGGGTTGGAACCAGGCAACACCTTGTGGCAGAGGGTGTTGTGGGAGAAGATTCAGTAGGGTCCCTGTCAGGGGTGGGATCCTGACAGAGGCTTGGCAACTTGAGCGAACGTAACGGGGCCGTGCCTGCACAGTATAGCGGCGGTACCCAAGAAGGGACTGGAAGCGAGATAGATTGTGCTGAGTGAGAAACGAGATCAAAGCAACAAGGAGAATACCAGTAGGAGTCGTACTGTAAGACCGAGGCAACATCCTACTGAGGCGCACAACCGGCGGCCGGAACGCCGAGGGAGTATTACAATATTCAGCTTCAAGCAATACTCTAAACCAACGGCAGGGCAGTCAGTCTAAGGCGGGCTGTCTCAACTAAATCACCTATGCAGTCTTGGGGGGCAACTTGTGGAGAGGGGCGACTCTAGGGTCCCGGAAGAGCTCCGAGCCTACCCGTCATACGGGTGCCGTTCCAACCGTAACATCAGGGAGGGACGGAGGATTAGCAGAACATCATCTAATCGAGTTGTGAGGGAACTTAAGAAACGGACACAACAGTTGTGGGGACTTTCCGTAAGCACAGCAGGGAAGGACCACAACACATAGCGCTAGGAGGTAGGTGCAGATTTCCACCTGTTAAGAGAACTCTGGAGGTGCCATTGGACCGGCCGGACTTGCGCAGCCTGGTTATCCGGATTCCGGACTGAGGACCCAGAGATCTTCAGTAAAGAGGTAAAGAGACTGCAACTTGGTGTCCTCGTTATTTACTGCACCGCACCATTACAGCATCACCACCACCATCATCTACCTACATCCATCACTTCATAAACTGTGCGCCCCTCCAGCAGGGTCACGGACCGGGCCTAGCCACCGTGACAACCCCAGAGCAGAGACTCAGAGGCCCGGTACCGGGTACCCCTCGGCCCTGCGGCAGTGGGGGCACTACACATACTCACCATCTGATGTCCGTCAGGTCCCTTGCCGTCTGCTTCCCACACTGACTGAGCGCCGCAAAGTGAAAGTACAGCACAGCGGTGACGTCACCGCTGCGCTCTGCTCTCACTGTACGGCGGCACTCAGTCAGAGCAGGAAGCAGACGGCAAGGGACCTGACGGACATCAGATGGTGAGTATGTACTGTTTGTTTTTTTGGTAACCAGTGTAAATATCGGGTTACTAAGCGCGGCCCTGCGCTTAGTAACCCGATGTTTACCCTTGTTACCCGGGTGCGGCAGGGGGACTTCGTCATCGTTGAAGACAGTTTCAACGATGCCGAAGTCGTTCCCCTGATCGTTGGTCGCTGGAGAGAGCCGTCTGTGTGACAGCTCCCCAGCGACCACACAACGACTTACCAACGATCACGGCCAGGTCGTATCGCTGGTCGTGATCGTTGGTAAATCGCTATGTGTGACGGGGCCTTTAGTCTTCTCACTCTGACATGCCAGGCCTGACTTGTCACTCTCCACAAGGAGAAATGTTACCCCTTAGATATGAATAAAAAATTAAAACAGAGTTTTAAGAGGTTTTCTCTTAGGTATTTTCATCAATCAAACTTTGTCATCAATATGTTCAGCTGCATGGAGGATGCACAAAGGACGCGAAGGGCAGAGCTGGGTGTGAAGGGGTCCAAGATCTTCCAGGAGGGATTTGATAGGTGATGATATCATCCTATAGTTCACATGATGTCACAGATTGACATCATGTCTGTACATCAAAGTAGGCACCGGACTGCTAGTCAAACCTGATCTCATATGACCCACCTAGCCAGTACTGAAGGGGGGAAATGTTTGGGCTGTGATTGTAAGCTGGGGTAAAACAACAAGCTAAAGTGTAATATTGTTGGTAAGTATGCATTATATGTGCAGAAAAACACATACTGCTTGCTGGATCTAATAAGAGGGCTAAGATGGCAGTCATGGAGTCATTGTTAGAAAGCTTCACACTTCCTTATGATTAGGCTAGAGGGATGCCAAGGGCTGACAGAGGAAGCTCTCTCCCCCTGTCAAACCGCTTAGGCACCGTTGTCGCTACTGATAGTAGTATCTAAGGGGTTAAACTGCATTGATCAGTGTTCCCACCGATCCCTACAGTTTTACCAGGAACTGGGTCAGTCAGCCGATTGGGCGGGTACTGCCTCATGTAATCAGCATGATGGGCACATTCCTATCAAATCTTGGAGCGTTAAGACCACGTTCAGTATTTGGTCAGTGTTTTACACCAGTGTATGTAAGCCAAAACCAGGAGTGGAACAATCAGAGGAAACGTATCGAAGAAACACGTCACCACTTCTGTGTTTATCACCCACTCCTGGTTTTGGCTTACAAATACTGATGCGAAATACTGACCAAATACTGAACGTGTGAACACGGCCCGAGGGGTTAACGAAGCCTTTTCTTTGTAGGTACTGCTGTAATTAATAAGGTATACTATAGAGGACGTTAGCATTTACAATTAGGACAGGAAGGAGCCGCAGTTTATCATTCAGCAGTCGATACCTCAATTATAAGGCGACAATTTTTCAGCTCCAACGAGCATTTCTAGTTATTGGCGCCCTGTCACAGCGTACATTAAACTTTGATCTATAGCCTGACCGCGATCTGTTCAAGATAGATGATAGTGGGACCAGGCCAAGAAAATACAAAGGTGCCTAAAACTACACAGTACAGCATAATGTTTGATACAAAGCAATCGGTGTCAGGTGATATTTCAAGTCTAAATTTGCTCTTGGCAGCAGATCCTCAACTTAAATAAGTCATTTATTGTCTTTAAAAGACAATATTGGGGAGTTCAGAATCAGAATGAATAGAATGGCAGGATCCTCATCTAGCAGCCACAGCGCGGATTTGAGGCAAAGTCTGTTCATTTTAATAGGAATTTTGTAATGCTCGATGTATCCACCGGGGGCGCTGCAGGGAAACTGTACACTTGTTGCTTGTATCAATCACCCAATGATATTGCAGCTGTAAAACAGTCAGTCTTGTAAACATCCTGCAGAAAACAAAGGTTAATATTCTGCAAATCAGTCCCATTTGCTGGCTGGAAGATGTCTGATGCCCCACCCAGTGGCGTAACTACAAAGTTACGGGCCCCGGTGCGAACTTCCAAATGGGGCCCCCCCCGCCATAAAATTCAATGTAAGCCCCATAGAATACAATGCAGCCCCCCTCATAGTATAATGCAGCCCCTCCATACAGGGGCAGTGACAAAGACACGAGCAAATGGTGACGAGGGGGCAGAGGAGAGGGAACAAGGGGGGAAGGAAGACAGGCACTAGGGGACACATGGGGGCTAGGAGGCAGGGGAGAAGGATACAAGGGGTCTAGTGGGCAAGGGAGACTGACACAAGTGGGCAAGGGAGACTGACACAAAGGGCACACGGGGACTAGTGGACAAGAGAGACTGGCACACGGGGACACGGACTAGTGGGCAAGGGAGACTGACACACGGGGAATAGTGGGGGAATAGTGGGCAAGGGAGACTGATACAAGGGGACTAGTGGGCAATGGAGACTGACACACGGGGACAAGGGACAAGCACAAGGGGACAAGGGAGACAGGCACAAGGGGACACATAGGGACTAGTGAGCAAGAGACTGACACAAGGGGACAAGGGATACAAGCACAAGGGGACACACAGGGACAAGTGGGAAAGGGAGACTGACACACAGGGACTAGTGGGCAAAGGAGACTGACACAAGCACAAGGGGACATAGGAGACAGGCACATGGGGACACACAGGGACTAATGGGCAAGGGAGACTGGCACACGGGGACACAAGCATAAGGGAGACAGGCTCAAGGGGACACACAGGGACTAATGGGCAAGGGAGACTGGCACACGGGGACAAGGGACACAAGCATAAGGGGACAAGGGAGACAGGCACATGGGGACACACAGGGACTAATGGGCAAGGGAGACTGGCACATGGGGACATAAGCATAAGGGAGACAGGCTCAAGGGGACTCACGGCCCCCTGACCTGCCAGAGCCGCTTGCAGCTGCGACCGTAGTAGTTACGCCGCTGCCTCACACACACATACTACAGATATCACACACACACACATCATACTACAGATATCACACACACACACACACACACACACATCAGTTATTACACACACTACAGATATCACACACACATCATATTACAGATATCACACACATACTACAGTTATCACACACACACACTACAGATATCACACACACACACAGACATACTACAGATATCACACACACACACATCATACTACAGATATCACACACACACACACTACAGATAACACACACACACACACACACTACAGATATGACACACACATACACACACTACAGATATCACACACACACTACAGATATCACACACACACATCATACTACAGATATCACACACATACTACAGTTATCACACACACACTACAGATACCACACACACACACACACACACACACACACACACCAGAGATACCAGCTCATATACACAACTCACAATCTCCTCTCTGGTACAGGGGTGGCTGATGTAAACCGGCTGCAGCTCCTCAGCTTCTCCTGACTAAGGCTAGTTTCACACTAGCGACTAAGGCTAGTTTCACACTAGCGTCGGGAACAACCCGTCGCTGTGCGTCGGGCCGACGTTCCCGACGCTAGTGTGGTCTCCGCCGCACAACGGGGGCAGCGGATGCATTTTTCCCACGCATCCGCTGCCCCATTGTGAGGTGCGGGGAAGTGCGGGGAGGTGGGGGCGGAGTTCCGGCCGCGCATGCGCGGTCGGAAAAAGTGGACCGTCGGGAGCAAAAAACGTTACATGTAAGGTTTTTTTCTCCCGACGGTCCGCTACCACACGCCCAAGCGTCGCAAAACGGACGCGACGTTTGGCAATGCGTCGCAAATGCGTCGCTAATGTTAGTCTATGACGAAAAAACGTATCCAGCAAGAACTTTTGCTGGATGCGTATTTTCGGCAAAACGACGCATTTGCGACGTATTGCAGTTAACGCTAGTGTGAAACTAGCCTAAAGCGGCTCTGTCCCGCACCTCCCCCCTGCTCTCGCCTTCTGTCCCGGGGTTATTTTGGCTTTCTCTTAAAGGGAACCTGTCACCCCGTTTTTTCCGTATGAGATAAAAATACTGTTAAATAGGGCCTGAGCTGTGCATTGCAATAGTGTATTTTGTGGACCCCGATTCCCCACCTATGCTGCCGAAATACGTTACCAAAGTAGTCGTTTTCGCCTGTCAATCAGGCTGGTCTGGTCAGATGGGCGTGGTGTCTTCCCCCAGATCTTGCTTAGTTTTCCGTTGGTGGCGTAGTGGTGTGCGCATGCTCAAGTCCAGAATCCACTGCACAGGGGTGTGAAAATAGCGTGATGTGCGACATTTCATTGGTGATCGGTGGGGCGGCCATCTTCCTTTGGCCGCACGTGCGCAGAAGCGGCGCTCTGCTGGCCGCGGCTTCAGGAAAATGGCCGCAGGATGCCGCGCGTGCCCAGATGGAGATCGCGGCGGCCATTTTCCTGAAGCAGAGATGCGACACCTCGTACACACCCGACTCCGCTCCGTACACCCCCGACTCCGCTCCGTACACCCCCGACTCCGCTCCGTACACCTCATACACACACGGCTCCGCTCCGTACACCTCGTACACACCCGGCTCCGCTCCGTACACCTCGTACACACACGGCTCCGCTCCGTACACCTCATACACACCCAGCTCTGCTCCGTACACCTCATGCACACCCAGCTCCGCTCCGTACACCTCATACACACCCGGCTCCGCTCCGTACACCTCATACACACACGGCTCCGCTCTGTACACCTCATACACACCCGGCTCCGCTCCGTACACCTCATACACACCCAGCTCCGCTCCGTACACCTCATGCACACCCAGCTCTGCTCCGTACACCTCATGCACACCCGGCTCCGCTCCGTACACCTCGTACACACCCGGCTCCGCTCCGTACACCTCGTACACACACGGCTCCACTCCGTACACCTCATACACACCCAGCTCTGCTCCGTACACCTCATACACACCCAGCTCTGCTCCGTACACCTCATGCACACCCAGCTCTGCTCCGTACACCTCATACACACCCGGCTCTGCTCCGTACACCTCATACACACACGGCTCCACTCCGTACACCTCATACACACACAGCTCCGCTCCGTACACCTCATACACACACGGCTCCGCTCCGTACACCTCATACACACACTGCTCTGCTACATCCACACAAACCCCTCCTGACCTCACACAAAAGCTTACCCTCCTCCAGCATGATGACAAACAGCACTGCACTACTGTCCTGCACTACACGGAAGCCCTTGATCATGTGACTCCAACTCCTCCCCTCCTGTGACCTCATCACAGGTCCTGTGCGCACAGAGCAGTGGCAGCTATAGTAGTGGTGTGCGGCTCTCTGCGGTGGAGAGGCTCTGCTGCGGGTCAAGTGCAGTCCCACCCGTGATCGCGAGTGCACGCGCAGCAGGGCCTGTAAGGAAGAATTATTTAAAGGGCCGGCTGCCCATTTTGTAGCTTAGAGTTCTTAGGAGCCCGCCCAGTCTGCTGGACTGGGTGGGCCCCTAAGCACTGCGGGCCCGGTCGCAATTGCGACCCCTGCGACCGCGGTAGTTACGCCCCTGGCCCCACCCCTTTCACAAAGAGGGTTGGGCTTAGTGATCTACAGCAGACAGGACGGTGGGGGGAGGCTCCTGCTGCAGCCAGTTGTCTTGCAGCTATACACTGATTGGATACTGAAAAAGGTAGAGATGGCTGAGATACACAGAAAATAAGTTTATATATATATATTTGTAATATGAAACAAAATAGAATTATAGAAATGAATTAGATTAAGGAAAGTGATTTTCTTTATTATTTTTTGTGCATTTTAATAAACACCGTCCAAAATTCAATATTTCTACATAATTCTGATAATTATGCTACATTTACCACTATTATGTAGCAATATTACAGGATGTGATACTGTAGACTAAGCTCAACGAGAAGGTCTTCGAGAGGTCACGGAGATGAGTGATTATATAATGAGCAATCATCAGGCACAATTATATTGATTTTCGCACAAGTACTCGACAAGTGTTACTTCTTCGCTGTAATTACACATATTATTTTTCTATCATTAATAAATCAATTGTAGAAAGAAGCTGAGAGTCATATAAGTGCGGCCAGAACTTTAGTGTCTTACGTCTCAGCGCTCTGCATGGGTTGAGCTTTGAACTATTCTATAAACGTTCATTTTTTTCCGGCATTGATATATTATAAATTGCAGTTTATGCTGCAGGTAAAAACCTTATTGTTATAGATCTGGGGTGAGGATGATTGTTGGGTGCTAAGAATATGCTTGGATTGATCAGTTTGGGTATCAGGAAGGATCTCCATGTGCTGCTCGGATAACTTCAATGTGATAGTAATGGGTTAATCAGCTTTCTAAACTCAATTGTTTATATGAAGAGTACATTCAATGTGAGACGGGTTTTTCAGACGGAATGATTCCACTGCAATTTTGCAAATGCAATTTTGACCCTGATTCCAGCAATGTGTCACTTACTGGGCTGCTTGCTGTAGTTTTGATAAAATCACAGTTTTATCAGCAGAAGATTATCACTAGAGGACTATTTGCCTGTTGCCAGTTAGTCAAGTCATGCTCTCACCACTGCTTGGCTGCTTACTGCCTATGTACAGCTGACACAGAAAGCAGCCAATCAGTGGTGTGAGTGGAGTTATATACAGCTCAGCGTTCAGAGAACTGGTAGATCTGCAGAACAATAATTTTAACAAAACTGTAACACGTAGCCCAGAAAGTGACACATCACTGTGTTCACTAAGCAAAGGCAGAAAGCTGCCAATCAGTGGCGGGGCAGGGTTAGACACAGCTCATGACTATGGAGGACAACATGGCAGGAGGTATACTAGTCCTCCAGTGATAATCTCCTGCTAATAAAACTGTGATTTTAGCAAAACTACAGAAAGTAGCCCAGTTGAGGGCATACGGTTGGATTTTTTTTTCTTTTTTTTGCATTTAGCAACACTTTTTCCCATTGTCTGGCAATTTTTGGTTTAGGGGTATAAGTTAAACTTGAAAAATCACTTTCTTGCAAAACATTGTCTCTCCAGTGTACAGGTTGGACATGGTATTGCAGATAAGTTCTATAATGGATCTGAGCTGCAATAATAAACCCAAACCTTGTATATGTGTAAAAATAAAGCAATGTTTCCAAATCCTGTTAATACATTTACTTTCATAATTGCCACGACTTAATAGTACATCGCTCAGTGACAAAAGGTTTGGTAGCCCAACATGTAATTTATAAAGCAAATGCAATATTCTGAAGGCTGCTTACAACAAGCTGGAACAGGCTTATTTGTGCAACATTTCAGGTTACGGTATTATTTCATTATGTCTTTATTACTATATATATATATATATATATATATATATATATATATACCGCATTGCATTGCACATATATCTGCTTTCAATGGAAAATATGTTTTTGCAAGAATGACGTAGGATGGAGTCTTATTGTCGAGTCATTCTTGTCTTTCTCATGTAAGAACAGAAAAGCCCAAGGACAATGCTGACTTCGTTATCTGTATGAGAACAATGTGTTCATCCATCAGTCATAAAATGAACTTTGAAAACTGAACATTTTGGGGGGTTTCGATGTTCGCATAATCCCCACAGTTTTCAATGAAATGCCGCGCCCTTTGGGGTGCAAGGGAGACTTCCTTCTAACTATGGGGTTGTCCCCATGCACACGTGTTTCTTCTGATGTTTCATCTTTATTGATTCCTTTTTAATTGTTATTCTTATTCTAGATAAAGTTACTTTTTATTCAAATAACCCGTGAAGACCGGATCTTTGCTGGAAGCACAACTTTCTATATCACCCCCAAAACTAAAATCAGAAAGTTTTAATGATTTATTTATAATGCATAGTATAGTTTTTGATGATAACCCTTTCCAGTTACAATTGCAGTCACCGAGGATGCAACCGCAACCGGACCCATATGGAAGGGGGTCCCCAACGCCAGCGTCAGCTTCGCCTGGATGAGCGTCCTCGGACGTACATTCAGTTGAAATGTATTGTGGTGCAGAGACCCGCTGGCTCCCTACACTGCAATACACGATGCCGACCAATCAGCATACATCAGTTTGCCCATGATGGGCGGTGAATGGCAGTGACCTCATGGGCAGCCCATGTCGGTATGCAGAAGTCAGCCTCCGGCCTTGGTCCTCGTTTATTGTGGCTTGCTGACACATATAGAGTTTTAATACTAAAGATAGACCATCCTGATTGCAAAGGCTACTTGTTTTTTTTATTATGTATACCCCTTTTCATATGTAAAGCACCATGGAATAAATGGCATTATAATACGACCCTTGTCATTGTGAGATGGTTTTTACACTTTTTTTTCCAAAATAGTGTCAACTAAGTATCCTACGTTATTTACATTTTATTTACTAACTGTACAGTATTTGCTTATTTTGCTTTTTTCCTAGATTACGTATGTTCATAGCCTCAGTGTTACTGTGCACCTACACATTGCACTTATCCCAACATGTGTTTCAGCTCATTTCTTCAATGACATACTGATAGGGAATTTCGATTGTGAGCCCCAATGGGGACAGTGAGTAATGATAAAGTCTGTAGAGCGCTGCAAAATAAATAAACAACGTTTCAATCACCCGATTGCTATGGCTCCAGAGATCCCCCTGGCTGCAGACCGCAGACATACCCTTTGTAGTCTGATTCTTCATTTCTAAATCTTTCCAACTGTTTCTATATTTCGCTGGTATACATTTGTTATATTTGCAAGAACAGATAAAATAGAATGTTACTTTCTGATGTGAGAGACATAGATTTCCATCGGAACTGTAAAATGTTTAGAATTCCATCGGATTCCAAATGTTAGAGTTCCATCGGAACTGTATACACAAAATCTTGCGGTGTTAATAATCAGGATGATTTCCAAAATCTCCTTATCTTTTATTTTAGATACTTTTAGAATAAAAAAGGTGGACAGAAACCTTTTAACTCATTTTACAGTTTCCTTGTGTAGTTTTAATGCAATATATCGCCATACAGTAATTTCTGCATGATGATGATGATGATGATGATGATGATGATGATGATGATGAAACGTCAGTATATCGTAAAATATGCATTAAACTCCAGTGACGTTTTGCTTTTAGGAATATGCTCAAATGCTAATGCTTTTGGTGAATACATTTACGTGAAACATGAATTATTAAAATTCCAACAGAGAATTGTTCTCTTCCTTGGTTACAGGGGACAGTATGGAATATAAATCTGTCTCCTTCCAATCTGTCTCCTTCTGGCAGGTGTATGGGGAACAGTTAGCAAACTGTGATTTTCAAAACTAAGCTGTTACAGTAACCAGATCCGATGTAATCCAGGCATGTGTTACAGCGAGCAATCAATATACTCATAGATTGGAGAAATTTATGCTCAGACCTACCACTAACCATACATGGAATTGCAATTTGTATCAGTCCTTCAGAGACTTCTTTCATATTACATTTAGTCACAATCTCTTAAATTGTTGACAAATTGCCGGCACTTTCCATACATAAAAAATAAGACTGGGACCATACCTTGTATTTTTAATTTAATTTGTTATCATTATATATATTTTTTTCTTTCAAGATGGACTAAAGAAAAATGCAATCAACGCAATATAACTTTGCCATACTGTGACAACAAGACTGTGATATTTTGCAGTAGAATGTCACATGGTTGTATTTTTAGTTGTTTTTTTTCCCCAAGTCACAACCTCATTCAGCTGCAGTGTGTGGTCTCCTCCTTTGTAAGGATATATCTTAAAATGATATAGGACCGTAAGGGACGTGGAATGAACGGCTTTCACCGACAACCTCATTATCCTGTAGGCATTAGAAGTCCTGTCACATATGGTAAAGAGAAAGCCAGCTCACCTAGTACTTGAAGCCCAGCTTGCACGGAACCAGGTGGATCCACACCAGATATTATACTCAAGGAAAAAAAAAAGTTGTTGTTCCATCGTCTGGTAAAATAGTTCTTTCTTTATTTTAGGTCCATCACAGCTGTGATAAAGAACGCAAGTGAGTGTTCAAACGCTTCTTGCTCCCTTGCCCTGTCTATAGAACCTTTGTAATTTTTGTAAATTTTTAATGGACCTAAAATAAAGAAAGAACTATTTTAGCAGACGCTGGAACAACAACTTTTCTTTCCCTTGATTAGAAGGCCTGTGCCTAGGGCGGCAAGTTGCGGGGGCAAAGCTTTTTAACAGCCTTTCCTTGCCTGGCGCCAAACTTGCACTCCATGTAAGATAGGGTTGGGGAGGGCAAGAAAGTTGACTGCTGCTCTACCAATCGCTGTGCCCACTTTTTTAGCGGTCCCCGTACAGTATCATGTTATTGACAGCACAACATCTGTTTGCTGTGGAGATCAGTGATTTTTGTTCTAGCCTAAATGATCCAGTCACCTAATACATAAACATTTTTACTGATTCGTGTTTCACCTACAAACTCTCATCTGCACTGCCGGTATTTTAAATTGCGGCTGTTACACACACACTATGCTGCACAAACAAACTTCATGCTGCAAACAAATTGCATATTACACACTCTCTGTATGCTACCCACGCACCGTATGTTAGAAAGACAAACTCCATACAGATGGAGAGCGCAGAGGTTCTCACCTCAGTTTCTTCGGGTTCTCGTTTCCTCCATCCTTCCGTAGGGTGATGGACCTTTGGTCACATGACCATGATGTCACCAAAAATCCTTCTCCACTCCCAACCTTGGAAACTGTACTGGTAATGTAGGCCTCTGACTGGCTGCACTGGTCACGGGACATCACCGATATTGCTGCATGAGGCGAGTGTAATAGTGATGATCTGTTCTGCTGCTTTCCCGCCACTGAAGACAACAATCGCGCCATGTGTATAGTGTCATACTGTTCTCCATGTAATGTGAACAGTGATGTGTGTCTTATATAATGGGTCCTGGCAATGTACAGCATGTAAGTAATGTATACTAGCTTGGTGCTGTCCCCTACCCCATTTTTGTTTGTGTCTGCCCCCTCTTTGCGTGTTTCCCATCTGTCCATGAGCTCCTGTGCTATCCCCATTTGTCTGCTTGTTTGTTCTGTGCTTATTGGTTGCCCATCTGTGCTTCCATGCCAGGTCTCTGGTTGTTGCCAATGCTGCTGAAAGGGCACTGTGACCCATAGTATCAATGCCCTGACCCAGAGGCTCTGGGTTATCAATGCTGCCCAAGAGAGAGCAGTGGCCAAACTAACCCAAAATCGTTCGCACGTGACGTCCTGTGGTTGTAATGATAAGCCAGACTGTTTTCACTACAGCAAGGTCTTACGTTAATATTCTTCACTCATGGAATATCAATAGCAGATTAAATATTAATAATGTCATCATTTCAATGCTGGAACTCCTATAAAGGATGTAAGAAACCAGAGCCGGCAACGGTGGGAATCTGTCTAGTATTAAAATGAGAAGGCCATAGAGCGGAGGAACTACAACTCCAATAAGGCGATTATGCAATGAGACTATAGTCCAGGGCAAGATCCAGATTTAGGCAGGACATTAGGCTGAGTATTTAGGTCTCCTGGTATTTGCCCAAATTTAACATGTTCTAGCGCTGACTCTGCTGTGCTGCATAATGCATTAATCCATAGTATATCACCATTCTTATATGGAGATGTGTAAATTTATTTGCAGGACCCTGGACTAGTGGCAATGTCAGGAATCCATGGCTTTCGAACGTAAGATCTACAAACTGCCTCCCACCTGCTGGCATCCCCAGCTACTCTTTTATTAAGCATCGTGGCAAAAAATCGTGCATCGGTCTGGCTAATCAAAAGGGAAGCAGTAGATGCTGACTGGTAGGAAGTGGTTTTCAAGGTTTCCGTTCGGCAGCCGTAAACTCCTGATGTTGCCACTAGACCTGCAAGTTTCCTGCAAGTTTATTCTCCCATCATCATGTAACTCTATATAAATCAACTTACATTAAAATTAAGTGTGAAGAAGGTAAATAGGGCACATAAAATGATCGGTAAAAAATCATTAAAAAAAAATCTTACTCTTACTAGAATGTTTGATGTTTTTCATGTATGCTAGGGGTTAACCAGGCAAACTTTGTCAATTTTCTTGCACTTTTTACAGAATTTTTGCATCTCTATTTTGTGAGATATAAAGCTGGGTAGGCTATGGGGCTTGTGCCTTTTACGTTTTGCATTATTTTTGGGGAGATTTCACATTTTTGCTTCCTAAGAACTCATAAAAGCCTAAGATGATATTTTATGTTTTATTATATATATTTTTCTTTTTACTAGGATATCCATGAACCCCCCTTTGAGTTGATATCAGTCACGGCTGAGCTCATCTGAGTCTACCTAAACTCACAAGCGCTGTTATTCTCAGTCTTTTCTTCAGGGTCTCTGATGGGCAGGATTATTGGAAAAAATGGAAGTAACTTTGTGCATTTATTAGATGTATTATTTGTACTTTATTCTCCAGAGCTGAACTCACAATTTGTGTGGCGGCTGATAAAACTAATTGATGCAACTAATTATTCTGCAACAGTGTTGGGATACAAATATTGAACTCCCGCTTTCTTTAACGGCCTTGATGAACGATCTGTAAGAGGATCGATATGGTGCAAGTCTAGATACATTTACCAGAGTCTTCCCCACCGTTGTCATGATAGTATCTACAGGACAAATCTCTGTATAGACACTGAACCAGCAGGAGATACCAGGAGCTCTGAGACTAAATGCAATAAATCAAGATTAAAGGAAATGTTTAATTAGAAAATGATCTAATTATTTTATTTGTATATTAAATTTATTTTTTATATTTTTTTTTATTTTTCTATTTTTTTTACTTTCATGATATGAGTGAGAAAAAAATCTATATATATTTTTCTTTTTTACACAGCCTAATATTAGATGCCAGGAAGTTGATATCACCAACCATTCCCATCTTATTTAGGAGTATCCATATAAATGGCCCACCCTGTATATACTTATTAATTGATCTACTCTCTCTGGATAGGATTAGTATCCTCCCTACTGGACACTTTGCTGTTTTATGTTTTAGTGCCTTTTTCTTTTTTGTATTTTAATGTCTTATAATAAAGTTTACATTTTATCATTACTACTGCATATGGTTCTCTTCTTTCGGCCACTTACTGATATAAGTGCAAATTTGTTAGTAAAGCAGGTATCTAAGTAGCGCAGAGGTGTACTAGCTGTCAATATATATACCGTATATACATTACAGTATATATATATTTTTTTTATTTTAGTTTAGTTTTTTCTGAACTCCTGCAATTTTCCCACTTGTTCTAATATAACCGCAGCAATGGGGGAAGTTGGAAAAAATACTCTCAAATAATCAAAACTATTTTAAAAATGACAGACCCCTGGCCTCAGGACACACGTCATGAGTTGTGTAGCTGAAGGCCTCGACAGGTTATTTTTACCCTACAATTATTATGCTTAGGGGATCACATTAAATACATTTTATAAAAATTTAATCTCTTGGGGAGGTTTCGAGTGAACTGCGAACTTCGAATTTCAGCAGATTTACCCATCGTTAGAATTTAATATTAACAGAAAAAAACCCCTATCCTGCAGATATTTTTTATTTTAATGATAGAGCCCAGTTGTTATAAGTTACATCGGGACGCCAATTAAGAATGTTCTTGCAGGCGCCATTTCAAGTGCTCTTTAGTAGATCTTTAAGTTGGCCTCGTAACATGTGTTTCACCTCATTTGGAATCTGGAAATTCATTATTTGTTGCTTTAGTAATGATAGTAACTGACCCAAAAACGCCTCAATTATCTGCTCATTAATTACTACAGACCTGTATGTTATTTATAATGATGGAGATAAACTGAAGGATCTTGTTCCATAGACACAAGGGTGGTCACAGTACGAGACCCCTGTACAAGAAGATTATGTGGGACCTTTGCAGGCCAGTAGCTCATCATAATGCACCACTTTTGGTACTTTGAAGGTGGAAGTGGTATCCCATCGTTGTGGTGTGACGCACATTTGATGTCGTGCCAGGCCGGCTAATCGAAAGAAGAGCCGCGGGTGCGGATATGGATTACTGACATGGCGGCTGAGCGGGGTACTGAGAATCGTTTGTACCAACTCTACTGAAGAGCCTTTGAAAAGGTGAATTAAAGGCACAAGTTCAACATTGAGCTAAAATAATGAGACCTATTATACTTTGCTTTAAAAAGATTGTCAAATTTTTATTATAACTTTTTCTTTATTTTACCACTAGTGGCATTTTTATGTGACTAATCGTTATTTTAAAACTATCAAAAGACTGACTGTTACATCCAAACAGAAATCAGGTGTGAACAGGTCCTTACTAAAAGTAGCCATATCTCCATTTATAACAAGCCAATGAAGCAGCACTCCGTAGCGCTATAGCATGCAAGCATGACATATATGAAATTTGAATTGCATTGCTGCAATTTTTCTCATTTTCTAGAGCAGTAATGCAATTCAAATTTCATATACTTCATGTTTGTATGCTATAGCGCTACAGAATGCTGCTTTATTTCTTGGTAATACTCTCTAGTTTACACTTGCCTCTGATGCATTCACTACAAGTTATCTGCAGCTTAGTTTTAGGGTATATTCACTTGTGCCAGGACTTGTATGGAAAAAATCCCTTGCAGATTTTTTCACAGCAAAATTATGTAGTTTGTATTTTTCTTCTACTTTTTATTTCATTTTTTTTAGTTTTATTATGTTTCTTTATTATTTATATATATATATTTTTTTTAAATTATATATTATTATATATAATTATATATAAATATATATATAAATTATATATTGATTAAAATATATTATAAAAATATATATATATTTTTATTTTATTGTGTTTATCATTTTTTATTACCCTAACTGTAACCTAACCCTAAATTAATTATTTATTTATTTATATATTATATTTATTATGTTTTACTACCCTAGCCGTAACCTAACCCTAACTTCATTATTTATTTATTTATATATTTTATTATATTTATTATGTTTTATTACCCTAACCGTAACCTAACCCTAAATTCATTATTTATTTATATATTTAATTATATTTGTTATGTTTTATTACCCTGACCGTAACCTAGCCCTAAATTCATTTATTTATTTATATATTTTATTATGTTTATTATGTTTTACTACCCTAACTGTAACCTACCCCTAAATTCATTATTTATTTATTTTATTATGTTTATTATGTTTTATTACCCTAACCGTAACTTAACCGTAAATTCATTATTTATTTATATATTTTATTATGTTTATTATGTTTTACTACCCTAACCGTAAACCTAGCCCTAAATTCATTATTTATATATTTTACTATGTTTATTATGTTTTTTTACCCTAACCGTAACCTAACCCTAAATTCATTATTTATTTATTTATATATTTTATTATATTTATTATGTTTTATTACCCTAACCGTAACCTAATCCTATATATATTTTTTATTTTATTGTGTTTATCATGTTTTATTACCCTAACTGTAACCTAACCCTAAATTCATTATTTATTTATTTATATATTATATTTATTATGTTTTACTACCCTAGCCGTAACCTAACCCTAAATTCATCATTTATTTATATATTTTATTATGTTTATTATGTTTTATTACCCTAACTGTAACCTAACCCTAAATTCAGTATTTATAATAATAATAAATAATAATCTTTTATTTTGATATGGCGCTAACATATTCCGCAGCGCTTTACAGTTTGCACGCTGTTCCCGATGGGGCTCACAATCTAAATTCCCTATCAGGAGGTCTTAGGAATGTGGGAGGAAACCAGAGAACCCGGAGGAAACCCACACAAACACGGAGAGAACATACAAACTCTTTGCAGATGTTGTCCTTGGTGGGGTTTGAACCCAGGACTCCAGCGCTGCAAAGCTGCAGTGCTATCCACTGAGCCAAATGTATTATATTTTATTACCCTAACCGTAACCTAACCCTAAGAGCTGCTCAGCCTCTGTCATCTCAGTTGCTGCCTATGCAGAATGCAGTAGTTGAGGTTAGAGTACCACCAGCTCCTGAGCTCGGCATATTCTGAGAGATATGTATGATCGCCTCGATCGCCGCCTTTGCAGAGCTCAGGAGCTGATGACAAGCTTATCTAGACTGCTGCGCTCTGTGTAGGAACTGGTGGCAGCAACCAAGAGGATAAGGCAGACACTGTGTATAGCTGGGGAGACGGGCACAATTTGGCACCTCTACAGAATTTGTTATGGGCAACAAAGATAGTTTCGCTGTTCCATCATTTGATAACTCTGCCCCACTGTGTTTCCAAAATGCTTTTCTAAGCCGATGTTATTTTTTATTGTGAAGAACGGAGCCCATTTATCAAATATCCAGAAGCAAACGTTAACATTTCTGTTACATTCGATCCTTCGTAGACTCATTTATAAGGCAACTGGAAAGCCATCAAAGCCCACAGAACCTTTTTATTTCTAAGCAATGAGACTGTGTTCCGGGAAAAGAAAGATTAGTACAAATGTCACACAAAGACAAGCGGATGTAAAAGAGGCAATAAAAATGTTTATTGATGAAATGCGTGGCACGTGTGTAGTAAGGCGGCAGGAACGGGCGATCGAAGCCAAGCAGCTGTTTGAAAACACTGAATCAGAGCACAATGACCTATGGAGAAAGGAAGAAGGAAATACAAATTAGTGACATGAGAACCAAGACTGACTAGAATGACTTTCAAAAGCGACATTATTGATATAGAGACTTAAATCTGTCGATATCTCTAAATTTTAAGAATGCATCATGATGACGATTCCATTTTGCCTTAGTATCTGGTTAACGGTTAAAACCTTAATGATCATAAATGCTTTTGTATTAAATATTTTATTTTTTGTGCAGGATTTATCATGTTTTGCAAATTTTCCTCTACCATTTATGTTCTGGTATCCTTGTGGTTCATCGAAGTGTTTTGGCAAAACTAGAATTGAATCCAACAGGGAAGAGAGGTATTAAGGGGATATGAGAAAATCGATTTGAATCAAATCAAAAGCACTTGGAATGGCACAAAAAAAAAATCAGAATTACCAAAATCCAAATGTTTTGTGATTCGATTTGTCTTGAATCTAGAAAAGTGGCAGCCAGCCAGGTTACCATATATATGGGCTCATTTTAGGACAAGCAAGGGGTTAAAAAACAATAAAACATACATTGACCCACACATGTACTCCTTACTTGATCATCCATTTGTTCCCTCTGGCTTTTAGCATTGACAGCTTGGCCTCCGACACGACCCATATGAACAGACCACACGCACATCTTTGACATCTATGATGTGCGGTGAGCCGAGGTCATGTGAGGCGCGATGCATGTCGTACACATCAATGACATGCTGCAGCCTAGTCAGAGTGAAATAAGCCAGAGGCCTAGGAGTCAGTGCCAGAAAACATGAGGGAGCAAGAACTGGACAAAGAGCTGTGAAAGCAGGATAGATGAGGGGCAAAGTTTGTAAAATATTTAAAAAAAAACTCTTTCAGTCCATATGGCAGAGGATTATCTTCTGTCATATGCATCAACAGAGCAGCATTTGGAGTTTCACATCACTGATTTCTCCATAACAAGCAATAAACACAACTCGGCACCACTCAGCCTCTCTATATAGAGCCCCATGCTGCAGAATATCACTCCTCTCAGCATCCTATATTCAACCCCATCTTGCAATATATCATGCCTCTCAGCCCCCTATATAAAACCACATCCTTTAGTAGATCATTCCTTTCAGCCACTCATATACTGTAGAGCCCCACCCTGCAGTATATAGCTAATCTCAGCCCCTCTATACACAGCCCCATACTTCAGAATAACTTTCCTTTCAGTACCCTCTATGGACAGCCCCATCCCACCCTATATAATTCCTCTCAACCCTCTCTAAACAGCCATAGACTGCAGTACATCGCTCCTCTTAGCTATCAGCAAAACAGCACACTGTTGCTTTTTGTTATGAGTTCCATGCTGTAAGGAAGGAAGTTCTGCTCTTTCCAGTGATAACATCCCTCACAGGAGCAGCTACATTATAGACACATCCCAGAACGGTGCTATGTCGGCATAAAGTTTGCAGAGAGACACTGCACTGTACATGATCGTCCAGAAGAACTGGAACTACAGCAGGAAGGTTCCAATGGCAACTGGAGGGTACAGAGATCCTGGAGGGGCAGTGACATATGCAAAACAGGGCAGATTTAAAACTGAGATATACAGGCACAAATGAGTAAATACAGTGCCTTGCAAAAGTATTCAGCCCCCTTGAACTTTTCAACCTTTTCCCACATATCATGCTTCAAACATAAAGACACCAAATGTAAATTTTTGGTGAAGAATCAACAACAAGTGGAACACAATTGTGAAGTTGAATGAAATTTATTGGTTATTTTAAATTTTGTGGAAATTTAAAAACTGAAAAGTGGGGCGTGCAATATTATTCGGCCCCTTTAACTTAATACTTTGTTGCGCCACCTTTTGCTGCGATTACAGCTGCGTTGGGTATGTCTCTATCAGTTTTGTACATCGAGAGACTGAATTCTTGCCCATTCTGCCTTGGCAAACAGCTCAACCTCAGTGAGGTTTGATGGAGATCGTTTGTGAACTGCAGTTTTCAGCTTTTTCCACAGATTCTCGACTGGATTGAGGTCTGGACTTTGACTTGGCCATTCTAACACCTGGATACGTTTATTTGTGAACCAGTCCATTGTAGATTTTGCTTTATGTTTAGGATCATTGTCTTGTTGGAAGACAAATCTTCATCCCAGTCTCAGGTCTTTTGCAGACTCCAACAGGTTTTCTTCAAGAATGTTCCTGTATTTGGCTCCATCCATCTTCCCATCAATTTTAACCATCTTCCCTGTCCCTGCTGAAGAAAAGCAGGCCCAAACCATGATGCTGCCACCACCATGTTTGACAGTGGGGATGGTGTGTTCAGGGTGATGAGCTGTGTTGCCTTTACGCCAAACATATCGTTTGGCATTGTTGCCAAAAAGTTCGATTTTGATTTCTTCTGACCAGAGCACCTTCTTCCACATGTTTGGTGTGTCTCCCAGGTGGCTTGTTGCAAACTTTAAACAACACTTTTTATGGATATCGTTGAGAAATGGCTTTCTTCTTGCCACTCTTCCATAAAGACAAGATTTGTGCAGTGTACGACTGATTGTTGTCCTATGGACAGACTGTCCCACCTCAGCTTTAGATCTCTGCAGTTCATCCAGAGTGATCAGGGGCCTCTTGGCTGCATCTCTGATCAGTCTTCTCCTTGTTTGAGATGAAAGTTTAGAGGGACGGCCGGGTCTTGGTAGAGTTGCAGTGGGATGATACTCCTTCCATTTCAATATGATCACTTGCACAGTGCTCCTTGGGATGTTTAAAGTTTTGGAAATCATTTTGTATCCAAATCCGGCTTTAAACTTCTCCACAACAGTATCACGGACCTGCCTGTTGTGTTCCTTGGTCTTCATGATGCTCTCTGCTTCAAACCGAACCCTGAGCCTATCGCAGAGCAGGTGCATTTATACGGAGACTTGATTACACACAGGTGGATTATATTTATCATCATTAGGCATTTAGGACAACATTGGATCATTCAGAGATCCACAATGAACTTCTGGAGTGAATTTGCTGCACTGAAAGTAAAGGGGCCGAATAATATTGCATGCCCCACTTTTCAGTTTTTGATTTTCCACAAAAATTTAAAATAACCGATAAATTTCGTTCAACTTCACAATTGTGTTACACTTGTTGTTGATTCTTCACCAATAATTTACATTTGGTATCTTTATGTTTGAAGCATGATATGTGGAAAAGGGTTGGAAAGTTGAAGGGGACCGAAAATATGTATACAATAAGACGACATTGTGATTTGGAGGAATAACCTTTTAAAGTGCACTTCTTCTTTAAATTGTCCAACTTATCAATGGATACTCCAAGCTACAGCCTATTCCAAGACGTTTCCACTAGGATTTTCAATAATAACTCTTTTATTATCACATTTTTGTCACATTGCTTTCACATAATGAATATTTGCACGGAAACCTTCAATCTTCTTTTTCCTTTTCAACATGCTGCAAAAATTGAAAATCTGAACAAAAATTTGCCATGTGTAACATTCATTATGAAGGATCAGACTTGGGGGGATGCACTTTATTCTCAAAAAAAATCAGCCGACACTTTCCTTAGATTAGCATACGAACAAAAACGGATGAAAATACGTTACAGATCAAGAAAAATGTTTTATGAAAAAATGAAGTATAAGAAATTAGTTCTAGAACTGGAGGTTATTCCCAAAGTAAATATAAAAAAAAAATATGTTACTGGCCATAACACAGAGTGGGAGTGATAAAGCTGTCAGTGCAGAACGAATTTCAGAGGTGAAGAAATGATATATACGTACGTGTTATAATGACAGCTGAGCTCAAGAAGGTCCTTGTACATTGATTGTTGTCACAGTTGCAAGGAAACATCTCTGAAACAGTCTGTCCGGGTCCTGGGGTTGGTTGTCACAGTCCAATTTATGGCTCAGAAAATGCCGCTTAAAGCCGTTGGGCACTGATGATTGGCTGGATCTGCTGGGACCTTCCAAAGAGTTTTGTTCTATGCCTAATGGAAAAAAAAGGAGGAATTTCCAATTAATTGCAGTATCATATATTTCAGCTGCATTTGACAGAAATGCTGAGAACGAGTCACATATGTAGGACTTTTCTTCCAGAGTAAAATTTTAGTTAAAAATTGATTTATTGATAATAGTACATAGCGCTAATTCTCTAAGTTACATAAAAACCAAGGTTCACCGAAATGGATTTAAAGAGAACCAATCACTTGCCATAAATATGTATTTTTTTACCTGGTGTGAATACCGTTTTTCTCCTGAATCCGACGGTGTTTTTCTTTTGTTCTTGCACCTCTCCGTTCCTCAGATTTTGCCCCTTTTTACTTGTGTATAAATCTTGTTTTGTTAGAAACTGAGCAGTATTATCAAGAAGACTCCCATTAAAAAAAAGCTTATTGCCACACCCACTTGGCTAAAAACAATAAATTTACTTACAGGGTAGAAAGAGCAACAATGGAGAGGAGCAGGAACAAAGGAAAATCAACTTCAGATTCGGAAGAGCAGTGGCATTTGCAGCGCCCCAGAGTCCTGGTCGTTGCAGTACTGATGCTCCGCCGCTAAGGGGGGCTATGGTACGTCCAATGGCACTGAAGGAGTTCACCTGACCAGGTATCACAGACACCAATACACTTCACAGTCTGGCCTCCAGGGGGAGCTAAGGGTGCTATGTATTAGGCCACTCCTCACAATCTGGTAAAACTGGGGGTTAGATAGGAAGTTAGGGAGAAGCTGACTGGGTTGGAACCATGCAACATCCTGTGGCAGAGGGTGTTGCAGGGGAAGATTCAGGGGGTCCCTGTCAGGGGTGGGATTCTGACAGAGGCCTAGCGAACAGGAAAGAATGTTACGGGACCGCGCCTGCACTTCATCGCGGCGGTACCCCAAGAAAGGACAAGAAGCGAGGTTTATTGTGCTGAGTGAGAAACGAGATCAACGCAACAAGGAGAAACACCAGTAGGAGTCGTGCTGTAAGACGAGGCAACATCCTACTGGTGGCCGGAAACGCCGAGGAAGTATTGAGCTCCAGGCCTTACTTCAAACCTACGGCAGGACAGTCAGTTATAGGCGGGCTGTCTCACTCAAATCACCTAAGAAGACATAGGGGGCAACAGTTGGAGAGGGGCGACACTAGGGTCCCGGAAGAGCTCCGAGCCTACCCGTCATACGGGTGCGTCCTAGCCATATCATCTGGGGGGACGAAGAAGAACATCAAAATCTAGTTGTGAGGGAACTTCAGAAACAGACACAACAGTTGTGGGGACTATCCCGTAAGCACAGCAGGGGAGGACCACAACACACAAGCGCTAGAAGGTAGGCACAGATTTCCACCTGCAAAGGGAACTCTGGAGGTGCCATCGGACCGGCCGGACTCCCGCAGCCCGGTTAACCGTATTCCGGACTGAGGATCCTGAAGCCTTCAGTAAAGAGGTAAAGAGACTGCAACCTGGTGTCCTCGTTATTTACTGCGACCTGCACCGCACCATAACATCATCACCATCCACACCTTTCATTGGACGCCCCTCAGCAGGGTCACGGACCGGGTCTAGCCACCGTGACAACCCCAGAACAGAGACTCAGAGGCCCGGTACCGGGTACCCCTCGGCCCTGCAGCAGTGGGGGCACTCCAACTTGGCGTCACGAACAGGATCTACTTAAGCCTGAAGAATCAGGTCATGTGTGCCTTGGAACTGTGATTTATTATACTTGGACTGTGACTTATTGCAAAGACTGTGTATTGCCACTTGCCGCCAAAAGTTCCCGCCAAGAACCGCCGTCATTACAGCGCTGAGGAGAGCTCAGAGGAAGAAGAAGGGCGTGTCATGGGAGGAGACTACCAAAGCGGCGCCAAAAGCAGCGACCGCCCCCTCCGACTTCTGCTGCGAGATGACGACCTGCCCAGCAGCAGAGAGAACCGCCCCCTGATTTGCAACGGCGGGAACGAGGTGAAGAGGGAGCTCGACCCCGGAGAAATGGCGGAGTCAGGTGCATGCACGGCTGCCAATCTCAAGACAGCGAAGATGATCAGCAGGTGCCCGAGCGACGACGAAGTGATCCCGGCTTGCCCTCACCCACCAGAGGCGGAACCGCATCCACCGCAGCTGAAGGATCTGAACTCCTTGGAGCCGCCGGCGGAGGAGCCGAGCCTACCTATTCCGACCATGGAGCCAGCAGGTGCTGAGCCATGGAGAGCGGAGCCACATCGAGAGGCCGCCTTGGAGGAGCCGCGGTCCGGGCTGCAGCCAATTCCAGTGTCCTTGTCGGCGGAACGGATCGACATCGGTGGAATCACATCAGGCGCAGGTATGGAAGGCGCCCCTACTCCCCCGGCCGATTCTGCTCCCCCGACCGATCTTGCTCCCCTGACCGGTCCCGCTCCCCTGACCGGTCCCGCTCCCGCGACCGCTCCGCACCCCAACAATAACCATTTCCTCTCGGTGGAGCGGGTGATCCTCACCCCTGACACGATGGGGAAGCTGGTACCTCCACTACCGACCAAGATGGGAGAAGCCATAGACATGAGCTCAGAAGGGGTGATCCTCCAGTGGGACACCCCCTGGATCCGGCCAGATGGATCCAGGGAGGAGGGCCTCACCCTTGCTGTGCTCACTTGGGAGCAATATAAACAATGCCTGATCTTACACTGGAAAAACCGAAAAGAGACAGAACAAACTGACGCACCAAAAGTGAAACATCCAAAGCCTGCGCACGGCAGGAAAGACGTGGTAAAGCGGGGAACTGTGCTGGCCTTTCACCCAAAGCGGGGTTGGGGCTCCATACAGGAACCGGGACTACCGACTGACGTCTTCGTTACCAGTTGCAACGTGAAGACTCCTTTCCGCAACCGATATGGTGACCCACTATTGCAAAGGGGGGATCAGGTGACCTACACCCGCCACCGGAGTGCACAAGGATGGTGCGCTCGGAACGTCCCATGATGTGGGCCTGAGGGGGCGTCACCTGTTGCCTCAACCATGATTGAACCAGACTTGACAGATCTTGCTACTATCGCCACCGTACGCCTTGTTGCGGCTACTGAGCTCGCAGCTAGGGTTAGCCTTCAAATCCAGACACCGGGTGACCTGATTGCACCTGAGAGATCAACCACCGATCCTGATACCGCATCAGCCGGAGACCAGGGACCGAAGCCGCCACGGTCAGGAGATGTCCACTACCGGCTGATGTCTTGCAATATACTATGAAGCCCTAATGTTCGACAAGGATGTAAATAGTTAACTGTTTGTCTTTCTATGTGTCTTTTTTGCTGCTACAACCCGTCCAGGGTTACTCTTAAAGGGATCCCTTTGTTTACCCGGGATCCCTTCTTCTGCTTTTGTTTCTCGTCTTATCATTGTTGAAAAGAACTGCTGGATCATGAACACTGCATGATTACAAACTTATTGTAAATAGTTTGCACCTTCTTAAAGGTGCCCTCTACTGGTTTTACAAAGAAAAGGACTCTTTGCGAAGAAACTGTTCTTGGAAACAGCACCGGAGTCCTTGCTGTATACGAACTTGCAGCTTGAGAAGTTGCACTACATCCGAGAGACTTGGTCCCTTCTTAAAGGGGACGTTCACCAATAGCACTTAAAGTTGAATAATGCTTACATGTCGAAGTTATATGTAGTTAGCTAGTTAATTGTAAGAAATGTTTAATAATGTGGTAGAGAATGAGGACAGGAAGTGAACCCGTATGGGGTTAGTCGGTGAGTCCTCCTTGGAGCCATACCGAGATGGCTCAGCGATCTTGAACTGAGAGAAGGTTGATAAGTTCTATACTGTGTATAGTAGCAGAAAGGCAGTAGGCCCGGGCGGAAAGGGGCGGTCCTGCAACAGAGCGAGAGGCAGTAGGCCTGGGGCAGATAGTCAGGCGGTCCTGCAGATGTAAGGATGGAAAGTGAAGAAAAAGTTGATTAGCCTTATAGTGTTTTATAAGAAGGTCTTTAGTGGATTCAGCGTGTACGTCCTTAAAGGCAACGTTAAATTATTGTTCAAAAATTTGCACTTAGAATACCCGGTTGGGTAAGAAAAGTTATTTATAGTATGTTATTCAAAGTATTTAACCATGTTTGTAACGTTCAAGTGTCCTCACCTCCCATAAAGGGAAGCTCTGTTAAAATTTGCTTATTGTTATTGCATTTCAAAATTGTATGTCTTTTTGCTGACATGTATTGTTGTTTTCTTCCCAGTCCAGGAGTACTGGAATTAACCAGGGGGGAGTGCAGCGCCCCAGAGTCCTGGTCGTTGCAGTACTGATGCTCTGCCGCTAAGGGGGGCTATGGTACGTCCGATGGCACTGAAGGAGTTCACCTGACCAGGTATCACAGACACCAATACACTTCACAGTCTGGCCTCCAGGGGGAGCTAAGGGTGCTATGTATTAGGCCACTCCTCACAATCTGGTAAAACTGGGGGTTAGATAGGAAGTTAGGGAGAAGCTGACTGGGTTGGAACCAGGCAACATCCTGTGGCAGAGGGTGTTGCAGGGGAAGATTCAGGGGGGTCCCTGTCAGGGGTGGGATCCTGACAGAGGCCTAGCGAACAGGAAAGAACTGTTGTGAATTCTGCTCTTGGGTTCCCTCCGGTGGTTGTTGGTGGTAATACAGTTGTCCCTGGGTTGCAATCCTGAGCAGGTGTTCCTGCTGACTGCAGCTCTGACTGGGTATTTAGGTGTGCAGGATTCATTAGCCCTTGCCAGTTGTCCATTGTTCTTGGAGGTTTTACATCTCTGTCTGGTTCCTTCTGCCCTGCTGCCAAATCAGCCAAGATAAGTGTCTGGGTTTTTGTTTCTGCAGCACACATGCTGTGTGCTTTACAATTCAGTACTATTCATTGTTTTTTCTTGTCCAGCTTAGACTATATTTGGATTTCTTCAGTCAAGTTGGATTCTCAGGAGATGCAGATATACATTCCATGTCTTTAGTTAGATGGTGGAATTTTTGTATTATCTGCTGTGGATATTTTTAGGGTTTTAATACTGACCGCTTAGTATTCTGTCCTATCCTTTTCTTTTTAGCTAGAGTGGCCTCTTTTGCTAAATCCTGTTTTCTGCCTGTGTGTGTCTTTCCTCTAATACTCACAGTCAATATTTGTGGGGGGCTGCCTATCCTTTGGGGTTCTGCTCTGAGGCAAGATAGAATTCCCATTTCCTTTCGAGGCGGTGGGACTTGCGCGCGGGCCAAGCCCTGTTGTCCCCATGCTAGTGGGTTGCTTTTGCCTTTGCCGGTCCCTGAGAGGCCTTGGACGCATATTTCTATGGATTTTATTTCTGATCTTCCGGTTTCCCAGAGGATGTCGGTTATCTGGGTTGTTTGTGACCGGTTCTCTAAGATGGTTCATTTGGTGCCTTTGCCTAAATTGCCTTCCTCTTCTGATTTGGTTCTGTTGTTTTTTCAGCATGTGGTTCGTTTGCATGGTATTCCGGAGAATATTGTGTCCGACAGAGGTTCCCAGTTTGTTTCTAGGTTTTGGCGGGCCTTTTGTGCTAGGCTGGGCATTGATTTGTCTTTTTCTTCTGCATTTCATCCTCAGACAAATGGCCAGACCGAGCGAACTAATCAGACTTTGGAAACTTATTTGAGATGCTTTGTGTCTGCTGATCAGGATGATTGGGTGGCTTTCTTGCCATTGGCCGAGTTTGCCCTTAATAATCAGGCTAGTTCGGCAACCTTGGTTTCGCCCTTCTTTTGTAATTTTGGTTTTCATCCTCGTTTTTCTTCGGGGCAGGTTGAGCCTTCTGACTGTCCTGGTGTGGATTCTGTGGTTGACAGGTTGCAGCAGATTTGGGCTCATGTGGTGGACAATTTGGTGTTGTCTCAGGAGGAGGCTCAACGTTTTGCTAACCGTCGTCGGTGTGTTGGTTCCCGGCTTCGGGTTGGGGATCTGGTCTGGTTGTCTTCCCGTCATGTTCCTATGAAGGTTTCTTCTCCTAAGTTTAAACCTCGGTTTATTGGTCTTTATAGGATTTCTGAGATTATTAATCCAGTGTCTTTTCGATTGGCCCTTCCGGCCTCTTTTTCTATCCATAATGTCTTCCATAGATCTTTATTGCGGAAATATGTGGTGCCCGTGGTTCCCTCTGTTGATCCTCCGGCCCCTGTGTTGGTTGATGGGGAGTTGGAGAATGTGGTTGAGAAGATTTTGGATTCTCGCTTTTCGAGGCGGAAGCTTCAGTACCTTGTCAAATGGAAGGGTTATGGCCAGGAGGATAATTCTTGGGTTTTTGCCTCTGATGTCCATGCTGCTGATTTGGTCCGTGCCTTTCATATGGCTCATCCTGATCGGCCTGGGGGCTCTGGTGAGGGTTCGGTGACCCCTCTTCAAGGGGGGGGGGTACTGTTGTGAATTCTGCTCTTGGGTTCCCTCCGGTGGTTGTTGGTGGTAATACAGTTTTCCCTGGGTTGCAATCCTGAGCAGGTGTTCCTGCTGATTGCAGCTCTGACTGGGTATTTAGGTGTGCAGGATTCATTAGCCCTTGCCAGTTGTCCATTGTTCTTGGAGGTTTTACATCTCTGTCTGGTTCCTTCTGCCCTGCTGCCAAATCAGCCAAGATAAGTGTCTGGGTTTTTGTTTCTGCAGCACACATGCTGTGTGCTTTACAATTCAGTACTATTCATTGTTTTTTCTTGTCCAGCTTAGACTATATTTGGATTTCTTCAGTCAAGTTGGATTCTCAGGAGATGCAGATATACATTCCATGTCTTTAGTTAGATGGTGGAATTTTTGTATTATCTGCTGTGGATATTTTTAGGGTTTTAATACTGACCGCTTAGTATTCTGTCCTATCCTTTTCTATTTAGCTAGAGTGGCCTCTTTTGCTAAATCCTGTTTTCTGCCTGTGTGTGTCTTTCCTCTAATACTCACAGTCAATATTTGTGGGGGGCTGCCTATCCTTTGGGGTTCTGCTCTGAGGCAAGATAGAATTCCCATTTCCATCTATAGGGGTATTTAGTCCTCCGGCTGTGTCGAGGTGTCTAGGATGTGTTAGGTACACCCCACGGCTACTTCTAGTTGCGGTGTTAGTTTAGGGTTTGCGGTCAGTACAGTTTCCACCTACTCCAGAGAAAGTCTCATGCGGCTCCAAGGTCACCGGATCATAACAAGAACGTTACGGGACCGCGCCTGCACTTCATCGCGGCGGTACCCCAAGAAAGGACAAGAAGCGAGGTTTATTGTGCTGAGTGAGAAACGAGATCAACGCAACAAGGAGAAACACCAGTAGGAGTCGTGCTGTAAGACGAGGCAACATCCTACTGAGGCGCGTAGCCGGTGGCCGGAAACGCCGAGGAAGTATTGAGCTCCAGGCCTTACTTCAAACCTACGGCAGGACAGTCAGTTATAGGCGGGCTGTCTCACTCAAATCACCTAAGAAGACATAGGGGGCAACAGTTGGAGAGGGGCGACACTAGGGTCCCGGAAGAGCTCCGAGCCTACCCGTCATACGGGTGCGTCCTAGCCATATCATCTGGGGGGACGAAGAAGAACATCAAAATCTAGTTGTGAGGGAACTTCAGAAACAGACACAACAGTTGTGGGGACTATCCCGTAAGCACAGCAGGGGAGGACCACAACACACAAGCGCTAGAAGGTAGGCACAGATTTCCACCTGCAAAGGGAACTCTGGAGGTGCCATCGGACCGGCCGGACTCCCGCAGCCCGGTTAACCGTATTCCGGACTGAGGATCCTGAAGCCTTCAGTAAAGAGGTAAAGAGACTGCAACCTGGTGTCCTCGTTATTTACTGCGACCTGCACCGCACCATAACATCATCACCATCCACACCTATCATTGGACGCCCCTCAGCAGGGTCACGGACCGGGTCTAGCCACCGTGACAATCCCAGAACAGAGACTCAGAGGCCCGGTACCGGGTACCCCTCGGCCCTGCGGCAGTGGGGGCGCTCCACATTTATACCAGGTAAAACAAAAATATGAATGTATGGTAAATGACAGGTCCTCTTTAAAAGTCACATATTTGGCCTAAACAATGTGACCATAAAAATGGACAAGAAAGTGCAGCTGTTCAAAAGGCAGCAGAGTGGCTCAGAGGTTAGCACTGTTGCTTTGCGTCGTGTAGGAGTCCTGCCTTTAAATCCCATCAAGGATGGTAGATATCAACTTCTCTGTCAAATCCCGGCTGATGACATCCTTTTTACTTGCCAAATCAAATCTTGAAGTTTATCATAATTTTTGTTTGTCCTCCCACTTTTCTTTTTCCAATATTTTTATTTTAGTTTGTCCTCCCACTTTTCGAGCATTGGACACACATTCTCATAGGGATTGAGATCTGGGGAGTTTCTTAGCCATTGACTCAAAATGTCAATGTTTTGTACAACGAGCCACTTTGTTATCTCTATTGCCTTGTGCTATTATGTTAAATCATGCTGGAAAAAGACTTGTCACCAAATTTCTCCTGGGTGGTTGGATGAAGCTCCTCTTGGAGGATATTTAGATCCCATTATTTATTCATGGTCGCGTTCTAAGACAAATTTGTGAGTGAGCCCACTCCATGGATGGAAAACAAACCCCGACATAAATGGCCTCATGATCCTTTATTGTTCGCAGACACAGAACTCATGGTAAAGGCTCAACTTATATTCTCTTGGCAATGCAAAAGGACTGAGAGGATTCCATTGCCCTCGTACTTTTCTACACTGTCTCGGAGTCTGCAACTACCCTGCTGCCTAAGCCTCCTCGTTCACAAACTTAATACCATACTAATTTCTACTCAACTACTGTACAAGGGCTGACAACCACACACTGTTCTGTTTCCACCATCCCTTTTCCTTCCCTGTCCGGCATTACTTCTTCCAGGGCTCTGGACTCGGAGCACTCCTTCTTCAGGAACCAGCTCTCATCATTACATGTCCCTTACTGTAGTCTACATACATACTTTAAGGAGACGTTAGATTTATTGGTTCAACTTACGCAAGAGGGATGAAGTCAGGGACAATCCAACTAAGACAAGGATCAAGAAGGGAAGTGTGGATGTTTAATTATTTTGCACTTCTTGGCACAGTCATTTTGAGTGTATCGAGAAATATTTTTCAAGTGCTGATATACAGCTCTTATACATTTTTGTAGTATTTAAGTATTATCATGCCTTTGTTAGTCTCTTTATATTTTCAAGGTTTCAAAAAGTCTGAACAACATATGCTCTCCGCATTCATCTGAATTTATAAGATTTCCGATGTTCACGTCTCCCAGGCAGCAGAATGAGCCCTGACTACATCCAATCCTTTCTTTTAGAAATCCCAAGGTTGGGAGATGTGCTGTATAACACTCCTTGTTTTTGTGCCAATACTTTTATATGTATATATGTATATTTTTTATGCGATTTCCTGCAATGCAGATCTCATTTCTATCTTTTTATCTTATTTCTGCCTATGTCACTGTCACGATGCCCTACAACGTCCTAGAACGATGCAAAATATATACATATAGAATGGAATGTATTGAAAATAAAGACATTGAAAAATAAACCTACTAAGAAGCATCACGTCATTCATAAAAATCCGACACATCGAAACATAAAATTATTTACCCCATAAAAAAACCACCATAGAACAACAAAAACATCGAGTTGCCATTTTTTTGGTTACCGCAATCAAAACATCTAACTCCAAAATGGAATGAATCAGCTTGCCACACAAAAATGAAACCCTTTTACAGATCCATCAAAGGTAAGTTAAAAAGCTACACGTGTGAGAAAATGGCAACAGAAACCATTTTTTTCTTACAAATTTCTGAATATTTTTTCACCACTAAAATAAAAAATTCCAGCATTCAACTATTACAGTACATCCTAGCTCAGTCAGGCAAATCCTGTTGCTATCGCTCTTTCAGCTATGTTCAGCTCTGCTAATAAGCTACACAATACAACTCTGCTGCTCCTGTGGTTTACTGTATCCCAGCTGGAAGACACCTGACTGTATATACATCTCTGCTATTGTTGTGGTCTACCATATCCCGAGCTGCAAGATATTTGATTAAACCTACTTCTCTGCTGTTTGTGTATACACAGTCGTGCTTGAACCCTTCAGAAATTTTCATATATCTGCATAAATAAGACCTTAAACCAATCAGATTTTCACACAATTCCTAAAAGTAGATAAAAATAACAAAATAAAACAAATGGTTTTATTTAAAGAACAGGGATCTTTCAAAGTCTGATCTACACAGCTCATGTTTGTTGAAGTGTATCATGGCACAAAGGATGATGATTTCTAAGGACCTCAGAAGAAAAGTTGTTAATGCTCATCAGGTTATAAGAAGTTGTGAAACCATCTCTAAAGAATTTGTAATTAATCAATCCACAGTCAAACAGGTTGTGTACAATGGAGGTAATTAAATACCGTTATTACCCTCCTCAGGAGTGGTCGACCAACAATGCAAGGGGTATAATAATCTGTGAGGGCACAAAGGAACCCAAGGTAACTTTTAAGCAACTAAAGGCCTCTCTCGCATTAGTTAATGTTAATGGTCATAAGTCCACCTTTAGGATGTTTTTGAACAAGAATGGAGTGAATGGCAGGATTGCAAAGACAAAGCCACTCCTCTCCTCCAAAAAGAACATTGCTGCCTGTCTGTAGTTTGCTAAAGATCCCCTGGACAAGTCAGAAGTAGTGTTGAGCGATACCTTCCGATACTTGAAAGTATCGGTATCGGATAGTATCGGCCGATACCCGAAAAATATCGGATATCGCCGATACCGATACCCGATACCAATACAAGTCAATGGGACTCAAGTATCGGAAGGTATCCTGGATGGTTCCCAGGGTCTGAAGGAGAGGAAACTCTCCTTCAGGCCCTGGGATCCATATTCATGTAAAAAATAAAGAATTAAAATAAAAAATATGGATATACTCACCCGTCCGGGGGCCCCTGGACCTTACCGATTGTAACCGGCGGCCTCCGTTCCTAAGAATGAGCAGTTTAAGACCTTCGATGACGTCACGGCTTGTGATTGGTCGCGTGCCGCGCATGTGACCGCTCACGCGACCAATCACAGGCTGCGACGTCATCGCAGGCCCTAAACTCCTGAGGAGTTTAGGACCTGCGATGACGTCGCGGCCTGTGATTGGTCACGTGAGCAGTCACATGAACGGCACGCGACCAATCAGAAGCCGTGACGTCATCGAAGGTCTTAAACTGCTCATTCTTAGGAACGGAGGCCGCCGGTTACAATCGGTAAGGTCCAGGGGCCCCCGAACGGGTGAGTATATCCATATTTTTTATTTTAATTCTTTATTTTTTACATGAATATGGATCCGATTCCGATTTCCGATATCACAAAAGTATCAGAACTCGGTATCGGAATTCTGATACCGAAAATATCGGCCGATACCCGATACTTGCGGTATCGGAATGCTCAACACTAGTCAGAAGGCTATTGGAACAATGTCTTGTGAATGGATGAGCCCCAAACAGAATTTTTTAGCTTAAATAAGTAGCATTATGTTTGGAGAAAGAAAAATACTGTGTTGCAGCATAGAAAATCTCATACCATCTGTGAAACACGGTGGTAGTAGTACCATGGTTTAGGCCTGTTTTAATGCATCTCGGCCCATCATTGATGGAACAATGAATTCTGATCCATAACAGCAAATTCTAAAGGAGAATGTCAAGACATCTGTCCATGCAATGTAACCAGCTCCAGACCTTTTACCAGCTTAGTTGATGATGCATTAACCAGGGAAAAGCAAAAGCCCAAGCTGCTCATTAAAGAGCTTTTAAGATAATTGCCCAATTACTTTTGGTCCCTTTAAAGAGAGGTAGCTACATATTAAAGAGTTGCAATTCCTAAACCCTTATTCTAATTAGGATGTTCATACCATCAAATTAACGCTCAGAGTCTGCACTTTAACCCATACTGATAATATAACTGTATCTTGCATATGTTTTGGTAAACAGCTAAAAAACTTGTGTCACTGTCCAAATATTTTTGGACCTAACTGTTTGATCTGAGTCAGACTGAGTGTGCTATAAAAATAAAAAATTAGCATACAGTCACCTAATGATTTCCTGCTACCACTGCCAGTCCACTTTTGCTAGGTGCTTGCTACATCTCATTTGATGACGTTGATCCTCACAGCCCTTTTTTCACATGAGAAGAATTGACTGATGATTTTGGTGCAGCAGGAAGATCCATATGGAACAACTCAAGCAGAACAGCACCAGGAGGAACAAACGGGAATCACGAGATCTGATTAAGCAGATATGAGTTTACGACAAGAAGTGTAACAGAGTTGTAATCCACAAAGGAAACCAAGGACAATCAGCAATGAGGAAAAGAGCTGAGCTGCATAATGAAATTGCAAAGTTGACTCAGTCTCAGTGATATACCAGAGCTAAGTTTGTCACAGAGTTCAATACAGAGCTGGCAGCAGTATGGCATTGTTGACGCAGTAATATAGGTATTCTGGGTTTGTCACAAAGTTCTAGGCAGATCTAGCCAGTGGTATTGCAGAGTTACCCAGCAAAGTAGCAGAGCTTGGTTTGTCACACAGTCTAAGACAGAACCGATCAACGATAAAGCCGTATTACCCAGCAGGTCTGTCAGGAAGAAGTAAGCAGGGCAGGGAATCAGTTCAGGGTAGCAGCATGGATGCTAACTACCTGAATACTCAGGCAGCATACCTCTGCCTAAAGCGGCCTGTAATACCTGGGAGTGTTATGTTAGAAGATTGTGTTGGGTTGCTATGGCCAAGGAGAAGGTCAACAGAATGAGGAAGACACGGCATCTGGCACTGAATCAAGGAGAGGTTAGTAAAAGTACTAACCACTGAATACTGGGAATACACCACAAGACATGCTGTTTTGTTGTCCACAAAAAAACAAAACAGGCTGACAGCACTCACTGTTGACTGGGGCGTTCGTTCCACATCCAGGGAACCATCCTGGATATCGTCAGACCAAAATGTATATATTGAACAGCGCTCCATCCAGGTGTAAAAGTCTTCAATACAAACTTTATTTAAGCCATAGTAAAACAGCGACGTTTCGACCACAACATGGTCTTTATCAAGCATGCTTGATAAAGACCATGTTGTGGTCGAAACGTCGCTGTTTTACTATGGCTTAAATAAAGTTTGTATTGAAGACTTTTACACCTGGATGGAGCGCTGTTCAATATATACATTTTATGCTGTTTTGTTGATCTGACAGTTATTTAGCCATCACAATTTGGCATCTGCCAAAGTCACTTAGATCCTTTGTGCTTGCCCATTTTTCCTACTTCCAACGCATCTGCTTACTGTGGGACAAGAAGGCACATGTCTATAGAAAACTACTGCCTGTTAGGTTGATCAATATGAAGATAAATTGAGGATCTGGTTGCCTTGGGTGGTGGTGACATCTGCGTTGCTGGCTGATATTGAGTGATCAGAAGATTGTGTTTACACGTATCACCGGTGCTGATAATCAACAGTGTCATTTATCACACAGACAAGAGAGAAAAACCTCCGGACAGAATTACATGGTAAATGGTAATGCCAGTCTATTTGCTGTGTTTACAGTCCATATTGTATAAGCCAGAAACACCGCTCTGTCAGATAAGGCTATTAGAAGGAGGCGATAAACGAGAACACATGATAATAATAATAAATATACATAGTATGGGTTTAGTTTATATTTTCTCTCTTAAAGGGGACATTTCACTGGATATTTTTAATTTCAAATGAGCATCTTCTAAAATTGGTACTGCTCCACTAATTCTGAAACAGTTTTTCTTTTTCTTCTGTGCAGCTCCGTTCCAAAGTTATGCCCCCAGGAAATAAAGATGCCATTTTCCCTTCAACCAGCTGGGTGTGGGCGTTTGCTGCTATCTCCTTTAACTCTGGCCAATCAAAACATGGCCATGCCCACAGAGAAGTTATGCTGTACTCACTCGGTTGGTTGAAGCGAAAAATGTAACCCTTGTTATTAGGGGGTCATAACTTTGGAACAGAGGGGTACAGAAGAAAAAGAAAAAAAACTGCTCCAGAATCAGTGAAGCAGCATCAACATGAGAAGGTATTCAGTTTCAATTTTAAAAGATTGTACAATTTGACACAAAAATTTAGTGCATATTTTGGCATGGAATTTAAGTCAAACCCAAGGACAACCCATATCCCATGTAGGGAAGAAAAAGTAATGAGGATCTTTATCTGGCACAACCATCTGAATAAAAAAACACATAAAAACACGAACAAAAATCGGAATCCCAATGCGTTTCTTGCGCAGCAGAGGCGCAATTAGTTAAAACACACAGACGATATATATATATATATATATATATATATATATATACAGTACAGACCAAAAGTTTGGACACACCTTCTCATTTAAAGATTTTTCTGTATTTTCATGACTATGAAAATTGTACATTGACACTAAAGGCATCAAAACTATGAATTAACACGTGTGGAATTATATACTTAACAAAAAAGTGTGAAACAACTGAAATTATGTCTTATATTCTAGGTTCTTCAAAGTAGCCACCTTTTGCTTTGATGACTGCTTTGCACACTCTTGGCATTCTCTTGATGAGCTTCAAGAGGTAGTCACCGGGAATGGTTTTCACTTCACAGGTGTGCCCTGTCAGGTTTGATAAGTGGTATTTCTTGCCTTATAAATGGTGTTGGGACCATCAGTTGCGTTGTGCAGAAGTCTAGTGGATACACAGCTGATAGTCCTACTGAATAGACTGTTAGAATTTGTATTATGGCAAGAAAAAAGCAGCTAAGTAAAGAAAAATGAGTGCCCATCATTACTTTAAGAAATGAAGGTCAGTCAGTCCAAAAAATTGGGAAAATTTTGAAAGTATCCCCAAGTGCAGTGGCAAAAATCATCAAGCACTACAAAGAAACTGGCTCACATGAGGACCGCCCCAGGAAAGGAAGACCAAGAGTCACCTCTGCTTCTGAGGATAAGTTTATCCGAGTCACCAGCCTCAGAAATCGCAGGTTAACAGCAGCTCAGATTAGAGACCAGGTCAATGCCACACAGAGTTCTAGCAGCAGACACATCTCTACAACAACTGTTAAGAGGAGACTTTGTGCAGCAGGCCTTCATGGTAAAATAGCTGCTAGGAAACCACTGCTAAGGACAGGCAACAAGCAGAAGAGACTTGTTTGGGATAAAGAACACAAGGAATGGACATTAGACCAGTGGAAATCTGTGATTTGGTCTGATGAGTCCAAATTTGAGATCTTTGGTTCCAACCACCGTGTCTTTGTGCGACGCAGAAAAAGTGAATGGATGGACTCTACATGCCTGGCTCCCACCGTGAAGCATGGAGGAGGAGGTGTGGTGGTGTGGGGGTGCTTTGCTGGTGACACTGATGGGGATTTAGTCAAAATTGAAGGCATACTGAACCAGCATGGCTACCACAGCATGTTGCAGTGGCATGCTATTCTATCCAGTTTGCGTTTAGTTGGACCATCATTTATTTTTCAACAGGACAATGACCCCAAACACACCTCCAGGCTGTGTAAGGGCTATTTGACCAAGAAGGAGAGTGATGGGGTGCTACGCCAGATGACCTGGCCTCCACAGTCACCAGACCTGAACCCAATCGAGATGGTTTGAGGTGAGCTGGACCGCAGAGTGAAGGCAAAAGGGCCAACAAGTGCTAAGCATCTCTGGGAATTCCTTCAAGATTGTTGGAAGACCATTCCCGGTGACTACCTCTTGAAGCTCATCAAGAGAATGCCAAGAGTGTGCAAAGCAGTCATCAAAGCAAAAGGTGGCTACTTTGAAGAACCTAGAATATAAGACATAATTTCAGTTGTTTCACACTTTCTTGTTAAGTATATAATTCCACATGTGTTAATTCATAGTTTTGATGCCTTCAGTGTGAATGTACAATTTTCATAGTCATGAAAATACAGAAATTGTTTAAATGAGAAGGTGTGCCCAAACTTTTGGTCTGTACTATATATATAGGAACCAATCACCATAGAGCATATACTAATGGTATTACAGTAATGCAATTAGTACATGCTCTATGGTGATTGGTTCTGCTGCGCCAGAAATGCGTCAGGCTTCCATTTTTTTATTCCTGATTTTAAATGTCTTTTCAATCAATTTCTTGTTTTATTCAGATGGCCGTGTCCCAGATACAGATCCTCATTATTTTTTCTTCTGAGCTGGATGTGCTTACCAGCGGGATCGGCATCCTTTGTGCGAAACTCCTACCTCTGTAGAGTCATATTCCAGCGCGGTAAACTCCCAACTACAACTCCTCCTCTCCTCCCTGTATACTATGTACATGAATGTTGTTTTCAAAACCCTGTGCAGGAAAAATTTTAATTGATTTTTGGTTCCACTGCGGAAAAAAAATCTGAAATAATAAGTAAAATTCATAGTGGGTCCAATCCTCACACCCAGCAGCATATCCACAGCAAATCAATAATAATTCTGATTATTATGAAATTTCCTAAAGTAAAACGTTGGCCCTGACTCATTGCATTTGTGCCTTTTTTGTATGTAGATTTTGGTGATTTTTTATCTATTTTTCATTTGCGCCTTATTTTTGTTTTAATTTGAGCCTTTTTTAAAAACTAATTTATATGCATTCACCTTTTTAAGTTTGTCATTGTAGGCAAGGTTTCAAGTTTGCTGATTTTTTCACCTGATTCATCGATCAAAACTTAAAAAAAAAAAAGTTGCAATTTTTTGGTGCAAATATACTAAAATCCTCTTCGGAGCAATTTTATTCATGTCTGATATTTTTGTGCAAATATTATGACAATTAGAGGAACATGCGACTGTTTGCACTAAGTCGTGAAAACAAAAGTAAAGTAAAAGTAAAGACAAAAGTATAGAGCATTTTTTTTATTTTGTGCAAAGTTCATGAACCTCGTGCACCATTTTAAAGAATTTGGAGCAAAAAAAAAAAACAGCAGCACATACCACAAAGCAAAAGAAAAAGGAAAGTAATATGAAAAAAAAAATGATGAATCTGGCCGGTATGTTAACTCAAGTGCTACTTGAAAGATCATGATGATTACACACGTCCATAGGAACAGTTACAATCACTGCTGCGCTCTGCAATTTAATAAATCATAAATATCTTGTATCAGCCTGACGTCCTTTGGGTTATTAAGTCAGCTGTAGTAAAAGCTTTCTCTGCACTGGTGTAGAATGGTCACACGAATGTATTACATCTTAATTTAATGAAAGTGCTAACAGCGGTTTAGCTTTAATAATATATTCAGACATAATAATAATGTCGTGACCTGTAAGCATTTCCATTCATGAGCTTGTGAATGGTAAATTAGAAGAGAGATACACTACATTTTACAGAGAAGATTATCGTCTGGTTATCAGATTTTTCCAGCCTGAAAGCTATTTTTAAAGGATTTTTTTTTTTTAATTCTTAAGGGGAAGCTGTTACATGAGTCGCAGAGCTGAATAATGTCTAGTATTGTAGTTATTGATATTAATTTATGCCAGTGATTGACATTTATGTGTGTATACACACTCATGCACCGCCAAGCAACCCTTCCTTCCAGCCAGGGCCCGCAGCATTGTCCCACTCCTGCAGCAGCAACCTTGCCTCCTGGAACCCCACTACACCACAGCCGTTCCCCCATGGCTTCCGATTTCAAGGCATGGAATATACATATATACCCCAGTACGGTCACTGCCAACTGCACAATAACAGAATGAACCACTAGCTGCCACCACCGATCATTTATACAGGCCAATTGGACTCCTGTACAGGTAGCATATGGCTTCAGTGGTGCGGTTTACAGAACAAGAGGAACAGACCTACTAAATTTTATATATTTAATCAAGAAACAGAGGCAGTGTTTATAAAAAATATACAATATGATGTAAAATGGGAACAAAACAATATGATATATACAATTACATAAAATAAAAATGAAAATTGAAAGGAAAATACTAAACCTGATGTTATAGGAATTGCTCTTATCTTTATGGAGTGAAGCACTCCGATTGTGAAAATGGAACACTCTCACAGCAAACTATGACTTCCAGGATGAACAATGACAAACATTCAGGCCTCATTCACACGTCAGTGTCTCCGGTACGTGTAGTGACAGTTTTCTCACGTACCGGAGACACTGACACACGTAGACCCATTCAAATGAATGGGTCTATGCACATGTGCGTGTTTTCACACGGACCGTATGTCCGTGCTGAAAACACGTAGACATGTCCGTTTTCTACCGGCAGCACGGACCACAATACGGACAGCACACGTGCACACGGAGAACAGTGTGCACTCTCCTCCGTGTGCACGTACCACCCGCAGGAGAGACAGCGCTACAGTAAGCGCTGTCCCCCCCCCCCCCCGCGTGTGGTGCTGAAGGCGGAATTCATCTCTTCTCCCCCGCCGGAGAGAAGAGATGAAAGATCAAGTTTTTGTATTTTTTTGTGAAAAATAAAGTTTTCATGTGCCCCCGCCTCCCCCCCCAGTGCGCCGCCCGGCCCTTTGCAGAAGAAATACTCACCTAGCTCCTGCGATGTCTCCTCTCTCCTCTCAGCGCTGGCAGCCTCTACTGTGTGAGCGGTCACGTGGGACCGCTCATTACAGTCAGGGAATATTCACTGACTGTAATGAGCGGCACCACGTGACCGCTCACACAGGAGAAGCTGCCAGCGCTGAGAGGAGAGAGGAGACATCGCGGGAGCTAGGTGAGTATTTCTGCGGCAAGGGGGCAGGCGGCGCACTGGGGGGGGACGCGGACGCACATGCAAACCTTATTTTTCACCCCCCCCCCCAAAAAAAAAAGATCTTTCATCTCTTCTCTCCAACGAACGCTGGGGAGATGAATTCTGCCTTCAGCACCACATGCGGGGGGGACAGCGCTTAGTGTAGTGCTGTCTCTCCTGCACGGTCCGTGTGGTCCTCAGGCGGCACACGGGTGGCAAACGGATGCCGCACGTATGTGCCACTTGAGCACACGGACATATGGACACGGATATCTCCGGTACCGGTTTTTCCGGTACCGGAAATATCAGGACGTGTGAAAGAGCCCTCAAACTGTGTTTTTTATTAGATCAAAGTTACACCCTCTTACCTCCAGTTGTTGAGCTCATATTGGCGCTGGTGGTGGGATGTGCTAGATCTTTTAGCAGATTATAAGATTCTCAACATTCAGGATATCCTCGCCCCTGGAGGTCCCAGGCGATAAATTTTGGTGTCATGTCACCTATTGCAATTTTACCTTTCTATAGAAATGAAACATGGATGGCATGGATAGAATCATTAATTTGGCTGATATTAAGTTTCTAGTGGTCAGTATAGCCTTACGGTGATGTGAGGGAATGCGTTATGTTCGTCCCTTCAATACAATGCTGAAAATATATCTCCCATTAATATCAGGTCGATGCAAACCCCAATATTCATCACTGATCACTGGCTCCAACAGATCTGTGACCTGTGCTTTGATCAGAGGAAGTTCATGCCCTGGAAGTGTACATCTCCTCTGAATTAATGAATCCCAAACTTAGTGTCTGGTCTCAGAGCAGATCTCCAGTTATTACCTGGTCACTGTAGAAGGTCCCTACTTCAATTTAGGTTGAAGTGTCAGTTTCTGCTCACTTCCCCAGCTATAACTAATCCCATATGTTCAATGTAAGGGTTATATGTCCCCTCTATGGAGATGTCTTTATGGATTTTAATTTTTCTCTACAACATGGCTGTTTAGTTTGGGTCTTGCCATCAAATCCTGCCAACAGCTGATCTTAGATTTCTAGCTACTACGAGCTCCCATAGGTACTTACTCCCTTCTAGTAAGGTTTTATGCACCCTATAATTACCGCCATTCTTCCTAATCTTCACTGAAAAATCATCAAATATATTCCTAGCCTTTCCTCACATTTTCTTCTCCCTACGGAGCCATTAATATTTGCTTTGAAAGAACATAAAATCCAATTATTCTTACAGAGAGTGCCGCGGTCATGTTGGGCTTCATTCTTCCTACATCACAGAACTCATCACAAATTAGTCTAAAACTCACCTACAGGACACTACGAGAGCAAGATCAAATATAGACACATAAAACATCCATGTGCTTCAGGAATTCATGCCCCGAGACCCTCATTACCAGATTCTGATGGTTTATATAATGGGAAATAGCTATCGGCAGTGTAGGTGGCTTGTACCGTGTGATGTGTGATCACTGAGGTCCACACATGAATGCTCTCTCTGTTATCTTGTGTATACTCTGCTGGATTTTTTTAAGTTTTTTATTGTTCTTTTCTTTTAAAGAGAGAATTGATTAACACATTTTATGGTCTTATGGTGGCTCTTTAATTAACTAATTAATTATTTAATTTAACCGTTTTTTATATCGATTTCACACAGTTTTTACAGGGTTATTCTCAACTTCTTAAATTTGTGAAATTACAAAGCCCTTGTAAAAACAAGCATCTTTACAATCAAGCTCTTTTTGTTCTCAAGAATGGAGGGACTTTTTAATTTTTCAGTTTACTGCTCATTGCCTTGGTTACCAACCGCCGTTGCGGTCTATAAAAGGTGGCCATTTTCATAAGTAAGGAGCGTGCGCTTGCAAGTCATTTGCTATACAGCTGGAAAGTTCAGCTCTGGAGCTGTCTGGATCTGGCTCTTTTCAGTGCTCCTCAATGTCACAGAGGCAAAGCTACCTCTACTATCAGCATGGTAGAGCGCCCAGTTCAGACCATTGATTCAACTGTGCCGCTTGGCAATTTTTAGGGGCGTACTGCTTCCAAAAAAGCCCGTGGCCATACCTGGAGGCTCCTGAAGAAAGAAGATTAGACAACCCATTTAATATCTCTGTAGTCAAGGAATAGCAGCTGAAAGTGTACATACCATGGACAGAGCCCATATTGGCATGGTTGAGGGAGCTTGGTGTGGAGAACAAGACCGGCTGCACAAAGCCTGGACCTCAACCCCATCCAACAACTTTGGGATGATCTAGAATGTAGATTGTGAGCCCGGCCTTCCCCCAACATCAGTGTCTGACCTCACAAATGCTCTCCTGAATGTAGGGGCAAAAACTCCCTCAGACGCTTCTAAAATCTTGTAGAAAATCTTCCCAGAAAAGCAGAAGCCATTATATCTGCATTTTGACCAACTCCACATCGCTGTCTATGGATTTAGAATGGGAGGTCAGAAAATCTCCTGTTTTGTTGATTTGTGTTATTTCAATTTTTACGTACTACAGTTGGACAAAATGGAGAAATCCAAAACAGGTACCAACAGGACACAAATGGATCAAACCACCCTCAAAAAATAATAGCAGACATACAATATATGTACCCTACCTCAGACTTGCAGGCATATTAAACTATGTAGTCCATCTATTAACATCTTTCCTCTAGATGGCAATAAAATTGACTGAAAAAGTGTATAAAAACTAGGCCAGCTTAATACATCTGTAAAACCAGGGGCAGCATATCACTGGTGCAACTCCAGGGCCCAAGAGTAAGGGTGTCCCACTACCACCTCCAACGCAGCTGGAGTTCTGCATTATAAAGAGCCTTTGTACTACAAAAGGTCTATATTCTGATCTTTCCCTGAGGCTTTCTTCTCCTGCATGAAACACAGACTGTTCTAGCATTGGAAAACCAGGCACCACTGCTGGGTCTCCTGACTTGAGCAAAATCCTTCATAGACATATATGAAGCAATTAGCTCAGGCCCAGCATTTGGGCTGAGTTTTCACAACACGAGAAAAGTCTATGTTTCACTGGTGTGCCCATATCTCTTAGGTAACTATGAGCTGAACTCCTGGCTTCTCCATACACATGAAAGTTTTGGCTTTGCCAAACGTTCAAGTGTTCTCGATGGGGGGAAGTGAAGTACCGTAAGCTGCTGCTGACACCTCTGATGGCGGCTTGTCAAATTGTCAAGCAAAAGGAACAGCCTATTAAATTCAAATAACCTGATCCTTATTTCTCCCGATATCATCTGTCAGGGTACAGTCGTAGAGATGAGATGACTGGCCAACTCTTCGAAATTGGAGAGTTCGGCTGACTTTTGTTCCAAGGATGCTTCACCTCTATAAAGAAAACTAAGGGTTGGTGTGCTCTCCTTTTCCCAGCTTCAGCAAGGAGCACAAATAATAATTCTTCACCTTCCCAAGGTATGCAAAAAAGTACATTTAATCACTAGAAGATTAACGACAATTCAAGTAGCCCAAGCTTTAGAAAACTGCATAACTTTTCTTTACACAATAACAACCTTTAATTGCCTAAGCCAGAATACTTCGGAAAAAAAAATATATATACGTATATATATGTGTATATATATATATATATATATATATATATATATATATATATATATATATATATATATATTTTTTTTTTATTTAAAGGGGGCCAAAAATTACAGCCAACCACAAAGCCCAGCAAACCTGTACAGAGCCCATAAATACCAACTGGGAAGGGGCGTGGAAAATAAAGCACAGCTCTCGGTGCAATCGATACTGTTAATATCAATGGGTTTTGACAGTCCTCCAAAACAAATGGCTGAGAGATGGGGGTCCCATGGAATGCTCTAATGGGAGAAGGGGTCATATGTACCAGTAACCCCTTTTAAATGGCATGGAAAGTGCTATTAATGGACTTTAGAAGTGGCCATGAAGATGTCAAAAACACAAGTTTGATTTTTTTTTTTTATTCAACTCCAATTTCGTCATTTCCAAGAAAACTATTTTTTTTAGATATGCAATTTAAATTCAATAAAAAGAAATAACTGTTGGAAGAAAAGGATCTCTGCTTCTTCACAGTCTAAGTATTTTCAATTACCGATACAAAAAGCTCTGGATGAAAGGAACATGTTGGACAGCCTTTTGTCCTGGTCTTATGTGGTGGCATAATTGAAAAAAACGTAGCTAAAAAAAATGGATGTGTTCTTCAAAAATGCAACATGGTGCAATAGAATGTACATATTCTGCAGTTGTGAATGCTACATAATGAAGGAAAATATTCTCTTCATTAAGGTAATTCTCTTAATTTGTGAGCTGTAATAGCCTGATTTGGGTGGTTGACTTAGCACCAAATACTGTATGGGTTTCTGTGCCAACAGAATCGTTCGTGAAGAGCTGCTTTCACACTGTCCCTGGAAAACGGGGCATGGACGATAATGATGCAGACACTGTGTGCTCTTTTGAACATCATTTTGTGGTTGTATCCACCTATTTGAGGTGGGCTCCAAGATATGGTTGACCTATGGCTGAAAATTATGTCCAACAGAGCACAGAGTGACTCTATCTGCATCATTACTGTACAGTCAATGGCCCCATCAGTGGATATGTCCGAGTTCAGTTTTCCAGGGACGCAGACGCAAAAAGTGAACCTAGCCTTACAATGTAGATTTATTTGCCACTTAGTGTTAGTGGAAAGCTAGGCGACCCCCTATAAATTCTGCAATGACTGTCATTAGCCCCTTTCCAACCGGTTAAATTTTTGTTTTAGGTGATTTCATATTTTTTCCTTCCTAGCCCAAAGCATTATTTTTATTTTTGAGTCTAAGTAGCCATGTAAGGGCTTGTTTTTTTACCGGACTTTGTAGAAGTCGTAGTGTTGAATGACACTATTCAATTTACCATATAATGTACTGAAAAACAGGAAAAAATTCCAAATGGGGTGAGGTAGTGACAAAAATGCAATTTCACCATTCTTTTTTAGGTTTTGTTTTTACAGAGTACTAAAACATCGGTGCCAGTTCCTGTCCCTTTTGGTCCCACCGTGCCTTTGTTGCGGGTGATGCTTGACCGTATAAGTCCTGTTTAATTCGTGGGACTAGATCAGTGAGTTATGGGGTTAATTGTTTGTCTTTTGATTACTCCTTTCCTCCTTCCGGGAGGCTTGCCTGCTATTTAAACCCTGGGTCTCTGACTTCCACTGCCAGTCAATTTAGTTCTGCTACTTGGCTTGTGCTGTAGTCATTGCTTGTGTTGTCTTCCTGATGCCTAGTGTTTTCTGACCTCGGTGTGAAATTTGCCCACCCTCTTGTCTTGGCTCTGACTCTAACTGGCAACCGAAAAACAGCGATTTTGAATTGTTTGGGGGGTTTATGCCTTTTACGGGTGGAATAATTTTAGATTTTATTAGATGGTGCACAAAGATGGTGGCAAAGAAGGTCTATAACTGCCATAGAAACCCGTCAACACCATGGGATCAACCAATTTGAATTTTCTGCTGCTTCTCAGCTCAACTCACATATCTCTTCAGTGATATTGGAGTAGAAGGGCTAGGCTTCACTCCCACACACATCAGCTAGCCTTGAGTACCCTTCACCCCCCCAGCTGGATCCTTGGACCACTTTTGGTAGGTACTAACCACTGCATGCTGGGAACCCACAAAACCTGCCATTTTGGAAATGTTCTGACAAAGTTGACAATTTGGCCTCTGTCAAAATCGCGCAGATCCTTACGCTTGCCCATTTTTCCTGCTTCCAAAGACATCAACTTAAAAAAAACCTTACTTTCTGCCTATTATATCCTTCCCCATGACAGGTGCCATTTTAAGGAAATAATCAACATTTTTCTTGGTTTGGTGCCGGTTGATGGGTTTATATACAGTCAAAAAAATGTATGACAAATTTACAAAGAATGGTGCACTCTTCATTATTAAAACGGCTCTGGGGCACACAAAGAATATGGAGTGAGGTGTTTCTACATTTTACGTGTCCCCCGGCAACATTAATTCTTTTCGTTTGAGACTTGTATACATAAGAGAAAAGGTTTTATTGAACCAGAATGATGAAAGTGGCGAATTCTATAGTTTAATATAAGGGAAGTCTGAAATAATCCTTGCAGCTTTTATTCCCAGTATGAGAATAATAATAGTAGGGTCATGGCGACACAACACCTGCCTTCTTGCTATAATGGCCACTCATCCCTACTGGGTGAAGTAGCCTTGCATTTTTCTCAATGATTGAGAACACAACGGTGAACGACATGTTCCCAGAAACCACTTGACCTCTCCATCATGACCCATGTAACCACGAGGCACAAGTGATGAAGTGGGTAGAGAAGTAACATTTTGTTCAATGATTGGATTACTTGCATTAAGTCGTATTTTTTGCACAACATCATCGATTTTCCTTTTTTAATTTCATCTGTACCAAAATGAAATCTCATCAGGATAAGAGCGACCTGCAAGCTTTGCATCTTTCTCCATCGCATGGAAAAGGTTAATTAATTTTGTTATCCGTCCGGGTTAAATGCACGAAGCCACCAAAATGTGATTTACTGACACGTCTAAAAGTGCTGACGCCGCCATTAAAGAAGGACAATGGTAAAAATAGATAGTTCTCATGTCTAGTTTTTTATTTTATGTGCACATTATACGTTATAACTGATGTTTTCAAAGTGTTTTCCGTGTTATGAGCTGCAGTTTGTCCTCCAGAGCTGCATTTTCTGTTTTAATTTGTGGCTCAGAGTTCCAAGCATAAACATGATTGGCACATTTAAGACATTATTTCAATATTGAGATGCGATTTTTGTGTAGTTTTTTTACTTATTTTAATAAATTTCAGCTTCTCGATTTTTACTTTTGTGCTAATTTTAATCAGCGGTGGTAGAACTAAAACTCAATTTTTTACCCATTTTCTCCATTTTTCATAAACAGCTAACTCCCAGAAAAAAACGTGAGACCTCCTGTATTCCAGAAAATAATTTTCCAGTCTCCTAGGTGCCAACGATAATACCATAAGGGAATCATTTTACAAAGATTCACTCTGGGCCCGATTCATTATTGCATTTGCGACATTTTTATTTTCGTCTAGCTTTTGATGATTTTCACCTTTTTTTCATTTGCGACTTTATTTTAAAGTCTTTTTTATATATGTTCATCTGTTTTATTTATTTATTTTGTTTATATATGTATATATTTGGATCGCCCCAGGCGCAGGGCAATGGGGTACTCGGCACCGGGTCTCTCTGGCTGGGTTCTGGGGATGTCACGGTGACCCGACCCGGTCCGTGGCCCTGCTAAGGGGTGCCCAATTAAAGGAGATGAAAGTTTGTCAAGTGTTTGTGACGCCACCTGTGCTATTCGGTCAGGGTGACCGACGCTGCTTAGGGGTCCGCTGGGGTGATGGAATGGCAGCTAGATGGAATACCTTCCCACAGGTGAAGTATGTCCCCAGGGCTTCCCAGTAGAATAGATGGTAATGGTGTAGGTCGCAGTAAATAACGAGGACACAGGGTTGCAGTCTCTTTACCTTTTACTGAAGACTTCAGCGTCCACAGTCCAGAGTACTGTTCACAGGGCTGGCTGAATCCGGCCGGTCCGAAGGCACATCCAGAGTTCCCTTTGCAGGTGGAAATCAGTAGCCTTCCTACTAGCGCCTGTGTGTTGTAGTACCTCCCTGCTGAGCACCACGGGATAGTCCTCTCAACTGTCGTGTATGTTTCTGATATTCTCTCTCTACGTCCCCCAGATGGTATGGATAGGACGACCCGTATGACGGGGTAGGCCTGGAGTCATTTTATAGGGACCCTAGAGACGCCCCTCTCCCACAATTTGCCTCCGTTGTCTTCATTAGGTTAAAGGTTGGGCAGCCAACTTGGAATTAACTGTCCTGCCGTAGTTCAGAGTAATGCGTAGAGCCAATTACTCCCTCGGTGTTCCGGCCACCGGCTACGCGCCTCAGAAGGAGGCCGCCGATCTTGGGGCAGACCCTCCTCCCGGTGTTATCTCCTTGTGCTGTGATCTCGTTTCTCACTTCTCCACAAAATACTTCGCTTCATGTCCTTTCTTAGGATGCTGCCGCAATGAGGTGCAGGCGCAGCTCCGTAATGTTCTATCTCTCGCTCTGTCTCTGTCAGGATCCCACCCCTGACAGGGACCTCTGTCTGCTGCTCCGATGTTCCTCCTTCTCCCCCTGTCTGCCTGACAGGTCCTCTCTGGGTCGAACCCAGTCAGCTTCTCTCTCTAACTTCCTATCCAACCCCCAGTTTTACCCGAGTGTGAGGAGTGCCCTAATAGATAGAACCTTTTGCTCCCCCTGGTGGCTGGAGTGTGAAGTGTAGTGTGTGACTGTGATACCTGGTCAGGTGAACTCCTTTAGTACCATCAGACGTAACATCACTCCCCCTGGTGGGAGAGCGACATTACTGCAACGACCAGGACTCTGGGGCGCTGCATATTCACCATTTGGGGAAAGGTGTGGGTTTTCCAGATATCTTTGGCTGATTTATCAATTGTGACTTTTGTAACGTTTTTAAGCAAATATACTCCAGTCCCCTCTCCTTCCCCCCAACACCTCACTGAAATGATTTTTTGAACGCTTGGATTTTTTACCCAAATTTTGCTACTTTTTTTAGAACAAAAAAGGCTAAAGACAAAAAATAAAGAACATTTTTGATAATGCACAAAAAAAAACGTATGGCCACTTCGACTACTTAATTAAACAGCTAGGCTTCTTGAAAGGCAATGATGAAAAATCAGAAAAAAAATTGCTTTGTCCTCAAGGCCCAAAATAATGGCATCCTTAAGGGATTAATGTTGTATTGTGTATGCCTTATTGATATAATGTGAATTGCTGCTTTCTAGTATCTTCATTGTTTTGAGACAGCATGACCTTGACCCATCTTGACCCATAACCCGCCATGATAATCAACTAGTCTGGAATTGGCGAGTGAATTTCATTTCATTGCCTTACATGTAAGTGAAAAGGATTAATATGACAAATAATGCATTCCTTACGTAGAAGCCAACCTTGTCTTCACAGCCGTGCCATTGACAACACATAATTATTCCCAAATTGTTCGTAATTGTAGAGGATCCATATCCAAGAAACGGTTCTAATAGGAAGATGATAAAGCACCACGGTGTGTGTCCTTCAGGAAGGTCTATTAGTAACACCTCGTATGGAAGGTTTCTTTAGAAAACGACGGTCACTTCCATGATGGAGTCTGCACGGACATGCGCATCCTAAGTGTAAAAGATCTCACGTAAAGCTTTATTATTATCCCAGGGGATGCATAATTATAAACTCACAAGGAGGTCTCGGGCTTCAACTAGGTCATTAAGAATTTTAGGAGCCATTGTGCCCGGACACGAGACCTAATTAGTCTTATTCCACAAAGGAATACTAATTCTCCTTTTATGATTCATCGCCTTGTTTCTGTAAATTGCATTTATGATAAGAGGGGTAAAGGAGCTTCTAGAAATCCTTCAGAGAAGAGCGGAGATTTGTTATGAATTATTGACCTTGCGCCGTGTCCTCTTATGAAATATGGATGACCTAACTTTTTATGTATATATATATATATATATATATATATATATATATATACCTGTATTGTTATATGTGACTGTATATCTTCAACCTGTTGAAATTAACGCACTTTTAGGACTAGATCTAGATGAGATTTTTCTGCAGATTTTCTTTTCCCTTAAAGTTATATTTCCATCTCAGTTAGGCTAAGTTCAGAAGACCGTAGGAAAAAAAAATCTGATTTTCATTCAAAAAAGAATGGATCGTTTTTCCTCTGATATTGTCATCCATATGGAAATCATTTTTATACATCAGCAATCATTAAAATTTACAAGACTAAATACATCTTCCTATTTTAAAGAGTGCATCCATAAAAATCAGATTCTATACGGTGGCTCTGTATGGGATCCATTATTTCTTTTTGCCCACCTGTAGACTTAAATAGGCAAGTCATATCTGATATACAGAAAAAACTATTGACTGCTGTGATTTTTTTCATATGAATATTCAGTTTTTAAAGATAAAGGGTTATCTGAACACTACAGCCCAATTTAATAATGTTTCTCCTAGTACTGTCCGTGTTATTTCATTTTTTTCTATATTTGTATCTGTGCTCTACTCAAACATTTTCTAATCATGGTGGAGGTTAGACCAGGAGATTAGAGCTGTAACATTACATTTCACACACTTGTTAAAATTCTGCAAACAAAACCCTACTTTTTTCAGACCTCTGCCATTCGAATAGAGCAGGGCTTCACAATATACATTAAATAACCAAAATTGTCAAGTTTGGCCAAAATTAATTTAACGTGAAGACCACCACTTATAGCGGTTAGACAGAAATAACATTAAAATTCAGGTCTGTATTTTCCATAAAAATTCATCCTGGCAGATAACAGATATGTGGTCACCAGATCGAAATCAATACAGAGCAATGAAGTCCTGATTACATTTACCCGTGTAATAGCCAATGCTCTGCGGTCACCGGGTAAGACCGATACACCAAGGACGTTACTTAATGAGGCATTAATGTAAATCTGCTTCTCCCCAGAACTTACATTAAATCACATATCTCCTAATTTCTATCTCCTATGGATTTTCTAAGACATAAACAGCTAACAATTTATAGATTATTATATAATTTATAGATGTGCGGTATAAGGAACAAAAGAAAATCATAATTCCTTTTACCAATTTCCGAAGGGAAAATTGTCCTACTTTATAATTCCAAGGACTCAAAATAGGTCGCTGTTCATGGGACATTAAAAATGTAATTTGTTCTGCTCCTTGTCACATTGGAACACTTTGTCACGGTTCATCTTGACTTCAATGTTAAATTAACGCTTTCTCTCATTAAGGAACTCTCCAACACAGGAAATCTATGGCGGCCGCCCAAATGACCTTGTGTAAACAGCTTATCCACCTAATTGACTTCATTAGACTAATGTACCGAAGCTAAGAATTACCAGCTTTATATTTTATTGCAATTTATTTTTATTTCTTATGGAGGTAATTATTAATCATGTTATTTAGGATTATTATAGAATCAGCAGGTTTGTGTCTGAGTCTGATAGAGATATCCAGTAATATACACTTTGTATATGGTACCTGTGGCAACAATGTGAGTGTCATGTCCCACTTCTTGGGAATCATACAGTATTGTATTGTTGGTCTTACGTAGCAATGCAATAAAGTTTGCCTTTTAGAAGTTTGTCCTCTCTCTCTCCCTGTCTGCTTCCCTAGCTCTGATGTCAGTAACCCCTCCATTCTTCTTCCTTAGTCTCTGTATTGCAGCCATCTTAACCCTGAGTCAGGCGCATCTCTGTCACTCCTGAGTTCAGGAGCAAGTTAGAAAACCACCTATAATATCTAATTTTCTCAATTTCTAGGCTCTAAAAGTAACTTCATAGGGATGCATTAAAAGAGAGTACACATAATCAGATGCAAAAAAACAAACATATAATAACCATAAACGTAATACAACAAAAAAGTCCACAAATTTCACAACTGCCGCCAAACCCTCTTGTTGTAAGAAAACCCTACTTATTTCTACAAAATATTCTAAAATTTTGCATTATTCATCCATAAGACAAGCAAAATAACCCCAGAAAGTACAAACCTTCAAATGTGAGAACCTTCAGGCGCAATGAGTCTGAGAGGCCACGGAGGTCACACCTGCTCTCCGCAAAGACGGCGGTAAAACAGAGTGGGGGGTTTTAAGCAGCACCTAAAGATATTAAGGTACTGGAATTTGTGGGATCCTCTGCTGCTTTGGAGAGGAGGGGGAAACAAAAATGTGTGAGCTGCGCCTGTCAGGACTATTGCGCCTGATGAAGGGTTAAGAAGCTCATGTCTTGCAGTTCTGGTTCAGATTAGTCTTTTTTGCCTACTGTAATTGGGTATAATGACAAGAATTCAGTTTGAAAACAAATATTCCTCTGGAATCTTTATACGTGCCTCTGTAGTCGAGTCAAGCTATCTGATGATATCTCTTCGTGTGAGTACTGGTACGTAGAGACATCCATAAAGACGGAGTATCAAGTGCCCTACTCTCACAGCCTAGTTATGGAGTCAAAATAATGAGATGTATCTATATGTTGGTGGTCACAGACAAGATAACTTTATTTACCCCATTCACATAAGTCATGTAAATGTTTATTTGGTAGAAATTGTATCTGACAAGCTTAAAAGTATTTTTTCAGGACCAATGATTATTATTAGTGATGAGCGAATGTGCTCGGATAAGGCGCTAACCGAGTGTCTTCGACGGGCTCGAATAATATGGTCGAGTCCCTGCCGCTGCATGAATCCCTGCATGTGTCCCGGCTGTCGAACAGCAGGGAGACATGCAACCGCGGGGCCTGGAACATATTATTCGAGCACACCGAAGACACTCGGTTAGCACCCGAGCATGCTCAGATAGCATCTTATCCCAGCATGTTAGCTCATCACATCACTAATTATTATCCAAAACCCTTCTACAGCTGAACCTAAGGATATTTCCAATGCATTTATTGCAGTTAAACTACAACATTCTGTAGCAAAACCAAAGAAATGAGCCAGAGAGTAAGTTGGTATAAGTGTAATGTATAGGAGAACTGTGCTATTTAACAGAGAAAACCCAAGATAAAAGCAAAATGAGCAAATACCCTGCAGGAAATGAATAAACAAAAAAACGTTAATAATACATAACATTAATATTACAGCAGAAACGCAGCCTGATGCTCTTCTCAGCAATTTTATACAGATTTTATAGATTTTTCCTATGAATTGATAGTGAATTATAGGTCCAGGAGGAGAAAGAAGCGTATTTCTCTGATTAGATATTTTACAAAGTTGATTATTTTCATGTGTGCTTTTGATTTATTAAATAAAAATTAAAGGGACCGTTACTCTTTTACTGCTTTTAGAGGGCTTTGTAGGGTCAATAATAGGTGGCATTACTCGATATCATACAGAAACTCCTATAGAGGTATATGAAGTATTTACTGTATTTGTTTAGGTCTTCAATTTCAAATTCATTTTTTACAGTCGTCCGGTGCCCCATACACATTAGACTATTGGCCAAACCCGTCGATAATTGGTGGCTCTTCTTTTGATTAATCAGCATGGCGCAATGTCACATGTGCATCATGCTGCATCAATGACGTCATACCAGGCTAGCTAAACAAACGAGGAGCCACGGATGTCCGCAGGTAAGAGGATATTCTCAAAGCTCATGTCCAGCAGCCACAGATTACTGACGTGGCTGATGGGCCGCCACATGCAAATTGTTGTGCGCTAACTGTAGGTGCAACGTACAGACCTGTAGTTATAATATGTTGTCCTTACATAAAACTGCATATTTAAGGGTTATTCCGGCACCCCATAAGGAAGTGGCTAGTCAAGGCATGACATGGTCAATAGGAGGTCATAGCATGGAAAGCACACCAGGCTAAATACAATGTCCGATTTGGATTTGACCATGCTCATGATTAATCAGATTCCAATGATAAAACTATATAAATGTATAAATGACATAAGGAAGCTGTCCTATCATTAGGCTAGATCATCAATATCTAATCTGAGAGGGTCTGAGTGCCAGAACCCATGACGATTAATTCAACAGAACTGGACAGAGATGCAGTTCCGGGTGTCAAATCCCCCACAAATCAGATATCAATTGCCTATCTTAATGGAAGGTCATCAGTACATCTCACAACCCCCTTTTTTTATAAGTGACAGCTAAAATCAATTATAACACGAAGGTCAACTTAAATGATATTTGGGAATTGGGATCCATATATAGTCCAGCACTTTACACATTATGAATGCCATTAGGCTGAATAGTTTTGTCGTATGTATAGCATCTGGATTTGTGGCTGAGTCATTATCTGCAGAAGTAGTTTGGCATTTACTCTGTTTACACCTGCTTTAGATATTACTCATTTTATGGATTATGCGGCTCTTACACTGTAGTCATACCCTTGTACATTGGTTCTGGCATTAAGACTGGTACAAAATTCAGTACATATACCACCATCTGTTAGTCTTAACTGCGTCTGGCCCTTTACCAACATTTCCAGCCTTACACACACCACCCAAACACCTGTCACTCAACTCATTTTTGCATCATATTAATGTCACATGCACATGGTGCCCAAAATGATGATCTGGCGATTGAGTTCCTTCAGTTGCTATCATGTCTGCAAACTCCTGTGTATTCTGCAACCTGCTTCTACTGCTTCTCGGACCTGCTGTTTAACCCATCGTCAGCTATAAGAATTGCGAACTATTATCTAGAGACTTATCACCTTAAGCTGTAATTATTTGTGCAAACTCCTGTGGGTTCTACAACCTGCTACTACTGCTTCTTGGACCTGTTGTTTAACCCATCATCTGCTGTAAGCATTAGGAACTATTATATAGAGACTTATCACATTAAGCTGTAATTATTTGTGCAAACGCCTGTGGGTTCTACAACCTGCTTCTATTGCTTCTCGGACCTGCTGTTCAACCCTTCGTCAACTATAAGCATTGCGAACTATTATCTAGAGACTTAGCACATTAAGCTGTAATTATTTGTGCAAACTTATGTGGGTTCTGCAACTTGCTTCTACTGCTTCTCAGACCTGCTGTTTAACCCATCGTCAGCTATAAGAATTACGAACTATTATCTAGAGACTTATCACATTAAGATGTAATTATTTGTACAAACTCATGTGGGTTCTACAACCTGCTTTTATTGCTTTTTGGACCTGCTGTTTAACCTATCGTTAGCTATAAGAATTGCAAACTATTATCTAGAGACTTATCACCTTAAGCTGTAATTATTTGTGCAAACCCCTGTGGGTTCTACAGCCTGCTACTACTGCTTCTTGGACCTGCTGTTTAACCCATCATCTGCTGTAAGCATACAAAGTATTATGTAGAGACTTATCACATTTGTCTGCAATTACCAGTGCAACCTGCATGTACTGCTCCACAGACCAGCTGATTAACCCAACATCTATTGTAAGCATTATGAACTGCTATCTAGAGACTATTCACTTTACACTGCAGTCATCTTTTATGGTTTCTACATCCTAGATCTATACTCCTGACTATGCAGCTTACAGTGTGTCATGCTTTGATTGTCTGGCATAGCCCATTGTCCAGGTCTTCTCTGTGCCACACATTATCTGGCAAACCCATCCTGCTGTACCATAAGCCTCCATACATGTGTTCAGCCTGACCTTCGGCTTCATAAATCTAACTCTCCAGGTGAGCCCTAGCAAAATGCTAAGACATACTTTGTAACAAAAAAAAAAAAGTCAACATCAAGTGTAACCACCAACACAGCAGAATAATGTACAGTGGGTAAGTGTCCAGCCCAACAGTATAGACAATAGGGAAAAAAACCTGTCATATTAATGAGAGGTGTTTGATATGGCCCCGACCACACAAATGTAAACCATAACAGGGTAGCTCTTCCTCACCAACTACACCACAGCAAAGTGCAATATTTATTTTTTTAAAGTGCATGTGCCATGAGAAAAAGGATTTATTATATCAGGTTTTTATCATATCTTTAAACACATTTGGTGTACTTTTAGAAATTTTATGCAACTTTTTATATCAAACTAGTCATCATTTTATAGATAGAATGGATCCAAAACTCGGAGATTCATTACAGAGCGATACATCGTTCTGTAGTTCGGTATCCTCTCTGCCATAAAGGATATACACAAGATGGCTCAAAGCCTAGAAATGCAACAACTCTCAGCTCACCTGCCGTTTGTAGGCTCAGCCCAGTATCCAGCTTGTTGTGCGGCTTGTTACTGATGAACAGATAGCAGAGAACGCAAACAGTGATGATAAATGCCAACAGGACCACCGCTGCTATGGATAAGCCCACCAGCGCCCCCACGCTGCAGAAACAAGAGCACAAGCTGAATGCCTACCGGCCTATACAATGAGGTTTAGTAACAATTATATATTCATTTGATAGAATTAGTACAAATATATCTGCTAAACTGAAACATTCCTCCATCATTTATGGCGCATTTAATTATAGTGAAGCCACACAAGGTTTTATGGTTCCTATGTGATTAAATGTAACATTTTTGTTCCACCTTTTGAGCTAAACTTAGAGGCTCAGTTTTATGGCTATCCAAACGAATATAGTGCAACATGATTATATCAATCACTTACAGTTTGGACCAAAGGCATCGTTGCACCAATGGCACAAAATGTGCATTCTCTAAAGCTTCAAGCAAAGGTAGCATTGTCTCTGCAGTATCGGAGGAGCACAGTACTCCGTCCAGTTTCAAAGAAGTGCTTACAAGCTATTTAGCAAAGAGCTTGTAAGCGTGCACGCTTTGCCTAGAGCCCGGCTCCCACTTACCGACCGCAGAGGTGGCCATTAACCTAGACAACAAGCAATAAGATCTATATCTTGTTGAGAATGGAGTTGATTTTTCATAACAAGTTAACTGCACTTTGCAATTTTACCCATTTATGATTATCAAACAACACTCTTAATCATCTGAATCTGCAATGTGAATATACCCCCCAATGACTTACTGTAGCACTCTGTACTTACTGACAGTTTCCACCTGGATAAAAAGGATTTTCTGCTTTAAACGATCACTGTCATTTTAGCAAACGTTGCATAAATCAAGGATACATGCAAATATAAGACAATTTGTAATATATTCTATTATTGACTTTTTCTCTTCCTCTCTGCCTCTTGAACTCATCACTTGCTCTGCAAAAAAAAGGATGAAATCTGTCTCGGTCAAAACAGGATGGGCTTCCAGCTCACCGAAGTTTCGGTTTACAACTGCTCATTGAAGTTCATGTAGAAAAGGGGAAAGGGAAGAGTCTGAAGAGCCGAATAAGAAGAGGTAGAGAAATACAGATGGCTGCAGTTTTGTAGTTAGTGTTTATCTCACCCTAGTGCTGGATTTACAGCTACATTGCTCAGTACTTCTGTATGATGTGCCCTAGGCTGGTGCTGTTTATGAACATGTGCTACATGTATACAGGAAGAAGAGAAATCCCTCATGTATCTGAGTGCTGTGTGGGAGAGAGACATAATAGCAGCTAGTCTTCTTCCATCAGCTCAGGCAACTAAAATTAGAGATAGAGTCTGGTGAGTGGATAACTGATAAAACAAAATACAGTATAAAAAGTCATAGATTAGCCAGAAATAGTATTATCCCTAATGTATACACAAAGCACAGCTAAATCTGAAATGTCACTTGAAACACCAGACATACTTAAGGTTAACTTGGCTCATTTCTGCCTCTCTGCCTTTCCTCTATCGTGGCCATTGCCTGGCTGTCACTTTGCCTCAACTCATACACTCCTCCTTGACCCATATAGCCTTTTGTAAAACCAGTGACTTTTCTATGCTTGTACATGACCTCGATCAAACGCTGCCATGACCAGGCTCTGCTTCCTTCACCTCGGCCAGCTGCCCTCTGTTGTGCTCCACGTTGGGCTTTGCAGGTTGCCCGTCATCTGACATTATCTCCCTAAACCCACACCTGTCTTTTGATTCTGCTAGGCTCACTTTGTGAAGTGGACCCCAGGTCCAGGTGAGTACACGGACCCTGTTCGTTGATGCAGCTGGCAATGGCATGTGGAAAGTGAGGAGATATGGCACACACAGGAGTCTTGGGAGCAGCAGGGTGGATAAGTGAAGATAGCAGGTTAGCATGGTGTGCAAAGGAGGTGGAGAATACCAAACTAAAGTCTACAATCACAATCTGAAGGCACAGGTGTGTGTCCTAATTGGCCTTAAAAGGCCTAAGGAGATGTCACATGCCGGGCAACCTGCAAACCCCAATGTGGAGCACAACAGTGGGCAGCGGACCGAGGTGAAGGAAGTTGAGCCTGAACCCAGGACAGGTGCGTAACACTCATAACAGATCTCTAAATCAATTGATAAACCGCACACTTGAATTATTCCAGACCCCAGAAAGGACTTTACAACAAATACAAACCTTAGACCAGACTGCTAAATAAATTTAGACCCCGAGCCAAACCCCAAAATGACTTGAGACACCATAGCATTCCCTAAGATTAATTCAGTCCCCAAACCAAAGCCTTAAATCAATTTGGATCCTTAAATTAATTCAGATCTCAGATCAGGCTTCTATATGAATTCAGATCCCAGACCAGACCCCAAATAAATTCACACCTCAAACCCGACCATTAAATTTAGGCTCCACAATGCTAAATCGTTCCGAACATTGTCCTTTAGTGAACTCAGAACATAAACGAGACCCCTATATTAACTGAGATGTTAGACAGGACTCCTAAATAAATGTAGATCCCAGACCAGACCCCCTACTTTAATTAAGACCTAGGACCCTTATAATAATTCAGCTCCAGGTATTGCACATGGGGTCCTACAGCTGGCAGGAGCATAGCAGCCACAACTCCCAGACATGAAGAACAGTGAGGAAGGACGTTATTTCTCTGTAAGATAATGCATCTTGTCACACAACGGAGAGTATTACATTTTTTTTATTTAGAGAAGACATATCTAATCAATGACATGACCAAACAGTTTTGATGTCACTGGTCCGTGACAAGGCTTCATCCTGCAAAGCTGATCTGTCAGCCATTCTTCCAGAAAGATAGACCCAGCTTGAAGGAGGATATTGATTATCATTAGTTCTTGTCCATGATTAAAATAATTCAAGCCACTATAAAAGCCGGAGAAGGCCAGCAAAAGGATTTCTTTTAATAATTCCAAAATAATTTCCCTGAACCTTGACACATTACATCATTTTTTATTTCCTTATTTGATCCAAAGAACATACCCCAAGTTTTTTATTGATTGCATACAAAAAATTAAAGGTTAGAAAGCAAACCTTATCTGTTAGCCTTTTTCATTAATTACATATTTGTTTTATGCTTCTTTTATTGACCTTTTTAGAACAGCTTTTTTTATATACATTCTTACTTTTTTCACCTCTATCTTCCATTGCAACAACTTTAGGAGCATTTTTGCCATTGAATTCCTGGCCAAGAATTGTTGTTTATACATCGATTCTTTACTTGTTTTCTTCACTTTTTGTACTATTCACACATCCAATTTAATAATATAATTATATCTCCACATACCCAATCTCCATAAATTTCTCTCATTATTCCCAAGATATTTAACAAAAATAATTTGATATTTTGAAGCTCTTTTTAAAGCAATGATGTTTTAATTTATTAGGCGTAAAATACAATTTGTGTGTAATAAAAATTGTGCTGTTTTATGATGCCCTTTCTTTAGAAAATTTTTGCACTTCTATAAACACTCATACAAAAATCTAGATCCTATCTGAACAATTAATTTTCCAATTTAACACTATTAAACTTTTTTTTATTAATGCCTAGCTTTAAAATTATTGTGCCATACATTTTAGATACTGCTTTCTTCTTCCCTTTCATCATAAAAATATTCAAAGGCGTCTCTGCTTCTCTCCACCCAAGGAAGAGAAGGTCTGGCCTGATTTTATAGCAAGAGGAAATGACCAGGTCAGGAATAGCTGTGAGATGGAGCTGCAAGTTTCTAACCAACATAGGAAGGGTCGTTAATCTCTTCAGCACCAAAGGAAACCAAATCCATTTAATATGGGACACAAGCACACAGGCTAAATGGAAGATCTGTGATTCACAATACGTAGTGAATAGTGATCTTCTAACACCAGATATCCCTAGAGGATGTGACCCACTCATGACAACCTCTCTTTTCCTTGTGTATTGATCAGCACTTTTTAATTGGAGATATCTGTAATATGTTACCTGTATGTGAGTCGCCCGCCAGGGCCTGGGGTACTCGGTACCGGGTCCGGTCGCAATTAAAGGGGTGGTCATGGTGGCAGCGACCCGGTCCGTGGCCCTAGGCACCCAAGTAAAAGGGAAAGGCCTTTTAAGGGAGTTGGAATAAAGTTTGTGTTCGTGACGCCACTTTTGGTTCTCGGTCAGAGGGGACCGACGCTAAAAGGGGTCCTCTGGGGCGATGTTACTGCAGCAAAGATGGTGACGCTTCCTCCTGGTATGTTTGGCGGGGATGGTAATGTTGGCAAATAAATGGAGGACACAGGGTTTGAGTCTTTACCTGGTTTACTGATGTTGTAGTCAGCCTCAGTCCAGGGTACAAGCAACAGGTGTCGATGGAGTCCAGGCAGCCTGAAGACAAGAGGCAATCCCTTTGCCAGGTCAGTTTGGGAGCCTTCCACTTTGAACTGATTGCTGTCCCTTGCTGCCTGTAGTGTCCTGACAAGGTCCTCAGTGACTCTCTGTCCTAGGACAGTCCCTGCATGGTAGGCCACTTGAGCCATTCTCTTGGGGTCTCTGTACACGGTGACTCCAGGCTCTAATTGTTGCTGTACCTCAGGTTTTATGTGGGCAGGTTACTTTCAGCTTCCTGCCCTCCGGTTCTGCTGTGGGACTTCTGGTTCCACACAGCCTCGGGCTCCCAGTGCCCAGTTTCTGCGCTCTGCTTAGAGGGGCCCAGTAACAGCCCTCCTCTAGCTCTTAGGTCCTTCTGTGCTCCTCCACTGTCTGCTACCAACTGTCTAACTCTTCCTCCAGACCAGGATGTATCTAGGGAAGTTCCCCTTAATCCGGGTTTAGAGCTCCCCCTTCTGGCATGGAGTCAGAAAGTGTTGCATGTAAGATTACCTGCCAAAGGTATCCCTCCTGTCTCCAGGCATGGCATTACCCTCCCCGAGAGGAAGGCAATACCACTGTGGTACCTGAACTCCTGGGGTGCCACATATGTCATATTCCTTTATTAGATCATTCATAGATTTCAATTTTCTATTCCCATAAAACTGATATATAAAAAATAGACCTTTAGTTCCCCAGTAATTAAAGGATTATTCCCCTTAAAAAAAACAACTTAGGGTAATAATAATAATCTTTATTTTTATAGCGCCAACATATTCCGCAGCGCTTTACAGTTTAACAGTTTCAAACACAACAGTCATAAGTAACAACGTTAACAATACAATAATTAAAGCAAAATAAGACAACCCTGCTCGTGAGAGCTTACAATCTATAATGAGGTGAGGGAGATACAAAGTACAGGTGTGTATTTACAATGATGGTCCAGCCATCTTCAGGGGGTGGGGGATAGATGGAAGTAGTGAATGGGCTACACACACACAAACCTAAAATAGTGATAGGCCGCTCTGAACAAATGTGTTTTGAGGGCGCGCCGAAAACTATGCAAATTGTGAATGGTCCTAATATCTTGGGGTAGAGCATTCCAGAGGATTGGCGCAGCACGGGAGAAGTCTTGTAGTCGGGAGTGGGAGGTACGGATTAGTGCAGAGGTTAGTCGAAAGTCATTTGCAGAGCACAGTGGTCGGTTAGGCCGATAGACAGAAATGAGGGAGGAGATGTAAGGGGGTGCCGCACTGTGGAGAGCTTTGTGGGTGAGAACAAGTACTTTGAATTGCATTCTGTAATGAATGGGCAGCCAGTGTAACGACTGGTGAAGAGCGGACACATCCGAGTAACGATTAGCCAGATGGACGACCCTGGCTGCTGCATTAAGGATGGACTGGAGAGGGGAAAGTCGAGTGAGGGGGAGGCCAATTAATAGAGAGTCGCAGTAGTCCAGGCGGGAATGGATCAGGGCGACAGTGAGGGTTTTTGTTGTTTCGATGGTGAGAAAAGGGCGGATTCTAGAGATGTTCTTTAGGTGTAAGCGGCATGAGCGGGCAAGAGATTGTATATGGGATGTAAAGGAGAGATCGGAGTCAAACATAACACCAGACAGCGTGCCTGCTGCCGGGGTGCTATTATGGTGCCACCCACGGAGAGGGAAATGTCAGATTTAGGGAGATTAGTAGATGGCGGGAGCAGAAGAAGTTCAGTTTTGGAGAGGTTGAGTTTCAGATAGAGAGCGGACATGATGTTGGAGACAGACAGTCAGTGGCGTTCTGTAGTACAGCGGGGGGTAAGGTCAGGGGATGACGTGTATAGTTGTGTGTCATCGGCATAAAGATGGTACTGAAAGCCCAATCTGCTGATGGTCTGTTCAATTGGGGCTGTGTAGAGAGAGAAGAGAAGGGGGCCAAGGACTGAGCCCTGAGGTACCCCGACAGTGAGAGGAAGAGGAGATGAAGTGGAGCCAGAGAACAGAACACTGAAGGAGCGTTCAGAAAGATAGGAGGAGAACCAGGAGAGAGCAGTGTCCTTAATGCCAAGTGACTGGAGCCTAGAGAGTAGGAGAGGGTGGTCAACAGTGTCGAAAGCTGCAGAAAGATCGAGAAGAATGAGCAGAGAGTGGTCACCATTACATTTTGCTGTCAGAAGGTCATTGGTCACTTTGATGAGTGTAGTTTCTGTCGAATGTAGGGGGCGGAAACCGGACTGTGAAGGGTCTAGGAGGGAATGAGTGGAGAGGTAACGGGTAAGACGGGAGTAGACTAGGCGCTCCAGGAGTTTAGAGATGAAGGGGAGATTGGAGGCCGGTCTGTAGTTATTATAACTTGCTGATCGCTGGGACTCCGACCACTGGGACCCAGAGATGGGGCTTTGGAACTCTGCCACCCCATCAGAAATTGAGCAAAAGTGTGCATGCTTCATCTCCATTCATTGTCTATGCGACTCCCAAATCCAGTGCTTGATTAGTCCCATAGACAATGAATGGAGCAGGGGCTGAGCTCCATTTAGGAGATGTAAAGCCACATTTTCAAAGTTCCAAAGCAGCAATCTTGGGATCGTTGGGGCCCGGGGCCCAAGCAGCCAGAACGTTATGCTCTATTCTATTGTTAGGGAATTAGTTGTTCTTTTTTTTAAATAACCCTCTAATATCCTGTAGTATAAAAAATTCTTTAGATTCTGTGTTATCAAACAATAACGTATCTTTAATTATACCCTTTTCTCCTACCTCTTGTCTTAATCTTCCCCAAATCTTCCTAATTAGGTACTGAGTGGGATACTTTGCTTTTAATGGCACAGATCCACCAGAGTTTATATTCCTCATCAGACCCTCATTGCCCTTAATTATTATTTTCAAGAAAACATTAGACTCCCTGTTCACCAGAATTACTGCTTGAGCTGCTATAAAATATATTCGCCATCGTGGGAATGATAATCCATCATGTTTTTCAGGATCTGCCAAGTAAGACTTTTATTTTTATTTCTATTTTCTTATTTTATTTTTGGATAAATCAATTGGTTAGCAGTATACTTTCTTTTTTATTTGCTTAAATCATTTATTTTCCAACATGACTGGGGAATTGCCTACTATATCAATTAATTGGGGTAGACGTACCATGTTTAGTATGGCCATACCTAAGGCTGTGTGCACACGTTGCGGATTTAACTGTGGATCCGCAGCGTTTTTGGACACCTGGAATTGCATCAAATCCGCAGTGTAGTGCACAAGCAATGTTAATCAATGGGAAATTGAGAATTTGTGTGCACATGCTGCGGAAAAAAATGCGTGGATTTGCAGTGTTTTATTTTCCGCAGCATGTCAATTTTTTTTGCGCATCTGCAGCGTTTCTGCATGCACCCATTGACTTCCATTGTGTCAGGTATAAAAAAGATCTGCCGATTTGCTGCGGATGTGCCTGCGAAAAATGCTGCAGATTGGGAGGGGGGATAGTGTGTGCGTGGAGTGTGGGCGCAGACTGTGTGTGGGCGGAGTCTGTGTGTGTGGGCGGAGACTGTGTGTGCGGAGATGTGCGTGCCTGTGTGCGGGTGTTTGTGTGTCTGTGGGTGTGCGCATGGGTGTGCAAGGCTGTGTATCTGTGTGTGCGGGCTGTGTGTGTCTGTGTGTGTGTGTGCAGCTCCCCAGAGTCCTGGTCGTTGCAGTACTGTCGCTCCGCCACTAAGGGGAGTGATGGTATGTCTGATGGCACCTAAGGAGTTCACCTGACCAGGTATCACAGACACCAATACACTTCACACTCCGGCCACCAGGGGGAGCAAAGGGTTCTATGATTAGGCCACTCCTCACAATCTGGTAAAACTGGGGGCTGGACAGAAAGTTAGACAGAAAGCTGACTGGGTTGGAACCAGGCAACATCCTGTGGCAGAGGGTGTTGCAGGGGAAGATTCAGGGGGGTCCCTGTCAGGGGTGGGATCCTGACAGAGGCCTAGCGAACAGAGCAGAATGTTACGGAACCGCACCTGCACTTCATTGCGACGGTATCCAAAGAAAGGAAAAGAAGCGAGGTTTATTTTGGAGAAGTGAGAAACGAGATCGCAGCACAAAGGAGATAAATGCCAGTAGGAGTCGTGACGTAAGATCGAGGCAACATCCTCGGAACGCCGAGGAAGTATTAAGCTCCAAGCATTACTTCAAACAGCGGCAGGACAGTTAATTATAGGTTGGCTGTCTCACCTAAATCACCTAAGCAGACATAGGGGGCAATTGTGGGAGAGGGGCGTCACTAGGGTCCTGGAAGAACTCCAGGCCTACCCCGTCATACGGGTGCGTCCTATCCATATCATCTGGGGGACAGAGAAGAACATCAGAACAGATACGAGTTGTGATAAATAACATCAGAAACAGACCCAACAGTTGTGAGGACTATCCCATGGTGCTCAGCAGGGAGGTACTACAACACCCAGGCGCTAGAAGGGAGGCACTGATTTCCACCTGCGAAGGGAACTCTGGAGGTGCCATCGGACCGGCCGGTCTCAGCCAGCCCTGTTAGCAGCACTCTGGATTGCGGATCCTGAAGCCTTCAGTAAAGAGGTAAAGAGACTGCAACCCTGTGTCCTCGTTATTCATCGCGACTTGCACCACGCACCACCACCTACACCTTTCATTGGACATCCCTTAGCAGGGTCACGGACCGGGTCTAGCCACCGTGACAACCCCAGGACCGAGACAGTGAGGCCCGGTACCGAGTACCCCGCGGCCCTGCGTCTGGGGGTGCTCCATGTGCGTGGGTCTGCGGGTGTCTGCGGGTGTCTGCGGGGCTGTGTGTGTGTGCGTGTGTGCGGGGCTGTATGTGTGTGTGTGGGGCTGTGTGTGTGGGGCTGTGTGTAAGCAGGCATAGTCCGATGGGACTACTGGTCCCATCCAGCTATGCCTGCTACAGTAACAGCTAGCCCGATGATGGGACTGTAGTAGTCCCATCATGAAAGGAGTTTGTATGGGTTATTCTCTGGGTTCTCCGGTTTCCTCCCACATTCCAAAGACCTACTAATAGGGAATTTAGATTGTGAGCCCCATTGGGGACGGTAATGATAATGTGTGCAAACTGTAAAGCGCTGCAGAATATGTTAGCGCTACATAAAAAAAATAAAGATTATAAAGATTATAGATAGATAATAGATAGATACATCTATAGATCTATCTATATACCTATCTATTATCTATCTATAGATCTGTGTGTGTAAACATTAGTCTTCAATGGAGTATGTAAATTAAGAGGTTGGACAAGAAATTACATCACAATTTTTTTTTTTTTGTTCAATAATAGATCTTTGTTTAGCTTACAAATCCGCATGAAAAAAACGCATGAAAATCAGCATCAAATCCGCACGGATTTTGACCTGCGTTTTCTGCCAAGAGATGCAGAATCTGGCAGAAAATTCCACAGGAAAATCTGCAACGTGTGCACATACCCTAACTGAGAGTCAAGGGTAATTTATTCCATACTGATACTTTATTTCTTAATTTGTCAATCAGAGGATGTATATTTAAGCCCTCATGTACTTTTTCATTTGAGGATACCCTAAGATCAATAACAGTAATACAGATATATTACTAATTTGATTGTTATACTTGAGTATAACCAATAATACATTTTTCTCAAAATCTTCCAAAAACAAATAATAAATCATCTGCATAAAGGGCTATTTTGTCTTCACCCCACCACACATCCCCCTTTGAAACCCCATAATTCTATTTTCCTGTCTATATTAATGCCAAGGGTTTCCATTACTAAAGCTTGGTATAAATCCACAATGATCTTTACCAACAATTGAGGCCACCACTTTATTCAGTCTTTTGCCTTTTTGATAAAATATTTATGTTGACATTTAAAAATCTATATCTAATTCTATCTATCCATATATCTATTATCTATTTTCTATCTATCATCTATCTATATATCTATTAATAATAGATATATAGATAGATGATAGATACAGTAGATAGATAATAGATAGATAATAGACTATTATCTATCTACTATCTATCTATCTATCTATCTATCTATCTATCTATCTATCTATCTATCCATCTATTATCTATCCATCTATCATCTATCTATCTATCATCTATCTATCTATTATCTATCATCTATTATTGATTATCTATCTATTATATATCTATCATCTATTATCTATCTATTATCTATCTATCTATTACACTGGTCTACAAAAAAAAAAATTCTGGCATGGACTTTAAGAACAGCTTTAGACTAATTTGAGGGTGCTGAATTCAAATCTGATCTTATAATTTCTCTATCACATCACGTTTTTGCGCTATAGGTATATAGCCCATTTTCAAGAATTCCATGATAAATATAAGTAGAGTATGAAAAGTGCCGGTTTACACGGTTCACTAAGGTAAATTTAGTTTTCATTTAGTCTCCCAATAAATGTGAGAGTATCTTTGTTTTCTTTGAACTTGCATAATTCCTCTTGTTTTCTGTGCTACTGGGACAGTAGAGCTACAGCAGAGCATTGGGTGAGAACTGAATGGCCTCAGCGACAGAGTGTGGCATCTGGCGATAAGAATGTCATTCATGATCCTCTAGTGGATAGGAAGGACATTGTCTTTCCTCCCTTACACATAAAACTTGGATTGATGAAGCAGTTCGTCAAAGCTCTCAATCACAGTGGAGAATGCTTTAACTATATATGTTCAACTTTTCCTTTGGACGGAGTTGAAAGTCCATGTTGCCCAGCGACAGGCCCAAAACATCACTGCTCTAGAGGAGATCTGCATGGAGGAATGGGCCAACATACCACCAACACTGTGTGCCAATCTTGTGAAGACTTATAGAAAACGTTTGACCTCTGTCATTGACAACAAAGGATATATCACAAAATATTGAGATGAAATTTTGTTAATGACCAAATACTTATTTTCCACCATAATTTAAAAAATAAATCTTGCCAAATCAGACAAGGTGATTTTCTGGATTTGTGTTCTCATTTTGACTCTCATAGTTGTGGTCTACCTATGATGTCAATTACAGGCCTCTCTCATCTTTTTAAGTGGGAGAACTTGCACAACTGGTGGCTAACTAAATACTTTTTTCCCCACTGACCCCTTCTGTTCTAGTCCCCACGGCTGCATATCTCATGGCTTTGCAACAGGCGCAACACATGCATGGATTGCCAGTTTGTTAGAAAGACTGATTGCGTGAGACTTTGAGCCGCAGGAACTCAAAAATATTATTTGAGCACGTCATAGACACTCAGTTAGCACCCGAGCATGCTCAGATAACACTGTATCCCAGCATATTCGCACATCACTATTTTATTTCTGTCTTTCTAGCAGTGTTTCCTGGCAAATCCTGATCTGGGGTTGTTACTGGGTGGGTTTTACTGGGATTCTAGAGGTACGTTCTATGCAGACGTGTTTGGATAGGTCACTGCCACCTCCTCTTATCTAATCTTGAATAAATTTTGCATAATCGGTTAATTCAGATTTTTCTGAATGAACCGCTCTCACATGTCATGGGGCCTTCATAATGTGATTTCGATGGAAAGATTAAAAGATTAAGAAAAAAGTTATATCTCTTGGAAGAAGGGGGGAAAAAAACGAAAGCGCAAAAAAGAAAAATTTCTCAGAGTGAAGGGGTTAATTGTCTTCTGAAGGATCAATGCCAAAACAAGAACTAAACAATGTTCTGCATCTGATGCTAATCAATGGACATTTTACCAATCTCAGTCTCTGTTGGAAACCAGGATAGTCAATGAAGATATTGACAAACCACTTTATACACTCCGCGCTTCACAGAAGCAGCAATCGAAATCACGTAACTGTAAAATAATAATGAGCCCAACGAAGCTGCAAACAATCGTCAAATTGACGTGAAATAGCAAACTGCCTAAAAAGCTACTTTGTTTCCTAAAATATCACCTATGTATTGTGCACAGAGAATGTTCTATGGAAACAATGTACCACTCTTCTTATGACTTAAGCTTTTTGGTTGCTAAATGGTTTTCTATGACCTTCAGTTTCATTGTATGTTACTGAATGGGCAGGGAAAAAAAAGGCTGTTTAGATTGGGAATACGTTGTGGAAATAATAAGCCATCCGCAGTTTTCGCAAAAGTCTTTCTACAGAGAAACAACAACTCAGATATCTAACATGACCCAAACACTGGCCATGAAACCAAAGATGATGAGCGTAATTGATCTTAAGCTATGCCAGGGATGTGTAGGAAGAATTGGGTATGAAGTTTTATCTTCTGTGAAGTTGAAAATTAATTTAGGCTTTAAAGTGTTTTTTTTAAGCCCACGTTAGGACATCTGGATAGTTTCCAGTGAAAAGCACGTATTGCAACCCCTAACCCAGTAATTATGCCTGTGTGAATGCCCCCATTAAAAAATATTACTGCCCCTTTAAAAGGTAATGATGTCCTTTAAACGCCTTCTCTAAAGAGTAAATTGCCACCTTTGTACCACCCCTAACAAAACAAAATAAAGTTTAGTGTAGCCTAATTTGTGCAACTGAGTCCTCTTCTCCCCTGGACAAAGAGGGGACAATGAGATAAATACTCTGCCGGTTCTAGAATGATGGCCGCGTCTTGTAGACATACAGCATGTAGAGTGGTGGAGTAGGGAGTCTGTTGCTCTCTGCTCCACCACAGGATCAAACTAATAAAAGCATCATGTTGAGTTGGAAGGGACCTCCAGGGTCATCGTGTCCAACCCCCTGCTCAATGCAGGATTCACTGAACCATCTCAGACAGATATCTTCGCAGCCTCTGTTTGAAGACGTCCATTGAAGGAGAACTCACCACCTCTCGTGGCATCCTGTTCCACTCATTGATCACCCTCACTGTCAAAAAGTTTTTTTCTAATATCTAATCTGTATCTTCTCCCTTCCACTTTCCTTCCATTGCTTCTTGTGCTTCTATGTGCAAATGAGACAAAGGAAGATCCCTCTACACACTGTTGTTGCTCATACAGTTCAAAGTGGCTCTTGCCCTGAGATCCTGAGCACATGGCCAGAAGTTCGGGACATGTGGACTGCCCCAAGATCCTCTATAGTGATGAACGAATATACTCGTTACTCGAGACTTCTCGAGCACGCTCGGGGGTCCTCCGAGTATTTTTTAGTACTCGGAGATTTAGTTTTTCTTGCCGCAGCTGAATGATTTACATCTGTTAGCCAGGCTGAATACATGTGGGGATGCCCTAGCAACCAGATAATCCCCACATGTGCTTATGCTGACTAACAGATGTAAATCATTCAGCTGCTGCAAGAAAAACTAAATCTCCGAGCACTAAAAATACTCGGAGACCACCCGAGCATGCTCGGGAACTCACGAGTAACTAGTATATCCGCTCAGCACTAATCATCTACATAAGCAATGCCACTACTACTACTTTTTTAATTATTATTTTGTGCCCCAAAAAATTATTGTACACAGTGAAACAACCACTGTGCCCCCTCCCCACACGATGCCAGTGTTATTCTCCAGCATCCATCACTAGTGATATCATAACTTGTGAGAAGAGCTAGTACTGACAAAATTATTAGTCTTTCCTGAAGATGGAGCGCCCCCACGTCAGGGCAATGGGGTACTCGGTACCGGGTCCTTCTCAGTTCAGGGGATGTCATGGTGGCCTGACCCGGTCCGTGGCCCTTTAAGGGGCGTCCAATAAAAAGGGAAAGTTTGTATAAGGTTCGTGACGCCACCTGTGGTATTTGGTCAGGATGACCGACGCTGCTTAGGGGTCTGCTGGGGTGATGTTATGGCAGCTAGATGGTATACCTTCCCACAGGTGAAGTGTATCCCCAGGGCTTCCCACAGGTGTAGGTGGTGATAGTGGACGATGTAAGGTGCGGTGAATAACGAGGACACAAGGTTGCGGTCTCTTTACCTTTTACTGGAAGCTTCAGCATCCACAGTCCAGGGTGCGGACCACAAGGTAGGCAGAGTCCGGCCGGTCCGAAGGCAAATCCAGAGTCCCCTTATCCAGGTGGAAATCAGTAGCCTTCCTACTAGCGCCTGTGTGTTGTAGTACCTCCCTGCTGAGCACCATGGGATAGTCCTCACAACTTTCGTGGATGTTTCTGATGTTCTCTCTCTCTCTGTCCCCCAGATAGTATAGATAGGACAAACCCGTTTGACTGATGGCCTGAGGCTTGTTTATAGGGACCCTAGAGACGCCCCGACCCCCACAAGTTGCCACCGTGTCTTCAAAGGTATTTAGGTTGGGCAGCCAACTTGGAATTGACTGTCCTGCCGGTCTCTGAAGTAAAGTGTAGAGTCAATTACTCCCTTGGTGTTCCGGTCACCGGCTACACGCCTCAGAAGGAGGCTGACGATCTCGGGGCAGAACTCCTCCCGGTATTATCTCCTTGTGCTGTGACTTCGTTTCTCACTCTCTACAATACACTTCTCTTCGTGTCCTTTCTTAGGATGCTGCCGCACGTGGGACAGGCGCAGCTCCGTAGCTTTCTATCCCGCTAGGCCTCTGTCAGGATCCCACCCCTGACAGGGATCCTCTGTCTGCAGCTCCGATGTTCCTCCTTTTCCCCCTGTCTGCCTGACAGGTGTTGCCTGGGCAAAGCCCAGCCAGCGTCTCTCTAACTTTCTATCCAAACCACCAGTTTTACCCTTCTGTGAGGAGTGCCCTACTAGATAGGAGCATGGCTCCCCCTGGTGGATTGGAGTGTGAAGTGTAGTGTATGTTTGGTGATACCTGGAAAGATGAACTCCTTTATTACCTTCAGACGTAATATCACTCCCCTTGGTGGAAGAATAATATTACTACAGCAACCAGGACTGGGGCGCTGCAAAGACACTTTGCAAGCAGGGTACATGCCACTGTTATCTCAGAAAAACCTTCAGTAAAAAAAATTATACTTTTTTTTTTTTTTTTGTCGCCATTTATAGGGGAGGCAGCTTGCAGTACCATTCATGTCCGCCTGCTTCTTTAGGTACGTGCAGTACGACCTCAAGCCTCAGGTGAAGTTCACAAGGAACTGCATCATGCAAAGTTCTAGGAGGAGAGACTGAGGCTGAATTCAGGATCAAAGTCATGCCTCAGTGGGTATGCTATCTTCAGACGAGGCAGGATTGGTGCCCCCCGATATTGCACGCCTTGCCAACTAGTCAATTTTTTCCAACTTTTTACAAACAGTGAAAGAAGTTTTAAAAGGTGAGTATTAGTTATGAGAGAACGCGCTGGGATAAGGTGTTATCCGCCATGATCGGATGCTAACCGAAAGTCTTCTGTGTGCTTGAAAAATGTGTTTGAGTCCCCGCGGCTGCTTGTCTCATGGCTGTTCGACAGCTGCAACACATGAACGGATTACATAACAAACAGGCAATCCCTGCACGTGTTGCGACTGTTGAACAGCCACGAGACATGCAACCGCGGGGACTCAAACATATTTTTCAAGCACACAGAAGACGCACGATTAGCACCCGAGCCGATTAGCACCCGAGCATGCTCAATTAATGCCTTATCCAAGCATGTTTTCTCATATGAGTATCACTATATATTGTAAACTTCCCCCACACAATGGGGATGACAGTAATCAGCCTTAAAAGACAGATGCTGCCGTATAATTAGTTCATAAGTGATGATTCCCTTTAAGTTCTAGATGTGTGTCCATATTGAGTCTTTTTGTTGGGTGATGAAATGTCGAGGTTCAGCTCTGATAAGGACCCTGTCAGTACAATCGCTATCTTACTGTAAGAAGATATAACAGTATTACAAGTTCTACTACAGCAGAAACACTCTCCACTCCTGCTGGTTATGTCAAGGAAGATCAAGTCTTCTATCCAGCTCATGTCCTTCTTCTGTGCGTGTTGGTTGCAGGAGTAGTTACACATCACCACCATCCCTACTACTGAATGTGACAACCACTGATCTCAGCAACACTGGAGATCCGACGTTGTCACCTGCTGGCCCAGCAACACTGGAGATCCAACATTGTCACCTGCTGGCCCAGCAACACTGGAGATCCAACATTGTCACCTGCTGGCCCAGCAACACTGGAGATCCAACGTTGTCACCTGCTGGCCAAGCAACACTGGAGATCCAACGTTGTCACCTGCTGGCCCAGCAACACTGGAGATCCAACGTTGTCACCTGCTGGCCAGGCAACACTGGAGATCCAACGTTGTCACCTGCTGGCACAGCAAGATTGGTGATCCAACGTTGTCACCTGCTGGCCCAGCAACACTGGAGATCCAACATTGTCACCTGCTGGCCCAGCAACACTGGAGATCCAACGTTGTCACCTGCTGGCCCAGCAACACTGAAGATCCAACGTTGTCACCTGCTGGCCCAGCAACACTGGAGATCCAACGTCACCTGCTGGCCCAGCAACACTGGAGATCCAATGTCACCTGCTGGCCAAGCAACACTGGAAATCCAACGTTGTCACCTGCTGGCCCAGCAACACTGGAGATCCATTATTGTCACCTGCTGGCCAAGCAACACTGGAGATCCAACGTTGTCACCTGCTGGCCCAGCAGCACTGGAGATCCAATGTTGTCACCTGCTGGCACAGCAAGACTGGAGATCCAACGTTGTCACCTGCTGGCCCAGCAACACTGGAGATCCAACGTTGTCACCTGCTAGCCCAGCAACACTGGAGATCCAACGTTGTCACCTGCTGGCCCAGCAACACTGGAGATCCAACGTTGTCACCTGCTGGCCCAGCAACACTGGAGATCCAACGTCACCTGCTGGCCCAGCAACACTGGAGATCCAACATCACCTGCTGGCCAAGCAACACTGGAAATCCAACGTTGTCACCTGCTGGCCCAGCAACACTGGAGATCCATTATTGTCACCTGCTGGCCCAGCAACACTGGAGATCCAACGTTGTCACCTGCTGGCCCAGCAACACTGGAGATCCAACGTCACCTGCTGGCCCAGCAACTCTGGAGATCCAACGTTGTCACCTGCTGGCCCAGCAACACTGGAGATCCAACATTGTCACCTGCTGGCCCAGCAACACTGGAGATCCAACGTTGTCACCTGCTGGCCCAGCAACACTGGAGATCCAACGTTGTCACCTGCTGGCACAGCAAGACTGGAGATCCAACGTTGTCACCTGCTGGCCCAGCAACACTGGAGATCCAACATTGTCACCTGCTGGCACAGCAAGACTGGAGATCCAACGTTGTCACCTGCTGGCCCAGCAACACTGGAGATCCAACATTGTCACCTGCTGGCCCAGCAACACTGGAGATCCAACGTTGTCACCTGCTGGCCCAGCAACATTGGAGATCCAACGCAACATTGTCACCTGCTGGCCCAGCAACACTAGAGATCCAACGTTGTCACCTGCTGGCCCAGCAACACTGGAGATCCAACATTGTCACCTGCTGGCCACCTCTTCTATCGGCAGCTCACAGTCTGAGCAGATTCAGACTGCTGCTTAGCAAACACAGCAGCTAGAATATGATCCATTAGTACATAGAACCTAGCATGTAGCCTGAAGCTATGGCAGGCTCCCACTATGCACATTTTCGATCAGGGTATTTTTTTTACAACAAATATATAAGTGCAATAAGCAGTCTAGTAGAAATAATCCTGTAACTGCATGGCAGGAATATTTCCATATACACAGGGTTAAATTGGTTGCAATATTTTTACAACTAAGGATAAAGCTCTATGGTTAGTGATGAGCGCTAGTGCTCGTTGCTTGATTTTGCCTAGGGTGCTCGGGCATGCACCAAGTATCGCGGGTGCTCGAGTGACATGTTTGAGTGCCCGTGGTTGCATGTTTCGCAGCTGTTAGACAGCCTCAAAACATGCAGGGATTGCCCAGTTTTTGCCAGGCATGTTTTGTAGCAAAAAACATGCTGGTGTGGAGATTCGAACATGTCACTGGAGCACCCGCGATACTCGGTGCATTCATGAGCACCCTAGGCCAAGTAACGAGTACATGAGCTCATCACTATCTATGGTGACACAATAGTAAAACTGCAGCTTTATCATGACTCATGTCACAACTTCACTGTTTCTGATGGGGCCAAAAGTTTTTAACGACCTTGTAGGTAATGCAAAAAAACCACCATAACCAGGAACCATGGCTGCCACACTATTGATAATACTTTTTAGATTCTTTATAGACCGTTTAACCTAATGAAGTGGAAAGAAATGAAGCGATGAGAGAAATATAAAGAGGGTTTGATTATCTTTGAATACAGCATATTCATGTTTTTCATGGGTGGCACATTTCATAAGGGTGAAGGCCACAATATGGCCATCAGTTCCCTACAAGGGGTTGTCCAGGAATAAGATATTGATGACCTATCCAGATCGGTAGGAATCCGCCACCCGCCATTGTGTAGTGGTCTTTCTTAGGTATTGCCACCCTGATCCTAGTAACGTAAACATGGGATTGACTACAGTGGTATGGTCCATAAGATGTGCCTTTAAGAGGACCTAAAGGAAAAAGACAAAGAAGAGGACCGTTCACTCGCCACAAATATGTATAGATAAGCAACGTGTCAGTGTTCCTCTAGCACAGTGCTACTCTCATACACTGGCTATGTCTGATATTTCCGCCTTCACTTGTCATCATTTTTACATGGTGTCAATGCCGCTGTTCTCCTGAATCCGGCGTTGTTTTTCTTTTCTCTCCGCACCTCTCCGTTCCCGAGATATAGTCTCTGTATATAAATCTAGTCCTTTTAGCCAACTGGTCGTGGTCCTCAAGAACATGCCCACAGAAAAAGTTGAGGACTACGCCCACTTGGCTAACAAGACTAGATTTACATACATGAAAGAGGGGGCCGTATCTCAAGAATGGAAAGTCGCAGGAACAAAAGAAAAGCAACAACGGATTTAGGAGAACAGCACCATTTACAGCAGGTAAAATTTATACATACTTCTGTATTTCCTTTTAAAAATCATTTTTCAGGCTATAGCTGATTCTTATGATGGACTATCATTAACAGATCGATGGAGGCCCAAACTGCACCTTACTGATCAGCCGATTGAAGGAACAAGCCCGTTTCATGAGGGTAACATATGTGCAGCTCTTTGCATGACAGTCACATTCAGGTAAATGGGACTCAACTGTTGAGATTGGACCAGGGGCATATGTAGAAATCATGAGGCCCCATGGTAAAAGTCTTAATTGGGTCTCCCTCCCTACTACAAAAGAGAAAAACTCCACAAAGTGGGCTGGGCACTATGCATATGTGCAGTCACAGAAGGGCACACATTATGATGCCCCCTCCTGAGCCACAATAAATTAACCCACTCACAGAATGATGGCCCTACAGTTCCCCACATATAGTAGGATGGCCCTCATGGCTCACCAAACAATATGATGGTCCCTACAGTTCCCCACACACAGTAGGATGGCCCTTACAGCTTTCCACACAGTATAATGGACCCAACAGCTCCCCATACACGATATGATGGTCCCCACAGTTCCTCACATACAGTAGGATGGCCCTCTCAGCTTTCCACACAGTATAATGGACCCAACAGCTCCCCATACACGACATGATGGTCCCCTCAGTCTCTCACACACAGTAGGATGGCCCTCACAGCTTCCCACACACAATATGATGGTCCCCTCAGTCTCTCACACACAGTAGGATGGCCCTTACAGCTTTCCACAAAGTATGATGGCCCCAACAGCTCCCCATACACAATATGATGGTCCCACAGTTCCTCACACACAGTAGAATGGCCCTCACAGCTTTCCACACAGTATGATGGCCCTCAGAGCTCCCCACTCACAATATGATGGTCCCCTCAGTCTCTCACACACAGTAGGATGGCCCTTACAGTTTTCCACAGAGTATGATGGCCCTCAGAGCTCCCCACACACAATATGATGATCCCCACAGTTCCTCACACACAGTAGGATGGCCCTTACAGTTTTCCACAGAGTATGATGGCCCACACAGGTCCCCACACACAATATGATGGTCCCCACAGTCCCTCACATACAGTAGGATGGCTCTCACAGCTTTCAACACAGTATGATGGACCCCAAAAATCCTCACACACAGTATGATGGCCTCCTACGCTGTATGATAGCCATCCATAGAGTATCATGTCCCCCACTGCTCCACCACATAATATAATTACCCCCACAAGGTGAAATGGACTCCCATAAAGTATGATGGCCGCTATAGCACCTCCACGCAGTATATTGCCCCCCCCACACACACACAGTGTTGTGTTCCCTACAACTACTAATAAAATAAATAAAACTACTCACGTAATCCCTGTCCCTCTGATAAGCTGCTCCAGTCTGTGCACTGTGTGAACTGAGGCTCTGCGCAGCAGGTGTGATTCAGTGACATCATGCCTGCTGTGCGGAGTGTCAGACTCACAGGCTGAATGGTGGAAGAGAGAATCGATGGCTCTCTGTTCCACTGTCCTGTTACACGATATCTGCATCCTAAACATGTAGACACTGTTTGAATTGTGACGCTGGGCAGGGTCCGGTGCCAAAACGGATCCCCTGACTCATGGGCCCCATAGATGCAGCATGGTCTACCGCTATAGGTGGTACACCCATGGTTGGACCCCAATCAATCGGATAATGGTGGTTTATTTTAAGGGTAGGCCATCAATATTCTAGTTCTAGGGAACCTCTTTAAATCATACTTGCTAACTTTCAAACTTTCAGGAATTGATGACTGAGCGGCGTTTAACTGTGATGAGCAAAGTGTAACTCCAAAATTTTTCCTATGACCACGGCCCCTTACACACCCATACCACACCCCATTAACTATTCCCTGAATGTACATTGGACATTAGGGCTCTGTACAATCCAGAATCTGGGAGGTTTTGGTGACATCAGTGACGTATGTTCAGTGTATACATGTGTCCTATGTAGCATGCTGAATAATTTTGTATTATAATATTCTTCTGCAAACTTTAGAGCAGAAATCTTTAAGCATTGCTTGCTGGCTGAGTGTAAAGATTGCTCGTCTGATTCACATTTCTGTCTACTACTCTACACATGCCCTCCATTCTGATAATCACCTAAAGATAACATTACCTATAATCCAAACCTCTCATTCCCACTATTCAAACTTCTCTCGTGCTGCACCAGTTCTCTGGGATGCGCTATCCTAGGCAATTTGGTTGAATTCCAGCACAGCATCCACAGTTTTAAGCTTGCCTAAACCACAGTCTATCTCTGTGCCTCGCTAATCTAACTGTTCTCAGTTCTCCCTTCCTCAGAATCTTGTCCTTTCCCACAAACTCTGCGCACTCAGTAGCACTTTGTCAAGTTTTACAGAATCGATCTCTACCAACCAGTGCTGTTATTTTCTAGATCTATGCTGATACAGCATGGTACGTAGCAACTCAATGTTTTCCTAAAGTTGGCAGAGCTGAGTTTACCACTTGGATAAAATGTTACAAAATATCATCCATAAGAGCGCAAGGAACCCTCCTGCTACAAAGTAACTCATTAAGTCGTGATCCTCCACCCAAGAATCACGTTACAAATTCAGTTCTGTTACATTTCCAAAATTGTATAAATAAAAAAGTAAAATAAATAAATAATAACATAACAAGACAAAGAAGTAACATTTGACTTCGGAGTTTTTAGGCTCTGTTCACATGTTCCATTTCAGGAACAGACAATCAGAATAAGCGATCGGTTTCAACAGTTATACAACCGGAAGCAGAAGGGGCACTATTGATTATTGTGGGGGTCTGTCTAAATTCCGGAGTTTTTTTAGAACGGAAAAAAAAGTTCTGCATAATGGATTTTTTTTTCCGTTCTAAATATTGGACACCCAACGAACCCCATCAATTTACATAGCTGATGCACAGGATCGATTATACCTTTTGTCCGTTCCTAAAGTGGACATGTGAACAGAGTCTTAGTCGGTTGTTTCTTGATTATCCAAGGAAGTTCATTCATCCCAAAGTGATACTTAGACAGCGTCTTACCTCAGCCACCACATGTAACTGTGCTCATAGGGGAAAAAACTGTTGGGGTCATCACAGCAATATTTGAAGTCCTTAAATCCACAGCAATATATGGCTCCCAGGTCACTATCTGCCCTCGGACAGCTAAAAGCCCCAACCAGCACCTTCTCCATTGTGGTGTAACTGGAGCACTCCGCACTCATAGTCCTCCTGTGTGCTTCACCAAGTCAGCAACATGAAAAGAGCTCCAATGTTACCACCATCCCATGGACAAAAAGATGAATGCTTTAGTCCTGAGAAGAAGCATGGCATGAGCTCCTCAGAGCTGCATCCTCAGCATCACCGCTCTCATCAGGACCACAAGTGATGCTCCCTACACACAAGCAGCTGCAGTAACTGCTCGCAGGCACAAAATGCATCTCTGTCTCCCTCTGGTGGTGATGGGATGCACAACATATGAAAGATAGAAGAAGTCTTTCAATTGATCGCAATTAATACGCAAAATAAAACAACACAAAGCTAAATATTTACTGCAATATTTTCAAAGGTTCAAGCTAAACTCAATATTAATCTGAATGATCGCATGCGACCCTATAAAGCGTGTGATTTTATTTCCAATCCCTACTTCATGTACACATGTAAATTTTTGATTTTGCAGTAATTTTTTTTTTTTCTTTTCCATGATTTTTTTGGGATGGGTTTTATATATATATATATATATATATATATATATATATATATATATATATATATATATATATATATATATATATATATATATATATATATATATATTATTTTTTTTCAGATAGTATCATTTTAGGCTATGTATTTAACTTTAATTCATTTTTTGTAAGGATTCAAGGATTCAGGAAAGGGGGGGGGGGAGGAGAAGTAATTCCACCATTATTCATTTTAAATTTGTTTATGACGTACACCATGTAATATAAAATATATAAATGACCATAGCACATTTTTATATTTTTTATATGTTTTACTACTTTTGCACAATAACATTTTTTTTTTTATTAGAAAAGTAGCTTGCTTTTATATTGCTGCATTCCAAGATCCATAACTTCTTTTACTTTTCCGTAGCTTTATGGGGGCCCAAGTCATCAAAATCAAATTGGTGGGGTCTGACTCAATTGTAGCTTAGCTGCAGTACCCAGGAACGGCCACTACACAATGTACGGCGCTGTGCTCTTCGGGCTCCATGCACTGTTTACATCTAGTTGTAGGTAAAGCTGAAAAACGCTGATTGGTGGGAGTTTTGGGTGTCAGACCCCCACCAATTTGTTATTGATAACCTATCCTAATGGTAATAAGTTGCCAATATCTAAGTAGTGGAAAACCCCTTTAAGTCTCCATTTTGGAAAAAATATATATATTTTGTTTTTAATGTATACTTTTCGGAGGAAGAATAAACAATCTGCAATTATAGCATGGATTTATATATATTTTTTCAAGAGTATCGTCAAATCTATTATTTATAACCACTAAAATTATTTACTTATTTATTCTTCGTGGAATAACTTTATAGGTTGTTACAGAAGCTTTAGTGGTACTTTTTTGTATAGTTTTTATTTTTTGCATATTTATGTTACTATGGAAAAAATGTTTAAGAATCTTCTGAAAAAAAAAAAAATACTCAGCATGAAATGGCTAATATCAGTGAACCATATAGCGAATGGGTATTTTAACTGTTGAAATATCGGTCATAGCTATAGATGGTGTAACATGTATCTATATCACATAGGTCGGGGCTCAACCTCTGGGAGGGACAGGGTGTTATGCAGAAAAAAAAATCAGCGTCATATAAGTGTACACATTTATGAACATGGCTACATATATGACTTGCAACAAACTATGTTTAAAGAGAGGATTCCAAGTGGATTGTTGACCACAACAAAGACAGTAAAATGCTGCCAACTTTTTAGATAGGTTTTCTGTCCAAAAGATACTAAAATTCTCTTATTGCTGCCACCACTAGGGGGAGCTCATTGCATAGAGATTTATACATTTCTCCTTGAACTCAAGAATCAATTTATATGTAAACAGCTCCACCTGGTGGTAGCAGCAGAAAGAGTTCCAGCCTGTTACCAAACTTTTATGTAACTTTTCAGAATAAACTATCCTGTGTGTGTAGATAAGTAGTTAAACTATTTCTGCTCATTATATAATTTGTATCCTTCATGTTCACCAGTTTTCTCACTCAGAAGGTTCTATTTCTTTATTTGCAATTAACTCTGAGCTGGTGGGTGAAGACTGGCTGCTGTGTTTTATTTTATACAAAGCACATGAGGATCGATTCCTGTTCTTCGTTTCTTTTTTTAGCACGTAGAAGAAAAAGCAGCAATATGGATGATACGAAACAAAAATACTGAGCAGTGTAGATGTAAATCCAGCTGTGGAGTGAGATAAAAGACTTATTAGAAAGCTCAATATGATCTTTCTTTGTCTCCCTCTGCCTGTTTCCTCTCCTCACTCTGCTCCCTCCTCATCTCTCCAAAGAGTATAATAGGCTACTCAATCTGAGTAGTCCTATTGTCTAAGCAAGATGGAGTTGAGCTGTTCTTTCAAAGAGGATGTCCAAGTGCAGAAGGCGGGGTGGGATGGAGGCAAAGAAGTGGCTCATAAGTGGGGATGGAAGCAGATTTCTCTGATGAAATACATTAGAAAGTTTCTTGTATCTACTTGTACTGTTGATATATGCAAAGTACGTTGAAGGTACAGTTCCCTGGATTTTTCTCCTAGTCTGTTAGGAAATGGAGCTTCTGGGCACCTTGGGGATCTCCTTTTCCACCAAGAACACCCTTGATTGCATATATATCATTAGTCACTATTCTACTTGTGATTAATGCAATTATATTAAAATAGAAATCAGCCTTTATGTCCCTTTAATATAAGTAATAAATATAAATAATACTTATATATTTAGTATTAGTGTTTTAGTCTTTGCTGAAATGACAAAGTCCCAATTGCAGAGTATTTAGAAGCCTGTGGATTTGGATGAATATATTCACAACTCCTGCAGGGTTTATTATCCGCCCCGGGCTGACGGGAGTGACCCTGGTGGCATTATATGTTTAATGTGTCTCAGCGCTCGGCAGGAGAAATCAATAAAAATGAGGAATGATCTCGCTCACAGGTTAATCATTCCTTTACTACGTTATCACAGACCGGGACATCTGCTCACTGTCCAGGCGGTTTATTCAGGGAGGATAGGTCGGTACTTGTTTAGTGACAAGCCGGAGCTGATAGATTCAGCGCGCTGTGAACCGCAGACACTAGTGGTGATAATATTTTTTACATTATTCTATTTGGTGCACAGACTAAATATACAAAAAAATACATCATCATCAGTTACACAATTAAAATAACTGCTGACAGAATCTATTTAAAACCACATTGCGGTAAACTCTTGCGCCCCTCTAAGTGGTAGCTAAAAAAAACAACTTTATTATTTAAAGGGCTGGTCCGAAGCTAAAATTAATTTTAATCCTAAATCTCTATTCAATGCTAACAGTTAATCTTTTTTTTCTAATGTACTTTTATTAAAAATTCCCTCACTGCGCTGTCTAGCTGCACAGTGACAATGCACTCCCTCGTCGGCTCTGATGAGAAGTGACAGAGCTGGTAAGAGAGTGCACTGTCAGTGTGCATTTTAAGGAGAAAAGTCGATGTGCAGGAAACGCAGAGACCAGCGCCACCACCGCAAGTTACATTCTCTTCTTATAATGCACAGTGCGTTCTCTTGAGGGCTCATCATTTCTTATCAGAGCCGGTGATGGAGCGCACTGTCACTATGCACTGAGAAGAATATTGCACTGAGACAAGATTATAATGAGCATCCATTGGAATTGACACCGGACATATGCTCAGTACAGCAGCCCCTGAAACGGACATTACTAATGACGGTTGTTTTAGAGTGAGGGGAAGAGGCTGCATCAGTGATTGCAGCCTTTGCACCCTCATGTTGACTCGTTTGATTATCCCAGCATGCACTGGGATTCTCAAGCAAACCGTTATCATACAGTAGTAAAAAAAAAAAATTTTAGAATTATTTTCAGTAACAGCACGGTTATCTGCTCAGGTTCCCCTATACCCATGATGAGGGTTCACCACCATAGATGTAAATATGGTGACCTATTTAGGGGCCCACTCAGATGTTTCCCCCTCTCTCATCCCAAACTGAACCCTTAGCTGCGCCTCTGCCTGTCCCCTAGTGTTATAAGCCAAGCACCTCATTCCCCTCATACAGGCCTGGTTTTATAGCCTAAGTTCCAAGAACAAACTAGTGGAATGTACAACAGTCTTCTATAATTAAAAATATTAATTGCTTCCAATATTAATGAGCTCCGGGCCATCGGGGGACATTGACATTCATCATGTACTTTGAAATGTTAACCGAGTCGCACTCTTCTGTAAAATTGCTTTGCGTTAAATCAAGCTGTGACCGCTGATGGAGCAGAAGAGACATCTCGGAGATGCTCAGCCTTCTGTGAGATTATTAATGTATTTTCCATAGATGTTGGAGGCAACAGGTGGAACTAGAAATGACAATGTGCCCATGTTTCTAGGTGTGTCTGTAGGATACTTATGATAGACCGCATTGTGCAGGCAGCGATATAAAAGGCAACTGAAGAGAAGCTAAAATTATATCTGATCCATGTACTTTTAGATAGGGACAACTATTGACCGCTGCAGTCAATCAGTGGCTGCAGCATTGACATTTTCTCTACCGTTCAGGCAAATGATTGATTGTAAATCGCTACAGAAGATCTGTAGGTGAGTATGGATTGTTTTATTTTCTGTGGGTGAGTATAGATTTTATTTATCATCTGTAGGTGAGTATAGATTTTTTATCATCTGTGGGTGAATATAGATTTTTTATCATCTGTAGGGGAGTATAGATTTTTTTATCATCTGTAGGTGAGTATAGATTTTTTATCATCTGTGGGTGAGTATAGATTTTTTTTATCATGTGTGGGTGAGTATAGATTTTTTATCATCTGTTGGTGAGTATAGATTTTTTTATTATCTGTAGGTGAGTATAGATTTTTTTATCATGTGTGGGTGAGTATAGATTTTTTATCATCTGTTGGTGAGTATAGATTTTTTTATTATCTGTAGGTGAGTATAGATTTTTTTCATGTGTGGGTGAGTATAGATTTTTTATCATCTGTAGGTGAGTATAGATTATTTTTTCATGTGTGGGTGAGTATAGATTTTTTATCATCTGTTGGTGAGTATAGATTTTTTTATTATCTGTAGGTGAGTATAGATTTTTTTCATGTGTGGGTGAGTATAGATTTTTTATCATCTGTAGGTGAGTATAGATTTTTTTTTCATGTGTGGGTGAGTATAGATTTTTTATCATCTGTAGGTGAGTATAGATTTTTTTATCATCTGTGGGTGAGTATAGATATTTTATCATCTGTGGGTGAGTATAGATTTTTTATCAACTGTAGGTGAGTATAGATTTTTTTTATCATCTGTGGGTGAGTATAGATTTTTTTCCCTCTATCGCTTCATTGGGTATAGATTTTTTTATTGCAGCCCTTTAGAGAGGACCTGTCCCTTGCGATGTTTTTCTTCTGTAGCTGTACCTCTTTATTCCTGAGATATGGCCCCTTCTTCCCTGAATATAAATTTTATCTTGTTAGCGAAGTGGGCGTGATCATCAACTCTTCTCTTTGGGAGTCTTCTTGAAGTCCAGGCACACTTGATTAAAAAACAGACTGGATTTACGTACAGGGAAGATAACGCCATATCCCAGGAATGGAGAGATCCAGGAGCAGAAAGAAAATAATGCCAGATTCAGGAGAACGTCATTTACACCAGGTAAAAAATTATATATTTATGGCAAGTGACAGGACCTCTCTAAGCCCCTTCACGACATATGACGTACATGTACATCATATGCAGTATCCCTGTTGTTAACACACAGAGCCCATATCTTTCCCGGTAGATGATGCCTGAATTATTCAGCCATCATCTGCCTTTATCAGCCATCGGTGGAGCAGAGAATGCAATAAGAATGCAAAACATTGTTTCTACACCATAATTGTATCAGTAAAAACGTAAGCTCAGGTTACAAAAATAAGACTTCACAATGCACTACATCCAGAAAATTACGGGTCTCGTAAAATGGCGACATAAACAAAGGTGGGAAGTTTGTTTTACAATTTTCTGTATTTTTTTCACCATTTAAATTCCAAAAAAAACTATTCATGTTTGGTATATGTGTACTCGTACCGACCTGGAGAATCATATCGCAAGGTCAGTTTTACCATACAGTAAAAATGGTAAATAAACAAAAAAAAATTGTGAAATTGCAACGTACTTGGACTTTTTTTTTTCCACTTTCCAGTGCATCAAATGATAAAATGAATGATGTCATTCGAAAGTACAACTCGTCCTACATAAAACAAGTCCTCATACAGCTATATGGACGGAAAAATAAAAAAAAGTTATGGCTTTTGGAAGAATGGGAGGAATAAAACAAAAATGAAAAAAAGAAAATTTTAAATTGCCCGGTGAAGAGGTTAAACTGCAATAACAGTTTTTCTAATTTCATAAATACCCTAAAAGGAATATCTGAAAGTGATCAAAATTAGGATAAACTTATAAAAAAAAAAACATTTCTCACCAAATAAGCTCCTCTGATCCGGCATCGCTGCTCTGGTGGTCCCCAATGGTCCTGTAGCGATGGTGTCATGTCAATCGTTTTTTTTTTATCACTGCAGCCAATCATTGGTGCAGTGCTCACGAACGCTATGGGGATGCTACGGCAATTGATTTTCTGCCGCAATCAAATAAATGATAGACATGATTTCATTGTTGCAGGACAGCCGCACAAGAACAACCTAGGATTGACTAGTTAAACTATTTATTTTTTATGCTATTCACGGCGTTTACTCCGGTTTTGAAAAATCTCGGAATATCAAACTAGTAGAAAAACGGAATTTTCTTTCCATATACTTCATATATGAGTTTTGGATGACTGCTTTGGATCTTCTGATTTCCTTCCACTGCTTGTTGTGTATTTTCTCTATTTCTCCATCAGGATATAAGAGGATTGAAGATTACCGTCCAGCTGTTGCAGACAACCTAAGAGATTCATGAATTGCAGCGTAGCAAGAGCTTACCGTGATGCTGGAAGTGTGAAATGTGCATTATGAGACATGAATCCATCTCTTGGTTCGAGCACGTTGAACTCAGCCTGGGGCAGATACTCCGTCCAGCAGAAACCTTTGTAAGCATCATTAAATATATATTCTACAGTGTGGAAAGTAGACAGGGCTTGAGGCTGAAAGCCATGGCTGACAACTTGCCAAAAATCTCCAATATATTTCATTTGATTTGGACACCATGATCAAGGCCGTAAGGAAAATGAACCATATAGGACGGTACGGGGTACTTGGAGATGTAACGTCCAACATTGGAACGGGTGGCCACCTCGCTGGACTAGGTTGTCTCCATCAGTAAACAAAGCTATTAGACAATTTGCATGGAACAGAATTCAATATTTCCAGTCTTTCCTTAGCAGAGTACAGTTAAACGTTTAGTCAACAGCTCAACACTTGGATTAAATTCGATCGTCCACTACTTATGGTTGTCTCAAAGTAAAACTATATATACTCGCCTACTAGAGCCCAACTGCTGACCATGCACCGCAGCAGCCTCCTCGCTTCCTCTTTCAGTGGGAGACGTCGAGTGAGCACTGCGACTAATCAACAGCTACTGATTGGCAGCAATGGTCATGTACTATCTGAGCTGGAAGAAACAGTCACCTGTAACTTCCAGTTTGGACAAAACGTGATCACTGGGGTCAAGTAGTGGACACTAACTGGTCACATCTGTCACATGAGAGCTCCCACCAGTGAGGAAGTGAGGAGACTAGCGGGGGACACATGCATTCGTATAGAATAATCGCAGGGGTCCAATAGGTAAGAATATGTGTGTTTTTTATAACTTTAAGCCCACTTTTAAAAAGTAGCAGACAACCGTCTTAAGATTGGAGTAAGTTTCTCTTTGCATGGCTCTAAACAATAGGCAACACTAAAACTTAGAGTGCTTTCACATAGCATTTGTGGGTCCCGTCCGGGCATATGTCTGAACCACCCGTGTGGCACCCCAGGAGTTCAGGTACCACAGTGGTATTGGCTTCCTCTTGGGGAGGGTGATGCCATGCCTGGAGACGAGGAGGATCCCTTTGACAGGTAACCTGTACATGCAACATGTTCTGACTCCAGGCCAGAAGGGGGAGCTCTGAACCCGGTTTTAGGGGAGCTTCCCTGAATATACATTCTGGTCTGGAGGACAAGTTAGTTAGTCCGTAGAGACAGGGAAAGAGGAAGGAGCAGAGGAGAAGTGAGGAGCTGGAGGAGAGCTGCTATTGGGCTCCCTCCAAGCCGAAGCGCAGAAACCAGGCACCGGGAGCCTGAGGCTGTGTGGAACTGCATGTCCCACGGCAGAACCGGAGGGCAGGAAACTGAAAGTGACTTGCCCACATATACACCCTGAGGTATGGCAACATCCAGAGCCCGGAGTCACCGTGGATAGAGACCACTATGAAACAGCTCGCGTTGCCTACCATGCAGGTACTGTCCCAGGACAGAGAGTGAGAGAGGACCTTGAAGGAAGCCATAGGAAGCAAGGGACTATTATTCAGCGCCTAGTGGAAGGCTCCCAATCTGACCTGCAAAGGGAATTAAACTCGTCCTCAGGCTGCCTGGACTCCATCGTCACCTGTTGCTGGTACCCTGGACTGTGGCTGTCTACTGTCATGATTCCCAATGGCAGGGACTTAGGCAAAAAACGGACAAGCTCTAGGAAGGATGGTATCTTAGGTAACCGCGATACTGAACCTAACACGCAACTAAAAGTAGCCAGGGGGTGTGCCTACGTTGTCTCTAGACACCTCGCGCCAGCCGGAGATCTAACTACCCCTAATAGAGGAATACACAGACCTGACTTGCCTCCAGGGAAACCCCAAAGGTTATAGTAGCCCCCCACATGTAATAACGGTTAGGTAAGAGGAAAACACAAACGCAGTATGAATATAGATTCAGCAAAGCGAGGCCCTCTGACTAGATAGCGGAATATACAAAAGAGGACTTCGCGGTCACCTCAAAACCCTGAACAGCCATCCTGGAATTACCTTAACTCCGTTGTCAACTCATGACACTGGAGTAGCAATTCCAGATCACTAGAGTTTCCAGCCGCACGAGATATGTAAATGCATGCTGGACAAAACAAACACAAAAAGCCAAAGATTCAACTTAGCTGACTTGCAGACTTGGAGCAGGAAGCAAGCAACAAGGTGCTCTGATAACATTGATTGCCGGCACTACAATGACTGGGAAGCCAGACTAAATAGGAGACTCCCAATTTCCTAATGGAAACAGGTGCACTGGAAAAAACAAGACACCAGTCAACCAGTACCACCAGTAACCACCAGAGGGAGCCCAAAAACAGAATTCACAACAGTACACCCCCCATAAAGAGGGGGCACCGAACCCTCATGAGAACCACCAGGGCGATCTGGATGCGCCCTATGAAAGGCGCGAACCAAATCAGAAGCATGAACATCAGAGGCAGTCACCCAAGAATTATCCTCCTGACCGTATCCCTTCCATTTAACCAAATACTGAAGTCTCCGTCTGGAAATGCGAGAGTCCAAAATCTTCTCCACAACATACTCCAATTCACCCTCCACCAGCACAGGAGCAGGAGGCTCAACAGAAGGAACAACCGGTACCTCGTACCTCCGCAACAACGACCGATGGAAGACATTATGAATGGTGAAAGATGCTGGTAGATCCAAACGAAAAGATACAGGATTAAGAATCTCCAAAATCTTATAAGGACCTATAAACCGAGGCTTAAACTTAGGAGAGGAGACCTTCATAGGGACAAAACGAGAAGACAACCACACCAAGTCCCCAACACGGAGATGATGACCCACACGACGATGACGATTAGCAAACTGCTGAGTCCTCTCCTGAGACAGCTTCAAATTGTCCACCACATGACTCCAAATCTGGTGCAGTCTATCCACCACAGTGTCCACTCCAGGACAATCCGAAGATTCCACCTGGCCAGATGAAAAACGAGGGTGAAACCCTGAATTGCAAAAGAAAGGAGAAACCAGAGTGGCAGAACTGGCCCGATTATTGAGGGCAAACTCTGCCAATGGCAAAAAGGCGACCCAATCATCCTGATCAGCAGACACAAAACACCTCAAATAAGTCTCCAAGGTCTGATTAGTTCGCTCCGTCTGGCCATTAGTCTGGGGATGGAACGCAGACGAAAAAGACAAATCAATGCCCATCCTGGCACAGAACGCTCGCCAGAACCTGGACACAAATTGAGATCCCCTGTCAGAAACGATGTTTTCCGGGATACCATGTAAACGAACCACATTCTGAAAAAACAAAGGAACCAACTCCGAGGAAGAAGGCAATTTGGGCAAGGGTACCAAATGAACCATCTTAGAAAAACGGTCACACACCACCCAAATAACAGACATTTTCTGAGAAACCGGGAGATCCGAGATAAAGTCCATAGAGATGTGCGTCCACGGCCTCTTCGGAATAGGCAAGGACAACAACAATCCACTAGCCCGAGAACAGCAAGGCTTGGCCCGAGCACAAACATCACAAGACTGCACAAAGGTACGCACATCCCGAGACAAGGAAGGCCACCAGAAGGATCTGGCCACCAAATCTCTGGTACCAAAAATTCCAGGGTGGCCTGCCAACACAGAAGAATGAACCTCTGAGATGACTCTACTGGTCCACTCATCTGGAACGAAAAATCTCCCAGGCGGACAACGATCAGGCCTATCAGTCTGAAACTCCTGCAAAGCACGCCGCAAGTCTGGGGAGACAGCAGACAAAATCACTCCATCCTTAAGGATACCCGTAGGCTCAGAATCACCAGAGGAGTCAGGCTCAAAACTCCTAGAAAGAGCATCTGCCTTCACATTTTTCGAGCCCGGCAAGTATGAAACCACAAAATTAAACCGGGAGAAATACAAAGACCAGCGCGCCTGTCTAGGATTCAGACGCCTGGCAGACTCAAGGTAAATCAGATTCTTGTGATCAGTCAAGACCACCACCTGATGTCTAGCACCCTCAAGCCAATGACGCCACTCCTCAAATGCCCACTTCATAGCCAAGAGCTCCCGATTACCGACATCATAATTTCGCTCGGCGGGCGAAAACTTTCGAGAGAAGAATGCACATGGTCTCATCACTGAGCAATCGGGACCTTTCTGCGACAAAACCGCCCCTGCTCCAATCTCGGAAGCATCAACCTCAACCTGAAAAGGGAGCGAAACATCAGGCTGACGCAACACAGGGGCAGAAGAAAAGCGGCGCTTAAGCTCCCGAAAGGCCTCCACAGCCGCAGAGGACCAATTGGCAACATCAGCACCCTTCTTAGTCAAATCAGTCAGAGGTCTAACCACACTTGAAAACCCAGTTATAAATCGACGATAGAAATTAGCAAAGCCCAAGAACTTCTGAAGACTCTTCAGGGAAGTAGGCTGCGTCCAATCACAAATAGCCCGAACCTTGACAGGATCCATCTCAACAGAAGAAGGGGAAAAAATATACCCCAAAAAGGAGATCTTCTGAACCCCAAAAATGCACTTTGAACCCTTTACAAACAAAGAATTGGACCGCAAAACCTGAAAAACCTTCCTAACCTGTTGAACATGCGACTCCCAGTCATCCGAAAAAATCAAAATATCATCCAAATACACAATCATAAATTTATCCAGGTATTTACGGAAAATATCGTGCATAAAGGACTGAAAGACTGAAGGAGCATTAGAAAGACCAAAAGGCATTACCAAATACTCAAAATGGCCCTCGGGCGTATTAAATGCAGTTTTCCACTCATCTCCCTGCTTAATCCGCACCAAATTATACGCACCCCGAAGATCAACCTTAGAGAACCACTTTGCCCCTTTAATACGAGCAAATAAATCAGTCAATAGTGGCAAAGGATACTGATATTTGACTGTAATCTTATTCAACAAGCGATAATCAATACAGGGCCTCAGGGAGCCATCTTTTTTACCCACGAAAAAAAAAACCTGCTCCTAAAGGGGATGAGGATGGACGGATATGTCCCTTTTCCAAGGACTCCTTAATATACTCTCGCATAGCAGCATGCTCAGGCACAGACAGATTGAACAAACGACCCTTGGGAAACTTGCTGCCAGGAATCAATTCTATAGCGCAATCACAATCCCGGTGAGGGGGAAGAGAACCAAGTTTAGGCTCCTCAAAAACATCACAAAAATCAGACAAAAATGCCGGAATTTCAGAGGGAGTAGATGAAGCAATGGAAACCAAAGGTACGTCCCCATGAGCCCCCCGACATCCCCAGCTTAACACAGACATTGTTTTCCAGTCGAGGACTGGATTATGAGTTTGCAACCATGGCAATCCAAGCACTAAGACATCATGCAAGTTATGCAACACAAGGAAGCGAATCACCTCCCGATGGTCAGGAGTCATACACATAGTCACTTGTGTCCAGTATTGTGGTTTATTCCTAGCCAATGGTGTGGAGTCGATACCCTTCAGAGGGATAGGAACTTCCAAAGGCTCTAGGCTAAACCCACAGCGTCTGGCAAAGGACAAATCCATAAGACTCAAGGAAGCGCCAGAATCCACATAGGCATCCACAGTAATAGATGATAATGAACAGATCAAAGTTACAGACAAAATAAACTTAGACTGTAAGGTGCCAATTGAAAAAGACTTATCAACCTTTTTTGTGCGTTTAGAGCATGCTGATATAACATGAGCAGAATCACCACAGTAGAAGCACAACCCATTTTTGCGCCTATAATTCTGCCGTTCACCTCTGGACAGAATTCTATCACATTGCATAATCTCTGGTGCCTGCTCAGAAGACACCGCCAAATGGTGCACAGGTTTGCGCTCCCGTAAACGCCGATCAATCTGAATAGCCATAGTCATGGATTCATTCAGACCTGTGGGCGTAGGAAACCCCACCATGACATCTTTAACGGCGTCGGAGAGACCTTCTCTGAAATTCGCCGCCAGGGCGCACTCATTCCACTGAGTAAGCACAGACCATTTTCGAAATTTTTGACAATATATTTCAGCTTCATCATGCCCTTGAGAGAGGGCTATCAAGGCCTTTTCAGCCTAAATCTCCAAATTAGGTTCCTCATAGAGCAACCCCAGTGCCAGAAAAAACGCATCCACACTGAGCAGCGCAGGATCCCCTGGTGCCAATGCAAATGCCCAATTCTGGGGGTCACCCCGCAACAAGGAAATAACAATTTTAACCTGCTGAGCGGAATCTCCAGCGGAGCGAGATCTCAGAGAAAGATACAATTTACAATTGTGCTTAAAATTCAAAAAACGAGATCTATCTCCAGAAAAGAACTCAGGTATAGGAATCTTGGGTTCAGACACAGGAGCATGCATAACATAGTCTTGGATATTTTGAACCTTAGAAGCGAGAGCATTTAGGTTTGAAGCTAAACTCTGGATATCCATTTTTCAACAGCAGAGATCTGAGCCATTCAGGGGTTAAGAGGAGAGAAAAAAAAAAAACAGCAGACTGCAATTATGGCTAGACAGAACTTCTGAGTTAAAAAAAAAAAATGTCAGAAACTTCTTTTTTTTTCTCTCTTTCTTCAGCCAATACTCTCAATACATTGGGCCGGCAATACTGTCATGATTCCCAATGGCAGGGACTTAGGCAAAAAACGGACAAGCTCTAGGAAGGATGGTATCTTAGGTAACCGCGATACTGAACCTAACACGCAACTAAAAGTAGCCAGGGGGTGTGCCTACGTTGTCTCTAGACACCTTGCGCCAGCCGGAGATCTAACTACCCCTAATAGAGGAATACACAGACCTGACTTGCCTCCAGGGAAACCCCAAAGGTTATAGTAGCCCCCCACATGTAATAACGGTTAGGTAAGAGGAAAACACAAACGCAGTATGAATATAGATTCAGCAAAGCGAGGCCCTCTGACTAGATAGCGGAATATACAAAAGAGGACTTCGCGGTCACCTCAAAACCCTGAACAGCCATCCTGGAATTACCTTAACTCCGTTGTCAACTCATGACACTGGAGTAGCAATTCCAGATCACTAGAGCTTCCAGCCGCACGAGATATGTAAATGCATGCTGGACAAAACAAACACAAAAAGCCAAAGATTCAACTTAGCTGACTTGCAGACTTGGAGCAGGAAGCAAGCAACAAGGTGCTCTGATAACATTGATTGCCGGCACTACAATGACTGGGAAGCCAGACTAAATAGGAGACTCCCAATTTCCTAATGGAAACAGGTGCACTGGAAAAAACAAGACACCAGTCAACCAGTACCACCAGTAACCACCAGAGGGAGCCCAAAAACAGAATTCACAACAGTCTACCATCAGTAAACCAGGTAAAGAGACTGCAACCTTGAGTCATCTATTTATTTCTGGCACCACACCATCTTTGCCAAACACACCAGGACCCCTGGGGACCCCAGTTTCACCTGTGGGAAGCCATACCATCTTTGCTGCAGTGCCATCACTCCACAGAGGACCCCTTTCAGGAGCGTCGGTCACCTCTGACCGAATACCACAGGTGGCATCACGAACATTTATTATTTTACAAACCCCTTTAAAGACATTCCCTTTAACTTGGGAGCCCAGGGCCATGGACCGGGTCGCTGCCACTGTGACAACCTCTTTAATGACAACCGGACCCGGTACCGAGTAACCCCCTAGGCCCTGGCGGGTGTTCCACCCACAAAACGGGGTTTGGACATATACGCCGGTGGGCCATAGACTGTAATGGTGAAGACAGAGAGAATGTGCGCTCTGACATGCACCATTTTCTGGAGTGTACGCCTGCAGGTGGCGGACACTCAGACATTGTAGACTGCGTCAGGGTGTCCAACTCCTGTAGCCGTACACTCCAGAAAATGGTGCATGTCAGAGCGCACGTTCTCTCTTCCTTCACCATAAGGGCTCATGCTTACTTGCGATGAAATCAGACGAATTCAATCAGAAAAAAAATCGGATTGAATTTGGACCAATGTTAATCTATGATGTTGTGTTCATCTGCGTTTTTTTGTAGCACCTGGTAGCCGCCCGTACCCTAAGGGACTGCCTTTACCCATGCTACCCCAATAGAACAAAGGAAATTTGAAAATGACTGTAAATAGTTCACTATTAAACTCTTTTCTGCTAAAGTTTATTGAACCCTGCCAGGGTTATTCCTTAAAGGGGTCCTCAGTTTTTAAGAGGATCCTAAGTTTGAACAAGTTGTCTGTTGCTTTAAAGACACTGGAGTCATGGACTGTGAAATGCTCACAAACTGTCTTGTAAATAGTTTGCACCTTCTTAAAGGTGCTTCCTACTGGTTTTACAAAAAGTAGCTTTAAAAGAGACTGCTTCTAAAGAGACTGTTTTTAATGTTGCTAGAAAATGTTTTGTTTTCCAGAGACCTGAAGAAAAACCCATTTGGCGCAGCAGGATTTCAGGTCTGGATACACGCCTTGTAGCCCGCCCAAGGCCAACGATGGGGGTTAATGACGGGTCCCTCGCATCGTTCCTGCTGTTCTAAACTTTTGATTGACTTGAATATTAATGTGATTGATACATTTGCACTACCTCAGTATTAAAACAAAAGGACTCGAATATTGGTTGAACCCTTAAAGGGAATGTTTAATCGTTGCACTTTGATAGAATATATTAAAGAGTCAATATAGTTGATAGTAATGAAAGCTGAGATTTCACTTTAGGTAGGATCGTGTTTTAGGTAGTTGATATCCTGATGCACTTTTGATAAAATGGAGAGAATAAAATAACCCGCGGGGGTTGGACGAAGACTTTGCACTTAAGAGATAGTATACCTGTGAGGGTCATGGCACTTAATAGTTAGTTAACAATCATATTGTTTATTAAAGTTTCCTATCCGTGAAAGCAGGCCTACAATGTAAATAGTTAATGCAACGTTCAAGTGTCCTCACCTCCCATAAAGGGAAGCTTTAGCTATAGTAATAATAATTATTATTATTAATGTTTTATAAGTTTATAGCATTTCAAAAATTTGTATGTCTTTTGCTAACCTGTAACTGTTGTTTTTCTTTTCCCAGTCCGGGAGTACTGGATTTAACGGGGGGGGGGGGGAGTGCGGCGCCCCAGGGTCCTGGTCATCGCAGTGGTATTGCTTTTGCTCTTGGGGAGAGTAATGCAACGTTTGGAGGCAAGAAAGGATAACTGCATCCAGGTATCACAAACATGCAACACATTCACACTCCAGGCCACCAGGGGGAGCTTCTGCTCCTACTTATTAGGTCACTCCCCATATATATATATATAAAACTGGTAGTCTGTAGGGAAAGTTAGCCAGTTCCTGGCAGAGCTCCAGACAGGAGTTCTGTTAGTTCCAGACCAGAGGACAGAAGGTTAAAGGAGCTGTGCATGCCCTCAGAGCTACAGCTTTCAGAGCCATTGAAAGGCAGAACTGTATTGCAGCGAGCGTGAAGGAAGTAGAAGCAAAGGAGAGGATACCAGAAGGGGACCAGCCCCGCTCAGGCTGCCTCCTTCTGAGGCGCAAAATCCGGGTAGCCGGAACACCGAGAGAGCAAGGACCTTTACGCCTTATTTCCGAGACCGGCAGGACAGCTAATTGCAGGTTACCTGTCCGCACCTACACCCAGGAGGCACAGTGACACCCACAGAGCCGGGTTATCTTAGAGACCCTATAAACAGGCTCAAGTCACCGTCATACGGGTTTTGCCTATCCTATATGGGGGACAGAGAGAACGAAATACCACATTTGTGAGACCCTTATGTGAAGCCATAGGCAGTAAGGGACTACACCACTGCAGCACAAAGGCTACTGATTTCCACCTGGACAAGGGAACTCTGGACTTGCCTCCAAACCGGCCAGACTCTGCCTACCCTGTGATCTGGTGCCCTGGACTGGGGATGCTGAAGTCTTCAGTAAAGGTAAAGAGACTGCAACCTTGTGTCCTCGTTCTTCTCTGCGCCTCTCATCATACCACCATCTATACACCGTTAAGCCCTGGGGACATACTTCACCTGTGGGAAGGTATACCATCTATCTGCCATAACATCACCCCGGCGGACAACTTAAAGCAGCGTCGGTCACCCTGACCAAATACCACAGGTGACGTCACGAACATAAACTCTATCCCTTTAAAGACCTTTCCCTTTTGCACGGATGTCCCAGGGCCACAGACCGGGTCAGCCACCGTGACATTCCCCTGTGAACTGCAGGACCCGGTACCGAGTACCCCACGGCCCTTGGGGGGCGATTCATATATATATAGACACTGCTCAAAAAAATAAAGGGAACACTTAAACAACAGAATCTAACTCCAAGTAAATCAAACTTCTGTGAAATCAAAACTGTCCACTTAGGAAGCAACACTGATTGACAATCAATTTCACATGCTGTTGTGCAACTGGAATAGACAACAGATGGAAATTATTGGCAATTATCAAGACACCCTCAATAAAGGAGTGGTTCTGCAGGTGGGGACCACAGACCACATCTCAGTACCAATGCTTTCTGGCTGATGTTTTGGTCACTTTTGAATGTTGGTTGTGCTTTAACCCTCGTGGTAGCATGAGACGGACTCTACAACCCACACAAGTGGCTCAGGTAGTGCAGCTCCTCCAGGATGGCACATCAATGCGAGCTGTGGCAAGAAGGTTTGCTGTGTCTGTCAGCGTAGTGACCAGAGGCTGGAGACGCTACCAGGAGACAGGTCAGTACACCAGGAGACATGGAGGGGGGCGTAGGAGGGCAACAACCCAGCAGCAGGACCGCTACCTTTGCCTTTGTGCAAGGAGGAACAGGAGGAGCACTGCCACAGCCCTACAAAATGACCTCCAGCAGGCCACAAATGTGTATGTGTCTGCATAAACAGTTAGAAACCGACTCCATGAGGATGGTCTGAGGGCCCGACGTCCACAGATGGGGGTTGTGCTCACAGCCCAACACTGTGCAGAATGCTTGGCATTTGCCACAGAACACCAGCATTGGCAAATTCGCCACTGGCACCCTGTGCTCTTCACAGATGAAAACAGGTTCACACTGAGCACATGTAACAGACATGACAGAGTCTGGAGATGCTGTGAAGAGCGATATGCTGCCTGCAGCATGACCGGTTTGGCAGTGGGTCAGTAATGGTGTGGGGTGGCATTTCTTTGGAGGGCCGCACAGCCCTCCATGTGCTCGCCAGAGGTAGTCTGACTGCCATTAGGTACCGAGATGAGATCCTCAGACCCCTTGTGGACCATATGCTGGTGCGGTTGGCCCTGGGTTCCTCCTAATGCAGGACAATGCCAGACCTCATGTGGCTAGAGTGTGTCAGCAGTTCCTGCAAGATGAAGGCATTGAAGCTATCAGGGCCGGCGTCAGCACCCGGCGTACCCGGGCAACTGCCGGGGCCCTGAACAAATGGGGGGCCCACTGGTGGCCGGGACAGGACACCAGGGAGCCCTGGCTGCTCCCCCAGCAGCTTCGGCACCACTTGAGCTCAGCCATCACTTAAACAAACATGGTCGCGCACAGTGCACTCTGCAGCTGTAGTAATGACACGGCTGGGCAGACACACAAGCAAAGTTAAAGGCACAGTGCCAGCCCAACTGCATCATTTACTAGCAGACACAGCTGTAGGGTGCACTGTGTGCGGCCATGTCTGACTGCCATAAAACAGCGTGCTCTCCATAGCCACATGCCAGAGCAGCCTGATGAGCGACAAGCCAGGGGGAGGTGAGTGAGGCTTGTGTCTGTCTGTGTATGCATGTGTGATGTGCAGATCAGTGTGTATGACTGTATACATTTATGTATTTTTGTGTATTTGTCTTCAAATATATGTATGTAAATATCTGCGTTTTGTGTGTGTGTGCATGTCTGCGTATTGTATGTGTATATCTGCGTATTTTACTGTATGTGTGTGCTGTGCATGTCTCTGTATTGTGCGTGTGTGCATGTCTGCGTACTGTGTGTGTGCATGTCTGCGTACTGTGTGTGTGCATGTCTGCATACTGTGTGTGTGCATGTCTGCATACTGTGTGTGTGTGCATGTCTGCGTACTGTGTGTGTGCATGTCTGCGTACTGTGTGTGTGCATGTCTGCGTACTGTGTGTGTGTGCATGCCTGCGTACTGTGTGTGTGCATGTCTGCGTACTGTGTGTGTGCATGTCTGCGTACTGTGTGTGTGTGCATGTCTGCGTACTGTGTGTGTGCATGTCTGCGTACTGTGTGTGTGTGCATGTCTGCGTACTGTGTGTGTGTGCATGTCTGCGTACTGTGTGTGCATGTCTGCGTACTGTGTGTGTGCATGTCTGCGTACTGTGTGTGTGTGCATGTCTGCGTACTGTGTGTGTGTGCATGTCTGCGTACTGTGTGTGTGTGCATGTCTGCGTACTGTGTGTGTGCATGTCTGCGTACTGTGTGTGTGTGCATGTCTGCGTACTGTGTGTGCGCATGTCTGCGTACTGTATGTGTGTGCATGTCTACGTACTGTAAGTGTGTGTATGTCTGAGTACCATATGTGTGTATGCGTACTTTGTGTGTGCGAATGTATGAGTACTGTATGTGTGTGCATGTCTGCTTATTGTATGTTTGTGCATGTCTGCGCACTGTATGTATGTGTATGTTTGTGTATGTTTTTATGTATGTCTGCGTATTTTGTGTGTGCAGATCTGCCTATGTGAAGGATGAGGGGGAAGGCTAGGCCCTGTGTAGTATATCTATATTTCTGCTCCGTATCTGTGCATCATGAATCGTGGTATGTGGGCCCACTGAGACTCTTTTGCCCGGGGCCCACAAAAACCTGGAGCCGGCCCTGGAAGCTATGGACTGGCCCGCCCGTTCCCCAGACTTGAATCCGATTGATCACATCTGGGACATCATGTCTCGCTCCATCTACCAACGTCACGTTGCACCACAGACTGTCCAGGAGTTGGCAGATGCTTTAGTCAAGGTCTGGGAGGAGATCACTCAGGAGAACATCCGCTGCCTCATCAGGAGCATGTCCAGACGTTGTAGGGAGGTCAAACAGGCACATGGGGGCCACACACAATACTGAGCATCTTTTCCTTGTCATGAGGCATTTCCACTGAAGTTGGATCAGCCTGTAATTTGATTTTCCACCTTGATTTTGAGTATCATTCCAAATCCTGACCTCCATGGGATATTCATTTTGATTTACATTGATAATTGTTACGTTTTATTGTTATGAACACATTCCACTATGCAATGAATACAAATTTCCAACTGGAATATTTCATTCAGAGATATCTAGGATGCGGTATTTTAGTGTCCCCTTTATTTTTTGGAGCAGTGTATTTTGTGTGTGCGTGTTTTGAAGAACATTTAGTTTGAAAACGATGTATAAATGACATAGAGAACTGCTATATGTAAACGCTCACGTTAAATTCTCATTGCAATCAGATAGCAATCACACTGCATTCTGATGTAAATCGGATGCTAAGTGTGAAAAATCGGATTGTACTCGCAGAAAAAAACGCATGACACTTGCATTACACTCGTCCGACTCTCCTGCATCAAAATCGGACCGATTTTTAAATCGCTAGTGTGTCTCCAGCCTTACAATTTATGGCCATGTCGCCGCATACTGTATGTCCGGACCCTGTTTTGCCGGGGATTTCATACATATGCCCTGACAGGGACACAGAACGCAATGTGACAGCACCTGAAGTCTCAGCAGCATGCAAATTTTCAATCCTTTCTTCAGGTCACCATAAAGGCAACAGGTGGAACCTGGCACAACTGATCCCAATTCTCATGGTTGCAGAACAATTTGGGAGTCAATTCTCACTTCTCTGGCAGTAATATCTTTTGCCTCCTACAGCTACCTCTCCACGTAAATGGCGCATGGGTCAAATGTCCATTGAAAACGCCCCATTATTCTATGTACATTATTTCCATTGTCATCGTAAATGGATCCTTTGTGTAAGTTTAAGTAAAACAAAAATGAAAAAGAAATTCCAAAATAACTGAAAATATCTGACAAAATATAGATTTGAGTTGGAACATTTTGTAAATAGATGATCATGTGAATGATTGGGGATAAAGACGAGCTCACCTTATTGTGAAGGTTGTGTGCCGTGTTCCCTAGTGCAGGGCCCGTTACCCACCTACTGTACAATACACTGTAATATTGCAATGGATTGTAAAATGATTTACCTCCTATGAAGCCAAGACCACAAGCTTCGATTAATAGGTATACAAACATGGCAGATGAAAATATGAGTTGCTCTTGATCTTGTATTGGGTGAAAAATCACCTATTCCTAAGGAAAGAAGAGCCAGCTGGGAGGTGACAGAATATCTATTCTACATAAACTACTTAGTAATTCAATCACGGTACCTCTTTCCATCATTTAATGAATAACAGACAGTCTCATAATAATATATGAGGAAGGTTACCTTTTTGTCCGCATTCTCTCCATCACAGTTCAGACTGGTTAGGAATAATCTTGTGCAATTTAGTTGGTACGTAATACCATTTTGTTAATGTTTTGTAGTATGATTCATGATGGCTTGCATTGGAAGAGTTTGTGTAGGAAGTTTTATTGCTTTTTTACCATTTGTCAAGTGGAAGTTGAGTATCCCATTATTTTTCCCAATTAATCATAAAATTCTGCTTAGAAAATGTATGCTCTTTGTTAACAAGGGAATAAATTTGCTTGGTATCGAAAAGTACAAATGCTCATTACTCAATTTCCCATAGAGTGCTGGGGTATGCACCGAGAATCACGGGTGACATGTTCGAGTCCCCGCAGCCGCATGTTTCAAGGCTGTTAGACAGACACAAAACATACGGGGATTGCCAATGAATGTAAGGCAATCCCTGAATGTATTGGTGCTGTCTAACAGACGCAAAATACGTCACCCCCGATACTTGGTGCATACCCGAGCACCCTAGGGAAACTTAAGTAACGAAAACTTGCGCTCATCACTAATACTTGGTGTTACAAATGGCTTTATTTTCAGGATTATCAATATGGTAAATTATTTTTCCCGGTAATTAACTTCTAAGATATTACTTTATTTCCAGATATGTACAGTATATATATATATATATATATATATATATATATATATATATATATATATATATATATATACATTTTTTTTTTTGAAGATTATATTTTAGTATAAGATATTGAAACAAGAAGAAGTCTTCTTTATTTTATTTTTTTCAATATTGTAGCCAAGTCTCCAATTCCATTTCTTTCCCATAATTTAGAATCAAAATGAGGACTAGCCATTTTCAGAATAGAAATAGGGATTTTTTCCAATATAGCTGGATTAATTTGGAGTTTAGTGGCTTAAACTTATATAAAATTTTCCATGTTAGGAATACAGAGTTAGTTATCAAGTAAGATGGAAGATTTAATGACCGGTCCAAAAGATGGCTATTATTAATTAGTTTATTATTATTATTATTATTTATTTATATAGCACCATTAATTTCATGGTGCTGTACATGAGAAAAGGCGTTACGTACCGGGTTATAGATAACGTTTACAGTAAATAAATTTATGGGTGTGTTTTTGTTGATAGAACTCTTTAATTCGGTCCAACAAGGGTGGACCTAAATTGGTGCACGTATAGTTAGGAAATTTCCACGATCAAACATGTAGGGATATATGTTATTGGCAGTTTATTCATACACTTCCAGGAGGAATATCATAGGAAAAGCTCAAAGCAAAGGAAGATTTATCAAAAGTGTCTGTTTGTTGCTCATAGCAACCAATCACGGCACAGCATTCATTTTATCAGAGCAGGTTACGGAATGAAAGCTGAGCTCTGATTGGTTGCTAAGGGCAACAAAGATTGTTTTGAAAAATGAGGCCTAAAATACTAAGATAAGATTTGTTATTTTATGGGAAAGGCAAGTGTTTAGTGAAGGAGGAAGGAATGAGGAAGGAATTGCAATATATGCACCATTTCTTAACAAGTGACCGACCATAAGTTCAATTTTGGTTTTCCAAATATGAACTTATATTTTATGAACGTGAATGTACAACTTGTGAACCCTCTTTGGCCTTATGAAATGTCCAGACATATGATTCAGGGCTGTCAAGCTGTGCACAAAATCAATGTCATGCTAGAAGAAAATACAAGCTGATGTACCTACTGCTAACTAGGGCTGAAGAGATCTGTCACAAGAATATCGAAAATCTAATAACAACCTTCTTAGGAGGAGATCGATGAGAATTATTAAAAGCCTTCACTTGCCTCCATTGTTACAAGAGCTACAATCTGAGCTCAGGTCCTTCTAGATGTAATCCATGTCTACTTTTCTGAAATTGTGACTTAGACATTTATGGCATATCTATCACCTATACAAAAAAAACTCCTCGTGATATCTTAAAAAACAACATCCCCAACCTAAATACAGAGCCAAAGTACCTGACTCAAGATATCGATCAAAAAACACCACCCCAACCTACAGTAAATACAGAGCCAACGTTCCTGATTCAGGATATCTAACACCTTCCTAAAACAATAAAAATAAGAGATGAACATCTCAGAGTCAAATATATAAATCATACAAAATGTCCTGAATTTATAATGGATAGCCAGTTACAAAAAAATTATACCAGTAAGGGCATGACCAAAAAAGATGGCAAATGGTTAAAAAACAACCTAAGGTTTCATTCTGACGTTCGTGTACATCGGTCCAAGATCAGATCTCTAATGTACAAAGTGGACGAAGCCCTCCCGAACCAAGCGTAATAGTTTCATTTATTTATGAGGCTAGCACTTCCGGGCCAGGAGAGCTGCGGCAAGTCTGCAAACCAATTTGCATGGACGTCTGAATGAGACCTTACTGTGTAGCAATACCCCTCTGTAAATGCTCTGAGTCTTATAATAATACTGGTATCAGGGGCAGACAAAGACAGAAGAGGGCTCATGTGCAAGAGCAATATATGGGGGCTCTTTGCAGCCCAATATGTAAATCATAATGCACAATGCCACCTGCTTTGGCGGTGGAAGTGGGGCTCCTTATATCAGGGCCGGACTGGGACTAAAATTCAGCCCTGGCATTTGAAGTTACACAGGCCCACTTGTCACATGGTGACTGTATAATATCTTTGTACACTTGTAGGCAGGACCGGTTTTAGGCAAAGTGGGGCCCTAGACAAAGTTTAAAATGGGTCCCCAAATGCTAACATATTGCACATCACACAGAAGCCTTTCTGTTGTATTTACGTGCGCTGAGTTCAGGCCGCTAAACGAGTTTGATCGACAATACTGAAGTTGTTCAACGCTTGTTTCCCGGCCTCTTTCCACCAGCTGAGTAATAATGATGAGACAGAACGATCACTAATAGATCACTAACAGATCACCATACAGTATCATGTTTTCAGCAGCACATCTACAGTTTACACTGGCAATGTGCTGCTGACAACAAGGCTTTTTGTTCCAGCAAAAACAATCCGAATATGCAGCATTTTACTTGTTTAGTAAAATACACCCCATAGTCCTCCATATATTATAATGTGCTCCATAGTCCTCCATATAGTATAATACACTCCCTATAGTCCTCCATATATTAAAATACACTGCTCAGTCCTCCACATAGTATAATACACTCCTCATAGTCCTCCATATAGCATAATACAATCCTCATAGTGCTCCATATAGTATAATGCACCGCCACAGTCATCCATGTAGTACAATTCACTTCCCATAGTATAATGCACCCCATAGTTCTTCATATAGTATAACGTATTCCCCATAGTCCTCGATACAGTATAATGCAGCCCACATATAGTATAATGCAGCCACCCCAGAGTATAATGCAGCCACCCCAGAGTATAATACACCAACCCCAGAGTATAATGCAGCCACCCCAGAGTATAATGCAGCCACCCCACAGAGTATAATGCAGCCACCCCAGAGTATGTAACCCCCATAGAATATAATACAGCCCACCTCCCCATAATATATAATGTAGCCCCCCATAGAATATAATGCAGCCCCCCATAGTATATAACGCAGCCTCCCCCATAGAATATAATATACCCCCACAATAGTATATAACACAGCCACATAGTACATAACATGGCCTCCCCCATAGAATATAATATACTCCCCATAGTATATAGCAAAGCCCGCATATTATATAGCACAAACCGCATAGTATACAGCACAGCCTGCATACTATAGCACAGCTCGCGTAGTAGATAACACAGCCCACACAGCAGTATTCAGCACAGACCACACAGTAGTATACAGCACAGACCACACAGTAGTATACAGCACAGCCCACGTAGAAGTATACAGCACAGCCCACGTAGAAGTATACAGCACAGTCCACACAGTAGTATACAGCACAGCCCACAGAGTAGTATACAGCACAGACCACACAGTAGTATACAGCACAGCCCACGTAGAAGTATACAGCACAGCCCACGTAGAAGTATACAGCACAGTCCACACAGTAGTATACAGCACAGCCCACAGAGTAATATATACAGCACAGCCCACAAAGTAATATATACAGCACAGCCCACAAAGTAATATATACAGCACAGCCCAGAGAACTATATACAGCACAGCCCACAGAGAACTATATACAGCACAGCCTACAGAGAACTATATACAGCACAGCCCAGAGTACTATATACAGCACAGCCCAGAGTACTATATAAAGCACAGCCCAGAGTACTATATACAGCACAGCCCAGAGAGTACTATATACAGCACAGCCCACAGAGTACTATATACAGCACAGCCCACAGAGAACTATATACAGCACACAGTAGTATACAGCACAGAGCACAGCCCACAGTAGTATACAGCACAGAGCACAGCCCACAGAGAACTATATACAGCACACAGTAGTATACAGCACAGAGCACAGCCCACAGAGAACTATATACAGCCCACAGTATACAGCACAGAGCACAGCCCACAGAGAGCTATATACAGCCCACAGTAGCATACAACACAGAGAACAGCCCACAGAGAGCTATATACAGCCCACAGTAGTATACAGCACAGAGCACAGCCCACAGAGAACTATATACAGCCCACAGTAGCATACAGCACAGAGCACAGCCCACAGAGAACTATATACAGCCCACAGTAGCATACAACACAGAGAACAGCCCACAGAGAGCTATATACAGCCCACAGTAGTATACAGCACAGAGCACAGCCCACAGAGAACTATATACAGCCCACAGTAGCATACAACACAGAGAACAGCCCACAGAGAGCTATATACAGCCCACAGCAGTATACAGCACAGAGCACAGCCCACAGAGAACTATATATAGCACACAGTAGTATACAGCACAGAGCACAGCCCACAGAGTACTATATATAGCACACAGCCCACGGTAGTATACAGCACAGAGCACAGCCCACAGAGTACTATATATAGCACAGAGCACACAGTAGTATACAGCACAGAGCACAGCCCACAGAGAGCTATATACAGCCCACAGTAGTATACAGCACAGAGCACAGCCCACAGAGAACTATATACAGCACACAGTAGCATACAGCACAGAGCACAGCCCACAGAGAACTATATACAGCCCACAGTAGTATACAGCACAGAGCACAGCCCACAGAGAACTATATACAGCCCACAGTAGTATACAGCACAGAGCACAGCCCACAGAGAACTATATACAGCCCACAGTAGTATACAGCACAGAGCACAGCCCACAGTAGTATACAGCACAGAGCACAGCCCTCAGAGAACTATATACAGCCCACAGTAGCATACAGCACAGAGCACAGCCCACAGAGAACTATATACAGCACACAGTAGTATACAGCACAGAGCACAGCCCACAGAGTACTATATATAGCACACAGCCCACGGTAGTATACAGCACAGAGCACAGCCCGCAGAGTACTATATATAGCACAGAGCACACAGTAGTATACAGCACAGAGCACAGCCCACAGAGAGCTATATACAGCCCACAGTAGTATACAGCACAGAGCACAGCCCACAGAGAACTATATACAGCCCACAGTAGTATACAGCACAGAGCACAGCCCACAGAGAACTATATACAGCCCACAGCAGTATACAGCACAGAGCACAGCCCACAGAGAACTATATACAGCCCACAGCAGTATACAGCACAGAGCACAGCCCACAGAGAACTATATACAGCCCACATCTCTTCTCTTCCTCCCCTCCCCTCCTCCGAGAATGGCCCCACAGTCCAGAAAAAAAACCAAACTCTCCTCACCTCTCCTCTTGCCAGCGTTGCTTCCGCCTTCCTGCTCCTGTCTCAGCAGCGTGCAGTCTGCCCGGGACACAGCAGGTGCGCGATGATATGATGTCATCGCGCACCCGCAGTGTCAGAGGCAGAGCGGGGAATGATGGGAGAGGAGCGTCTGTAGACGCTCTCTCCTCCATCATTGCATTCAACTGTACCGGCGTCTATACGCCGGTATAGTTGAATGCGACGGCGGGGGCGGTGGATCGAGCGGCCCACCACTGGCACCGGCCCTTCTGGCATTTGCCAGAAGTGCCCGATGGCCAGTCCGGCCCTGCCTTATATGATGGTCCTTGGCCGGCTGCACAGGTTGCACCAATGGTTTGTCCGTCCCTGACTGGTGCTATTATGAACCTTCAGGATGCGCCATAAGTAACTAGTAGATACAAGATTGTCTGTAGGACCTGTCTTCAGAGCAGGGCCCCATGCAATGCAGCCAAGAATGGAGAAGTACATTCCCCCTATAACGTCCTGTATCCAGTGGCACAGTCACAGATTTGGAGGCTGTCCCACTTTAAACTATCTAGCTGTATACTAATTTTGCATGAATTTTTTTTATAGAGCCAGGAAGAGCTTAAAATAAGAAAAAAAAGTATTATATTCACCTATCTTAGGCGTTCACTCTTTACACCGCCAGTAGTGATGGGCGAGTGTACTCGTTGCTTGGGTTTTCCCGAGCACGCTCGGGTGATCTCCGAGTATTTGTAACTGCTCGGAGATTTAGTTTTTGTTGACGCAGCTGCATGATTTACAGCTGATAGACAGCTTGAATACATGTGGGGATTCCCTAGCAACCAGGCAACCCTCACATGTACTCAGGCTGGCTAGCAGCCGTAAAATCATGCAACTGTGTCAACAAAAACTAAATCTGCAAGCAGTTACAAATACTCGGAGACCACCCGAGCATGCTCGGGAAAACCAGAGCTCATCACTAACCGCCAGTACTCCATGTGAGTCTCCGATTCTTCGGCCACTGAAGTTGCTGCATTCACATAGGAGAAGAACTACGGTACATCATTGATTTCAATGTTGTGTGTCAGTCCACACCCATATGACCGCCAGCTCATGTGACTTGACGTAGTAATGGTAAAAACAATTATAGAATTGTAAAAATAAAAAGTTTATCCAATTACTTTGAATTTGGAACCTCCTGTAATGGGGGCATGTTTTGTCTCTATAGGATTCCTTGGTCATAGTTCATTGAGTTGCCAACAATTGGTAGCAGTATGCTGTAGGAATGTTTAGATAGAAATTGGAGTAGAAATGAACCAAGGGGACATAACCAGATAATGAGCCAGGGGTGGAAACCTGCTGGTCAATCTACAAGTATCAAGTGAAAAATTTGAAAGGTGCAGAAAGTTAAAATGCGGAAGTCAAAACACATTTTAACCTATAAAGTGCCTTAACTCACAGGCAAGGGTTTATTTAGCCACATCTTCACTTTAAAGTCAGACGATTGCATGACCAGAGATGACCTGTCATGAATCCTGACATGAGCCATGGTTCTGTGCATAGAGCCAGCGACCACAAGCAAAAGAGGATATCGAGGGTCGAGGTGAAATGGGTAACAGTCATAATTTAATTTCCATTTATCCAGGGAAATTACATCCATTTTGCCCCTTACTTAAGAATACAAACATGAATGTTGCTTTCTGCAATCATTAATTCTAAACATTCTCTTTTGCTAAAAATAAATAAATAAATAAATAAAAACCATCTTTCCGTGGATCAATACAAGTAATCAGGATTTTCTCCCGCTAGATCAGTCTTAGGCCGGCGTCACACTGGCGAGTTTTACGGACGTAAGAGCGCAGAAATTACGTCCGTAAAACTCGCAAAATAAACGGCACAATTATTCTCAATGGGGCTGCTCCTATCAGCCGTATATTACGGTTCAGTATTATACGGCTTTCTACGGCCGTACAAAATCGCAGCATGCTGCGTTTGTCAGCGTATTGCGCAAAAAAATCGCCAATGAAAGTCTATGGGGGCGAGAAAAATACGGATTCCACACGGACCAGCAGTGTGACTTGCGAGAAATACGCAGCGGTGTTAGTGAAAAGTCGGTAATTCAATTGCCGGCTTTTCATTTCTCCTGCCTAAACCCAACAGGATATGAGACATGGTTTACATATAGTAAACCATCTCATATCCCCCTTTTTTTGCATATTCCACACTACTAATGTTAGTAGTGTGTATGTGCAAAATTTCAGCTCTGTAGCTGCTAAAATAAAGGGTTAAATGGCGGAAATAATTGGCGTGGGCTCCCGCGCAATTTTCTCCGCCAGAATGGTAAAGCCAGTGACTGAGGGCAGATATTAATAGCCAGGAGAGGGTCCATGGTTATTGGCCCCCCCGTGGCTAAAAACATCTGCCCCCAGCCACCCCAGAAAAGGCACATCTGGAAGATGCGCCTATTCTGGCACTTGGCCACTCTCTTCCCACTCCCTGTAGCGGTGGGATATGGGGTAATGAAGGGTTAATGCCACCTTGCTATTGTAAGGTGACATTAAGCCAGATTAATAATGGAGAGGCGTCAATTATGACACCTATCCATTATTAATCCAATTGTAGGAAAGGGTTAAAAAACACACACACATGATTTAAAAGTATTTTAATGAAATAAACACAGCGGTTGTTGTAATATTTTATTGCTCTCTCAATCCATTTGCAGGCCCTCGCTTGGCAACATAATAAACGCACAAGATACATACCCTCAGCTGAACCGTCACGTCCCACGATGTAATCCATCTGAAGGAGTTAAAATTATTTACAAGCAGGAGCCCTGCTAATGCAGCTGTGTGCTCGTGCTTGTAATTCCCCGGCGAATGAATGAAATGTAGATCATTGACCTACATTTCCTTCAGTCGCGGTGATGCGCCCCCTGGTGGATGTCCTCATATGACCTGGAGCGTGGGAAAAAGTTCCCAGGCTGCAGTTCATGAGAACATCCAGCAGGGGCGCATCACCGCGACTCAATGTAAGTACAGATCCAGCTTTCCTTTCAGCACCCGGGGATTACAGGCACCAGCGAGTGGTTTATCGCAGCTCGTGCCTGTAATATTAGTTAACCCCTTCAGATGGATTACCTCGTGGGACGAGACGGTTCAGCTGAGGGTATGTATCTTGTGCGTTTATTATTTTGCCAAGCGAGGGCCTGCAAATGGATTGAGAGAGCAATAAAATATTAAAACAACCTGTGTGTTTATTTCATTAAAATACTTTTAAATCATGTGTGTGTGTGTTTTATTAACCCTTTCAAACAATTGGATTAATAATGGATAGGTGTCATAATTGACGCCTCTCCATTATTAATCTGGCTTAATGTCACCTTACAATAGCAAGGTGGCATTAACCCTTCATTACCCCATATCCCACCGTTACACGGGAGTGGGAAGAGAGTGGCCAAGTGCCAGAATAGGCGCATCTTCCAGATGTGCCTTTTCTGGGGTGGCTGGGGGCAGATGTTTGTAGCCAGGGGGGCCAATAACCATGGACCCTCTCCTGGCTATTAATATCTGCCCTCAGTCACTGGCTTTACCATTCTGGCGGAGAAAATTGCGCGGGAGCCCACGCCAATTTTTTCCGCCATTTAACCCTTTATTTTAGCAGCTACAGCGCTGAAATTTTGCACATACACACTACTAACATTAGTAGTGTGGAATATGCAAAAAAAAGGGGGATATGAGATGGTTTACTATATGTAAACCATGTCTCATATCCTGTTGGGTTTGTGCAGGAGAAATGAAAAGCCGGCAATTGAATTACCGGCTTTTCAGATATCGCGCTGAAAGAAATCTAAATACAGAATATATATATATATATATGTGTCTCAATGACATATATATATATATATATATATATATATATATATATATATATATATATATATACTGTATATATGTTTTCCTGAACATTTGAGCACATAAATCCATTAGATGTCGGTTTTGCAAGCCTGCGTGAAAATCTCGCAGTACGGATGCCATACGGATTACATACGGAGGATGCCATGCGCAAAATACGCTGACACACCCTGACTACGGATCAATATTTTGGGAACATTTCTCCGTATTACGGCCGTAGTACGGACGTATAATACGTGGCGTATTGTCTTACGCCGAGTGTGACGCCGGCCTCATAATGAGCCGTACTGGAGAAATCTGTCTAATAATACAACTAATTCGTTCAAATAAAAATAGACTAAAACATGCCTATTTGCTCCTAGTTAAAAATGTACATATAGTAACATATGTGACACTGTGATTAATTAAGGAATAATATCATACTAGACCCTAGATTTATAGCAGTGTCATCCGATGGGAAATCTATGGCTTATTAAAAATCAGTCACGGAAAGAGAAATTGCGATGAACAGAAAATATTACATCCAACCCCTAACCCTACCATCATGACACCAGTATTTTTCTATTTTCCTTCATGTCACACTACTTAGGGTCATAATTTTAAAATATGCATGCACATGCAGACTTGTTTCTTTTCAAGTTGTTTTTTCCCATTAATTTATGCCACTCATCTTTCTGTGTAAAATTGGAATAAAACTTGAAATGGGGAAAAAAGCAAAGGTGAACATATCCTCAATGTGCTGAAATCAAGCACGGATAGAACAGATTTTTTAATAGCCATTTTGTAGTAGTTGTAGTTTCATTTCTCCCAGAAACCATTCACACCCTGAGATATAATGGTGACAAGTCATTGAGTTATTGCATTGTGAGAGGATTACACATTATTGTTAGAATGACAGGACTCAGAAAAAAAATGGAAGGGAAGCTTAGAAGAAGAAAGCAAAACAACCCGGCTCAAAAAAGGGATGGGACATGCACAGGCTCGGACTGGTCCATAGCGTAACAGGGGGATCCCCCGGTAGACCCTTGTGAAGATCTGAGCTCCCAACCCCACCGTATGGGGAGTACTTGGAATAATTCTACCCAGTTTGTTTTTATACTAGATGGTGGCCCGATTCTAGCTCATCGGGTATTGTAAAATATGTATGTATGTATGTATGCCGTGCTTAGCACAGCCACGTAGTATATAGCACAGCCACGTAGTGTATAGCACAGCCACGTAGTATATAGCAGCCACATAGCATATAGCAGCCACATAGTATATAGCAGCCACATAGTAATAGCACAGCCACGTAGTATATAGCAGCCACATAGTATATAGCAGCCACATAGTATATAGCAGCCACATAGTATATAGCACAGCCCACGTAACACAGACAGCCACGTAGTATATAGCAGCCACATAGCATATAGCAGCCACATAGTATATAGCAGCCACATAGTAATAGCACAGCCACGTAGTATATAGCAGCCACATAGTATATAGCAGCCACATGGTAATAGCACAGCCACGTAGTATATAGCAGCCACATAGTATATAGCAGCCACATAGTAATAGCACAGCCACGTAGTATATAGCAGCCACATAGCATATAGCAGCCACATAGTAATAGCACAGCCACGTAGTATATAGCAGCCACATAGTATATGGCAGCCACATAGTATATAGCAGCCACATAGTATATAGCACAGCCCACGTAACACAGACAGCCACGTAGTATATAGCACAGCCACGTAGTATATAGCAGCCAAGTAGTATATAGCAGCCACGTAGTATATAACACAGCCCACGTAATATATAGCACAGCCCACATAATATATAGCACAGCCCATGTAGTATATAACACAGGCCACGTAGTATATAACACAGCCCACGTAGTATATAACACAGGCCACGCAGTATATAACACAGCCCACGCAGTATATAACACAGCCCATGCAGTATATAACACAGCCCACGTAGTATATAGCAGTGTGGGCACCATATCCCTGTTAAAAAAATTAAAATGAAAAATAGTTATATACTCACCCTCTGGCATCCACCGAAGCTGTCCTGATGCGCGCGATGCTGCCGCCAGCTTCCGTTCCCAGTGATGCATTGCGAAATTACCTAGATGACTTAGCGGTCTCCGCTAAGTCATCTGGGTAATTTCGCAATGCATCACTGGGAACGGAATCTGGTGGCAGCATCGCACGCATCGGTGCACGGCGGAAGGTGAGAATAGCACTATTTTTTTTTTTTTTATTATTTTTAACATTATATCTTTTTACTATTGATGCTGCATAGGCAGCATCAATAGTAAAAAGTTGGTCCGGGGTGGGGCGACACACTGGCGCTGTAGTAGGGAAGGGGGGGCACTGATTGGAGGAGAGTAGGGAGGGGACAATTGGCGGCCGGACTAAGCCTGTCGCTGATTCAGATTTCCGTTACAGACAAACAGACGGAAGTACCCCTTAGACGATTATATAGATAGATAGAGATATAGTTAAATTTGTGAATGAGGGTCGTGTAAAAAGTGGGTGAAAAGTGGGTGAAAAGGTGAAAAGTGGGCCCCCCAAAGTCAATGTCACTGGTGGGTCTTTGGCACCCAAGTGCGACACTGGACATGCAAGTAGACTATATATATATTCAGACATTCGAAGAGCCCTACATACATCTTTAGGAATAAAACAAGAGAAGGAAATTTCATAAAACTACTGACAGTGAACCAGGAAAAAATTGGAAAAGCTAAGGGGATACCAAATACAAAAACTTTCACTTTAACACTGCTATGTGCAGTATGGCCCATTAGGCAGTATTTATTCAAAAGTGCATAGTGCTTGATAATTTATCCTAAGAGCAAAATCATACTGATTCCTTGCAGCCAGTTATAAAATAAAGTGTCTAGTGCAGAAAGAATGCTTCAATCAGCATTACCCCCTAGCCCATGTAACTTCTTACTCACATAAGCATATGTCCTGTCCTGGATACTTGTCAGTGACCCCGACAGCGCCATTTCGCCAGATTGGCTTCCTCTGTATAATTTCTGCTACACATTGCAGGGCTGAAACACTGCTATGTATAGCGCAGGAGATCGGACGATTGCAGCTCGAAGTCTCCTAAGGGGACTATTAAATAAAGTTAAAAAAAAGTTTTTAAAAATCTGAAAAAACCCTCAAAAGTTCAAATCACCTCCCTTTTGCCCCACTGAAAATAAAACAAATATATATACACTCACCGGCCACTTTATTAGGTACACCATGCTAGTAACGGGTTGGACCCCTTTTGCCTTCAGAACTGCCTCAATTCTTCGTGGCATAGATTCAACAAGGTGCTGGAAGCATTCCTCAGAGATTTTGGTCCATATTGACATGATGGCATCACACAGTTGCCGCAGATTTGTCGGCTGCACATCCCAAAGATGCTCCATACAAGGCAGGATGGATCCATGCTTTCATGTTGTTTACGCCAAATTCTGACCCTACCATCCGAATGTCGCAGCAGAAATCGAGACTCATCAGACCAAGCAACGTTTTTCCAATCTTCTACTGTCCAATTTCGATGAGCTTGTACAAATTGTAGCCTCAGTTTCCTGTTCTTAGCTGAAAGGAGTGGTACCCGGTGTGGTCTTCTGCTGCTGTAGCCCATCTGCCTCAAAGTTCGACGCACTGTGCGTTCAGAGATGCTCTTAGGCCTACCTTGGTTGTAACGGGTGGCGATTTGAGTCACTGTTGCCTTTCTATCAGCTCGAACCAGTCTGCCCATTCTCCTCTGACCTCTGGCATCAACAAGGCATTTCCGCCCACAGAACTGCCGCTCACTGGATTTTTTTTCTTTTTCGGACCATTCTCTGTAAACCCCAGAGATGGTTGTGCGTGAAAATCCCAGTAGATCAGCAGTTTCTGAAATACTCAGACCAGCCCTTCTGGCACCAACAACCATGCCACGTTCAAAGGCACTCAAATCACCTTTCTTCCCCATACTGATGCTCGGTTTGAACTGCAGGAGATTGTCTTGACCATGTCTACATGCCTAAATGCACTGAGTTGCCGCCATGTGATTGGCTGATTAGAAATTAAGTGGTAACAAGAAGTTGGACAGGTGTACCTAATAAAGTGGCCAGTGAGTGTATATATATATATATATATATATATATATATATATATATATATATATTTACACATATATTTGCTATCGCTGCATTCAGAAATGTCCAATCTATTAAAATATAAAATAAAGAGAAAAAAAAATCAAAACCCCAGAATTACCTTTTTTGGCAGCCGCAATATTGCAATAAGAGGTAATCAAAACATTGTAACTACCTCAAAATTGTATCAATAAAAACATCAGCTCAGGGAGCACAAAACAAATCTTCATCTAGTCCCATATCCCCAAAAATGAAAACATTACAGGTGTTGGTAAATAGCATCAAAAACAAATTATTATTATTTTTTTTTACAAATTTCCACATTTTTTTTAACCACCTAAGTAAAAGAAAAAAATATATATACATGCTTGGTATCTGCGTACTCGTACTGACCTATAGAATCATAATGTCAGATCAGTTTTACCATACAGTGAACATGGTAAAAAAAAATCCAAAAAACAATTGTGGAATTGCACTTTTTTGCAATTTCAACGCACTTGGATTTTTTTTCCAGTTTTCCAGGACATTATATGGTAACATGAATGGAATCGTTCAAAAGTACAACTCGTCCTGCAAACAACAAGCCATCATACGGCTATATTGACAGAACAGTAAAACAAAATTATGTCTCTTGGAAGAAGGGGAGGAAAAAAGAAAAGAAAAAGAAAAACAGAAGATCACTGGGTAGAGAAGGGGTTAATGATTATGAATTTTGATCCTTGATTAATATAAAAAAAATCCTGTTTTCCGCTGCCATTGATCCTTTTGCTACACTTTAAGAATATGTCACTCAATATTCTCCCTCTCGGATGTTTAGAGCCTGCACTAAAACAAGTTCTAATTCTGCTTATCATGCAGTGAGCTAACGGGTATTTTCACATGAAAATGCACTTGAAGAATTGGTTTACACTTTTGACAATAGCCCCAGAACTCGCCTACAGAGATTTGTTTGTCTGTTGGTTCTTCACCATCTGCTTTGATATTTAGATACGTGTAGAATAAACCCTTATCACTTACTTTCAGATTTCCTTCAGAAATTGCGCCATCCCCTGGGTAGAGCCGGAGATATTTATATAATGTTGTCTTAATTAGTTTATCATTTATAGACATATGTTAGTTCCAGTTATAATTAACTGCAAATAAAATGCTGCCTGCGAATCCTGGATGAAGAATAGATTTCTCCAAGGAATCTCACACTTGAGTAAATTATGTCATTTCTAAGACGGAAATTGAAAGCTTCTTTGAGATATTCCCCTTTGATGAATACGTCTATCATCAATGTCAATTCGTGTTCTTATACCGATACTGCTGATTTTGGCATATCTAAGCCTTAATGAAAAGACGATCTTCCAATTCTAGGAACGCAAATATGATATGCTCAGGCTTTAGAGGACGTCAAGCAACCGTGCATTACACAAGCCGTCATTGACTTTCTGCCTATTGTTTAAAAAGATACCAAAGTTTATAGAAAGTATAAGTATATCTAGATAGTACATAAATTTGTCTTAAAGGGAATCTGTCAGCAGGTTTTTGCTATGGAATCTGATAGCAGCATGATGTAGGGGCAGAGACCCTGATTCTAACGATGTACCACTTACTGGGCTGCTTAGTGCAGTTCTGCTGTTGATGTAACAGTGCTATGAATGCTGAGCTGTGTGCAATGCAAGCTACCAAGCAGTGCTGGGGTCGGGGTCTTATAGATTAGCTGGACTGTCTGGCATGTGACAACCAGTCCTGCAGTGATAATCTCCAGCTGATAAAACGCTGATTGAAAGTTGTCATTGGTGTGTCAGGTGTGACAGTCATCCTGGATCCGGCTGTAGAAGGTCATTGTGATTAGCTCTACAAGCACCTTCTTGATTTTTGCATCTCTGTTATGGAGGGATATCCTTCTCCCTCTAGGACCCAATAGTTACCTCCACTTTCTGCTGCTAATTAACTCACCCTTGCTGAAGGTTTAAATGCCTTCAGTCTCTTCAGCAAGGTGCTGGTGTTAGCTCAATTTCCCTCTGTCTGGTTGGAAGTACTAGCAGTCGGCTAGTGTTTCCTTGTAGTACCCTTAATTGGCAGAAACATTGCTGATAGATTCCATTTAATGCTTGCAGATGATGCCACCACTATGTTTTAACCTCTTAGTGACCAGGCCTTAAAGGGCCATAATGACCCGGCATTATTTTAATTTTTGACACTCCTCTTTTTAACAGCCATACTTTATTATTATTATTATTATTATTATTATTATTATTATTTTATTGACATGGCTACATGAAGCTTTGTTTCATTCTTTTGTTCCCCCATCCCCTTTATTAGTTTTGTTGCCCTCCTTTGCACTCACTCTAGTTATATTATATCCTTCCTGAGCACCGGTGCCCAAAACTGGACACAGTACTCCATATGATGTCTAACCAGGAATTTGTACAGAGGCAGTATAATGCTCTCATCGTGTGTATCCAGACCTCTTTTAATGCACCCCATGATCCTGTTTGCCATGGCAGCGGCTGCCTGGTACTGGCTGCTCCAGGTAAGCTTAGCATTAACTAGGATCCCCAAGTCGATCTCCATGTCAGATTTATCCAATGGCTTCCCGTTCAGTGTGTAATGGTGATATTGATTCCTTCTTCCCATATGTATAACCTTACATTTATCATTGTTAAACCGTATCTGCCACCTCTCGGCCCAAGTTTCCAACTTATCCAGATCCATCTGTAGCAATGTAGCTGGCAAAGGAGAAGACAGAAGTGGTATCTTCAATTCAGGGTCCCTGACTGTATCTAACAACCAAGATCTGCAGTAGCTTTAACCATGAACTGTAAATTTACAATGTGTTGGGGGTTAAAACCCTGGACGAAAAACCATTTAGGTCGCTTAGTCATAAACTGATTAATGATACAAAGTTTTGCTCTGGTAGTGTTCTAATTCTGAAGGGTTACAATTTCAATACTTCTTCTGCCTATTTACGTTGAATTTCATGCCCTTTTTTAACAACGTAATTGCTCATTGTCTTCACACACTATACAGATCTGCTACTGAAACATTTCCCCATTAAATTAAAACTGCTGCCCAGCATGTGAAACATGATACCTCATTGGGAAGGAGAAAGCCAGCAGACAGTGAAGATAAGGAATATGTAATTTGTTGTGAATCTGGAGTCTGGAGATAACCATATGTTCACAGTAGAGGACATTATACAAGCAGGAGATAAACTCCAGGAGTGTTGTCATATGGCAGCAAGTCTCTTTTGTAAGAGACTCTGCTGAGCCACAGCAGTTTACCTAGCTGTCTGAGTGCTGATTACCTTTTGCCTTTGTCCATTCATTTTGAACAGCAGGTGTTTAATTTGTTAATTAGCCTGTCCTATCACACCGCGGGTGCAATTATTTAAACAGTCAACCATCAGAGGTTATCTCCGTTGACTTGAAGCCGCCAGGTCCTGCGTTACTGGATACTAGTCTGTACAGGAACCGGGTGGAGTTTGTGCTTTCATAGTTAGATCCTTTTACCCCATGCTTACTGACATGTGTGCATAACATTATCACCAGCCCATCTCAATTTTGTGTGTGCTGAGACATTTTTATGAATGTTATGGACACCTTGGCCATGGAGCTACAGTCTCGAGCCTTGGAGGTGGCGGCTATCAAATAAAAACAGCAACTGACCATCTCCACCATTGCTGAGGATTCAGTCATTTCAAAGTATCCTCCCAAACCTAAGGTAACATTTCTGGATTGCTTTGACGGGGACAGAAGTAAGTTTTAAATTTTTCATTCATCAAGTAAGCTGTATTTTCGCCTCCGTCCTGTTTCCTTCAGAGGAGAGAGTCAACGAATGGGTATTGCTATGTCCTTGATCCATGGGAATCCTCAGACTTGGGCATTTTCTTTACCTGGGGATTCTCCAGTGTTTCTTCAGTTGCTACTTTTTTTCTGCTTTTGGATCCATTTATGATGATCCTGATACGGTCGCGGTTGCTGAGTCCATGATTCGTAGGTTCAGGGTAATCGTAAAGTGTAGGTTTTCTGCTCGCAATTCAGATGTTGGGCAGTGGAGATATCATGGACTGACCGAGTATCCGCATACAGGAAAGAAATATATCTTGGTACCGTGTTAGCCAGTAGATAGAAACTAGATTTAGTCTTTGCCTGATGAAGAGACGTATGTAGTCTCGAAAGCTTGCAATTTGTTACCATCTTTTCAGTTAGCCATTAAAAGGTATCAACCACTGAGGACACTCAATTCTAAATATTTTTCGAGTATCCGCAGACAGTTTTGCCAGGGACTTTCTAATTAGCTTAGAGACGTGATAGTTTACAGCCCTTCTTTGATGTCCATGGAGGAGGCAATGTCACTGGCTGTCCGTTTAGACAGATGTCTGATTGGTAAAGACACATTTAATCCTGTGTCAGTTACTTCTTCTTTCTCCTTGGTAGACATGGGCGAACCTTAGTAAATTGATGTAAATCACCGAAAAACTATATGAAATTAGTGTATAATATTCAGTACACATTCACAGGATATACACTTCTAAAAACATTTCTTTAATATTATTCATTAAAAAAAACTAATGTTGTACCCCAATAAGTGAAGACAATAAGAACAAACAGTGATATAAAATATAAATTTATAACAGGTAGTCGACAATATGCTAGTGGGTAGTCACCTTGTTTTACCAGTTAGTCTTGTTCCTACCTGGTCATGGAGGTTAGCACCCTACAATTGCGCAAATGGTGCCCCCCGCTCACCGTCGACTTACCCTGGTATTCCCTGTTGTACGCTGTAGGAGTGACAGCTTAAATGATCTAATAATTTATACAAATAGATATATCATAATCCAGAAAACTTGTCACGGGACACAAATAATAATTGGTTCAACAGCCCCTAGTTTCCTCAACCGGTAAGGTTGCTACATGCCTAGGTATCAGCCATCGTAACCCTAAATAAAGTCAATAATGGACTATCTGTATATTAGACTGGTGTTCAGGAGAACTCATAATCAATCTGGAATATAATAAACAGGGTACTCTAGATAATTCTACCAGTTAAATACCAACACCATAGGTAGTAGTATTACCACAGAGTTTGCCAAATATATCATTAAGCAAATTATTATCAGACTGATGAGTACCGTATAACTGATATCAGAATAAATCCGAAAGTTAATGAATGTATAAAATATGTTGGGACTCAAAAAGTTTTCATATTGTGTCCCAAAGTAGATATGTTTGTTCTTATTGTCTTCACCTATTGGGGCACATAAGAGATTAGTTCATTACAGCCAACATTAAGTTTTCACAAATAATAATAAAGAAATGTTTTTAGGAGTACCGTATCCTGCGACTGTATAAAAATTGGTGCTTGCCGATATCCCAATGAAGGAATTGAACACCTGCTCGTTTTTGTTTGTACGGTGGTCATTCGGTTCACATTATAATTCAGTGCTTCAAATATAAAAAGGATAAAAAAAAAATTGAAGGTGTAACGACGTGAGTTCCAAGAGTCTGAAATTATCTCTCACACATGCATGAACTGTTTTTTTTTCCTACAAGTATCTTTGGAGATTCTGGATCTGCCTGAGATCTCAGCGACTGTGAGTTTGCTATTGAATGTGGTTACAGTCTTTCTACACTTGGCTATTCTCGTATTCAAGTATCAGCAATTGACAAATCTCCCCTTGCCGAAAGTCATGTTACCGTACATCTAAGGTTGAGAAAATATGCACGAGAGTGGGGGAATTACACACAGAATCCATTTCATTAATGGCTAAACACAAACCTACCATTGATTGGGAGACTCATGGGATTACATCTTGGGGAAGTTTTTGCTAATCTACTTACTTATCGAAATCCTTGGCGTCTGTGAGAGCTCATCTTCCAGGGTTTATTCGGGATTTTGAGGATGTGTTTTCTGAGACCGAGTGTGAAGTCCTTCCTCCACATAGAGCGTATGATTGCGAGATCAAATTGATACCTTTTGCCAAAATGTCTACGTCTCGTCTGTTTAACCTTTCTCTTCTAGAAAGAAATGCATTAAAAGGGTATATTCAAAAGCTACTGAAAGTTCATTAATAATTTTGAAGTCATCGTTAAACCCCTTACCGATATGACCAGGAAGGGGACTGACTTTTCCCTTTGGTCTAATGAGTCTGTGAATGCTTTCACTGCTCTGAAGGCAGCCTTCTCAAAGGCAGTGTCCTGTCCTCAGTCAACCCGAGGTTGACTTGCAGTTTATGGTGGAGGTAGACGCCTCTTCTGTGAGGATGGGTGCCGTTCCCTCACCAACGATAGATAGTCACTTGCATCCTTGTGATTTATTTTCTCAGACATTTTCACAAGCCGAGTCTAAATATGATATTGGGAACTGAAAACTCTTGGCGGTCAAGAGAACATTTGAGGAATGGAGACATTGGTTGGAGGGGGCCATATATAAGGTAAAGGTCTTTATGGATCTTAAAAACCTGTTGTATATTGACACCACAAAAAAAAGCCTTAATACTAGACAAACCCGATGGGCTCTTTTCTTTGCTCGGTTTGACGTTTCAGTGACTTATTTCCCTGGATCTAAGCATATCAAAGCTGATGCTTTGTTCTGGAGTTGAGGGACAAGAATCCTGTTAAAATTCTTAGTGCAAGGATGGTGGTGGGTGCTTTGGAGATCGAGCTCAGACAACACATTCAAAATGCTCAGGGTGGTACCCCAAAGGACTTACCTTTGAATGAACTTTTTGTACCATCTTCGTTAAGGACAGATATTGTTAATGAAGTACATGATTCTGGGTTGTCTGGACACCCGGGTTCTTCAGCCACCTGGAGAGTTATAGCTAAGTCCTTTTGGTGGTAAAAGACTGGTAAAGATGTAAACAATTATGTCTGGAAGTGCAGAGTTTGTGCCAGAGCCTCTTGTTAAGCCACGGCTGGTTTTCTCTTGCCTAACGAGATTTCGTCTCAGTACTTGTCCATGGACTTCGTCACCAATCTGTCTAGTTCGGGGTAATACAGTAGTGTGGGTGGTGGTCGAACGCTTCAATAAAATGGTGCATTTGGTCCCGCTGAAGAAATGGCTGACGGCTAAAAGTCTGGCTGCAATGTTCATCTCGCACATCTTTAAATTACATGGTGTTCCTAAGAACATTATTTCTGACAGGTCCAGCTTCTGGAGTAGTTTTTGCTCCAGATTAGGTTTAGTTCTCCTCAGGTTACCACCCAGAGATTAATGGTCTGATGGAGAGAGCGAGTCAAGAGTTTGAACAGTACTTAAGATGATTTGTTGCATCTAATTAGAAGGATTGGGTTACATTTCTACCTCTTGCTGCATTTGCTCTCAATAATCGCACCTCTACAGCTACAGGTACCTCGCCTTTTTATTGTTGTGGAGGTTTTTATCCTGTTCTTGGCAATTTCAGGGTTTCAGTCCTCTGTATCAGAGGAGGAGAAATTTTCTTCATGCTTAATTAAGGTATGGAAGAAGGTTGAAAATGGTCTTTTGGTGACTTGTGACGGTGCCAAGAGAGCTGCTACCTGTAGCCGTAGGAGGGCTCCTGTTTTTAAGGTAGGAGAATTTGTGAGGTTATCCACCAAAAATGTAAGGCTCATAGAACCATCTAGAAAATTTGCTCCCAAGTTTGTTGATCTGTATAAAATAATTAAAATCCTTAACCCGTGATGGTCAAATTCTAGCTCCCGGGTGCATAGATGATCAATAATTCCTTTCCTTCCACTCTGCATAAAAGGTTTGATGGGACGCCAAAGCCTCAGGACACTATTGAGATGGATTTAGAGGAAGATCAGTAGAGCAACATTTTTGAAGTAGAGCAAGCTTTGGGTTCCAGATGTGTCAGATGCCGGCTGCAGCACTTGGTTACGTGGAAGAGTTATGACCCGGAAGAAGTAGAAGATCTGCATGCTGATCATCTAATAAAGGAGTTCTGGTGGAGACGTCGGAGGTGGGGGTCTCAGCGTTTCCAGTGGCTCCTCGTGGATGGGTGGTAGTGTCATGCCTCGGATTCGACCCGGCGGCCCTGTGCTCTTCTGTTGGAGTCTCTGTCTGCTGAAAAAGTTTCTAATCTCACTGCATGTGAGCCGTTTGCCCATGTTATTTTAGGATCAAAAAAATATTTAAGGTACCGTATGTACACACGTTGAGTTTTAGCAGCAGATTTTTCTGCACCAAAAAAAGCCTCAGCACATTTTACAGACCAGTGACCGGAGGGAAAGCTGCAAGATTTCAAGAATAAAAGGAAAAAAGTAGCATATACCGCAAATTTAAAGAAAACACTGCCTTTGCAATGGGATGTTTTCTGACAATAGATTCCCTTTAAAGGAGGCACAAACAAGTTTTAAGTAAAAAAACGAAAACAGCAAATGACACGTAACCAACATAAAATAATATCTGAGCTCTCCACCAAAACAAAGCAAGGGAAACATTTTAATGTATTTTATTGGAAAAGGTTCTTATGGGCATTTCTTTTGCAGTGATCATAGAAAATTTTCTAAAAATTCTAGTAGAAAAAAAGGAGAAGGTAGAAAATTAATTATTGTAGAAATATCCAGCAAAGTGTCATTTACACCCATGAAAATGACAAGGGAGGTGACACACATGGCTTACACTTGTCTTCCTTGATAGATTCCTTATTGCAGCATCTTGGGAAATCATGAGGTCATGCCCCGTGTTTCTGAACGTTTTATTATGAGGGATGGTGACATCTGATAGGAATTACTCATGTGTATGTGTAGGTTTCTATGTCATCAGTACCAGCCTTATTCATTTATTCCAACAGTGAAAATGTCCTTTACGCAAATGTTCTGATAAGTCGATATTACCTTATTATGTTCAATAAAAACCCTGCCCCATTCCCTGAGCTGCCAAGTTCTGGTCATTGATATTGCTTCATCATAACTCCTCTTTTTTCTTCAAGATCAGTTTCCTCACCAGCTCCGTAACATGAGGCTTCACCTCTTCTACCGACACAGTGGGACCCCACGCATTCACAACTTTTCCATCAGGTCCTACAAGAAATTTCCAGAAGTTCCAATCCGGCTCTTGACCAAAGGATTCTAACAAGTAGGAAAAAAGTTGCAAAGATGAACATAAAAATAAAAAAATAAGTATATCAGGCAAAAAAAAAACAACTAGATACAATACATTGTTATTTTTTCATTTTGTTAATGGGCCGGAAAAACATTTAAATAAATATAAATAAAAAAAATTAAAAAAAATCTTATTCCCGAGAAATCCTCTTTTTTCTTAATATGTAATTGAGCTGTTAAGATCTACGGGCCGGACATAGATCTCCCTGAGAATCTGCCTCCAGAGCTCATTTTAAATTTTAGGGGCGTTACAGGTAATGACTGACAGTCTGCTCCCCTGATATACATGTTTCACACTAACGCCACCTTTCATTTATAATAAGCTCTGGAGGCAGATTCTCAGGGAGATCTTTGTCCCTCCCATAGATCTTAACAGCTAATTTACATATTAAGAAAAACATGGATTTCTCTGGATTAAGACATCAGATTGCAGATCTCAAGGTATCTTTGTTTTCAGCTTCCTATGACCTACGTGCCCATATAGACGGCTTATGGGGCTTGATCCCACTGAAAGCTTCCCTTTAAATCAAGAATGGCTGACATCAAAATTGACATATTGGACTTTGTAGGGATGGAGTTCCAGATATTTACCCTCTGCTCATCTTAAAAGAAAAATGTCATCAGAAAAAAAGACCTGTTTAACCCCTTAAGGATTGGGCATATTTCATTTTTTTTTGTGATTTTGTTATTGTTTCTTTTTCTACTCCAAGAGTCATAGCTTCTTTTATTTTTTTATTTTTTGTCAAACTATGTCAGGGCTTGTTTTTTTAAGAGCAGTGAGACTAAGGATTCTGTAATGTAAGAGCAGTGAGACAATGGATTGTCTACTGTAAGAGCAGTGAGATTATGGATTCTCTACTGTAAGAGGAGTGAGACTGGATTCTTTACTGTAAGAGCAGTGAGATTATGGATTCTCTACTTTAAAAGCAGTGAGACTATGGATTCTTTACTGTAAGAGGAGTCTATGTATTCTCTACTGTAAGAGTAGTGAGACTATGGATTCTTTACTGTAAGAGCAGTGAGATTATGGATTCTCTACTTTAAAAGCAGTGAGACTATGGATTCTTTACTGTAAGAGGAGTCTATGGATTCTCTACTGTAAGAGTAGTGAGACTATGGATTCTTTACTGTAAGAGCAGTGAGGCTATGGATTCTCTACTGTAAGAGCAGTGAGACTATGGCTTCTCTACTGTAAAAGCAGTGAGACTATGGATTCTTTACTGTAAGAGCAGTGAGACTATGGATTCTCTTCTGTAAGTGCAGTGAGACTATGGATTCTCTACTGTAAGAGCAGTGAGACTATGGCTTCTCTACTGTAAGAGCAGTGAGACTATGGATTATCTACTGTAAGAGCAGTGAGACTATGGATTCTCTACTGTAAGAGCAGTGAGATTATGGATTTTTTTACTGTAAGAGCCGTGAGACTATGGATTCTCTACTGTAAGAGGAGTGAGACTGGATTCTTTACTGTAAGAGCAGTGAGACTATGGATTCTCTACTTTGAAAGCAGTGAGACTATGGATTCTTTACTGCAAGAGGAGTCTATGGATTCTCTACTGTAAGAGTAGTGAGACTATGGATTCTTTACTGTAAGAGCAGTGAGGCTATGGATTCTCTACTGTAAGAGGAGTGAGACTATGGATTCTTTACTGTAAGAGCAGTGAGACTATGGATTCTCTACTGTAAGAGCAGTGAGACTATGGCTTCTCTACTGTAAAAGCAGTGAGACTATGGATTCTTTACTGTAAGAGCAGTGAGACTATGGATTCTCTTCTGTAAGTGCAGTGAGACTATGGATTCTCTACTGTAAGAGCAGTGGGACTATGGATTCTCTACTGTAAGAGCAGTGAGACAATGGATTCTCTACTGTAAGAGCAGTGAGACAATGGATTCTCTACTGTAAGAGCAGTGAGACAATGGATTCTCTACTGTAAGAGCAGTGAGACAAAGGATTCTCTACTGTAAGAGCAGTGAGACTATGGATTCTCTACTGTAAGAGCAGTGAGACTATGGAACGCTCTGCCGCATGATGTTGTAATCGTTGATTCACAACTAAAATTCAAGAGGGATGTGGATGTATTTCTTGATAAATGTAATATGACAGATTAAGGGCACTAGATTCTATCATGGGGAATTGATGCTGGGAACTAGTCTGATTGCTGTATGGAGTCGGGAGGGAATTTTTCCCTTAATATGGACATATTGGTTTTGGCCCCATGGGCTTTTTGCCTTCCACTGGATCAACATGTTAGGCTATAGGTTAAACTCAGTGGACCTAAGAGACATTTGAGAATAAAAATTGGTTTTGTGTCTCCAATTATTACCATTATGTCGCACATACAACAATTTGACCACTTTGTTTTTCATTTTTCAAGGGGACTGAAAAACACCTATTCTGGCTTTTCAATGTTTTCCTGTTTCAGTGTTCATCGCACGGAAGAAATATTTGTATATTTAATTTGTTTGGACAAATATACACGCAGCATTACCAAATATATATATTTTTTTTACATGTCGCTATTTATGTTTGGAGAAAAACTTTTTGAGAAAATATATTTTTTTAATAATTTTTCATTTGTAATTAGTTTCCTTTAGGGGAGTTGAACCGGCGATCGTTTGATTACTTCTGCAATACTCTGCAGTATTATAGGACTGCAGAATGATGTGAAATAGACGATGTCTTATGAATCACTGAGATCCGGTTGGGCTTCTTAGGTCTTAGGACTTTTTTTTTTACAAGGCATGAAGGTCTTCAGAATGATGCTCTGGGCTGCCAGATGCAACCGATCAGCGCCCCGTCACTGTGTCGTGCCGGGTGCCCTTGGCCATCAAATATGATGACTGCCATCTTGAAGACTATTAAATGCCACCGTCATGTATCACAGTAGCATTTAACTTGATATGATCGGACCTTACTCCAAGTGCATCATTTACTGTCAGGCGCCGGCAGTGTAACACAGCCGGCACCTGCAGTGTATTTCACAGTAAAACATGGATAATTGTAATGTCCGACTTGTCACGACAATGGGGATCTATGGGAGTGATGGACGTATCCTAGTACATTTCTGATTCAGGGTGTAACCCTGAAACCATTAGTAGATACAACCTTATAGTCATGCCACCCTTTCCTCACCTGTCAGATATTTATAGGCAGCGTTGGCTCCGACACCAGTCACCGCAATCTTGCTGAACATGGGGAAGGTAACGCTGTAATTCTTTTTGACAAAAGAGTCAATTTCACGCTCACTGGTCGGCTCCTGATGCCCAAACTGGTTACAGGGGAAGCCCAAAACGTTGAAGTGGTAAGGTCCCAGGTCCCGCTGGAGCTTCTGTAATGCCTTGTAGTGGCCATCGGTGAAGCCACACTGACTGGCCACATTCACAACCAACGCCACCTAGAAAGAGAGAGCAAGGAAATGGTGCAGCGATCAGTTATAATATTATCACAGCATATAAATCTGTATGGCAGGAAGGTAGAGGGCTTGTTAGCTAATAAACTGCATGTAGCAGGATACAGCCTGACTGGAAGCCATAGGGGCAGAACGTTCGCTGCAGCATGGCAGCCCATACAGAATAAACATTCTACAACTTTCCATCATACTTTTTGCTTTAATTCCTTAACATTTCCAAGACATCTGCTTACTTGTATTCAGTCTAGACCAGAAGTGGGCGATTCATTTTATCTCGTGAAGTCACGTAAGAGACCATGGCTTTTGTGGAGGGCTGAACAAATGGGCTGAAATTAATTCTGCTCAATATTAATATTGATTGTGTCAGGTAATATTGAGCAGATTTAAGTATGCTGACACCCCATATATACAGTATGATCCCACACACAGCCCCACTATATACAGTGTGAGCCCCCACATAACCCCCAATATACAGTATAAGCCCCACATAGTCCTCCTATATACAGTATAACCCCCACACATAAGCCTCACATAGCCTCTTTATACAGTATGAATCCCACAAACCCTCCATATATACAGTATGAGATACCACAAAGCCCTCTATATACAGTATGAGCCCCCACATAGCCTCCTTATACAGTGTGAGCCCCACTTAAATACCACTTAGATACAGTATGAGCGCTCACATAGCCTCCCTATATAAGTATGAGCCTGCATTTAGGCCAATTAAATACAGTATAATCCCCCACATAGCCTTCTATATACAGTATGAGCCCCCACATAGCCTCCTTATACAGTGTGAGCCCCACTTAAATACCACTTAGATACAGTATGAGCGCTCACATAGCCTCCCTATATAAGTATGAGCCTGCATTTAGGCCAATTAAATACAGTATAATCCCCCACATAGCCTTCTATATACAGTATGAGCCCCCACATAGCCTCCTTATACAGTGTGAGCCCCACTTAAATACCACTTAGATACAGTATGAGCGCTCACATAGCCTCCCTATATAAGTATGAGCCTGCATTTAGGCCAATTAAATACAGTATAATCCCCCACATAGCCTTCTATATACAGTATGAGCCCCCACATAGCCTCCTTATACAGTGTGAGCCCCACTTAAATACCACTTAGATACAGTATGAGCGCTCACATAGCCTCCCTATATAAGTATGAGCCTGCATTTAGGCCAATTAAATACAGTATAATCCCCCACATAGCCTTCTATATACAATATGAGCCCCCACATAGCCCACTTATATACAGTATGAGGCCCCACATAGCCGCCATATAAACAGTGAGCCCTCACATAGTCCTTCTATATACAGTATGAGCCCCCACATAACCTCCATATATACAGTATGAGCCCCTATATACCGTATGAGCCCCCACATAGCCCACTTATATACAGTATGAGCCCTCACATATCCACCATACAGTATGGACCCCCACATAGCCTCCTATACAGTATGAGCCCTCACATATCCACCACACAGTATGAGCCCTCACATAGCCCTCCTATACAGTATAAGCCCCCACATAGCCCAATATATACAGTATGAGCCCTCACATAGCCCTCCTATACAGTATAAGCCCCCACATAGCCCAATATATACAGTTTGAGCCCCCACATAGCCTCCTATATAAAGACACACATTCACACATCTAAAAAAAATATAACTTGCTCTACTAAGTTTACCAGTACTCGGGCTGACACATTGTAGCAAACTATTACAACATGATAGATACATCTGGAGGTAGCTCACAGAAGATTGCTAAAACTTGAAGCCATTGATACAAATTCTCAGCTGTGACAAGTACTGGTCTTGAACAGGACTTTTATGTCTCTGGATATAAACAAGCTTGTTCCCTTATGCTGACAGCAAACAGAGATGAAAATAGGAGAGAAATGAAGTGCAAAGTATATACTGTATCAACCTTTAATCAAAAAATGGTGTGATCCAAAAGTACTTTATGCCGAACACTAAACATTTAAATCCGAATTCCTCTACTTCAAGAGGGAAGTGCAGAAAAGCACAAAAATAATTAATCTTAAAATACAAGCTGCAATTTTTATTAAATATACACACATTAAGAAATTAAACAATAGCATAAAAACAAATGCCTCCAATGTGAGGAACTGGCTAGTGGCCAAGGACACCATTACACACATTTTACTGATCTTTATACATAGTAAATTATTGTGAAGGACATGACTATATCTCATCCAAATATATAAAGCAAGGAGGAAAAAGCAGCTTGCCTAGAAAGGCCCATATATAATGCCTAAGGGGATGTGCTGAAAAAAATAAAGTGAGTAGAGCTAGAATGGCTGCCCACGTGTTATATGTTGTATGTCAATATATCAAGTGCAGGGCACCTTACTCCAATTTCCACTAGTCTACTATGATAACAGTTTTAACAGTGATTCCTCATTAAGAGCTATACATGATGATCACATGCCATTTCCTACATAATTAGACATAGGCTAAAAGTCTATACATCACGACTTACAATGTGTGTGACGTCCGAGCTGTGTTCCTCCACCCCGACGCACGTTTCTTCCACACTTCTTCACATCTTCTTGAAGTAGAGGAATTCAGTGACAGACGGGATTTAACTGTATCAACCTTGCAGAACTTTTTATTATATGATCATATAAACTTTGCGGTGGCGCTCAGGTTAGTGCATGGCCCCCTCTCTCACTCAAACAACGGGGCAGAACCATTTCGCTTATGCATGAGTGTGCATGGTGATGTGTAGACTCTATGGGTCCTTATACCACTGTGAGTGTGCTTGTTCATAAGCTTCTTCTCCATCTAATGCCTGGGAGGGAGATAACGCTGATCTTGACCATTCAGTCCCTTAGATGACACCGACAACAACAATTGCAGCATCTAGGGGGTTAGACAAAGTGAAGGGGCTCCCTTTGTCAATCCATCATTACCCCATTATTTGCAGTCCTGTTGGCATAACTTTTTAAACAAAATGTCCTTAAAATCATAACTATATACAATAAGTCATTAAAGGGGTTTTCTAATATAAATACTAGATCAGTGGGGGCCGTGATGTAACTTGAAGCTTGTGGGCCCAAATGCCAGATCTCCAACAAGGCCTCGAACTATCACAGGTCTTTAACAGCATTGTTCACATATGGGCCGAAGGGAATTTATGGACCCAGGGTTGGACTGCAACACCTGAACCCCCTATAGTTACGCCTGTCAAATTGCTAATTAATTGGGGTGTCAAGAATCTATTGATTGCCAGAAGTCACAGGGGTCCTGACCCTCAAATCAATGTTGTGGTGAGATAACTCCTATGAGATTAGGACAGGGTAAGGAGAGTCCTTTTCTACATACTGGGCATCCCAGTGATCATTCTGTATATCTGTTTTAACACCTATAAACATCCTGTTACAGGGGTCTCTCCATCGATTATCTAATGACCTTATGATTGAGATCACCAGGGATCCAGCTTCTGGGATCACTATCAGTCCTTAGGCTGGCATCCCACATACTGCTGCACACAGCCACCGCCATGATTGAGATCACCAGGGATCCAGCTTCTGGGATCACTACCAGTCCTTAGGCTGGCATCCCACATACTGCTGCACACAGCCACCGCCATGATTGAGATCACCAGGTATCCAGCTTCTGGGATCACTACCAGTCCTTAGGCTCGCATCCCACATACTGCTGCACACAGCTACCGCCATGATTGAGATCACCAGGGATCCAGCTTCTGGGATCACTACCAGTCCTTAGGCTGGCATCCCACATACTGCTGCACACAGCCACCGCCATGATTGAGATCACCAGGGATCCAGCTTCTGGGATCACTACCAGTCCTTAGGCTGGCATCCCACATACTGCTGCACACAGCCACCGCCATGATTGAGATCACCAGGGATCCAGCTTCTGGGATCACTACCAGTCCTTAGGCTTGCATCCCAGATACTGCTGCACACAGCTACCGCCATGATTGAGATCACCAGGGATCCAGCTTCTGGGATCACTACCAGTCCTTAGGCTGGCATCCCACATACTGCTGCACACAGCCACCGCCATGATTGAGATCACCAGGGATCCAGCTTCTGGGATCACTACCAGTCCTTAGGCTGGCATCCCACATACTGCTGCACACAGCCACCGCCATGATTGAGATCACCAGGGATCCAGCTTCTGGGATCACTACCAGTCCTTAGGCTGGCATCCCACATACTGCTGCACACAGCCACCGCCATGATTGAGATCACCAGGTATCCAGCTTCTGGGATCACTACCAGTCCTTAGGTTAGCATCCCACATACTGCTGCACACAGCCACCGCCATGATTGAGATCACCAGGGATCCAGCTTCTGGGATCACTACCAGTTCTTAGGCTCGCATCCCACAGAATATGGACTGCAATCTCAGGACTGCCAAGGGGTGTCCTGACCTGAATTTACAGCCTCATAAATACCTACAAGGCTGAAAAATTCAGTTTAGGAGACTTGCAGTCAATCCGTGCAATCCGTTCTTTACAAGGACTGTGAATTATGGCGCTTTCACGTGTTTTTTTTTCAGCATCTTTCATGAATATAACTCCATAGTCTATGGGGCTGTTCACATGGCCATGCTGTTTTGTGGCCCGTGTGTTTGAAAAAGAAAGATGGAGTAATGACGGATTTTAAATGTAATCACAGATTTTACTCGCTGATCCAAGTCTATGGGTTTGTGAAAATAATATAAGCAGCACTTGGACGCCATTTGAGGGTTTCCCATTTTTTAATGTTCAATGGGCAGGAGAAAAAAATCGACTCACATGAGAAAAGCAGATGCCGCAAAAATGGATGTAAATTCGGTCCAGCAGACTGTTGAAATCGTTTTCTCTTCTTTTCATGTACCAGTCCCTATAGAGGTCTACCGGGACCAAAATCCACTCATTATTAGGATTGGGGGGGTCTCATCAGTTTTTTTTTTTAATGCTCCTATTAAGAATAAAGGGTATGTGCCCACGATCCGGACGGAATAGCAGCGTTTTGGACGCAGCTCACCTGTGCTGTGTCCTAAAAAAAACGCTGCGTTCTACGATAGGATATAGGACTTATAGAAATCCCATGCCCGCTCTGCTTCTATTTGACGAAAATGCGCTGCGTCCACAGCCCTGCTATTTCCTGATCGTGGGCACATACCCTGATGAGTCTGATCAAAAAAAAAAACCAGATCAGACAAGGGCATGCTGCAATGGTCCGCGTGTAAAAATGTTCACATGCACTACACCACCATCGTGCACTGGTCCACGGGCTGTCTGCACACTATGCGCTCTGCACATTGATCGATCATACGTTTGTCTGAACACAAACACATATATGTAAATATTTACAACTAAATGACATTTTGTATGATACAGGATCATTTATACATGTTGCAGTGCTGGCAGCTAGCCCTTTGATTAGACTACATGCCACGTCCGCAGCCCCCTTGTAAGGAGCTAATAAGGGGAGGGAGGCTTCATTCCATTGCGAGTTAACCCCTGTGCGTCCAAACAAGAGCAGACACGCTTCCTCTGTCCGCCATGCCATGTCTGACTGTTTTCTAAAATATTTAGAATTGAGAGTCCTCAGTGGTTGATACCTTTTAATGGCTAACTGAAAAGATGGTAACATATTGCAAGCTTTCGAGACTACTCAGGTCTGTTCATCAGGCACAGACTAAAAGAAATTCTGGAGAAGAAACCTTTGTAGCCATGTAGATGGAATATATTGGTGTTAGTTGACATGATTGTGTGATCGGTTACATGTAAAGAGCCGGCTATGACTATAGGGCGGAATACACACAACTGGTTACTAGGAAACAGCGAGATGTCACATTTATAGGCAGTAAAATACTCCCAGAATGATTACTATAGCAACACAAAGCAGTAAGTCACATCCAGGTTCTAGCTAATTACAGGAACCCTCTATGTCGCTATTAGAAGATTAACTCATGGAGATATGAGGCTCATTACTATTTGTCAGAAACTTCTAAGGACTCGCTGATTTAGACGTCTGCTTTTTATTTTTACATTAAAAAAATTGTTTCGATCAGGTTGACGAATCCGAAAAAAAGAATTATTCTTTGCTTCTCCTTACCATAAAACAGTAAAAACAGACAACATACTGATGCCCCCTACCCATTCTGTCTCACTGACCTATTGATTTGAAGGTGTAAATTTGATTCAGAAATCGGATCAAAAAATGGACAAATCTCAGTATTTGCTCTCTTTATTTATTTTTCAATTTTTGGTGACACTCTGCCTGCAAAAAATAAAACAAGCATGTGAACAGTCCCATAGACGGTACTGGGGATGTTTTCTATCTGTGAAAAAAGGCAAGGCGAACACATACAGGGAAAAGGAACGACTGAATGAGGCCTAAGGAGTAGACGGTCTGTGCAGAGTTCAGCTGGCCGTACACATTAAACTTATGTTGGCCGAAGTCGCCCGTATCGACGGGTTTGGCTGATGGTCTAATGTGCACGGGAGCGCCGGCCAAATGATGGTTGGGATAGATGTCGGTCATGCATGTTTAATTTCAGACTGCCGACCAAATTGTTCTCCCTGAGATAAGTCGTGGTGTTCCGAAAAAGTTCTAGATGCGGTAGGAAAGATATATGCACTGATCTGGAAGTTACATAATATTCTATGCCACGATTAGAGGTTCTGTGCAGGTAATATGTCAGTTCTGTAGGGTACACGTAAGGTTACATAAGGTTCTAGGACGTTACAGAAATGTTCTATACCGTGATTAGAGGTTCTATACAGGTAATATGTCAGTTCTGTAGGGTACACGCAAGGTTACATAAGGTTCTAGGACGTTACAGAAATGTTCTATACCGTGATTAGAGGTTCTATACAGGTAATATGTCAGTTCTGTAGGGTACATGTAAGGTTACATAAGGTTCTAGGACGTTACAGAAATGTTCTATACCGTGATTAGAGGTTATATACAGGTAATATGTCAGTTCTGTAGGGTACACGTAAGGTTACATAAGGTTCTAGGACGTTACAGAAATGTTCTATGACGCTATTACAGGTTCTATAAAGGTAACATGTCAATTCTGTAGGGTACATGTAAGGTTACATAAGGTTCTAGCATGTTACAGAAATGTTCTATGACGTTATTACAGGTTCTATAAAGGTAACATGTCAGTTCTGTAGGGTACACGCAAGGTTACATAAGGTTCTAGGACGTTACAGAAATGTTCTATACCGTGATTAGAGGTTCTATACAGGTAATGTCAGTTCTGTAGGGTACATGTAAGGTTACATAAGGTTCTAGCACGTTACAGAAATGTTCTATGACGCTATTACAGGTTCTATAAAGGTAACATGTCAGTTTTGTAGGGTACACGGAAGGTTACATAAGGTTCTAGAACGTTACAGAAATGTTCTATACCGTGATTAGAGGTTCTATACAGGTAATATGTCAGTTCTGTAGGGTACACGCAAGGTTACATAAGGTTCTAGGACGTTACAGAAATGTTCTATACCGTGATTAGAGGTTCTATACAGGTAATATGTCAGTTCTGTAGGGTACATGTAAGGTTACATAAGGTTCTAGGACGTTACAGAAATGTTCTATACCGTGATTAGAGGTTCTATACAGGTAATATGTCAGTTCTGTAGGGTACATGTAAGGTTACATAAGGTTCTAGGACGTTACAGAAATGTTCTATGACGCTATTACAGGTTCTATAAAGGTAACATGTCAATTCTGTAGGGTACATGTAAGGTTACATAAGGTTCTAGCATGTTACAGAAATGTTCTATGACGTTATTACAGGTTCTATAAAGGTAACATGTCAGTTCTGTAGGGTACACGCAAGGTTACATAAGGTTCTAGGACGTTACAGAAATGTTCTATACCGTGATTAGAGGTTCTATACAGGTAATATGTCAGTTCTGTAGGGTACATGTAAGGTTACATAAGGTTCTAGCATGTTACAGAAATGTTCTATGCCGCTATTACAGGTTCTATAAAGGTAACATGTCAATTCTGTAGGGTACATGTAAGGTTACATAAGGTTCTAGCATGTTACAGAAATGTTCTATGACGCTATTACAGGTTCTATACAGGTAGTATATCAGTTCTGTAGGGTACATGTAAGGTTACATAAGGTTCTAGGACGTTACAGAAATGTTCTATACCGTGATTAGAGGTTCTATACAGGTAATATGTCAGTTCTGTAGGGTACATGTAAGGTTACATAAGGTTCTAGCATGTTACAGAAATGTTCTATGCCGCTATTACAGGTTCTATACAGGTAATATGTCAGTTCTGTAGGGTACATGTAAGGTTACATAAGGTTCTAGCATGTTACAGAAATGTTCTATGACGCTATTACAGGTTCTATACAGGTAGTATATCAGTTCTGTAGGGTACATGTAAGGTTACATAAGGTTCTAGGACGTTACAGAAATGTTCTATGACGTTATTACAGGATCTATACAGGTAATATGTCAGTTCTGCAGGGTACATGTAAGGTTACATAAGGTTCTAGGACGTTACAGAAATGTTCTATGACGTTATTACAGGATCTATACAGGTAATATGTCAGTTCTGCAGGGTACATGTAAGGTTACATAAGGTTCTAGGACATTACAGAAATGTTCTATCCCGTGATTAGAGGTTCTATACAGGTAATATGTCAGTTTTGTAGGGTGCACATAAGGTTACATCGAGGTTTTCGCTCGGTTTAGGAAAGTTTTCTGCATGTAGATACAGATCTAGTGGAAGTTGTAATTCCAGGAAAGTTCTGTGCTGCAGATGTGTCAGTTGGATGTCACTCACCGAGCCCCTGTATTTTTCCAGAGAGACCAGTTTGCCCCTGATGTTGATCACTTTGAAGGTGTAGAAGTCCCTGTTCTTCTGCAGGGAGGGAGCCAGGAAGAGCAGCAGGAGCAGCAGCACATAGGAGGACATGGTGCAGTCACTGCTGCCAGCTGCACAGGAACTCTGCGATTAACTCTCTGTGAGCTGGGCAGCAACACTACTTCACACATGGAAGACCCCCGGATGCAGACATCACCCCTCCTCCAAATATCAGGAATAGGAGGAGTGTGCTAGTACTTAGGCTGCAGAAACCCCCCAGTCCTCAGCGCAGGCTGGTGTGATGGCGCCCCCTGTCCTGCAGTACTGCTCTTCCATAAATATAGGGACGTTTACTTTAGGCAATTTAAGAACTTCAATCTACAAATAAGGTTATAATATTCTAAGACTAGCAAGAACCTTATATCCAAAGGATAATGATAGATAAAATATTTCATTTTTATTTGACATTTATTAAAACCTTTAACCACACAGCAAAAAATACACACAACCGTGCTCACTGCAACTTACCCTGCCTATACAGCGGAGGTTGGCACCCTAATCAAATTACGAGAGAGGCGCCCCCGCTCCTCGACGACCGATCCTAATGCTCCTACTCAATTCACTGGGAAAAGTGATACAACTACACCCCAGTCTCACGCGGCAGGAAAGTGGAAAATAGGCATGGTAGTTGCTTGATGGAGCATTTCATGAACAGTGTGAAGTAAAGTGATGCCGTTCCTTAAGGTGCAGACATACAGTGCATAAAATACAAAAACCTGACTAGAACTGATCCCTGTTCTGTAACAACCTACCTAGCTGTGGAGGTTGGCACCCTACTGTACAGCGGAAGTGGCGCCACCACCCAACCTAAAAGCGCCAAAGTTACGTGGCCCCTGATTATTGCAAATCTTTAATAGTAATGATCCTTTCATAAAGGTCAAAGTGACCTCTTGGGCCCCCTAGGCTCCAGGGCCCGAATGCGATGGCAACTCCTGCACCTATTTGTGCCCTGTTCCTAGGCAGTCACTGGTATTCAGAACCATTGAAGTGAATAGGACTGAGCTGCAATACCAGATTCACACCACAGAGTGGCGCTGTTTCTTTATGACATCTCCTACCACTCCCTTATGCTTACATCTCACATAGGGGGGAACTTTCAAAAATTGGGGGGTAGAAAATTGGTCTTGTTTCGAGTACTTTATTCACGTCTGCTATTTTATAGAGTGGTTTGAGCCTGCTTTAAAGCATTCTTGCCATTTTCTTTGCCATTGTGGGTGTACTGTGAACATAATTTTTTCAAACAGATTTAAGTCTTGCAAATTTTTAAGCCCTTAAAGGGGTTGTCCAGGACTTAAAGGTGCTGTCCCATTTCAGAAAATTTTGGTCCCAGGGTTATACAAAAACAAACCTTGCTTTACTCACCATAACTGGGTGCAGCGCTGAGCCTCCGATGTTTCTCCCGCTGTCCGGTATTGGATGCAACACACTGACAGCGCAGCAGCCAATCAATGAGCTCAGCAGCTCTGTCGGTGTAGATGGAATGCCGCGCTCTGAGCCGATAAACCCACTGATTGGCTGGCCACATTCCAAGTAGACATGTGCCTGCAATAGTTAAATGCCAGTCAAACGCTGACAGCGGCATTAAACGCGCGCTTCTGGCCATCGGGACGGATATATGCGCACCGCTGACCCCTGTCACGTGATCGGGGATCAGCGGTGCACAAGCATGACAACCAGAGGTCTCCTGGAGACCTCTATGGTTGTTGATGCCAGATTGCTGTGAGCGCCACCCTGTGGTCGGCGCTCATAGCAATGCTGCAATTCAGCTACATAGCAGAGATCTGAGCCTCGTCTCTATGTAGCAGAGCCGATCAGGCTATGCCAGCTTCTAGCCTCCCATGGAGGCTATTGAAGCATGCCAAAAGATTAAAAAAAAGTGTTTAAAAATATGAAAAATATAAAAAAAACATAAAAATTCAAATCACCCCCCCTTTTGCCCCATTCAAAATAAAACAATAAAAAAAAATGAAACCTACACACATTTGGTATTGCCGTGTTCAGAATCGTCCGATCTATCAATAAAAAAAATGATTAATCTGATCGCTAAATGGCGTAGCGATAAAAAAATCAAAACGCCAGAATTACGTTTTATTGGTCGTCGCGACATTACATTAAAATCTTATCTGCACAAAAGTGGTATCATTAAAAACGTCAGCTCGGCACGCAAAATATAAGCCCTCACCCGACCCCCAGATCATGAAAAATGGAGATGCTACGGGTATCGGAAAATGGCACAAAATTTTTTTTTAGCAAACTTTGGAATTTTTTTTTCACGACCTAGATAAAAAAGAACCTTGACATGTTTGTTGTCTATAAACTCATAATGACCTGGAGAATCATAATGGCAGGTCAGTTTTAGCATTTATTGAACCTAGCAAAAAAGCCAAACAAAAAACAAGTGTGGGATTGCACTTTTTTTGCAATTTCACCGCAATTGGAATTTTTTCCCGTTTTTTTAGTACATGACATGGTAAAACCAATGGTGTTGTTCAAAAGTACAACTCGTCTTGCAAAAAATAAGCCCTCACATGGCCATATTGACGGAAAAATAAAAAAATGTTATGGCTCTGGAAAGAAGGGGAGCGAAAAACGAAAACAGCTCCGGTCATAAAGGGGTTAACCACTTGCAGTTTTTAGAAACCTGAAATGGTTAATAGATGCTCAAGAGCCTGAACATAAGAACAGCGAGTGGTTTTTCCATAGAGATGTATACATTCATTCTTCGGAGCGGTTTTTCAGGCGGCTTTTGGAGAACTTTGAAAGTCATCCCTGTATCGCCCGGGTGCTGTCTAATCGTCACGAGCAGCTTGGAAATGTGAGTTACTTTTTTTTTTGTATACAAGAAAATGGTAAAAATGGATCCAAAGGAAAAATGGATTAAAATCAGCACGCTGCCTAAAACAGACATTTTTTTTCTTATACACAGTAAAAAAAAAAATGAATGTGTGGAACAGGAATTGGGCCTAAAATGTTTCATGTTTAACCCTTTTGTGACCAGGCTATTTTTAATTTTTACTGTTTTCTTTTTTTTTCTGACGAGGTGTCACGAACAGTTTCCATATGACTCGGATGTGACTGCAAAGAAGGATTCCGCTTCTTACACTCACTCACCCACTCACCTATCGCGATAGGCATATCCAACTTTCCCTAGTACCTGATAGGTACTTTTCTTGGACTCTGGATTACGCAGCGTAACACAATGAACCTCTACTTTCCCTCTTTGAGGTTGTGGGTACGTTTAGAGCAACAAGGAACAAACTTATTAAGTTTTAGATTTAATATACAAAAAAGGTACAGTGTTTACAAAAGTTACAAAAAGATGAAATAACAAAAAGACGCAGAAGGCAAAAACAGCATAAAACAGAAAGGTATAAAAACGGCTCTTACGATCAGAGCGTGGAGTAATTATTTGCGGAGGAGATAACAGAAATTAGGACACATCTACAATTCACATTGTCTCTCCTAGATCTGACCATGAGTTGTTTTTTTTGGATGAGATAATATAAAGGGTCTTATCTACACTCCTCCTCCTGGTCAGGTAAGAGGGCGATGGTTTATTGTATGCAAGGAAAGATGGTGCATGTTATCATTCCAATTTACGGCACATTTTCACTCAGTGGAATAAAATGACCGCCATGTTTTGGAGCATATTTGTACTATCCTAGACACACCAAACACGACTATGATATATGCATACATAATTTGGGATGATACATTTCTGGGTTTCCCAATGCCCGAAAACCTTTGCGCTTGCAGCCATAGAAGTGATTATGTTCCCTGAAGACAGATCTATCCATGGATTGTTTGGACTTATTATTATTGATATGGCAGGCAAATTTGTCATTTCTATTTCTGCCATGTGATGTCCCTGGTTGAGTGTGGAGAGAAGACCTGAATAGGTCGGACTGGGGCGCCAAGGGCCCACCAGTAAGGCCGGGGTCACACTTTCGAGTTCAATGCGCGAGTCTCTCGCATCAGGTCCTGGCACTGCCGCCGGCACTCGGGACCGGAGGATAGAAATACATGCGGCAGTGCCGGGTATTTTTGAACTCACAAGTGTGACCCCGGCCCAACAGTCTCAGTATTTCCCGTTCCTCTGTTGCATGGCTCTATTTTGCAGATTGCAGCAGTGACCACTAGAGGGCGATCCTTAACCAACTATGATAATTTCCTCTTCAGCTTTGCTGAGGGTTTTGATGCAGTCACATTTTTTACAGGTTTTACCAGTGAACGCCACCTTACCATCATTCTGAATGGCGGGACTGCTTACTAAAAAACACATAAAGAACGTGCAGATTTACCAGAGACTCGGATTTGCAAAGCCGCTTTTGGCCACACGATTTTACAGGTGAAAAAAGTTCATTTTACACTTTTCACTTGTAATAACCACACGGCTGAAACTCGTATCACTGAACCCACCAATGCTCACAACTCCCTGTACTAACATCATATTCTCTGTACTCACTGAGCCTCCTCATACACTACACCCTGTACTCACTGAGCCTCTTCATACACTACACCCTGAACTCACTGAGCCTTCTCATACACTACACTTGTACTCACTGAGCCTCCTCATACACTACACCCTGTACTCACTGAGCCTCCTCATACACTACACCTGTACTCACTGAGCCTCCTCATACACTACACCCTGTACTCACTGAGCCTCCTCATACACTACACACTGTACTCACTGAGCCTTCTCATACACTATTATTATTATTATTATTATTTATTGTTATAGCGCCATTTATTCCATGGCGCTTTACAAGTGAGGAGGGGTATACATAATAAAAACAAGTACAATAATCTTAAACAATACAAGTCATAACTGGTACAGTAGGATAGAGGACCCTGCCCGTGAAGGCTCACAATCTACAAGGGATAGGTGAACACACTTGTACTCACTGAGCCTCCTCATGCACTACACCCTGTACTCACTGAGCCTCCTCATACACTACACCCTGAACTCACTGAGCCTTCTCATACACTACACTTGTACTCACTGAGCCTCCTCATACACTACACCCTGTACTCACTGAGCCTCCTCATACACTACACCTGTACTCACTGAGCCTCCTCATACACTACACCCTGTACTCACTGAGCCTCCTCATACACTACACCCTGTACTCACTGAGCCTCCTCATACACTACACCTGTACTCACTGAGCCTCCTCATACACTACACCCTGTACTCACTGAGCCTCCTCATACACTACACCTGTACTCACTGAGCCTCCTTATACACTACACCCTGTACTCACTGAGCCTCCTCATACACTACACCCTGTACTCACTGAGCCTCCTCATACACTACACCTGTACTCACTGAGCCTCCTCATACACTACACCCTGTACTCACTGAGCCTTCTCATACACTACACGTGTACTCACTGAGCCTTCTCATACACTACACCTGTACTGACTGAGCCTTCTCATACGCTACACCTGTACTGACTGAGCCTTCTCATACACTACACCCTGTACTCACTGAGCCTTCTCATACACTACACTTGTACTCACTGAGCCTCCTCATACACTACACCCTGTACTCACTGAGCCTCCTCATACACTACACCTGTACTCACTGAGCCTCCTCATACACTACACCCTGTACTCACTGAGCCTCCTCATACACTACAGACTGTACTCACTGAGCCTTCTCATACACTACACGTGTACTCACTGAGCCTTCTCATACACTACACCTGTACTGACTGAGCCTTCTCATACGCTACACCTGTACTGACTGAGCCTTCTCATACACTACACCTGTAGTCACTGAGCCTTCTCATACACTACACGTGTACTCACTGAGCCTTCTCATACACTACACCTGTACTGACTGAGCCTTCTCATACACTACACCTGTACTGACTGAGCCTTCTCATACACTACACCTGTACTCACTGAGCCTTCTCATACACTACACCTGTACTCACTCAGCCTCCTCATACACTACACCTGTAGTCACTGAGCCTTCTCATACACTACATGTGTACTCACTAAGCCTTCTCATACACTACACCTGTACTGACTGAGCCTTCTCATACACTACACCTGTACTCACTGAGCCTTCTCATACCGACACCCTGTACTCACTGAGCCTCCTCATACAGAACACCTTGTACTCAATGAACCTCCTCATAAAATATTCTGTGCATTCTTAATATTCACTGTACTCTCTGCGCCGTTTAGACAGGGACAACACTCTCTGTCCTTTTACTACACCGTGTTCCAAATTATTATGCACATTGTTTTTCAAATAAACTCATGGATGGTAATGTGTCTCAGGGCTCAATGGATCACTGAAATCAATCTTAAACACGTGATAATTAGCTTTCCAGGTGATTCTAATTAAAGGAAAACTACTTCAAAATGATGTTCCACATTATAAAGCAGGCCACAGGTTTCAAGCAATATGGGAAATAAAAAGGATCTCTCTGCTGCTGAAAAGCGTTAAGTAGTGCAATGCCTTGGATAAGGTATGAAAACATTAGATATTTCACAAAAACTTGAGTGATCATCATACTGTGAAGAGATTTGTGGCTGAAACAGAGCACAGACAGAGTTCATGCAGATAAAGGCATAATGAGGAAGGTTTCTGCCAGACAAATTCATTGGATTAAGAGAGCAGCTGCCAAAATACCATTACAAACCAGCAAACAGATATTTGAAGCTGCTGGTGCCTCTTGAATCCCTCGAACCTCAAGGTGTAGGATCCTTCAAAGGCTTGCTGTGGTGCATAAACCTACTATTCGGCCACCCCTAAACAGTGTTCACAAGTAGAAACGGTTGCAGTGGGCCCAGACATACATGAAAACTAATTTTCAAACAGACTTGTTTACTGATGAGTGTCGAGCAACCCTGGATGGTCCAGATGGATGGAGTAGTGGATGGTTGGTGGATGGCACCATGTCCCAACAAGGCTGTGACGTCAGCAAGGAGATGGAGGAGTCATGTTTTGGGCCGGAATCATGGAGAAACAGCTGGTAGGGCCCTTTAAGGTTCCTGAAGATGTGAAAATGACCTCTGCAAAGTATATACAGTTTCTGACTGACAACTTTCTTGACCATGGTATAAAAAGCAGAAACGTGCCTTCAGGAGCAAAATCCTCTTCATGCTGACAATGCACCATCTCATGCTGCAAAGAATACCTCTGAGTCATTGGCTGCTCTGGGCATAAAAGGAGATAAACTCATGGTGTGGCCACCATCTTCCCCTGACCTTAACCCTATAGAGAACCTTTGGAATATCATCAAGCAAAAGATCTATGCGGGTGGGAGGCAGTTCACATCAAAACAGCAGCTCTGGGAGGCTATTCTGACTTCATGCAAAAAAATACAAGCAGAAACTCTGCAAAAACGCACAAGTTCAATGGATGCAAGAATTGTGAAGGTGATATCAAAGGAGGGTCCTATGTCAACATGTAACTTGGCCTGTTAGGATGTTTTGGAGTTAAATAGCTTTTTTGTTCAGTGAATGTGACCTCCTAATGCTGCAAATTCCACAAATGAGCAGTTTCAGTTCTTTAAAACAGATCAAATGTTTAGAAATTCTACTGTGCCTAATAATTTTGAGCAGTGCATTTTGAGTTTTTATTCATTTTGGAGTTTAAACTATCATTGGGAGGTTTCTTCAATATAATTTGATGTATAATCTAACGGGTGAAGACTTTTATTAGACTGACTGTCACTTGCACCGAACATTTGGGAAAATCCGAGAAAAAAGAGATTTTTGTGTACTCACCATAAAATCTCTTTCTCTTAGCCTCTAATTGGGGGACACAGGACCATGGGTGTTATGCTGCTGTCCACTAGGAGGCGACACTATGCATAATCTGAAAAAGATTAACCGTGGCTCCTCCTCTGCAGTATACACCCCTGGACGGCGTCAGCCTTCTCCAGTTTTGTGCAAAAGCATTAGGTGGAACGTAACATGAATAACATAACCATGCCTGTAAGAAGGCAACTATGTATGAGCTCAAGAAAACAATATGAGAACTCAACAGTAACAACGGCCCAGAAAGGGCAACAGGGTGGGAGCTGTGTCCCCCAATTAGAGGCTAAGAGAAAGAGATTTTACGTTGAGTACACAAAAATCTCCTTTACTCTGTCGCCTCATTGGGGGACACAGGACCATGGGACGTCCCAAAGCAGTCCCTGGGTGGGAAGCAATGGACGACTATTGTGTAGACAGGCCCCTACACTTGGGGCACTGCCGCCTGCAGAACACATCTACCCAGGCTCGCATCCGCAGAGGACTGGGTATGAACTCTGTAGTGTTTAGTAAACGTATGCAGGATAGTCCAAGTGGCCGCCTTACACACTTGTTGTGCCGAAGCCTGGTGCCGAATGGCCCAGGAGGCCCCTACCGCCCGTGTAGAGTGTGCCGTAATACCGGCTGGAAGAGGAGAATTCTTAAGGCGGTAGGCCTCTTGTATGGTGGATTTGATCCACCTGGCAAGGGTAGCTTTGGAAGCTGGCAGACCCTTGCGGCCGCCTTCCGGAAGAAGGAAAAGAGAATCAGACCTCCGGAAGGACGCAGTCCGAGACACATATATATATGCAATGCCCGGACAATGTCAAGCGTATGCAGAGCCTTCTCCACTCTATGAACCGGGACCGGACAAAGGGAAGGCAGAGTAATGTCCTCATTGAGGTGGAAGTTGGACACAACCTTCGGAAGGAAGAGACCGTACGGAGGACTACCTTGTCCTGGTGAAAAAGCCAGAAATGGCCGTCTGCAGGAGAGTGCTGTCAGTTCAGACACCCTGCGTAGCAAGGTGATTGCCACCAGGAAAAAAACACCTTCTGGGATAGAAGGCAGAGTGGGACCTCCTTAAGGGGTTTGAAGGGTGGTTCCTGCAATGCTGTCAGGACCAGGTTGAGGTCCCACGTTTCTAGTGGTCTTCTGTAGGGGGGAACCAATCGGGAAACCCCCTGAAGGAATGTCCTTACTTGCGGCTTGGTAGCAATGCGCCTTTGAAAAAAACACTGAGACGGCTGACACCTGACTCTTAAGCGAGCCCAGAGACAGCCTGGCCTCCAGACCCGATTGGAGAAAACCAAGTAGTTTGGGGAGGGAATAAGGGAATGGGGTCTGGCCACAAGATTCGCACCAGGTAAAGAAAGCTTTCCAGGTACGGTAATAGATCTTGGCAGAGGCTGGCTTCCGTGCCCTGATCATGGTCCTAATGACGTCCGTCGAGAGCCCTGCCTGGGTTAGAACCCAGGTTTCAAGGGCCACACCGTCAAATTGAGGGCCCCTGAGTTCTGGTAGTAGAACGGGCCTTGTGATAGAAGATCCAGGCGGTCGGGGAGGTGCCAGGGGGCATCTGCTGTAAGTTGTACGATGTCGGCGTACCATGTACGTCTGGGCCAGTCCGGGGTGATTAGGATGGTTGGAACTCCCTCTTGCTTGATCTTCCTCACCACTCTGGATATCAGGGGGAGAGGTGGAAAAATGTACAGAAGCTGGAACTGGGTCCAGTCCTGAACCAGAGCATCTGCTCCGAGCGACTGCGGATCGTGTGTTCTGGCCATGAAGTTGGAGACCTTGGCATTTAAGTGGGATGCCATTAGGTCCACATCTGGGGTCCCCCAGCGATGGCAGATCTGGCGAAAAATTTTGGGATGGAGAGACCACTCTCCCGAGTCTATTCCTTGTCGGCTGAGGAAGTCTGCTTCCCAGTTGTCAACACTTGGAATGTGGACCGCCGAGAGAACCGACCCAGTGGAGGATGTGTGACACTTCTCGCATCGTCTGGGTACTGCGGGACCCCCTTGGTGATTCACATATGCCACAGCTGTGGCATTGTCCGACTGTATTCTGATGTGAGGCTGCCAGTAAGTGATGGAAGGCCCTCATTGCCAGGAGGATGGCACGAATTTCCAGGATGTTGATGGGCATGGTCGCTTCCACTGGGGACCACTTACCCTGTGTAGGTGCACCGCACCCCAACCCGTCAGGCTCGCATCGGTGGTCAGAGCCTTCCATTGACCTGTGAGAAAGGATTTTCCCTTTGCTAGGGAGGTTGGCTTGAGCCACCAGTGCAGGGACCTCCTGGTTGACGTTAGCTGGAACTCCCTGTCGAGAGAAAAAGGATTCCTGTCCCAGGACATGAGAATGGCTAGTTGGAGAGGCCTGAGGTGAGACTGGGCAAATGGGACCGCTTCTATTGCAGCTCCTATCCTGCCGAGGACTCTCATGGCAAACCGGAGAGATCGAGGGGGTTTGCGGAGGAGGGTGCAAACTCCTAGGCGGAGAGCCAGTGCCTTGTCCTTGGGAAGGAGCACTAGACTCCTGGAGGTGTTGAATAGCATTCCCAGGAAGGTCAAAGACGGAGTCGGGGATGGTGATGGCTTTCGTAGGTTGACTAACCAGCCAATGCGACTCAAGAGTGTCGGTTGTGATTGAGACGCTGAGGTTGACTAACCCGTGTCGGTTGTGATTGAGACGCTGAGCTCGCAGTCCTTGAATTAGGGAGCCTTGATGAGTAGATCGTCCAGGTATGGAACGACTACTATGCCTCTGTAGTGCAGGACGTCCATGGTGGCTGCCGTGACTTTGGTAAACTCTCTGGGAGATGTGGCAAGTCCGAACGGGAGAGCCACGAACTGGTAGTGGTCCTGGTTGATTGCGAACCTGAGAAATCTCTGATGGGCGGGTGCAATAGGTATATGCAGGTATGCGTCTTGTATGTCTATGGAGGCGAGATATTCTCCTTTCTCCATGGACGCAATAATGGACCGAAGGGACTCCATGCGGAAGTGACGGACCCGTACATATTTGTTGAGCTGTTTTAGGTCCAGTATGGGCCGTACGCTGCCTCATTTCTTGGGGACTACGAATAGATTGGAGTAGAACCCTCGGAAGAGCTCGGCCGTGGAGACCGGTACTATGACTCCTGCTTGAAGAAGCGAGGAGACCGCTTGGTGGAAGGCACGAGCCTTGGCTGGTGGTTTTGGGGGGGACAGAGAGGAAGAATCGGTCCGGTGGGTTGGAGGTGAACTTTATCTTGCATCCGGAAGACACTAGTTCCCTGACCCACCTGTCTTCTGTAGTAGGCAGCCAGACTTGATGAAAGATCAAAAGTTGGCCGCCTACCGGTGTGGTGTCTTCCGGAGTCCGTGAGTCATGATGAGGAGAAAGTCTGAGATCTTCCTCCTCTGGGCTTAGACTGGCCTGCTTTTGACTGCCAGGTCTTGTCCGACCTTTGCGTCGATCGTGAGTTGTCCGTGCGTGGGGAACAGTTACGATTTTGTGCTGGACGCGAGATGGACCAGCCCGAGGAGTTCTGAAAGGATCGGAATCGAGTTTGGTTACGCTTCTTGTAAGTCTGTTTAGGTTTCAGTTGGGGAAGAGAGGTACTCTTACCCCCGGTGGCGTTGGATATCATCGTGTGCAACTGTTCACCGAAAAGTCGCCCACTGAGGTAGGGAAGGTGCGTGAGGGACTTCTTTGAGGCTGCGTCCGCTTTCCATTCCCGCAGCCAGAGGATACGCCGAATTGTGATGGCGTTTGATGCTAACCCCGCTACACCCCTTGCTGAATCCAGAGCTGCATAAAGCATGTAATCTGCTACAACTGCTATTTGAACCGCTTGGTCCGACAGCTCATGAGTGGATGCTTGGAGGCCAGCTTGTACATTTTTGGCCCAGGCCAGAATGGCCTTGGCAGCCCAAACTAAAGCGAACGCGGGAGCCAGGGATGACCCTGCAGCCTCGAAAATTGAACGAGCCATGCGTTCTACCTGCCGGTCTGCTGCGTCCCTGAGGGTTGAGCTATCTGGCAGTGAAAGGAGGGACTGTGCTGCTAGCCTAGAGACTGGGGAGTCCACTTCAGGTGGATCTGTCCATTCCATGGTGTCCTTCTGTGAGAAGGGGTACCTTGCCACCAGATATTTGCGATTAGCAAATTTTTTCTCAGGCTGTGAGAGTTGCTTTTTAAGGATCGCCTTGAACTCTGGGTGGTTAGAGAAAACCTTAGGCTGGAAGAGATTATGTCCTCAACTAGCGCTGTATTGCTAGGGGGGATTGGGATCAGGGACCCCTCCGTTTCCTTGTCTGAGTCGGAGTCACAGATGCCTTCCGACTCCTGTGTATCACTGAGGCGTCCCCTGCTGTGTGAGCTGGGGCGGAGGCCTTCTCTGGTTGGGGACTGCGGAGATCTGCATTGTCTGCCTCTGGAAGGGGACGGTCTAGATGACCTGGAACTACGGTGTCTCTCCCTAGAAGGGGATGACCGTGTGCTATGGGATAACGCAGATGGACTTGACCTATGGGTCCGCTTGCATCCTGACCTAGACGTGAATGTGCCAAGGTCCTCTTGAGTCAACCTCTCCCTTTGCTAGGTAACGGTCGTAGCTGAGGCATGACTCTGCAGAGCCTGAAGCAATGTGGAGGTTATCTATAGACTGCATCATAGATAGCGACATCTGAGTGACCCATTCCTTTGTGGTATTAGACACCGAAGCATTGGCAGGGGCTTCTTGGGGCTCTGACACAGTAGTCTGGATGCAGTCTTGGCAGTGCGGGTACGTGCTGCCACTGGGGAGAGCAGTCCTGCCGGCTGTGCAGAATGCATAATAGCAGTCCTGCCTGGTTCTCTTGGACGTTGAGCCCGGCATAGTGCACAGAGTGCAGAAGGGCTGGCTATGCAGAGGACCCTACAGGGGTGGCTATGCAGAGGAACCTATAGTGGAGCCTTATAGGGAATATGGATTCACAGCCGAGTAAAAAACCCAGCTGTGATCTTACCCCACCAGTTTGCCCCTAGGTCCAGCGCCGAAGATCCATAGTCCTGTGCCCCCTGGTGATTGGCTCGCCTGGTCCTGCTGACCGGGAGATGCAGGGTTAATCGTTATACTGCAGCAGAAATGGCTGCCGAGAAGAAGAAGAAGAGGGAGAAGGGGGCGGAGAGCTAAAAAAGGCGGCAGGGCTGTGTAAAAAACATGCCCTTTCTGTCTCGATCTGCCCCCTCTATGACACTTCAGCTAGGCCGAAGCCGCAGCCTAAATTAGATGTCTGATGCCCAGAAAGGCTCCAGGCAAGTGCGAAAGTCCGGGAGGGGGTCAGATCTGAACCGGACCCCCCACGGATTTAAAAGCAGGATAGCGGTGGGGCTATAAGCGGAAGGGGGCCCTGTGAAGGGTCCCCCTGAGGCACTATAGAGCTGGTGCTGCTGCAAAGACAGGGGTGCAGGGAGCCCTGTGTCTCTATTGTGCAATGCCTGCACTCCCCCCGGCCCCGACAGGAGCCTGCAGTTGGGCTCAGTCCCTGGATGTAGCCGCAGTGGGCTGGCCCATGCTGGGAGCTGGAGAGCGCTGCCTGTACAGGCCCTACCTGAGGCGTCTCAACCTAATGCCCCTAGAAGGGGATTAGGGAGGGTGCTGCTGTCGCCATTAGGGGGCTTTATCCTCGCCTCGACCTCAACCCAGAAACCAAAAGGAATTGGGGAACGAGGGGGGTCTCGACTTTGAACCAGCACCCGAGGGACTGGGGAAGGAGCGACATGGGGAATAGCCATCTCTACTTCAACCGGGCACCCCGTAATAGGGGGCCGAGGAAGCAGCCATGCCGGGAGTCTCACAGGAGACCCACTTTTCATCATCTGTAATCCCGTCGGGAAAAAAAGGAGTAAAAAATTTTTTAGGTGTGCCTCTTATGCGACACTAAGCAAAAACTGGAGAAGGCTGACGCCGTCCAGGGGTGATACTGCAAATGAGGAGCCACGGTTAATCTTTTTCAGATTATGCATAGTGTCGCCTCCTAGTGGACAGCAGCATAACACCCATGGTCCTGTGTCCCCCAATGAGGCGACAGAGTAAATATAATTTGCATAATAATTTGGAACATGGTGTACTCACTCATCCTCTCTACACACAGAACTCACCAAAACTCCCAGTCCCCCTAGTTTTCTCCCCTGTAACACCTGATCCTCATAGACTACTCTGTAACTCCCGGTCCTCGCAGTTTTCTCTCCTGTGATCTCTGATCCTCAGTCTTTTCTCCTGCCTGTAACCGACCGTACTTGCAGACTTTTCTCCAGTAACCCCCTGTCCTAGCAGTCTTTTCTCCTGTAACCCCCGGTCCCCGCAGTCTTCTCTCTTGTCTTGTGACCCCCGGTCCCAGCAGTCTTCTCTTCTGTAACCCCTGGTCTCCGCAGTCTTCTGTCCTGTAACCGCAGGTCCCCGCAGTCTTCTCTCCTGTAAACCCCGACCCCGCAGTCTTCTCTCTTGTCTTGTAACCCCCGGTCCCTGCAGTCTTCTCTCCTGTAACCCCCGGTCCCTGCAGTCTTCTCCCTTGTCTTGTGACCCCTGGTCTCCGCAGTCTTCTCTCCTGTGACCCCCGGTCCCCGCAGTCTTCTCTCCTGTAACCCCCGGTCCCTGCAGTCTTCTCTCCTGTAACCCCCGACCCCACAGTCTTCTCTCGTCTTGTGACCCCTGGTCTCCGCAGTCTTCTCTCCTGTAACCCCCGGTCCCCGCAGTCTTCTCCTGTAACCCCCGGTCCCCGCAGTCTTCTCTCCTGTGACCCCCGGTCCCCGCAGTCTTCTCTCCTGTAACCCCCGACCCCGCAGTCTTCTCTCGTCTTGTGACCCCTGGTCTCCCCAGTCTTCTCTCCTTTAACCCTCGGTCCCTGCAGTCTTCTCTCTTGTCTTGTGACCCCTGGTCTCCGCAGTCTTCTCTCCTGTAACCCCCGACCCCTCAGTCTTCTCTCGTCTTGTGACCCCTGGTCTCCGCAGTCTTCTCTCCTGTGACCCCCGCAGTCTTCTCTCCTCTAACCCTCGGTCCCCACAGTCTTCTCTCCTGTAACCCCCGGTCCCCACAGTCTTCTCTCCTGTAACCCCCGACCCCGCAGTCTTCTCTCCTGTAACCCCCGACCCCGCAGTCTTCTCTCCTGTAACCCCCGACCCCGCAGTCTTCTCTCTTGTCTTGTGACCCCCGGTCCCTGCAGTCTTCTCTCCTGTAACCCCCGTCTCACAGTCTTCTCTCCTGTTATCCCGGTCCCCGCAGTCTTCTCCCTTGTCTTGTGACCCCTGGTCTCACAGTCTTCACTCCTGTAACCCCCGACCCCGCAGTCCTCTCGTCTTGTGACCCCCGGTCCTTGCAGTCTTCTCTCCTGTAATCCCTGGTCTCCGCAGTCTTCTCTCCTGTAACCCCCCGTCTCACAGTCTTCTCTCCTGTTATCCCGGTCCCCGCAGTCTTCTCCCTTGTCTTGTGACCCCTGGTCTCACAGTCTTCTCTCCTGTGACCCCCGGTCCCCGCAGTCTTCTCTCCTGTAACCCCCGGTCCCTACAGTCTTCTCTCCTGTAACCCCCGACCCCACAGTCTTCTCTCGTCTTGTGACCCCTGGTCTCCGCAGTCTTCTCTCCTGTAACCCCCGGTCCCCGCAGTCTTCTCCTGTAACCCCTGGTCCCCGCAGTCTTCTCTCCTGTGACCCCCGGTCCCCGCAGTCTTCTCTCCTGTAACCCCCGACCCCGCAGTCTTCTCTCGTCTTGTGACCCCTGGTCTCCCCAGTCTTCTCTCCTTTAACCCTCGGTCCCTGCAGTCTTCTCTCTTGTCTTGTGACCCCTGGTCTCCGCAGTCTTCTCTCCTGTAACCCCCGACCCCTCAGTCTTCTCTCGTCTTGTGACCCCTGGTCTCCGCAGTCTTCTCTCCTGTGACCCCCGCAGTCTTCTCTCCTCTAACCCTCGGTCCCCACAGTCTTCTCTCCTGTAACCCCCGGTCCCCACAGTCTTCTCTCCTGTAACCCCCGACCCCGCAGTCTTCTCTCCTGTAACCCCCGACCCCGCAGTCTTCTCTCCTGTAACCCCCGACCCCGCAGTCTTCTCTCTTGTCTTGTGACCCCCGGTCCCTGCAGTCTTCTCTCCTGTAACCCCCGTCTCACAGTCTTCTCTCCTGTTATCCCGGTCCCCGCAGTCTTCTCCCTTGTCTTGTGACCCCTGGTCTCACAGTCTTCACTCCTGTAACCCCCGACCCCGCAGTCCTCTCTTGTCTTGTGACCCCCGGTCCTTGCAGTCTTCTCTCCTGTAACCCCTGGTCTCCGCAGTCTTCTCTCCTGTAACCCCCTGTCTCACAGTCTTCTCTCCTGTTATCCCAGTCCCCGCAGTCTTCTCCCTTGTCTTGTGACCCCTGGTCTCACAGTCTTCTCTCCTGTGACCCCCGGTCCCCGCAGTCTTCTCTCCTGTAACCCCCGGTCCCTACAGTCTTCTCTCCTGTAACCCCGACCCCGCAGTCTTCTCTCGTCTTGTGACCCCTGGTCTCCGCAGTCTTCTCTCCTGTAACCCCCGGTCCCCACAGTCTTCTCCTGTAACCCCCGGTCCCCGCAGTCTTCTCTCCTGTGACCCCCGGTCCCCGCAGTCTTCTCTCCTGTAACCCCTGACCCCGCAGTCTTCTCTCGTCTTGTGACCCCTGGTCTCCGCAGTCTTCTCTCCTTTAACCCCCGGTCCCTGCAGTCTTCTCTCTTGTCTTGTGACCCCTGGTCTCCGCAGTCTTCTCTCCTGTAACCCCCGACCCCTCAGTCTTCTCTCGTCTTGTGACCCCTGGTCTCCTCTGTCTTCTCTCCTGTGACCCCCGCAGTCTTCTCTCCTTTAACCCTCGGTCCCCACAGTCTGCAACCCCCGGCCCCCACAGTCTTCTCTCCTGTAACCCCCGACCCCGCAGTCTTCTCTCTTGTCTTGTGACCCCCGGTCCCCGCTGTCTTCTCTCTTGTCTTGTGAACCCCAGTCTCCGCAGTATTCTCTCCTGTAACCCCGGGTCCCAGCAGTCTTCTCTCCTGTAACCCCCGACCTTGCAGTCTTCTCTCTTGTCTTGTGACCCCTGGTCCCCGCAGTCTTCTCTCTTGTCTTGTGACCCCCGGTCCCCGCAGTCTTCTCTCTTGTCTTGTGACCCCCGGTCCCCGCAGTCCTCTCTCGTCTTGTGACCCCTGGTCTCCGCAGTCTTCTCTCCTGTTTTCCCCGGTCCCTGCAGTCTTCTCTCTTGTCTTGTGACCCCTGGTCACCGCAGTCTTCTCTCCTCTGACCCCCGGTCCCCGCAGTCTTCTCTCCTGTAACCCCGGTCTCAGTCTTCTCTCCTGTTATCCCGGTCCCCGCAGTCTTTTCTCTTGTCTTGTGACCCCTGGTCTTACAGTCTTCTCTCCTGTAACCCCCGGTCCCTGCAGTCTTCTCTCTTGTCTTGTGACCCCCGGTCCCCGCAGTCTTCTCTCCTGTGACCCCCGCAGTCTTCTTTCCTGTAACCCCCGGTCCCCACAGTCTTCTCTCCTGTAACCCCCGGTCTCCGTAGTCTTATCCCGTTTTCCCCCGGTCTCGGCAGTCTTCTCTCTTGTTTCCCCCCAGTCTTTTCTCCTGTTTCCCCCCGGTCCCCGCACTTCTCTCCTGTTTCCCCCCCGGTCCCCACAGTCTTCTCTCCTGTTTTCCCCCGGTCCCCACAGTCTTCTCTCCTGTTTCCCCCCGGTCCCTGCAGTCTTCTCTCCTGTTTCCCCCCCGGTCCCCACAGTCTTCTCTCCTGTTTCCCCCCCGGTCCCCACAGTCTTCTCTCCTGTTTCCCCCCCGGTCCCCACAGTCTTCTCTCCTGTTTCCCCCCGGTCCCCGCAGTCTTCTCTCCTGTTTCCCCCCGGTCCCCGCAGTCTTCTCTCCTGCTTCCTCCCGGTCCCCGCGGTCTTTCCTCCTGTTTCCCCCGGTCCCCGCACTTCTCTCCTGTTTCCCCCCGGTCCCCGCACTTCTCTCCTGTTTCCCCCCGGTCCCCGCACTTCTCTCTTATTTCCCCCCAGTCCCCACAGTCTGCTCTCCTGTTTCCCCCCCGGTCCCCGCACTTCTCTCCTGTTACCCCCCCCCCCCCCCCGGTCCCCGCACTTCTCTCCTGTTTCCCCTCGGTCCCCGCACTTCTCTCCTGTTTCCCCCCTGTCCCCGCAGTCTTCTCTCCTGTTTCCCCCGGTCCCCGCAGTCTTCTCTCCTGTGACCCCCGCAGTCTTCTTTCCTGTAACCCCCGGTCCCCACAGTCTTCTCTCCTGTAACCCCCGGTCTCCGTAGTCTTATCCCGTTTTCCCCCGGTCTCGGCAGTCTTCTCTCTTGTTTCCCCCCAGTCTTTTCTCCTGTTTCCCCCCGGTCCCCGCACTTCTCTCCTGTTTCCCCCCCGGTCCCCACAGTCTTCTCTCCTGTTTTCCCCCGGTCCCCACAGTCTTCTCTCCTGTTTCCCCCCGGCCCTGCAGTCTTCTCTCCTGTTTCCCCCCCGGTCCCCACAGTCTTCTCTCCTGTTTCCCCCCGGTCCCCGCAGTCTTCTCTCCTGTTTCCCCCCGGTCCCCGCAGTCTTCTCTCCTGTTTCCCCCCAGTCCCCGCAGTCTTCTCTCCTGCTTCCTCCCGGTCCCCGCGGTCTTTCCTCCTGTTTCCCCCCGGTCCCCGCACTTCTCTCCTGTTTCCCCCCCGGTCCCCACAGTCTTCTCTCCTGTTTCCCCCCCGGTCCCCACAGTCTTCTCTCCTGTTTCCCCCCGGTCCCCGCAGTCTTCTCTCCTGTTTCCCCCCGGTCCCCGCAGTCTTCTCTCCTGCTTCCTCCCGGTCCCCGCGGTCTTTCCTCCTGTTTCCCCCGGTCCCCGCACTTCTCTCCTGTTTCCCCCCGGTCCCCGCACTTCTCTCCTGTTTCCCCCCGGTCCCCGCACTTCTCTCTTATTTCCCCCCGGTCCCCACAGTCTTCTCTCCTGTTTCCCCCCGGTCCCCGCACTTCTCTCCTGTTACCCCCCCCCCCGGTCCCCGCACTTCTCTCCGGTTTCCCCTCGGTCCCCGCACTTCTCTCCTGTTTCCCCCCTGTCCCCGCAGTCTTCTCTCCTGTTTCCCCCGGTCCCCGCACTTCTCTCCTGTTTCCCCTCGGTCCCCGCACTTCTCTCCTGTTTCCCCCCGGTCCCCGCAGTCTTCTCTCCTGTTTCCCCCCGGTCCCCGCAGTCTTCTCTCCTGTTTCCCCCGGTCCCCGCACTTCTCTCCTGTTTCCCCTCGGTCCCCGCACTTCTCTCCTGTTTCCCCCCGGTCCCCGCAGTCTTCTCTCCTGTTTCCCCCCGGTCCCCGCAGTCTTCTCTCCTGTTTCCCCCCAGTCCCCGCAGTCTTCTCTCCTGTTTCCCCCCGGTCCCCACAGTCTTCTCTCCTGTTTCCCCCCGGTCCCCACAGTCTTCTCTCCTGTTTCCCCCCGGTCCCCACAGTCTTCTCTCCTGTTTCCCCCCGGTCTCCGCAGTCTTTTCTCCTGTTTCCCCCGGTCCCCGCACTTCTCTCCTGTTTCCCCCCGGTCCCCGCACTTCTCTCCTGTTTCCCCCAGTCCCCGCACTTCTCTCCTGTTTCCCCCCGGTCCCCGCACTTCTCTCCTGTTTCCCCCCGGTACCCCCACTTCTCTCCTGTAACCCCTGACCCCGCAGTCTTCTCTCCTGTTTCCCCCCGGTCCCCGCAGTCTTCTCTCCTGTTTCCCCCGGTCCCCGCAGTCTTCTCTCCTGTTTCCCCCCCGGTCCCCGCAGTCTTCTCTCCTGTTTCCCCCGGTCCCCGCAGTCTTCTCTCCTGTTTCCCCCCCGGTCCCCGCAGTCTTCTCTCCTGTTTCCCCCGGTCCCCGCACTTCTCTCCTTTGACCCCCGGCCACAGTCTTCTCTCCTGTTCCCCCGGTCCCCGCAGTCTTCTCTCCTGTTTCCCCTGGTCCCCGCACTTCTCTCCTGTTTCCCCCCGGTCCCCGCACTTCTCTCCTGTTTCCCCCCGGTCCCCGCACTTCTCTCCTGTTTCCCCCGGTCCCCGCACTTCTCTCCTGTTTCCCCCGGTCCCCGCAGTCTTCTCTCCTGTTTCCCCCGGTCCCCGCAGTCTTCTCTCCTGTTTCCCCCGGTCCCCGCAGTCTTCTCTCCTGTTTCCCCCCGGTCCCCACAGTCTGCTCTCCTGTTTCCCCCGGTCCCCGCACTTCTCTCCTGTTCCCCCGGTCCCCGCACTTCTCTCCTGTTTCCCCCGGTCCCCGCAGTCTTCTCTCCTGTTTCCCCCCGGTCCCCACAGTCTGCTCTCCTGTTTCCCCCCGGTCCCCACAGTCTGCTCTCCTGTTTCCCCCGGTCCCCGCACTTCTCTCCTGTTCCCCCGGTCCCCGCAGTCTTCTCTCCTGTTTCCCCCCGGTCCCCGCACTTCTCTCCTGTTTCCCCCCCCCCGGTCCCCGCACTTCTCTCCTGTTTCCCCCGGTCCCCGCACTTCTCTCCTGTTCCCCCCGGTCCCCGCACTTCTCTCCTGTTTCCCCCCGGTCCCCGCACTTCTCTCCTGTTTCCCCCCCCCCCGGTCCCCGCACTTCTGTCCTGTTTCCCCCCGGTCCCCACACTTCTCTCCTGTTTCCCCCCGGTCCCCGCACTTCTCTCCCTTTCCCCCCCGGTCCCCGCACTTCTCTCCTGTTTCCCCCCGGTCCCCACACTTCTCTCCTGTTTCCCCACGGTCCCCACACTTCTCTCCTGTTTCCCCCCGGTCCCCGCACTTCTCTCCCTTTCCCCCCGGTCCCAGCACTTCTCTCCTGTTTCCCCCCGGTCCCCACACTTCTCTCCTGTTTCCCCCCGGTCCCCACACTTCTCTCCTGTTTCCCCCCGGTCCCCACACTTCTCTCCTGTTTCCCCACGGTCCCCACACTTCTCTCCTGTTTCCCCCCCGGTCCCCGCACTTCTCTCCCTTTCCCCCCGGTCCCAGCACTTCTCTCCTGTTTCCCCCCGGTCCCCACACTTCTCTCCTGTTTCCCCCCGGTCCCCACACTTCTCTCCTGTTTCCCCCCGGTCCCCGCACTTCTCTCCCTTTCCCCCCGGTCCCCGCACTTCTCTCCTGTTTCTCCCCGGTCCCCGCACTTCTCTCCTGTAACCCCTGACCCCGCAGTCTTCTCTCCCTTTCCCCCCGGTCCCCGCACTTCTCTCCTGTTTCCCCTCGGTCCCCACACTTCTCTCCTGTTTCTCCCCGGTCCCCGCACTTCTCTCCTGTTTCCCCCCGGTCCCCGCAGTCTTCTCTCCTGTTTCCCCCGGTCCCCGCACTTCTCTCCTGTTCCCCCCGGTCTCCGTAGTCCTCAGCCTACTCCTCAGTGTCTGACAGCCGCGGACATCCCCCTCCCCCTCAGTGACAGTCGCGGCCACGCCCCCGCCCCACAATGCAATGCGCGCTGGACATGGCGGCGGTGTGAGCTGTGTGTTCGGGGCCTGCACACTGGTAGGAGCCGAACATGGCGCTCCCCTCGCAGCGACCTCTGGAGTAAGGGCCACAGAAGGCAGCGCATCCCTGCCGGGGCCTCCGGGCGCCACTCTGCGCAGGGACCTCAGGTAGGTGACCCCCGCGTCCTTCGGGGTCCGGGGCCTGGACTGTGTGAGGAGAGGGTCGGCCCGGAGCGGTGTCACTGTGTCGGGTGTGTGACAGCAGAAGACTGCGAGGACTGCAGCAGAGCGGGGTGCGCTCCGAGTGTGGCAGGGGGTGTGTCTATGACGTTACCATGTTTACATTCCTTCTGTGACGTCACCGGTGATGTGACAGGTGCTGCCTGCTCTGCACTGTCTGCACTATGCTCTGCGTTGTCTTCAGTGCACTGTGTTCTGCGCTGTCTGCAGTGTGCTCTGCGCTGTCTGCAGTGTGCTCTGCGCTGTCTGCAGTGTGCTCTGCGCTGTCTGCAGTGTGCTCTGCGCTGTCTGCAGTGTGCTCTGCGCTGTCTGCAGTGTGCCCTGCGCTGTCTGCAGTGTGCCCTGCGCTGTCTGCAGTGTGCCCTGCGCTGTCTGCAGTGTGCCCTGCGCTGTCTGCAGTGTGCCCTGCGCTGTCTGCAGTGTGCCCTGCGCTGTCTGCAGTGTGCTCTGCGCTGTCTGCAGTGTGCTCTGCGCTGTCTGCACTGTGCTCTGCGCTGTCTGCACTGTGCTCTGCGCTGTCTGCACTGTGCTCTGCGCTGTCTGCACTGTGCTCTGCGCTGTCTGCACTGTGCTCTGCGCTGTCTGCACTGTGCTCTGCGCTGTCTGCACTGTGCTCTGCGCTGTCTGCACTGTGCTCTGCGCTGTCTGCACTGTGCTCTGCGCTGTCTGCACTGTGCTCTGCGCTGTCTGCACTGTGCTCTGCGCTGTCTGCACTGTGCTCTGCGCTGTCTGCACTGTGCCCTGCGCTGTCTGCACTGTGCGCTGTCTGCACTGTGCGCTGTCTGCACTGTGCGCTGTCTGCACTGTGCGCTGTCTGCACTGTGCGCTGTCTGCACTGTGCCCTGTCTGCACTGTGCCCTGTCTGCACTGTGCCCTGCGCTGTCTGCACTGTGCCCTGCGCTGTCTGCACTGTGCCCTGCGCTGTCTGCACTGTGCCCTGCGCTGTCTGCACTGTGCCCTGCGCTGTCTGCACTGTGCCCTGCGCTGTCTGCACTGTGCCCTGCGCTGTCTGCACTGTGCCCTGCGCTGTCTGCACTGTGCCCTGCGCTGTCTGCACTGTTCTCTGGCTACTTGTTCTCCTTTATGGCCTCCACGTTGATCTCCTGTACATTTTCTAGGCTGCTCCAGTATGTGGCTGTCTTGTGCACCGCCTCTTACAACTCTTATAAGTTGAGGATTGCACCCCTGACATGTAGGATGGGGAATAATGTGCTGATTTTGCCAGGGGTTTTGCCAACTAGGAGACCCTAAGATCGGGACTCTCCAACCACGGCTGCTGAGTTCCAAATATTGGAATCGCTGGCGGTCCCGTCTGTCGGACCCCCAGCGGTCAGCAAGCTGTTCCTTTTTGTACTCATAGCAATCATCTTTTTTGTAGAGGTGGGGTGGAAATACATTTCCAGGAGTAATAACAGATGAATGTCTTGACTCAAGAGTTATAAGGAAAGATTTTCCAGAAATAGCCCCGTTAACAATTTGGGGTGGAGGTGTCCCTGAACATATTGATATTGTCCAATCAAAGATGACCCATAACTGACATAGAAAGGCACGGCACCACCCAGTTGTCAATTTATTCAGACATCTCCAGGAAAATAGCCAAGTCACGGCCCAATGCAGAATTCTCTCTATGACCACAGAGAGTGAAAATCGGGTCCCACGCTCTAAAAACAGAAGACTGTAATGTAATCCTAATTGAGATTGTTGGGTTCATACCAACTTCATGGTTTTCGGAACCAAGAGAGGGATGTCTGATCTGTTCTCATCATCTTTCTTGCACATCCTCATATTTGCGTGGAGTTATACTTGGTGCTTAGGATCTGTATTGCACTGACAATTTTTTAAAAATTTTGTTTATGAATATAACTATTTTCTTCCTGACCATAGTTATTGTTATGGCACTTGTGCAACATTGCACTTTATGTGGACGGATCTGACCATTTTTGATTGATGATTCTGTATTATTGGGATCATGGTGGTTATTAGGTTTGATCCATGCTTGTGAGTGTCACAGAGCTGCGACACATGCAGTGCCGAACAGCTGATTATCAGGAGCGCTCCAGGTTACCGAGGCAGCTATTCGGGAAGCGCTATAACTATTCGGATAAACAGTTATCCGAAGGTATTCGATCAACCCTAGTGGTTATCTATTTAGTGTCCTTGTCTGTTGTGATAGAGCATCCTGTAAATATTATGCACATTTGTGTACTTTTATGTTTTTAAACCTGGTTTTTGTGGCAATAAAATTGTTAATTTATTCTGAAATCCTCGCCATTTTTATCACATTTTTTTCCCTCTTCGTGTATTATGTATTTTTGATTCGATGCGTACGGTTTTAGTGCATTTTCTATGGTTTGCAAGACCCAATTTTTTTTTTCTTACCTTGGATGGAAATGATGTTCAGAGTGGGAATTGCACAGCTCTGTGTAGTTATTCACGTCTCATTCACTTCATAAGAAGCTGAGCAGCGTTATCCGTGAATGGCAGCTAGGGATGGTGCTCCTGCTGCCCTGTAAACAGCTAATTGATGGCGTGCCGGGTGTCGAACCCATATGATCTGATAATGATGACCTGTTCTTAAACTAAGTAATCATTAGACAAGTCCGGATAATCACCTTGATAAGTCTTCTTCATCCCCCACCGCCTCCCTCTCCCAGGCTCACACAGATCCTGCAGCTCCATCCCCCTCCTCTGTTTACTGATTATTAACATTAGAAGAACTTTCCTTTTAGCCACATTCTGATGAATATTGCAGGCAATAACAAATCAATCATAGAAATGTCTCCTCGCTATTTGCTGTCTTTTAAAGTTGATTGCAGAACGCTAGCACTGTTGATAAATTTGACAAGCGGGCGTGGTCACACCCCATCCTGGCTCCACCCATTATGCCGAGGCTGATTCTAACTGGTGTGAAACCACCAAAAGTTGCAATTTTTTTTTTTGTGCAACTCTGTGTTGTGCAGACATTTTGCAACTTTATAAAGCTTTTATGACACTTTTCTGGCAGAAAAGCTATAATGAATTTGGCCCAAACAGGAAGTGAAAATAAAAATTCTATTAAACTAGCCTTCTTCACCCCAGGTTCTGCCAGGTTCCTCTTTGCAAAAATCTGGTTTCTGTGGCCAACAACGTCCTAGGAATCTTCATTGAGTTTATCAGCAGCCAAGTGTTTGGGATTGTGTATTCTTCATTGCAGAGGAATGTTTGGCAGTGGGGACAAGGCTGCCGTCATACAACACAATTGTGTAATCATAAATTAATTTAAAAAAAAAAGAATCTCTGATTGACTCCAGACCAGTTATGGATCTATACGAGTATTGGCTCCATGCTGCCCCTTGACGATTGGAGGGTCAATAAAGGCTCCGTTCGTTCTCGCTCCATATTTACTCTGCTGCAGCCATAAACGTTTTGATGGCCATCTGTGACAGCAGCGGCCGTCATATTAAAGGGGTTGTCAAGGCAGAATCTATTGATAACTTGTCCTCGGGTTGGCTGTCATACGTTTGGAAGTGTTGGCACCCTTGAAATTGTTTCAGACAAAGAAGTATTTCTCCCAGAAAATTGTTACAATTACACGTTTTGTTTTACACATGTTTATTTCTTTTGTGTGTATTGAGATATCACAAAAAACAAAGAAACAAAAAGACTAATTGGACAAACGATAATTTCATACACAACCCCAAAAATGGGCCGGACAAAATAGTTGGCACCCTCAACTTAATATTTGGTTCACACTCTCTGGAATAGATAACTGCAATCAATCGCTTCCAATAACCATTAACGAGCTTCTTACATCTCTCAGCTGGAATCTTGGACGACTCTTCTTTTGCAAACTGCTCCAGGTCTCTCATATGTGAAGGTGCCTTCTCCCAACAGCAATCTTAAAAGAGTTCTCCTGGGACATAAAAAAATATCATAGTGCTCCTACCATCATAGACTATTAGGATAACATGAATAGTGCTGTTTTCCATCCTCACAGTAGCTGTAATTCTGGAGCTGCTCCTCGGTGCTCCCTCTCCCTTATGGGACGTTACGTCACACATCGGGGGCGTGGCCTGCTAGCAGAGCTCCGCCCCTTTATACTATCTGCCTGTATTCAGCTTGATATCAGGGGGCGTGTTGTGGGTGTGGCCTGCGCCCCACTGCTAGCAGCAGCCAGCCCCCTGATAATATCTCCTTCCGTGCAGTCCTAGATCATGGAGCAGGCCACACCCCTGGATCTAGAACTAAATACAAGCGGATATTATCAGGGAACTGGCAGTAGCAGGCCAGCCCCCTGATATCGGACTGAATAGAAGATCATCAGGGACTGTCAGCAATTAGCAGGGAGCAGGCCACACCCACGCCACGTGCCCCGATATCGGACATATGAGCATTAGGATAGTTTGGATCTTCTTGGAGTGTCACTTTCAGATTCAGATCCGGACTCATTGCTGCCACTTCAGAACGCTCCAGAGCTTTGTTTCCATCCATTTCTTTGGGCTTCTTGAAGTATGTTTGGGGTCATTATCCTGCTGGAAGACCTAGGATGCAAACCCAGCTTTCTCACCTGATCCTGGGCACTACATTGCGACCCAAAATCCTTTGGCAATCTTAAGAGTTTATGATTACTTGCACACAGTCAAGGCACCCAGTAGCCGCAAAATAACCCAAAACATATTAGAACCTCCACCATATTTTACAGTAGGTACTGTGTTTTTTTTTGTAGGCCTCATTCTGTTTTTGGTAAACAGTAGAATGATGTGCTTTACGAAAAAGCTCTACCTTAGTCTCACTTGTCCACAAGACTCTTTCCTAGAAGGATTTTGGCTTACTCATGTACATTTTGGCAAACTGCAGTCTAGCTTTTTTATGTCTGTTAGCAGTGGAGTCCTCCTTGCTATAGAGTTTCATTTAATTCAAATGTAGACAGATAGTTCACGCTGACACTGATGCACCTTGAGCCTGCAGGACAGCTTGAATTTCTTTGGAACTTGACTGGGGCTGCTTATCCACCATCCAGACTGTTCTGCGTTGCAACCTTTCATCAATTTTTATCTGCCGTCCACACCCATGGAGATTAGCTACATTGCCATGGGTTGTAAATATCTTTTTTATGTTGTGCACCATGTACAAAGGAACATCAAGATCTCTGGAGATGGATTTGTAATCTGGAGATTGTTGATCAACAGTTTTGGTTCTCAAATCCTCTTTCTGTTCTCCATGCTTAGTTTGGCACAGACAGATACACAATGCAAAGATTGAGTCAACTTCTCCCCTTTTTTATCTGATTTCAGGTATGATTTTCATGTTGTCCACACTTGTTACTTGCCACAGGCGAGTTTGTTTGAGCATCACATGCTTGAAACAATTATTACAATTATTTTGGAAAGGTGAAAGCAATTTTGTTCATCTCATTTTTGGGGTTTTGTGTGAAATTATGTCCAATTTGCCTTTTTTGTGTGTTTTTTTTTGTGTTGTTCCAATACACACAAAAGGGAATTACACATGTATTGTTATATACATTTAATTGGTGTGTGAACCATTACGGCACCTTCTTATTTCGAAGAAGGGGTCCGGTTCCCAATATCCTTGGCTAGGAAGTTATTTTTTTCTTTGAATTGTCGCTACAGAGAAAATGTAGTAGTACGTGGCAAGCATTCAGACAACTGTGGCCTGAGCGCCTATCCATTCTAGCTCATGGAGGGTACCCCAAAAGGAGAGATGTCGCTCTTGACATTCATAAGACAGTATCTGCACCCTCTATCTGCCTAGCTATTGTCAAACAACAAGTCCTGCATGCATTTTATGCAAACTATTAAGGAAAAAAATAATAAAGTGCAATACACGTGGTTGGGGTTTTTCATAAAACCCGCACAGACTTTTTCAGGTTGCAGAATTGCTGCTAGACTCACTGCAGAATTTGTGAAATCTTTTGTAAATTTGCAAAAAATAAAATTGAAGCAGAAAAACAAACTGTGCCATGCAAAGCATAATCTGTCTGTGAAGATAAGTATAATTTTTGGCATGAAGAAAGGCCTGAACGTAAGATTCAGGAAGCTCGGTGGTTTCGCGTCGTCTGCAGTTTGGAGAGTTGAGTTTCATTTCTGTCACATGAGTTGTCACCAGCTGATAGAGGAGGTTGTGTGTGTGTCACAGTGTTTTTCCACCCTGGTCCTCTGCAACTGTGGATGTTAAATCGCCAAGTTATTGTACTTTTTTTATTTGTCAGCTTTTTTTTTTTTAGTTAACCTTATTACAAATACAGTGAGTATATGAATCCGAGGAAGGTGCGGGACCAGCACCGAATCACAATGCTGTCTGAGCATGTTATTAAGGGTATGTGCACACGTTGCAGATTCATTTGTGGATTTTTCTGCGCGGATTTTGCAGAATCCGCAGGTAAAATGACCTGCGTTTTACCTGTGGATTCCCTGTGGGTTTCCTGCGGATCTTGCTGATTTTGTGCCGATTTCACCTGCATTTTCACACCTGCGGATTCCTATAATGGATTAGGTGTAAAACGCTGCGGAATCCACACAAAGAATTGACATGCTGCAGAAAATAATCCGCAGCATTTCTGCCCGGAATTTTCTGCAGCATGTGCACTGCGGATTTGGTTTTCCATAGGTTTACATAGTACTGTACAACGCATGGAAAACTGGGCCAAATCCGCTGCGGATCCACCGTTAAATCCGCAACGTGTGCACATAGCCTTAAAGTTTGTAGGATGAATGGCCGGTCTTGTACTTTTAGTATAGGGTATGTGCTTGGCAGAGAGGTCACAATATGGCAGACAGACGTAGAACAGATTTGTTGTGTGATGCCCCTGATTGCTTGGAGATCGGCTTATTTGGCTGATACCAGAGAGTATAGAATACAATCTGGTGGCTCTTCACAAAGCAACTTCTGTTGATTTTGACAAAAAAGAAGGGATTATCCAATACCTTCCACAGCTGATGACTTCTGGATCGGATGTTAGACCTCCGCACACCTGCCAAGCTGCATGCAGGATCAGCAGATGTCGCTTGTCTTGTTCATTACTATAGGACATGTGGCTGAAACCTGACTGTTGTGCTCTTGTCTCTGTACGGGCGTGCAAGTTGTTAAGCCATCACTTTTGAGGAGCACGTGAGTGGCCCTGGAGTAAAATGTGGCAAATTTTTTACATGGTGCAGTCGTCTTAATAAATTTGGTGCATCTTTCCTCCAAAAATTGAAATCTACACCTAATAAGAATTTTAATACACCTCCCCAATAAATCCTTACACATGGTATTATTGTGCAGTGTTTGTTTATTAATGTGGATAGGGGGTATTACGAACCTCCCCCCCCCAACAGTAGACATCGAAGCAGAGAATTGGGCATATTGAATCCCAACATGCCTCATCCTATAAGGCTGGGGCTACATATTGACTTTAGCTGATACACAAGTTGCGCAGGCAAAGATTGTTGAATAATGCTGCATAATGTGAGTGTATGAGGACCCGATTGCCTGTTTGTTAGGCAATCCCTGCATGTGTTACGGCTGTCGAACCGCCACGAGACATGAAGCCACAGGGTCCTAACATATTATTCGAGCACGCCGAGGTCACTCGGTTAGCACCAGAACATTCTCAGATAACACCTTATCAGAGAACGTTCGCTCATCACTAATGTACATATATTATGAAGTTTAAGCCCTTTTTTTTGGTGAAAAATTAAAGCTCTCCATTGCTTTGCTTATTCGTGATTGATATGATTGGATCATGATGATGTAAATTGATTGATCTCCTGTCTTCAGGCAGAGCATCAGCGCCCTCATCTGACGTGGAGGACTGAAACCCCTGCAGTGAGTTATCCAATGGTGTGAGAACAATTGTGGAATAATGGATGGTCTCTCCAAACCTGTGAACCACGAGTCAAGGAAACCACTGACCCGCACTGGTCGCGTGCGTGTGGTGAACAACCAGAAGCATAAGCATCGGGGGGACGGTAAACCAGTGAGAGATAATGATGGCAGCTCTACAATTATTGTGAAGAAGGGTAAATCGGCAGAGCCCTGTGGGGGGATCGCAGACGATGCAAAGATCTGTAAAGAGAACTCAACTAATTGCACTAGTAAGACGGGAGACTTGGGACCGGGCCTCCAAGACTTGGGTCACACAAGAGCTAAGAGGTCATCTCCGCTGCTAGCAGGAAGCGGTAAATCATCCCGAGCAAACAAGCAAGAGAAAAGCGGTCCAAAATCCAAAGATGCTGGAGACACCATTGGGAATCGGGACACTGCTCGTCCCAAGGGCTCTTCAGAAACGAATGCAGAACGTGCCCGCTCAGAGGTCGTACATCAGAGGTCACCTGGAGATCCGCAGACATCTGCTGCAGTAAGACCACCAGGTGAGCGTGCTAGAACTTACTTGCACAAGTGGGAGAGGTGACAGCATCCAGCTCCATGCACTTGGTGCATAATGTGAACTGTTCCCTCTGGACAGGGTTTCGTCTGCAGAAGTACACAGTTTGGACCAGTGGCAATGTCATGCCGCTGGCCTGATCTGTGTGCTCTCCAATGTTTGACGCACAAGCCACTTTGCTTCTGCAGCATCGGAGAAGACAAAGCTGGCTGGATCCAACTTCACATGGTGCTTACAAGTGGAGTTGGGTGGATCAATTCGTGAGACTCCGGTCCGTCAGCCAGGTCGGTACTCTCTTACCTTAAGGAAAATAGAAAAAATTGGAGTCCGTATCAACAGGACTGGATTTTCCTTTTCTTTTTCAAAAGAAAATATAGTGCTTACAAAAGAAAAATTTACGTGGTCGACATGACCCAGTCGACGTGTTTCGACTGCACTAGGCAGTCTTAATCATGACTTATGAGCAAGATTCATGAGTAGGACTGTCTAGTGCAGTCGAAATGCATCGACTGGGTCATGTCGACCATGTAAATTTTTCTTTTGTATGCACTATATTTTCTTTTGAAAAAGAAAAGGAAAATCCAGTCCTGTTGAGCCGGACTCCAATTTTTCTATTTTCCTTGATGTGAGGCCAGGGCGAGGCCGGTGTCTGAACCCCAGGTGGTTGAGCATTGAGCAACTGGTTGAGCTGGAAATAAGTTTTTATAACTCTTACCTTCTCGGATCCCCGACACGGCCTTTGATTACCTGTGCTGGCACAACGTCATCTGTGCGCCAAACCACAATGATGGCATCACCCCAGCCTGGCTAATCAAAGGCCACGGATCCCGGAAGGTAAGATCACATTCGATTAGGATTAGCCGATGTATCTATCCACTATAGTAACCCCACACGCCTTAGATAAAAGTCAACCGACCATCTAGCGAGTATAAGGACTTCCTGGCTCCCCTTACCACCTACAGAAGATGGCCCTGACAGATGATGTCGGGGGACAAGAAGGTTCAGCTGTTGGAATTTCAGCACCTGATCCTTTTGTTCTCCAGGATTCGGGCGATTCTGGTAGCGACTCAAAGAGTAGACGAGTGCTCAAGTGAACGTTTCCGTGTATGGGGAATTCGGGAGAGATAGTGGTCATCTGGACAATAGTTTGGCTGACAGCTGTCTATCTTATATGAGCAGATTTACTCTCCGGCTCGTTCCTTGTCCCCCAGAGCATCATTAGTGGCGTTCAGGATGCATCATTAGTGGCGTTCAGGATGCTCAGGCGTAACGAGCAGTCTCTCCTTTATGAGGTCGGGGGACACGACTTCTGGATGTCTTTTTGGCCAACATCGGGATTATTTACCGTGCTTGGATACCTTACATCTCCTTACTAAGACCCATTTGCTAACCCTTTTATCTGCTTTTGGCAAATTTACAGAGAACGGTCCTACCACAGAGCCAGCGACACCAGACAGGACATCTACAGAGGACGACAACCTAGCAGACCAAGAACTTGGCCTGAAACAAGCAGAAGAGCGTCTGGAGAGGGATTATATCCACCGCTTGGAGAAGGTATCGCGTCTGACTATAGTGTCTACATGATTGTGAACGCTTGTCCGGCTGACAGCTACGGTATTTTTCCAAACTTCTGCATGCAAACCAACGTTCTGCTCAGCCAAATATTCATGTTGTCCTCTGTGGGGAGAGAGGAGATGGGCGCTGCATGACCCTCCTGATGTATATATGCAGCTGTGTGCCCAGATTGGTATTAAAGCGTAACGTGTATGACCAGCTATATAGAAAAGAAGGTTATTAAGACTGTAATGGGAACTCATTGACAGTCTGCAGAATTTTTCCTTTTCAGAGCAGATTTTTTTTTTACCCTAATATTAGTAAATTGCTAAATTTGAAACATTTTTGCAGCTTTGTACAATCCCTATAATGCAGAGACCCCCCAGCTGTAACCTTTAGGGAAACCTGGCAGTAAGTTTTTCATTTCCCTGCAGCGCCACCACAGGAGAAATGAGGCATTGCACAATACTCATTCATATCAATGGGTTGCCTGTGTAATAAAGGACAGGTCTTCCAGAGTAAGAAACACTTTCGATTGTTTCTAAGGTCTTTTTTTTATCAAAATGTTCCATAGAAACTGATCTCCTCTATCAAGCAGGGTGGAGAGGGGAGTGGACTGCTTAAATAAAGAAGCCCAAGGCCACCAAATGTAAAACAATGTACTTGATATGACTCTGTTGTCATTGTCATTTTGCCTTCTCACGCTTCTTCCAGAGATCTCCGGACTTCTCCAACTGCCTGTACCTATGCAAGCTGTGCTCCGTACACATCGAGAACGTCCAAGGAGCCCACAAGCATATAAAGGAGAAACGACACAAAAAGAACATACTGGTAAATTATCCTATGTAGCCTTGGTAATCTATCTTTGTTGATGGTTTAGGTCTAGCAGTATCTGATTGTTCTCTCTCTGTTACATTCGTCTTGTATCAGTCTTGCATGCAAGTTGCTGCTTGGAAAAGTTATGGCTGCAGTTCTATCTGATCGAGGGCAACATGTACAAGGAGTTTATATGTTTTCCTTAGGTTACTGGGTTTTCTCTGGGTAATCGGATCTCCTTTTACCTTCCGAAATACTACTGATAACTGAGTTCTTTAACCCCTTCCCAACGAGGCAATTGTTCTCCCCTTCTTTGAAGAGCCATAACTTTTTTTTTTCATTTTCCATCCAGTATATCCATTGGAGGTTTTGTTTTTTGCTGAGTGAGATCATCCATTTCATTATTTATTGTACTAGTAAACAGGAAAAAAACATTCAAGTGCAGTGAAATTACAAAAAAATAAAAATAAATAAATAACTATGTATTGTATATATATTTTTGTGGGTGGTTATTTTTACAGCATTTATTATATTGGTAAAAGTGACCTGGTAATTTGATTCTCCAGGTCTGTATGATTACAGTGATACCAAAAATGAATAATTTTGTATTTTTTTTTTTTTATTAATGCAGAAATGATGTCGCCAATTTCCGAGACATGTATTGGTTTCATTTTTCATTTGATGGAGCTGCTTTTTTTGCTCCCTGAACTGATGTTTTTATTGATTCCAATTTTATGTAGATAACATGCATTGTTCTCTTCTTACTGCATTTTTTGCAGTCTGGCAAAAACAAAAAACAAAAACACAATTCTGGTGTTTTGATTTTTTATTCTCATTACTGTGTTTACCGATTGGGTTGAATCATTTTATATCTTGCTAGATCAGAATTTTAGAGGTGTATTTTTTTTTAATATGGGGAAAGAAGGCGAGTTAAATTTTTAATATATATATTTTTTTTCCATATTTATAAAACACTTTACTGTGTTTTATTTTTCCTTATGGAACCTGATCCTGTGATCATCTGATATCATGCTATAGACATCAATACCCCAGTACCACTGTGTATAGCAAAAATCAGTCTCCTATGAGCATCAGCCCCAGGCTGGCTAGCATAGGAGTGCCGTCATGATATGCACAGACCACCAGCTGTCATGGCATCCCATTGGCACCCTGAGATTGCATCATGTGGGCATCAATGGGGGTATCTCCCGATTTCAGACTTCAGATTCTTTTGTCTGTCTTCCGACAACTTTGTAAAGTATGCGTTGGCGGTAATCGGCAGTTTTCTCAGAGAGAACACAGGAGCTCAGACAACCGAGTTCTCCTGTGTATGGGAGAGATATCTGGCTGTCGACAGAACAATCGGCTGAAGCATTCTTCTGTCAACAGCGATCTAACGTGTTTGTCCGGCCTTAAGGCCCCGATCCACATAGCGATTAACCAACGATCACGACCAGCGATACGACCTGGCCGTGATCGTTGGTAAGTCGTTGTGTGGTCGCTGGGGAGCTGTCACACAGACAGCTCTCTCCAGCGACCAACGATCAGGGGAACCTCTTCGGCATCGTTGAAACTGTCTTCAACGATGCCGAAGTCCCCCTGCAGCACCCGGGTAACCAGGGTAAACATCGGGTTACTAAGCGCAGGGCTGCGCTTAGTAACCCGATGTTTACCCTGGTTACCAAAAAAAACAAACAGTACATACTCGCCTTTCGGTGTCCCTTGCCGTCTGCTTCCTGCTCTGACTGAGCCGCCGTACAGTGAGAGCGCAGCGGTGACGTCACTGCTGTGCTGTGCTCTCACTGTACGGCGGCTCAGTCAGAGCAGGAAGCAGACGGCAAGGGACACCGAAAGGCGAGTATGTACTGTTTGTTTTTTTTGGTAACCAGGGTAAACATCGGGTTACTAAGCGCGGCCCTGCGCTTAGTAACCCGATGTTTACCCTGGTTACCAGTGAAGACATCGCTGGATCGGTGTCACACACACCGATTCAGCGATGTCAGCGGGACCTCAACGACCAAAAAAAGGTCCAGGCCATTCCGACACGACCAGCGATCTCGCAGCAGGGGCCTGATCGCTGGTACGTGTCACACATAGCGAGATCGCTATGGAGGTCGCTGTTGCGTCACAAAACTTGTGACTCAGCAGCGATCTCGCTAGCGATCTCGCTATGTGAGACGGGGCCTTTAGTCTGACCTGTATATAAGAAGGGATGAATGATTTGCTTAAGGGTCATCCTAAGGCCAAGAAATTAGGTGGTTATTGTACTCTAAGGAGAGCAGATATCCAAAAGCAGACTGGAGCCTGGTCCCAACCTGAGCGGCAGGATCAATGTTCACCATACTGGGAGACAATGGCGTTTGTTGATCCATGGCTGTACAGTGGTAAATAAAGGATCAAAGGTCTCCGGTTGGGACCAGATCTTTTTGCATCCTTTATTTACCATTGTACAGCCGTGGATCAACAAACGCCATTGTCTCCCAGTTTGGTGAACATTGATCCTGCCGCTCAGCTCTCCACCGTTTCAAGGTCTTAGGTAGACGCCAGCACTTGGCTCTTGTGCCAGATAGCTGGCACAAGGGTTTAATATCAATGCATTAAACCCATTCTTGTGTACCCTCAATTTGAGGATTTTGCAGGTGCATGATGTACGAGGGCACAGATGTCATTACTTACTAATGTGAATTAATTTGCAGGAGAAGCAGGAGGAGAATGAATTGCGTTCGCTTCCACCTCCGTCAGCGGCTCAGATCGAAGCGTTGGGTGCGGCTTTGGTGAATGCAGCAAAGGAGCATGGGATATCTCAGGAGGACTTCCTGTCTAGGAAGGAAATCGTTATCGAGATGGAGAAAATTTTACAGATTAAATTGCCCGGTACGTATTTTTTAAATGGTGCCACCGGTGGAAAATGTAACTTAATTTCCCTCTTGGGTTGGGAGATGACATGGAAGTGATCTTTTTGTTTTAAAAGAAATGTGTCGTCAAAAAATTACGTATTGTTTAAATAAGGCTTTTGTGTTCTATGGATTTAAAAAAAAAAAAAAACAAACTTATTTTTGCCATTTTTTTTTTTCCTATCACAATCTAGATTAAAAACATTAGGTTTGCCGTATATGTCAAAGGCATTCCTGAAAAAGATTTCCCTCCACTTCCGGCACTGGCACTCCAGGTCCTTGTGTGACAGGGTTGTGCCACATGAACACTGCAGTCAATCAGTGTATACAGACATATACAAAGGAGTATACAGACATTACAGCACGGGACCACAGCTGATTCTTCCTGTGGGGTAAAACATTTCACTGCCTGTTTATAAGCAATGTTTTACCTGAAAGAAAGAATCAGGTGTGCTCCCGTACTGTCCTGTCTGTATACTCTGTTTTGTTTCCTCCCCTGCCCATGAGCTGTGGTATGATCAGACCATGTTCCTGCATGGTCGGACACGACCATTACACAGTACACAGCAGGGGCACATACAGTGGGGCAAAAAAGTATTTAGTCATTCAGCAATAGTGCAAGTTCCACCACTTAAAAAGATGAGAGGCGTCTGTAATTTACATCATAGGTAGACCTCAACTATGGGAGACAAACTGAGAAAAAAAAATCCAGAAAATCACATTGTCTGTTTTTTTATCATTTTATTTGCATATTATGGTGGAAAATAAGTATTTGGTCAGAAACAAAATTTCATCTTAATACTTTGTAATATATCCTTTGTTGGCAATGACAGAGGTCAAACGTTTTCTGTAAGTCTTCACAAGGTTGCCACACACTGTTGTTGGTATGTTGGCCCATTCCTCCATGCAGATCTCCTCTAGAGCAGTGATGTTTTTGGCTTTTCGCTTGGCAACACGGACTTTGAACTCCCTCCAAAGGTTTTCTATAGGGTTGAGATCTGGAGACTGGCTAGGCCACTCCAGGACCTTGAAATGCTTCTTACGAAGCCACTCCTTCGTTGCCCTGGCGGTGTGCTTTGGATCATTGTCATGTTGAAAGACCCAGCCACGTTTCATCTTCAATGCCCTTGCTGATGGAAGGAGGTTTGCACTCAAAATCTCACGATACATGGCCCCATTCATTCTTTCATGTACCCGGATCAGTCGTCCTGGCCCCTTTGCAGAGAAACAGCCCCAAAGCATGATGTTTCCACCACCATGCTTTACAGTAGGTATGGTGTTTGATGGATGCAACTCAGTATTCTTTTTCCTCCAAACACGACAAGTTGTGTTTCTACCAAACAGTTCCAGTTTGGTTTCATCAGACCATAGGACATTCTCCGAAAACTCCTCTGGATCATCCAAATGCTCTCTAGCAAACTTCAGACGGGCCCGGACATGTACTGGCTTAAGCAGTGGGACACGTCTGGCACTGCAGGATCTGAGTCCATGGTGGCGTAGTGTGTTACTTATGGTAGGCCTTGTTACATTGGTCCCAGCTCTCTGCAGTTCATTCACTAGGTCCCCCCGCGTGGTTCTGGGATTTTTGCTCACCGTTCTTGTGATCATTCTGACCCCACGGGGTGGGATTTTGCGTGGAGCCCCAGATCGAGGGAGATTATCAGTGGTCTTGAATGTCTTCCATTTTCTAATTATTGCTCCCACTGTTGATTTCTTCACTCCAAGCTGGTTGGCTATTGCAGATTCAGTCTTCCCAGCCTGGTGCAGGGCTACAATTTTGTTTCTGGTGTCATTTGACAGCTCTTTGGTCTTCACCATAGTGGAGTTTGGAGTCAGACTGTTTGAGGGTGTGCACAGGTGTCTTTTTATACTGATAACAAGTTTAAACAGGTGCCATTACTACAGGTAATGAGTGGAGGAAAGAGGAGACTCTTAAAGAAGAAGTTACAGGTCAGTGAGAGCCAGAAATCTTGATTGTTTGTTTCTGACCAAATACTTATTTTCCACCATAATATGCAAATAAAATGATAAAAAAACAGACAATGTGATTTTCTGGATTTTTTTTTCTCAGTTTGTCTCCCATAGTTGAGGTCTACCTATGATGTAAATTACAGACGCCTCTCATCTTTTTAAGTGGTGGAACTTGCACTATTGCTGACTGACTAAATACGTTTTTGCCCCACTGTATATAAGATAATCTCAGCACTGGAACATTTTATTTAATCACATCCAATTGTGGAAATTATTATTATTCCAAGATCTATTGATTAAAAATGTTGATTAAAATTAACTTTGTTCATGGGAAAACCTCTTTAAATTTCCTAAATGTTTTGTTTTAGAAATATTCAATAGATATTGATGACTTATTTGTAAAACTGTTTCCTGCATCCTCTCCTTCTCGTTTCTAGAGTGCTCGCTGAGATTGTACGGATCTTCACTAACTAGATTTGCATTCAAAACAAGCGATATTAACATAGATGTAAAGATTCCGCCTAAGGTATGTGTGATGGTAAATGGAAATAATGTCAGTTCATAGATAATTGCATTCCTCATCTTCAGAATGGAAGCCCTATTGAATAAAGGCCAGTTTTAGAGGGGTTGTCTGATGAGGATAAATCCCAGCCATAGACACTATTAGCCCAGCCTTTGAGCCAGAGCAGAACATTTTGTATTTATTAGGTACTTAAAGGGATGTTTTTGTAAATTAGCTTTAAAGTAGGGAATGTGATAAAAATACCTGTATTCACCTGGTAATTCCTCCCACCGCTTTTGTGGTCCAGCTGGTCTCTGTGTGCTATACCCATTTGTCCACTGCTGCAAATCACTGGTCTCAGCTGTTTATCTTTTAAGTTCTAAATGAGTGTTATCAGATAGTTTTCAATGGGGTCGTGCACTTCTTCTCCCTGTATGACGTTGCCCAATCATAAGCAGACAGCAACACAGCAGAAAAAGAACATGCCCCCACTATCTCTCAGATTTCTCATTGTGTAAGATGTAATGATACGGCTCTGATCTCTTGGTCTAAAGGCCCCGTCTCACTAAGCGAGATCGCTAGCGAGATCGCTGCTGAGTCACAAGTTTTGTGACGCAACAGCGACCTCCATAGCGATCTCGCTATGTGTGACACGTACCAGCGATCAGGCCCCTGCTGCGAGATCGCTGGTCGTGTCGGAATGGCCTGGACCTTTTTTTGGTCGTTGAGGCCCCGCTGACATCGCTGAATCGGTGTGTGTGACACCGATCCAGCGATGTCTTCACTGGTAACCAGGGTAAACATCGGGTTACTAAGCGCAGGGCCGCGCTTAGTAACCCGATGTTTACCCTGGTTACCAGCGTAAATGTAAAAAAAAACAAACACTACATACTCGCCATCTGATGTCCGTCAGGTCCCTTGCCGTCTGCTTCCTGCTCTCACTGACTGCCGGCCGTACAGTGAGAAGTGAGAGCACAGCAGTGACGTCACCGCTGCGCTCTGCTCTCACTGTACGGCCGGATCTCAGTCAGAGCAGGAAGCAGACGGCAAGAGACCTGGACACCGAAAGGCGAGTATGTAGTGTTTGTTTTTTTTGGTAACCAGGGTAAACATCGGGTTACTAAGCGCGGCCCTGCGCTTAGTAACCCGATGTTTACCCTGGTTACCCGGGTGCTGCAGGGGGACTTCGGCATCGTTGAAGACAGTTTCAACGATGCCGAAGTCGTTCCCCTGATCGTTGGTCGCTGGAGAGAGCTGTCTGTGTGACAGCTCCCCAGCGACCACACAACGACTTACCAACGATCACGGCCAGGTCGTATCGCTGGTCGTGATCGTTGGTAAATCGCTTAGTGAGACGGGGCCTTAACCTCCTGCATAATTAGAAGGTTCAGGGAGATTAGAGCACAGATGACTGGCATCTTTCAGATAAGGTCCCTGCGAGGACAGGGGCAGCACAGCTGAGTTTACCTCTGTCACGTTACAAATCCTTATTCTACTGAACATGTAATCCTTTTTGTTTCAGATGAGCCAGCCAGACGTTTTAATCAAGGTTCTAGATATTCTGAAAAACTGCTGTAAGTCATTTTATCTTTCTTGATTAATTTGTTGTCTCTGTGGGCTCTATTTAGGATGAGAATGAGATCTTCTCTTTTAGACTACTGTTAGGGTACCGTCTCACAGTGGCACTTTGGTCGCTACGACGGCACGATCCGTGACGTTCCAGCGATATACATACGATCTTGCTGTGTCTGACACGCAGCAGCGATCAGGGACCCCGCTGAGAATCGTACGTCGTAGCAGATCGTTTGAAACTTTATTTCGTCGCTGGATCACCCGCTGTCATCGCTGGATCGGTGTGTTCGCTTGTAACCAGGGTAAACATCGGGTTACTAAGCGCAGGGCCGCGCTTAGTAACCCGATGTTTACCCTGGTTACCATTGTAAATGTAAAAAAAACCACTACATACTCACCTTCTGATGTCTGTCACGTCCCACGCCATCAGCTTCCCGCACTGACTGTGAGGGCCGGCCGTAAAGTAAAAGCAGAGCACAGCGGTGACGTCACCGCTGACGTCACCGCTGTGCTCTGCTTTACGGCCGGCACTGACACAGTCAGTGCGGGAAGCTGTCGGCGAGGGACGTGGCAGTCACCGGAATGTGAGTATGTAGTGTTTTTGGTTTTTTTACATTTACAATGGTAACCAGGGTAAACATCGGGTTACTAAGCGCCCCCTGCGCTTAGTAACCCGATGTTTACCCTGGTTACCCGGGGACTTCGGCGTCGTTGGTCGCTGGAGAGCTGTCTATGTGACAGCTCTCCAGCGACCACACAACGACTTACCAACGATCACGGCCAGGTCGTATCGCTGGACGTGATCGTTAGTAAATCGTTTAGTGTAACGGTACCCTTATATTTATGCTTAAAGGGGTCATACAGCATCTCGCATTTATGCACCCGGAGGCTGCTCATGTTGCATTGACTCCTATCTTGCCCCATCTCGTGCACAGTTTACAGATACTATGCATTTGTGCTATTATAATTAATAGGTGCAACAGGTGCATGATGCCTGGCAGGCTTGCATCAGACTTGCCATAGACGCCACGTGGACAGGCCCTCTCGCCTCCTGGGGCGGAAGTAAGAGGTGCTGGATGATCCCTTTAAACTGTGTGTAAATCAGGATGCCATTTTCTCATGTCATGTTTTTCCTCTCGCTGATTCCAGCTGACTTTGTAGAAGTTGAATCTGATTTCCATGCAAAGGTTCCTGTTGTGTTTTGCAAAGACAAGAAGAGGTATGTTTCTGCCCCTGATGATTGATGCATACCATTAATTAATGTTACTTTAACATCATTTTGCTTTTGGTTCCAAAATGCTGTGCTCTGTAGACATATATTTATGGTAGTGGGAACATTTTTTGTTTTGCTATTCAGTTACGTGTATTTTCCGCAGCAGAATCAGGTTTAACCTGTCATTTTAACTGCTGAAAATACACCTCAGATGTGTAAATCCGCCCAGTGATTAACGCTACTGCTATTCAATGAGACCATTTGTTATGGTTTTCTCTCCACTGGCAGATAAAGGCAGATACAATTTTGAAGCGAATCCATCAGAATACAAGCTGAGTCTTGTATTCCTAGGTCTGATATGGATGCTACATTTACTTTGAATGTCCATGCCACAATAGCTGAATATTCCTATATGAAAGTTTAGCTCAATGTCTTTCCACCTAGTCTGATTGACAGCCCCTCAGTGTCCCTCCTCCCTGCTGCTGCTAAAATCTCACACTGCTCAGTATGCTCAGCTGAAGCCTTTAGTCAGGCTGGGCAGGTGGGCGGGCGGAGACTGCATACATTAGGACTCACAAGCAATTTTTTTGTATGGCAGAACTAATAAAATGTTTTCATCTTAATCCCTTCCTATCCCATGATGTGCTTGTACTTCTGAGGACGGATATATGGAGCAGGCTCAGGAGCTGAGACTGCGCTTCAAAAAAGGCAAATGCCGGCTATGTCATACAGCCAGCACTTACCTGAGACAGCTCCAGTCATTGCTGTTTAACCATTTAAATGCCTCTGTAAGAGGCACGATAACAGACTGCCGTGGGTTGATAAATGTCCCCATTGCCAGTCTCAGGCTGGACTTCATAGGAAATCTTGAATTTTTATTTTATACCATCTACTGCACTACTACAGCAATGGATGACATATAACAAATGATCACAGGTTCAAGTTCCCTAGGAGGGACTAAAAAAAAAATAGATTGAACAGAAATGTAAAATACATTTAATATGTATGTATGTGTTTCCATCACCCACCTTATCCCAAATCGAAAATAAAAAATTTAGCATGCTTGTCTTTGCATTGTGATATGTGTATCTATGTGTGCGTATATATAATATTGATGATATATATATATATATATATATATATATATATATATATATATATATATATATATATATATATATATATATATATATATATATATATATAATTTTTTTTCCACCCCCAGTGGATTATTTTGCAAAGTGAGTGCCGGAAATGACACAGCGTGCCTTACCACTGAATTATTGGCAGCAGTGGGCAGACTGGAGCCTGCCCTCATCCCATTGGTGTTGTCTTTCCGCTATTGGGCAAGGGTAAGTAATAATCTCAGGACATTGTAGAAACGATAGAATTGCAGGATCAGGATTCATATTTATATGTGATGTCCCTCGTCTTTTACAGCTATGCCACATTGACTGCCAAGCAGAAGGTGGGATCCCATCTTACTCTTTTGCCTTAATGGTGGTATTTTTTCTCCAGAAAAGACAGCCACCAATCCTTCCAGCATACTTAGGATCCTGGGTAAGCACTCAGTATATATGTATACATTCCTTATACTACACCATGTGCAGTTGTGATATCCCCATCTCTATCGGTTCTCAATAGGTAGATGGCTTTGAGACCAAGAGGCTTGATGATTACCACTTAAAGGGGGTATCTGACGAGAAATACGCGGAATGGGAATACAGACCGGGAAGCAGCGACGGCAAAAATATGGGAATGGATGGACGGGGAAGGACTGAGAACCACAGGAGGAATGCAGGATCTGAAGCCGAGAACAGGAGGAATAAAGAGAAGCATGGAAAGGCAAGTGGTGCTGCAAAGGGGAGTGAGTTAAATGGACGGCCTTTTGATCTGTAGCTCATTTACGTCCACATTTGATGGCAGCGACACACAGCGTGAATGGCTTATCAAAGAATTGAAAGGGTTGTTGGGCTCTCTGGAGCAGCACAGCTCCACCTTTGTGTATTCAGATGCAGTGGCTTGTAGGATAACTCATAGATGTCCAGTAGATGTGGGTCCCACCACTGGGACCTGCATCCATGTTGAGAATTTGTCTCGTCTCTGGTCATTGGGGACAGAGAGTTTGGCCTCACAAAAAGCTCCAAAAATTTTTGAGCATGCTTACCGTACAATTTTTTGAGCATTGCATCCAGACATAGGATACACCTTTTCCCTACCCTCGATTGCAGAGCACAGGAGCTATGAAAGCCGGTCTTTCTGCAAATAATGCAATATGTGCTGTAGTTCTCGATGGTGTTGATGGGGGGAGGTAATTCAGAGGATGGAAGACCTGTTTAAGCTATATATATGTTAATGTTTAGAGAATGCTCTTGGATCCATCCTACAGTGTAGATGATGTCTAGACTAGGTGATCACTTCAAGATGCACGATCTATTTTGACTTTTCTTAATGCTTTTTGTCTAGAGCCGCTTGGTGTTTGAACAGTCTCACCAGGTATCTCTCGGGCAGCTGTGGTTGGAGTTGCTTAAATTTTACACATTGGAGTTTGCAATGGAAGAATATGTGATCAGCATGCGAGTACAAAGCATGCTAAGCAGGGAAAACAAGAACTGGCCAAAAAGACGGATAGCCATAGAAGGTAAATACTCATCATCTCATGTCTTGGTCTTTCAGTTTATTGGTTCACATCATGTTGGATCCTACATTGGCGGTACATGTCGGGAGACTCTCCAGACTTATACCTCTAAGGCCAGGTTCACACAACCATGTTCCACTTTCTGAGTACGGACCACAGTGTTCGGACGGGCAACAATCAACTCAACATCCTTATATATTTGGCTGTTTAGTTTGGGTCAGGAGACCCGTGGGCAGTCCGTACATAGTTATCTCTACTTGGACTATGAAAAACAGATGTGTGCAACCAGGGTAACAAGCATTTTCCTGCATATACAACAAGACCCAGGCTCCAAGTATGATGTGAAAGTAGCATAAGATTGATTGCCTTTTATTTCTTTTCCCTTAAAGGAACAATGCAGGTTGCAGTCACCCTGGCTGAAGTGAAGATTTAGAAAGGGAGGTTGTGCAGACATATCTCTGCTTTAAAAAAGTTGTACCAAGTTTATAACGTATTTCCTATTGATAGGTTATCTATAGCCACGTGTCGGACCGCCGGGATCCCATCAGTATCATTCATTGACACCAATCAGACATCTTGAAAATGGCGAGGAACTGAAACACAAAATACAGTATAAAATTGCAGAAAATTTTCTTTATACAATGAGACAACTTATTGTACCTTTACTTGCTAGCCAGGAAAATTGGCAGCATTTTTTTTATTTTTAAACCACATGACCCCATCCTCAGCCATGGTTCCCTGGAAGTTATTCATGGCCACTGCAGATTATGACTCCAGCACTATTTTCACATAAGCTCAGCATGAGGCAAACCGATGCCGTAGATGACAAAACTTCATACATTTCTGTTTTCTTTAGATCCTTTTGCAGTAAAGAGGAACGTCGCAAGGAGTCTCAACAGCCAGATGGTATACGAGTACATACTGGAGCGTTTCCGTGCAGCCTACAGATATTTTGCTCGTCCACAAAGAAATGAGAAGAGCAAATCCAAAACCGAGACTAGAAAGAGAGGAAAGTCTCACAGCCAGAAATCTGAGGATCCCGTGGATAATGGTAGTCTCCAGGAGGGTGAAAGTGATGGAGGTGAGGTAGAAAGCAATGACTCGGAGACCAAGGGTTGCAATAATTCTGAAAAGGACATCAGGGACACCATGGAAGGACTACTTGTGAGTGACGAGGAGGGAGATCATTCCACCTCTTCTCAGGAGCTGGGTATGGATTTGCTTTGTTTGTCAGAGACAGACCAGATATCTGAAGCTTTAGGGGTTACGGGAAGCAGAAAATATAATGGAAAAGACTCCCCAGCAGTTATGGATGGTGATGATGATGATACTACTACTACTGAAGGAAATTGTGCATCAGAAGCGGCATGTTCTCTGCAAAACGGGCTTGATGAGTGCACCTCAGCTACCTCACTTCATCACGAAACCTTGAAGAATGAAGGAAACATTGCTGACGACGAATTGCATTATATCTTTGATAAGCTTATATTAACTTCTGGAAAGGTAAGAAAGTGTAAACAAAACAAAAAAAGCCGTACAGTCCACAGAAGCGGGTGCAAAAAAAAAAAAAAAAATCCTTCAAAGATATTAGTCAGACAAAATCCACCTCGTATGCGAAAAATAGAGGCAATATTATAGGGGTCACTTATGCAAAGTGTTCATAGTCAGAAGAATATTGAAAAAAAATGCAAAAAAAAAAAATATAGTTACTGGCCAGAACAACCTACAGAGGCAAGTATGCTGCGTCTGCACTACATACCTATAGCTACCAATTGATAAAAATGAAATACCTTGTTTCAGAGGGGGATGGACACATTGGTGTTAATAAAAGTCTGTATTTGTAAAGCTACACAACATATGGATTATATCTGTGTGCGAAGTGGGTAGATTCACCCCCGGTACAATCCGCCTGTCGGAGTATGAGTTGCTCACCCTGCATATGGGGTATGGTGTCAGACGAGTATGATAACATTTCAGGAACCTGTTGCGCTCCGATGCCTATAAAAATAGGGATAATAGTAGTTAGTCAGACTCCTGTTATTATACGAGGCTGGGATGTCACTCTGACATACACCCAGCCGACATCAGCGGACAGTCGGAGTGGTGCAATACATGAGCCATCCTTATGGGAAGTGGTAGGAACTCAATAAGTAGATTGTTTATTGTGTTTTTATGCTGTTTTGTAGTAATTTTCGCTGTAGACATTTTTTACTTTTTCTTTTTTAAACATCTAGGCCTTCTAGTTATGCCAGATTTGCTGTGACTTGTGATTGACCCTATTCACATCACATTCATGACACACACACTAAACATTTCCATAGGGCTGTATTGCCAGGTGAAGGACTCCATCAGTACACTGTAAAAACAACCATAAACATAGAATTACATAGCAGACCATATTATTGCATTACATGTTTTACCTATGCCATAGCCTCCAGTAGCCATCACGGCAATGAAGGTGGAGGTCTCAAGTGGCCTGGTGCCTGCAGGGTCCCTGCCCTCCTTCTTTTGCTGATGCCCAATGTCCGGGGGTGATCGGGTACCGTGAATGTCTGGTGGTGTTCGGTTTTATGCTTTGTGAGGTTGATGCCCACCAGTGCCAAGAGGGAGCTGAATATATTGACATCTTAGTACTGCTCCATTCATTGTATGTGGGACAGATGGATATGGCCAAGTACAGCTCTCAGCTACGGCCGAGTCCCATTGACAGTGAACGGAGCGGAGGCCGAGCATGCATAATTCTGCCCCACTAAAGACGGGAGAGAGTCCCATTCTCAGGTTCACTGGGGGTCCACTATACTATCTACAATTGGTTTGCTAACTATATAGACAATAATGGAAATAGTTGGGGTTAGTGAGCTCTTACTTCCACAGGTGGGACGTCTGAGCTCTCGGGACCCCCACCAGTGTCACACGCCAGATAAAGTTATTTCTGACCAATGGGATGCTTGCTTCTAGTGTCCATACGCTGGGCAGTGACAGTTGGCAGCCAATTCTGCCGCTGCAGGCAGTCGTCTTTACTAGGGAGAATACACGTGATAGGTGTCCAACACTTTTGTTTTCGTCCGCCTCTTAGTGGCAAGAGTCTGTACCCCACCAGTGTCATCTCCCCCCCTATGACACCAACGAGAAACCTCAAAAAAGTGATATCTGTTATAATCTAACTGGCAAATGGTTTCCTGAACTGTAGGATGTGACTGGGCGAATATGTCTGGACAGTCAGACTTTGTAGCTTAGCACGCTACATGAATTATATATATATATATATATATAATTTTACTATATCCTTCTAATCACAGCCGCCCACCATCGTCTGCAGCATCTGCAAGCGCGACGGGCACTCCAAAGATGACTGTCCTGAAGATTTCAAGAAGATCGACCTAAAGCCTTTGCCCACCATGACCGCCAGGTTTCGGGATATATTAGACCGAGTGTGCAAGAAGTGTTACGGTGGGTTTCTAATTCATAACTAAGTATCACTGCACTTTGGAGATAGTATCTGGGATCGGCAAAGTTTACACCTGCGTTTCTTAAAGGGGTTGTATCCTTCTCGTACTGATGATCGATCTTTAGGATAGCCCAGCAATACGAGATCAGTGGATGTTTGACCTTGGCATTACAACCGATCAGCTTTTATCACCTCCATCAGCAGTCAGATGTAACTAGTGTATGGAGCGGTACAGCACAGCCTTGAACAGGGTTTACCTGCCGCTGCTGGGTACTGCTGATCATCTATGGAAGCGAATGGGAACTGAGCTGCAGAGCCAGAGAACGGCTCCCAAACAACATACAGGCCTGTGTTTTTCCGCTCCGCACACTGTTTGCATCTGATGACGCCAGAGGGGATACCAGCTAATCAGTAAGGAGTTTGGGGGTCTGACCCGCACTTGATGACCTATTCTAAGGATAAGCTATCAGTAGATAGGTAGTAGACAACCCCTTAAATTCTGTTGCAGGAGTACAACATTTAGACAAGATGACTCCATTAACTACAATGGTGCATTTTGCTAAACATGTTGGAAACTTTTCTATTTTCAGCTTCGCTTTATACCAGTGTTTTAACCAAATTAATGACACATTTCACTAATAAATCTGCTGCGTTTTCTTTTCCTAGTCATGCTGCCTTTTCTAGACCTTTTTAAAAAGTGAGGATCTAAAAACGCACAATAAATCTGGATGAGCAGCACATATTCTAATTATTTGCTCAATTTGAGCCGGGATTCTGGTGCATTTTGCTTAAACGGCTCATATTGTGATGTATTCTCACGTCCGCGTCGCTGCTTACAAACCTGATAGAAAAGAGCTTGTAAGCACTGAGCATGTTCTGCTGTTTAGCAGCGGTGGTCGAACGAAAGGGTAAAAAAAAAAGGTAAATATCTCCAGAACGGCTGACAATTTTAATAAATAGTTTTTATTTGCAAGCACCAATTTCTAAAGCTGGGAATAACCCTTCAATAACTCTTACCCATTGTGTATTCTGCACGGCTTTCCTTACATTGGTATATTTTAGAATCCAAGGTGGAAATGTTTCTTACGGAAAGTTATCATTTTTTTTTTGCAGATGAATTATCTCCTAGTCCTGCAGAGCAACACAACCGGGAGCAAATTCTTATTTATCTAGAGAGATTTATCCGAAAAGAGTTCAACGGTGAGGCTACCAAACTGCATGTAGGGCCCTTACCTACTTGTTCTGTTGATCGGTGGGGAATGCCATGTTTGAGACCCCCAGCACTGATTATATGTTGATAGGTCTTTCCTATTGATAAGGCACAATGTTCAGTAAAATCTTCTGTTTTCATTTATCATAAGATGTAAAAGTATACCCAAAGACCAAATACAAGTTTACTGATCAACTAAATCTTCCATATAGGTAATGCCAGACTGTGCTTGTTTGGGTCATCCAAGAACGGATTTGGGTTTCGAGACAGCGATCTTGACATTTGTATGACCTTAGAAGGCCACGAGAATGCGGAGGTAAGACTCCTTGGTACTAATGAAGGCGTTTGCAGTCACACACCTACTAATGAAACACATGGCAAATTGTAATCAATGTGTCATAACTGTATAGCTGTATCCCTTGACATTTTTACTTCAAGAAAATGGGCCAGAAATGAACTACTAAAAAATTCAGATTCAGAGGTTTTCTGCTCTGCAGCATTGCGTGCATTTGCAGCAGTTCTGTATACATATATTTTCTGTACTGTACTTTGTGTATGTCATGGAAGCTAAGGTGCCTTTCAGATGTCAACTGTGTAGGCGTATTTTACCATTTTGGTCTGATATGAGACCTGGACCCCCAGTGGTTCTACTGTAGGAAACTTAGATTACCTGTGATGCCTCATCACAGAATGACCTATTGTTTAAATCAGGCTTTTATCACAGGGCACTAGGCCTGATAATGGACACATGCTTCATTTTTTGTGCATAATACTTTTCAGCTGTCTCATTATCATCACAGGCAGGATTACAATGAAAGAGAACAACTCTATATACAGTAGATAACACAGGATCCACCATTCTCAATAGGTGATGTCACAGATCACCTCCTCCTCCTGTACAATGACTGATAACACCTCTATATACACTAGATAACACAGAATCCACCATTCACAATAGGTGATGTCACAGCTCACCTCCTCCTCCTGTACAATGACTGATAACACCTCTATATACAGTATATAACAAATGATCCACCATTCACAATAGGTGGTGTCACAGCTCAGCTCCTCCTCCTGTACAATGACTGATAACACCTCTATATACACTAGATAACACAAAATCCACCATTCACAATAGGTGATGTCACAGCTCACCTCCTCCTCCTGTACAATGACTGATAACACCTCTATATACAGTAGATAACACAGGATCCACCATTCACAATAGGTGATGTCACAGCTCACCACCTCCTCCTGTACAATGACTGATAACACCTCTATATACAGTAGATAACACAGGATCCACCATTCACAATAGGTGATGTCACAGCTCACCTCCTCCTCCTGTACAATGACTGATAACACCTCTATATACAGTATATAACAAATGATCCACCATTCACAATAGGTGGTGTCACAGCTCAGCTCCTCCTCCTGTACAATGACTGATAACACCTCTATATACAGTAGATAACACAGGATCCACCATTCACAATAGGTGATGTCACAGCTCACCTTCTCCTCCTGTACAATGACTGATAACACCTCTATATACAGTAGATAACACAGGATCCACCATTCACAATAGGTGATATCACAGCTCACCTCCTCCTCCTGTACAATGACTGATGACACCTCTATATACAGTAGATAACACAGAATCCACCATTCTCAGTAGGCGATGTCACAGCTCACCTCCTCCTCCTGACTTTACAGAGTACAGTGAAAAGAATGGAAATTAATTTGTATTTTTATCATTTTCATTATTTGCAGAAACTTAATTGCAAAGAAATAATTGAAGGATTAGCAAAGGTTTTAAAAAGACATCCAGGTACGTATGTACATATGTATGTAGACTGTGTACAGTAACCTTTTTACATCATTTATAGAGTCATAATTGTTTTTTTCAGGCCTAAAGAACATTTTGCCAATAACCACAGCCAAGGTGCCCATTGTGAAGTTTGAGCACAGGGAGAGTGCAGTAGAAGGAGACATCAGTTTGTATAACACTTTGGTATGTGGTGGTGGTCGTTCTTCTCTATAGATATAGGGGTATTACCAGCATAGCCATGTGGGAGTGTAGAACAGCTGCAGGCTTGTGCTGAGTGAACTAAATGGTGCTGTGTTCACTGTGTATAGTTGCATTTAGTTCCCCACCATGCTGTGTGGTATGGCCTCTCTGGTTTGTATAAGTTCTCCTGTAATCCTCCATGTTATTGATGATGAAGATAACAGCTGCTGTATGTAAGTGCCAAGTAATCTGGTTCATTCTCCCACAAAGTCTGACAGTTATCAGCAATGGAAGTTTAAAGGGGAAATATTACTGACCAGAGATGACTTATGGGAGAGACCAAAGATTAGCGATGGGACAAGAAAAATGGAGACAAGAATAGCCATTATAGTCTGATTTAATGTGGGATGACCATCTCTAAAAGCATGCGAGGTACAATGCAAAAACTGCATGTGAGATCTAGTGTGCACAGCAAGTTATTTCTGCTAAGTAAACTACAAAATGAGACTCGGCCAAGCAAAGGGTATGCAATGCTGCAAGTCTTCACACAGCTGGAATAAGTGGGTGAGGATATAAACAATAAAAAAAGACACAGCCCAGAATGTTAAAACAATGCGCTACATTGCTGGTATTGTAAAAAAAAATACAAGAAGCGTGTGCAGATCATGTATTTCAGAAAATATTATCAACTTTATTAGATATAACACATGAACAAGTCGCATGCCAAGCGATAGAAGCTTTCTCACAAAACTTGACTTAACTAACAAGGAAGTAAATTATCTTGTTAATGGAAAGCGAATAAATGTAAAAGTTACCGGTGTGCCCCTGTAAAATGGACCAAATTTAGCCATACCAGTCAAAGACGTGTAAACCTTTTATATATGTTGTGTCCTTTCCAGGCTCAGCATAACACCCGGATGCTAGCTACATATGCTGCCATTGACCCAAGGGTAAAATACTTAGGATACACAGTCAAGTTCTTTGCTAAGGTGAGTGATCCTGAGTGATACTGTTTGCAACCTACTTACCTCTGCGTCGGTGGCGATTACACGCCAGGACACATGCGCGCATCCTCAGGCTGAACCCGGTGTGATTAGCGCCTCTCACCTGCCGATGCTGTTCTGTTATTGTCTTATGTGTATGCAGAGAGCGCCCTCTGGTGGTGGCTAAAGGCAGACAGAATCTTATACAATTACCTATGCAGGGGATTTGTGGCTGTGTTGTATAAACATGGAGCAAGAATGATGATATATTGGTCACCCAGGTGTCCTCTCTTCTATGGTATCTCCCAGCCACAGAGAGGGGGGATTCATATGTTTAGAGCTATCTATCTTGTGGATCTCTCAAGTCAAAATAAAAAAATTAACTCTAATTCTTGCTTTGTTTTTTCTTTTATCTCCAGCGCTGCGATATAGGTGACGCATCAAGGGGAAGTTTGTCCTCCTATGCTTACATTCTTATGGTCCTGTATTTCCTCCAGCAGAGAAATCCACCCGTCATACCGGTGCTACAAGAGGTAAGAATTGGCCGAGATCTAGGTAAACACAAGTCTAAGATGGGGATATGAAGATTAATTTATGACCATTCTGACCCTGCACTGATCACTGGGAGCAACTACAATCACGACGAATAGGGCGGCAAGTGCTCAATTTCCCTGCAGTGCCCCCAATGGGCAAATAGAGAATTGTACCATTTTCTAATAGATTTGAACCATGTAAATGAAACACATGAACGTGTCAGGTGCCATACAACCCTTTTTAGCCAATCTAAATGTGGGGCGCCTTCATCTATAAACTGTGACTTATCTACTAAAATATTAAATAGAGTTTTCTGGTTTAGGAATTCTATTTTATAAGGGGCTTCTTTCTGTATTTCTCAGATTTATGACGGGCATATTATTCCACGGAGGATGGTGGACGGCTGGAACGCCTTTTTCTTTGATAACACAGAAGAATTGGTGAGTGCTCCAATCCATAGATGTCTAGGTCATACTGTTAGGCTGTGTTCACACTTTCGCTGGAGCCTTTGTTGCAGATTTCATCACACTTGGCATTACTATGGCCAGATTATCACTATGTTTTAAGGCTATGTTGTTTTGGAAGCACGTCTTTCCTGGCATAAGTAATGCTGAATTTCTGACAGTTTTTTTTTTAATTTTCTTTATTTTTCTTTGCAGAGAAGCCGTTTTCCATCTCTGGGACAGAATAATGAATCTGTAGGGGAGCTGTGGCTCGGCTTCCTTAGATTTTACACAGAAGAGTTTGACTTTAAGGAGTACGTCATCAGCATCAGGCAGAAAATATTGCTTACGACATTTGAGAAGCAGTGGACGTCCAAGTGCATCGCCATCGAAGGTTTGTATTATACAGCATCTCAAAGATTCTATCACGAATGTCCCAAAATCGTATAACTGGCACTTCTAAATACACTATAATCACCAATAGTCACCCTAAGAGTAACCACCATGAAGAGATCCAGAGTATCAATAATTAAAGCTTTTATTGGAAAAATATATAAAATGCATAAAAATGCCCAAGCACCCTAACATAAGGTGGAGGCTAGGTGCAGTATATCGTATCAATTACATCAATTGCCAGGTAGTGATATCATCATAATATACCTATCTCCGTACACATAAGCTGCCTAAGCATGCTAATAGTATTTAAACAATACCAATGTACATGACAAACAATCCTAGTAATATATACCTGTAGGTTGCACCGCTCTCCACCTCAGGGGTGAGGTGGAGAGCGGTGCAACCTACAGGTATATATTACTAGGATTGTTTGTCATGTACATTGGTATTGTTTAAATACTATTAGCATGCTTAGGCAGCTTATGTGTACGGAGATAGGTATATTATGATGATATCACTACCTGGCAATTGATGTAATTGATACGATATACTGCACCTAGCCTCCACCTTATGTTAGGGTGCTTGGGCATTTTTATGCATTTTATATATTTTTCCAATAAAAGCTTTAATTATTGATACTCTGGATCTCTTCATGGTGGTTACTCTTAGGGTGACTATTGGTGATTATAGCATCTCAAAGATAGGTAATAAATTATTATTTATTTTGTTCTCACGTAACAAGATAACTGGATGTTTCTCACTCCCCGTTTGCTTTGTTTAGATCCATTTGATCTTAATCATAATCTTGGAGCTGGAGTCTCAAGAAAAAGTGAGTATATTATTTTGGGAAGCTGTTTTAATTTATTCCTGCATTTTCTTTACTTTCTATTTTATTGTTTTTTTACTAAAGTTCTTAAAAATGATTCCCATGAGATTTTTGCAAATAGAGACCTAAAACGCATCATTAAATGTCTGCACCCACCTTCCTTCATCACTAAAGTCTTGAAAGGGGTATTAGCAGCTTAGACTTTGGCAGATCTGCTAAATGCGGGTCCCTGGGAAAGGCGCTTGCTTGTAACTATCATAGCAGTCTAGATACAACAGATGGCTGTCGGCATTGGGGACCACGGTTATTCAGATAGATCTGTGCCCCACAACTAGTATTCAATTATGGGATATTCTGTATATCCGTATGGCGTATCCTGTCTTTGTTGACATTTTCCCTTTCATATTAGCTTCCCATAATATCTGCAGTGTCACAAGTGAAGGTGTAGAGGCAGTGATGGCCACAAGAACATTGGTGATGATCGCAGGAGTCCAAATAAAACATTGTACCTTGTCAGCAGCAGAGATGTGTGAGCTCGATATTACTTGTGTGGGGTTCACACATTCCAAGTACGGATCTCGGTGACCGACCCGGATTCAGGTCAGGAGACCCATCTTCTGGTCCTTGCATCATGATCCGTACTTGGACTGCAAAACACAGATCTGTGAATTCGGCCTTAGTGGTTCATCCACCTGAAGTCCTAATTTGCTGTCCCTTATTTTTTTTTAAAGGAGGTGTCTCAAGTTCATAAATGGGTAAAATTGCAAATTGTTTGTAAATACAAGCAACTTTGTAATTAACCTTTTTATTAAAAATCTTGGGGGAGCATCCAGTTTGGACCAGCAGCATGATCATCTTAATGGCTCTGGGTTCCTCCTGGTCAAGGATAATGCCTAACCTCATGTGGATGATAAAGTAATTGATGCCACTGACCGCTCCTCACATTTTCCAGATCTCCTGGACATTATGCATCCAGGAGCTCACTGATATCCTGCTCCAGATCTGGGAGGTGATCCCTAAGATCCCATCTGTTGTCTCATCAGTTGCATGGCCAGACATATTTGGGAGTATATACAGGCACGTGGGGGCCATGTACACTACTTGGTCATATTATGAGTTGCTATGATAAAGTTCACGCTAATTGGACCCAACTGTGATTTCAGTTTTTCTCCTACGCCTCATTGGGGGACACAGGACCATGGGTGTTATGCTGCTGCCACTAGGAGGACACTAAGTAAACAGAAAGATTAACTCCTCCTCTGCAGTATACACCCCTTCACTGGATACAATTTCAACCAGTTCTTGCTTAGTGTCTGTAGGAGGCACTTGGGTCTGTTTTCAGGCCCCAACTTTCTTATTTTAATTTTTATTTTAAAGTTTTTAGTTTTCTGTAAATTTTTAATTTTTTACTTAACGGAGTGAAGGGGGCGACGGGTTCCTTTTTTTTATAGGGTCCGCTCTCCCCCGAACCATCAACAGGCGAGCACGGCGAGTATACCTCCCCGTCCCTCTCCTGCGACGTATGGGGCACGCCTAATCTACGCTAGGGCGACGGTTCCTATACAGTCCCGATCTCCCCCCTGTAAGATGGCGAGCACATGGAGTTTACCTCTTATGTGCATCTCCCGGGCTCCACCGCACTCAAGCCCTCATCTTGGCGTCTCGTAGTCCCCACAGTAGCCGTAAGCCCCCTGTGGCAGGCGCAGAAGAACCCTGCAAAAATCTCCATGCGGCAGGCACAGCTGTAAGTCCCCTGAGAAGGCAAGCATGCTTCAGGAGGCTCTCCGTCCCCCGACACAGGGAGGATCGATTGAGCTGGAGGTGGTCCCTCCTTTGGTGAGTACTATCTTCCTCACACTACCGGCGTGGAAAGAAGCGGTCCGGGTCCCTGGGGAGAGGTACCGCTGGCTAGATGCCAGCGACGAACGTTAGGCGCGGCGTCGCGGCCGCCAGAGCGCTTCGTCGGCCGGCTCCACTAATTTAGTCCCCGGCTTCTCCAGCCGGACTAGGCCGCAGTTCAAAAAACCCGCCCACGCCGGAGCCCCGCCCACTGTTCAGGCGCTTCTCGTTTTGAATGAGAAGAGCCCTGAAAATCTCGGGCGCCATCTTGGGACTCCACTGCTACAGGGAAATACAGCCGAAAACGCTACCTCCCTCTCTTCCTCCCTGGAGACACCAGTTCAGGACCGTGGGTAAGCTGCTCCGCTACATAGGGAAAAGCTTAACCCCTTCCCTGCTCACATAACTGCTACTGCGGTTTATCGGAGATAGACATTCACTATGTCTCAATCTATGGAAAAAAGGGGACAAAAAAGCACACTGTATTTTTTACCATTTGTGCCACTTGCAAGTCTGCCTTGCCAAGTACCCACAGTCCCCCCTTGTGCCAGAACTGTGACCTGGCCAGCGCGCAGCCGCCTTCTGCCGCCACTTCCTATGTCGTCTCCTGAGTGGGCCGCGCACGTTCAGTGGAATCCTGGGTCCTCCTTAAACCAGAATTCACCTCCGTCGGCTGCGACGGAATCTGATAACGGCGCGGGGCTGTCCGACCACAGGGGGCGCACCGTTGTACGGGACTCCCGGAGTTCCAGGAAAAGGACCTTTTCCCCATCTCCCGTACACGCTTCAGCTTCTGCAAGCTCGTTTTCTCGCTCCCCCTCCCCTGAGGGTCGCAGCGTACAGGGCTCAGTATATGAGTCGGAGGAATCTTTAACCCAGACTTCTCTATTGGTCAGGCATTAATGGTGGACGATGAATCTGCTTCCTCTCAGGAACACGTTGTATCTTTTAAGAAGTCTCCATAATCACCCTGAGTTTCAGGATATTATCCAAAACACAGGGAGCAGAAAAGCGCTTTACGGCTCAAAAAGCCACGGAAGCTAAATATCCTTTCTCAAGGGATCTGGTGAAGGGCTTACTTCTTTCTCCTTCTGGATCCTGCCGTGTCGCGGCTTGCATCCAAAACAATCTTCTCTCTGTCAGACGATTCATCAGTCAAAAAACCTTCGGACCGCCAGATTGATTATTTGGCTCGCTCAGTCTTTGAAGTCTCAGGAGCAGCCCTCCTTCCATCCTTTGCAGCTACCTGGGTAGCTAAGGCAATGGTGACCTGGGCTGAGGTGTTGAGTAATCTTCCCCCAGAGACGGCCAGACTAGCTAACCAGTTTGCTCAGGCCGGAGATTTTGTCGTTAGCGCCTCCATAGATGCGGCTAATTGCGCAGCGCAAGCGGCTGCTAACGCAGTTTCCATCGGGGGGGGGGGCCCTATGGCTCCGCGATTGGCGAGCAGACTCTGCTTCCAAAAAGTCGCTGACCTCTCTTCCTTACCAAGCGGGTCGTTTAATTTGGGGGAAAACCTAGACCAAATCATTTCTGACGCTACCGGATTTAAAAAAAAAAAAAGTGAATTTCTTCCCCAGCACGGAATCAGCAGCAGTTTCGATTCCAGTCATTTCGTAACAACTCCAGTTTGTCGTACTCTTCCCCTGGTTCGGGACGTCGGGACAACAGAACTTCCCAGGTCTCATACAGACCAAACCGTTCCTGGAAACCCAGACCCAGGCCGTCTGCCCCTGAGCCGTCCGCATCCCTTAAACCTTCACAATGACTCGTTGGCGTGTCCGGCTGACACCGACAACGTAGGCTGACGCCTTCTTTCGTTCCGTCAACAGTGGCTCTCGGTCGTTCACGACGAGTGGGTCAGAGAGCTCGTGTCTTCCTGATACAAAATCGAGTTTTTTCTCTTCACGCCATACAGGCGCTTCAAAAGGACGGTGTCATCACTCCAGTCCCTCGTGACCAAAGGTTCACGTGGTTTTACTCCAACCTTTTCGTGGTCCCAAAGAAGGACGGGACTCTACGGCCCATACTGGATCTCAAAATGCTAAAACAAATTCGTACGGGTCCGACACTTTAGGATGGACCGCCTCCGTTCCGTTGTCGCGTCCCTGGAAAAAGGAGAGTGCCTTGCATTCATAGACATCAAAAGATGCCTATCTACACATCCCAATTTTTCCCTCTCATCAGCAGTTCCTGCTCTTTGCAGCCCAAGAAGTACACTTCCAGTCTGTGGCCTTGCCCTTCGGACTTGCCACCGCCCCCAGAGTCTTCACAAAGGTCATGGCGGCTGTCATGGCCATTCTTCACGCTCGGGGAGTGGTAGTCCTGCCATATCTGGACGACCTATTAATCAAAGGTCCGTCCCAGTCTACCTGCGAGGAGTCGGTGAACATCACCGTGGATTCTCCTTCTCGCCAGGGTAGTAAGATCAACTTCGAGAAATCATCTCCAGTGCCGGCCCAGCAAATCTGCTTCCTGGGCATGATTTTGAACTCTTCCCGTGGGCTGGTCATTCTCCCTCCAGAGAAGGTTCTATCCTTACAACAGGGAGCGCGCAGGCTCTTCCGCCCAGTCCCTCACTCCATTCGCTTTGCGATGCGCATCCTCAAAAAAAAAAAAAAAATGGTTGCGGCGATGGAAGCCATTCTGTTTGCGCAGTGCCATCCCCGTCCCTTGCAACAGGCGCTCCTTTTAGCCTGAGACAGAAGCCCGGTTCCTCTCGACTGTCGCTTTCATCTACCCCCACAGGTCAGGCAGACCCTCAGGTGGTGGACACTACAGTCTTCCTTGAACCAAGGGAAATCCTTTCTTCCTGTGCGCTGGTTAGTGGTGACTACCGATGCCAGCCTTTTTGGCTGGGGTGCAATTTTTATTTACCACACGGCACAGGGTCGTTGGTCCACGAGATAGTCACGTCTCCCAATCAAAATCCTGGAAATTTGAGCGATCATTCTCGCTTTACACAACTTTCACCAACCTTCTCGCAGGTCATCCCATCAGAATTCAATCCCACAACGCCACAGCCGTGGCGTACATCAACCACAAGGGGGAACCCGCAGCAGAGCAGCCATGCGCGAAGTCTCCCACATCCTGCGCTTGGCAGAGACCAATCACTCGCTCATATCGGCGATCCACATACCGGGCGTGGAGAATTGGGAAGCGGACTTCCTCAGTCGCCAAAGTCTTGCTTCGGGCGAGTGGTCCCTCCATCCGGAAGTTTTCCAGCAGATTTGCCTTCGCTGGCTGATGCCGGATGTGGATCTCATGACCTTGAGGTTCATTGCCCGTTCCCACGATCCTCGCGCCATCGGGGTAGATGCCCTGGTTCTGTCGTGGCATCCGTTCCAGCTGCCATACATTTTTCCGCCCCTTCCTCTGCTTCCGAGAGTCATCAAAAAGATCAGAGCAGAGGGGAGACCGGTGATTCTCGTCGCGCCCGACTGGCCGCGCCGAGCATGGTACGCGGAACTCGTCCAAATGGTCGCCGACACCCCCTGGCGCCTTCCAGATCGCACGGACCTTGTCTTCCAGGGCCCAATTTGCCATCAGAACTCTGGGACCCTGTCTTTGACGGCGTGGCCATTGAATCCTGGATTTTAGCCCAAGCCGGATTCTCTCCGGGGGTCCTTCTACCATGATTCGCGCTAGGAAACCCATATCCATGCGCATTTATCATCGCACCTGGCGTATCTTCTTTTCATAGTGCAATACCCATGGACGTTTGCCCTTAGTCTTTTCCATCCATTCTGGAGTTTCTCCAATCAAGTTTAGAGTCAGGCCTTGCCCTAAGCTCGCTCAAGGGACAAGTGTCCGCCTTGCCTGTTCTATTCCAACGAAGGATCGCTTCCAGACTGCCGGTTAAGATGTTCATCCAAGGAGTCTCCCGGGTGGTCCCTCCCTATAGAATGCTTTTGGCGTCATGGGATCTTAACTTGGTTCTCGGAGTTCTTCAGGAGGCCTCTTTCGAACCATTGCAGGACATCTCTCTCACCCTCCTCTCATCGAAGGTGGTCTTTCTAGTGGCAATTACGTCAATTAGGAGAGTTTCTGAGTTGGCGGCTCTCTCTTGCCGACCCCCCTCCCCCCCCTTTTCTGAATTTTTTTACCCAGATAAGGTGGTTTTGAGAACCTCTCCCGAGGACATTGTCTTGCCGTCTTTCTGTCCTGCACCTACTCATTGTATCGAGAAAGCTCTCCATACTCTGGATCTGGTTTGAGCTCTTCGGAGGTACATATCTCGCACGGCTCCCTTCCGTAAGTCAGATGTCCTCTTCGTGCTTCCGGAGGGACATAGGAAGGGTCTACCTGCCTCAAAGGCCACTCTAGCCAAGTAGATTTGTTCCGCTATTCAGGAATCCTATCGTGTCAGGAACACTCCTATCCCACCTGGGATTCAGGCGCATTCCACCCGGTCGGTCGGTGCTTCTTGGGCCATTCGGCACCAGGCGTCCGCACATCAGCTTGTAAAGCTACGACTTAGTCCAGTCTGCATACTTTCACGAAGCACTACCTCATCCATACTCAGGCTTCGGCAGACGCTGCCCTCGGCAGGCGCATTCTGCACACATCGGTACCTCAGTAAGCTGGTGGTACATGGGGTATTAGCATATTGCTCCCCACCCAGGGACTGCTTTTGTACGTCCCATGGTCCTGTGTCCCCCAATGAGGCGTAGGAGAAAAGGAGATTTTTGTGTACTCACCGTAAAATCTTTTTCTCTGAGCCACTCATTGGGGGACACAGCACCCACCCTGTTAGCCTGTTTTGGCTTGTTGTTACTTCTTTGGTTTTGACATAGTTTGTCTTTGTTCATGCTCCTACTGCTTTACTACCGAACTGGTTGAAATTGTATCCAGTGAAGGGGTGTATACTGCAGAGGAGGAGTTAATCTTTCTGTTTACTTAGTGTCCTCCTAGTGGCAGCAGCATAACACCCATGGTCCTGTGTCCCCCAATGAGTGGCTCGGAGAAAAAGATTTTACGGTGAGTACACAAAAATCTCCTTTTCTATTGATGTATTTTATACAGTCATGGCCAAAAGTATTAACACCCCTGCAATTCTGTCAGATAATACTCAGTTTCTTCCTGAAAATGATTGCAAACACAAATTATTTGTTATTATTATCTTCATTTAATTTGTCTTAAATGAAAAAACACAAAAAGAATTGTTCTAAAGCCAAATTGCATATAATTCCACACCAAACATAAAAAAGGGGGTGGACAAAAGTATTGGCACCGTTCGAAAAATCATGTGATGCTTCTCTAATTAGTGTAATTAACAGCACCTGTAACTTACCTGTGGCACCTAACAGGTGTTGGCAATAACTAAATCACACTTGCAGCCAGTTGACATGGATTAAAGTTGACTCAACCTCTGTCCTGTGTCCTTGTGTGCACCACATTGAGCATGGAGAAAAGAAAGAAGACCAAAGAACTGTCTGAGGACTTGAGAAACCAAATTGTGAGGAAGCATGAGCAATCTCAAGGCTACAAGTCCATCTCCAAAGACCTGAATGTTCCTGTGTCTACCGTGCACAGTGTCATCAAGAAGTTTAAAGCCCATGGCACTGTGGCTAACCTCTCTAGATGTAAATGGAAAAGAAAAATTGACAAGAGATTTCAACGCAAGATTGTGCGGATGTTGGATAAAGAACCTCGACTAACATCCAAACAAGTTCAAGCTGCCCTGCAGTCCGAGGGTACAACAGTGTCAACCCGTACTATCCGTCGGCGTCTGAATGAAAAGGGACCGTGTGGTAGGAGACCCAGGAAGACCCCACTTCTTACCCCGAGACATAAAAAAGCCAGGCTGGAGTTTGCCAAAACTTACCTGAAAAAGCCTAAAATCTGTTGGAAGAATGTTCTCTGGTCAGGTGAGAGAAAAGTAGAGCTTTTTGGGCAAAGGCATCAACATAGAGTTTACAGGAGAAAAAAAGAGGCATTCAAAGAAAAGAACACGGTCCCTACAGTCAAACATGGCGGAGGTTCCCTGATGTTTTGGGGTTGCTTTGCTGCCTCTGGCACTGGACTGCTTGACTGTGTGCATGGCATTATAAAGTCTGAAGACTACCAACAAATTTTGCAGCATAATGTAGGGCCCAGTGTGAGAAAGCTGCGTCTCCCTCAGAGGTCATGGGTCTTCCAGCAGGACAATGACCCAAAACACACTTCAAAAAGCACTAGAAAATGGTTTGAGAGAAAGCACTGGAGACTTCTAAGGTGGCCAGCAATGAGTCCAGACCTGAATCCCATAGAACACCTGTGGAGAGATCTAAAAATGGCAGTTTGGAGAAGGCACCCTTCAAATATCAGGGACCTGGAGCAGTTTGCCAAAGAAGAATGGTCTAAAATTCCAGCAGAGCATTGTAAGAAACTCATTGATGTTTACCGGAAGCGGTTGGTCGCAGTTATTTTTGCTAAAGGTTGTGCAACCAAGTATTAGGCTGAGGGTGCCAATACTTTTGTCTGGCCCATTTTTGGAATTTTGTGTGAAACGATCAATGTTTTGCTTTTTGCTTCATTCTCTTTTGTGTTTTTTCATTTAAGACAAATTAAATGAAGATAATAATACCAAATAATTTGTGATTGCAATCATTTTTAGGAAGAAACGGAGTATTATCTGACAGAATTGCAGGGGTGTCAATACTTTTGGCCATGACTGTGTATATATCTTATATAATTTTTTTTTTTTCATTATTCTTATTTTTGCATAAGTATCTGCCTCAGTAGATAGAAGGATCAGTAACGCTTTTCTTGTGTGTTTTTTTTTTCCACTCTCCCTCAGTGACTAATTTCATCATGAAGGCGTTCATTAACGGACGGAAGTTGTTTGGGACCCCGTTCTATCCACAGCCTGGTCTTGAAGCAGTAAGTTTTGTAAACTCTTTTCATAAAATCACAGGATTCAATACAATATTTTAATGCCATTAAAAAAAGATTATGGTCATTGCATTTCCAAGCCGTAATTGAGAAAAATGTACAGCAGCTTGGGTTCATACTGCAGAAAATAAAAAAACATTGTTCCCCCCTGTCATGAATCCAGAAATAGTTCCTGACAAGTTTGGGGGATTTGCTGGCTTCTCACCCAGTTTTATTCCATCCATCAGTATTACCGGACCCCTGTTCACATGCACGGCCTGACCCCAGTTACTTTAGATGCCATAGCTTAGCCTTTTGGCATATAATATGGGGGGTCGCCACTATAGAAAGTTTCTTGGAAGTGGTAAAGTTTGTTGAGTTGTGCTGACACCACTTCACTTTCTTGGTCTTCTTGCAAGCTGCTAGTTATGGCTGCCCACGACTTCTGCAGTCAATCATTGGCCTCAGTAGTCACACGGTTTGATACTGGCAGAGAAAAGAATAGTAGAGGGTGAAGGATGCCTTGTAAAAAGTTTTGAACATGAGGGAAGAATAATCTTCTGGACCTTTTTAGCCTGACACTGAAAAGTGAAGGCGAAGTGGGTCTTTACTTTGTATAGAACTTGTCTTAAGTTTGTTTTGTTTTGTTTTTTTGGCAGGAATATTTTTTTGATTCCAAAGTCCTGACAGATGGGGAGCTGGCTCCTAATGATAGATGTTGTCGTGTATGTGGGAAGATTGGCCATTACATGAAGGATTGTCCCAAACGAAGGAGGTAAGAACCACATAGTCTTGTGTTTGTGTCTTCTTGCAATCAAACAAAGGTGCTCCAGGACTGACGTATTGATGGCCCCTGTCCTTGGGGTAGATCAGTATGAGATCTGTGGGGCTCTGACCCCGCCACCGTACAGCTGATATATTCTCTGATAATGCCCACATGTAAGGAGTGGAAAATCGCAGCTCCGTACATTTAGTAGTGGCTGCTAATAAAGATTGGCTCCTATTCACTTCAATGGGTGATAAACTGCAGTACATGGCAGCAGCCACAAAATGTACAAAGCCAATGCCGGAGCAGATATCCGCTGATTCAGTGGGGCGTCAGGTGTCAGACCCCCATTCATCTTATATTGATGATCTCTCTGTCCCAGATAACATCTTTAATGTGATAACATTTTAGTACAGAACACACAGGGTTAATTCCTAAAAGGGACCATGTATATCCACATCAAGCTTTCAGATATTCACTCCCATTTCAGAGTAGTTTTGTATCCTTTCCGAGTATTTATATACACCGTCACAATTAAATTTGCTTTTGTAAAAATAAAAAACAAAGTACTCTGTATTAAAAATTGGCCGCCGTTTATGTCTCCATCTCTGGTGCTGTGTCCAAAGTAACAAACCCCTTTGTAGGTCAGGTTTTTGCAATCGCGCTCCTTCTTACTACCGTATTTATCCCCTACTTATATGTTATAATTCTCCATGGTTTGGATTTTAGGGTGAAGAAGAAGGAGAACGAGAAGGACGATGAAAAGGACAATAAGGACGACGAGCGGGAGATCAGAGAGAAGAGGTGCTTTACCTGCGGGGATGTGGGCCACGTACGGAGAGACTGTCCTGAACACAACGCCGCCCGGCAGAACAATAACAGCATTCTCGGTAATAATGGACACAATAGATAATGCTGTAACTCCGTAATACCTGCAGAGATGGATTATGACTTCAGGAAGAAGGAGTGTCAGTACCATTTGCTGTGTAAAGAAAATGTTGATACACAAAAGTAGAAAACTATACAACAGATACTTCACTTATCAGGAATTAATGGTTTGGGGTTTTTTGTTTTTGTTTTGTTTTTAAGCATCTCAGATCTTGAGCCTCATTGTCCCTCAGCCCGTTCTCACTCCATTACAACAGATGGAGCGGCCCACGCGCACACGACAGGCCTCAGAATCGGTACGTAAGAGAATATAGAAATATGAAATGTAGTAAGGGGGTAGCACTCACCGGTAAAGCAAAAACCTTTATTATCGTCAAAAAAGTGTAACACAAACAGAGACGGTGCAGGTTGGGGGTTGCACAGATTGGCTTCGTAGGGCCACAGGATGATCGAGAACTTTAGACTTTAATTTGTGGCTCTTCAGCTGCTGGGAAACCACAAGGCCCAGCATGTCATGACAGCAACAAAAAAAGTCATAGGTTGGAGTCCACAGGTCCAAGAGCAATACAGTAAATGCCTGAAATTCACATATGCTTTTGTATCTAATACAAGGGACTGTATACTGTATTTGAATTTTCAGCATACTAGAAGAAATGAAAACTTACAGGGGTTTTCCATTTTGTTTAATTAGCAATTTGTTTAAAAAATAAAAATAATAATAATTAAAAAGACAATTTGCGCCTTATTCACCCTCTCTCGGTCCAGTGTTGCTCCATTGTCCAACAGCTCAGCACAAAGTGAGAGCACGAGCCATCAGAGCCGCTGAACTCAGTAATTGGCAGCAGCTCTGTCAATATGACGTCACCACTGCAGACAATGACAGACATTTAGAGCTGCGGCAGAGACTCAGTCTGGACCTGGGGAGGATGAGTAATGCAAAATTATGTTTAACAAAATGCTGTTGCAGAACAGGAGTTTTCTGAAACCAGAAAAACTTCTTTAGTAAATGCTATCAACTGTTTCATTACATCGTCTTTATTAAAATGGATTGACCAGTTTGCGAGAAACTGCACCACTGTTGGTCTTGGGCTGCATACAGTACTGCATCATATTGCCAATCACCACTTCCCATTCACTCCAATGGGGCAGAGTTGTAATACCATACATAACCTAAGGACAAGGGTGGCGCTGTTTGTAGAAATAGAGAAACTTTTATGTTAAGTAACCCCTTTTAAACACTAGTGACCAATAAGTTGACACTTGGATCTCTGAAATGGAAACTTGTAGATGGTAACTGGACATTATTTTCAGTATATACATGCTCATCCCTAGTTTTATCTTCGGTTATAAAGCACATTGTTCCTCTCTTTACAGTCTGAATCCCATCACTCATCGTATTCACCGCAACCTCAGCCGTTTCCACAAAACATTGGCCAGACGCAGCCTCCGACCAAGCTGAACCAGCCGTCTACGCAGCCAGCACCGAATCCGCACCAGGTTCAGCGGCCCATGTTTAACTTTCCACACTCTCCCCCCACTCACTTTTCTCCTCTGCACAATCTGGGGTTACTCCCGCTGCCTCCACAGATCCCTATTCCCAACAACTCTTGGCCCATCCACGGGCAGATAATCCGCTCTTCTGGGAATCCCTCTCACTCTAGTGGTGTCGCCTATCCAGCCAGACCTGGCAGCAGCAGCGGCGGCGGCAGCAACGCTTCCACCACTAATCAAAGTGCAGTTAATCTGAACGACCCCAGCATCATCTTTGCAGGGCCTGCTGCCAGGTCTGTAGGCATTGCTAACTCTTCTCACGATGGACATTGGCACAATTCTCCGGCACCTAACGCACTGGTGAACAATGGAAGCGTGGGTGGCACAGGTAAAATTCTCAATTGTTTTAGAAGGTTAAAATGCATGCTCGTGTCATGGGAGAAGCTTGTAGATACAGACATTGCCCGGGTTTAGGAAGAAAAACTATTTTACTTAACACTTTTTTTCAGGTGTGGCACTCTTTTTGGAACAGCAGTTTATTTTTTTAATCCTGGATACCCTTTTAACCCCTTCCCGAAATGCGCCGTGTATATGAGGCACCGCGGAAGCTGCGTTCTCACAAACCGCCGTGTGTGTATGTATGTATATATATATATATATATATATGTATGTATATATGTATGTATGTGTATATATATATATATATATATATATATATATATATATATATATATATATATATATATATATATATACTCTGCTCAAAAAAAAATAAAGGAACACTTAAACAACAGAATATAACTCCAAGTAAATCAAACTTCCGTGAAATGACACTGTCCACTTAGGAAGCAACCCTATTTGACAATCAATTTCACATGCTGTTGTAAAAATGGAATAGACAACAGATGGAAATTATTGGCAATTATAAAGACACCCTCAATAAAGGAGTGGTTCTGCAGGTGGGGACCACAGACCACATCTCGGTACCAATGCTTTCTGGCTGATGTTTTGGTCACTTTTGAATGTTGGTTGTGCTTTCACACTCGTGGTAGCATGAGGCGGACTCTACAACCCACACAAGTGGCTCAGGTAGTGCAGCTCATCCAGGATGGCACATCAATGCGAGCAAGAAGGTTTGCTGTGTCTGTCAGCGTAGTGTCCAGAGTCTGGAGGCGCTACCAGGAGACAGGCCAGTACACCAGGAGATGTGGAGGGGGCCGTAGGAGGGCAACAACCCAACAGCAGGACCGCTACCTCAGCCTTTGTGCAAGGAGGAACAGAAGCACTGCCAGAGCCCTGCAAAATGACCTCCAGCAGGCCACAAATGTGCATTTGTCTGTACAAACGGTTAGAAACCGACTCAATGAGGATGGTCTGAGTGCCTGATGTCCACAGATGGGGGTTGTGCTCACAACCCAACACCGTGCAGGACGCTTGGCATTTGCCACATAACACCAGGATTGGCAAATTCGCCACTGGCGCCCTGTGCTCTACATAGATGAAAGCAGGTTCACACTGAGCACATGTGACAGACGTGACAGAGTCTGGAGATGCTATGGAGAGCTATCTGCTGCCTGCAGCATCTTTCAGTATGACCGGTTTGGCAGTGGGTCAGTAATAATGTGGAGTGGCATTTCTTTGGAGGGCCGCACAGCCCTCCATATGCTCGCCAGAGGTAGCATAATTGCCATTAGGTACCGAGATGAGATCCTCAAATCCCTTGTGAGACCATATGCTGGTGCGGTTGGCCCTGTGTTCCTCCTAATGCAGGACAATGCTAGACCTCATGTGGCTGGAGTGTGTGAGCAGTTCCTGCAAGATGAAGGCATTGAAGCTACGGACTGGCCTGCCCGTTCCCCAGACCTGAATCCGATTGAACACATCTGGGACATCATGTCTCGCACCATCCACAAACGTCACGTTGCACCACAGACTGTCCAGGAGTTGGCGGATGCTTTAGTCCAGGTCTGGGAGGAGATCCCTCGGGAGACCATCCGCCACCTCATCAGGAGCATGCCCAGGCATTGTAGGGAGGTCATACAGGCACGTGGAGGCCATACACACTACTGAGCATCATTTCCTTGTCTTGAGGCATTTCCACTGAAGTTGGATCAGCCTGCAATTTGATTTTCCACTTTGATTTTGTGCATCATTCTAACTCCAGACCTCCGTGGGATATTAGTTGTGATTTACATTGATCATTTTTAGGTTTTACTGTTCTCAACGCATTCCACTATATAATGGATAAAGATTTACAACTGGAATATTTTATTCAGTGATATCTAGGATGTGGGATTTTAGTGTTCCCTATATTTTTTTGAGCAGTGTACATACATACATACAAAACCAGATCGCGCGGGCTAACTCCTTTGATGCCGCTGTCAATAGTGACAGCGACATTGCACAGGGAGGGAGCTCCCTCTGTGCTCCCATCTGCACAAAGGGATGCAATAGCGTTAATGATATCCAAAAGATGGCCATGGGGTCACCCAGGGACGGCCTGTCAGTTCATTTTCAGAGCATGAGCTGGCACTCCTCCCTGCATGTCAGACACTGCTCTGATGCCCTGCGGTGCAGAAGCATTGCAGAGTATTAGATTAGTTATATGTCAGTTTGTAGTTGATGTCCCAACCTGGGACAATGTTAAAAAGAAATAAAAAAGTTAATTAAAATTGTATAAATATTTTTTAAAAAAATCGCAAAGAAGCAAAAAAAAAAAAGCAAAATATGAATTCACTAAATACATTTATTTGTGTAAAAAAAGAAGTACACGTATTTGGTATTGCCGCGTCCGGAACAACGCAACCTAAAAAACTGTCCTAGTAGCTAACCCCTTCACCGTTAAAAATAAATAAATAAATAATTAATGAATGAGGCAAAGAACTATGCTTTATCATCATACCATCGAGTAGAAAGTGGAATAAACGCGATAAAAAAACAAAAGTTGTTAAAAATGGTATCTCTGAAAACAAGCCCCATACAGCTCAATCAGCGGAAAAATAAAGTTTTAACTCTCAATACAAAAATAACAATTTTTTTCTATAAAAGGTTTTTCTTGTGAAAACATAAAAAACTATATAAATGTGGCATCGCTGTAATTATACTGACACGAAGAATAAAGCTGCCTTATCAGTTTTACCACAAGCAGAATGGCATAAGATGAAAAAAAAAATCCCTGAATTGCTGGTTTTTGTTCAATCTGCCTTCCAAAAATCGGAATAGTAAGCAATCAAAAAAGAGGGATTTTTGGTTCTCCCTGTAAAATCTCTTTCTTGAAGCCTTCATTGGGCTCACCGGTAACCATGGGTGTATGCTGCTGTCACTAGGAGGCTGACACTAGGCAGAAAAGGAAAATCGCTCCTCGTCAGCAGTATACACCCACCGACAGGCACCAAGTACCTCAGTTAGTGTTAAAGCAGTAGGAGAAGCAACCAAAACTCAACATATGTACCAACTCAACAACAAAGGCAATTAGGCCCAAAAAGCGGTACAAACAGTTAGGGAGGGTGCTGTGTCCACCAATTAAGGCTCCAAGAAAGAGACGTACAAACAGTTAGGGAGGCTGCTGTGTCCCCCAATGAGAAGGCTCTAAGAAAGAGATTTTATGGTGAATACCAAAAATCCCGCTTCATTGGGGGACACAGGTAACTATGGGACGTCCCAAAGCAGTCCCTAGGGCGGAAAACAAAGAATGCAAAGAAAAACCGGACTCAGGTCGGCCGGTGCGCAACCACTGCCTGCAGTACCTTCTTACCCAGGCCCGCATCAGACGAAGCATTGGTATGAACTCTGTAAAACCTCACGAAGGTGTTCAAAGAAGACTAGGTCGTGGCTTTACAAATCTGTAAAGTTGTGGTCTGGTGACGAACTGCAAAGGAAGCTCCCACCGCCCGGGAGGAGTGAGCCATTAGCCCTTTATTAGAATGCTTCTAATATTGCGGAACGAATCCAACGGGCAATAGTGGATTTGGAAGCCTCTTACGACAACCTTCACAGATGACAAATAGGGCATCAGAGAGATGAAAGGAACCGGTCCTTGAGAGGTAGACTCGGATAGCGCTGACCAGATCCAACTTGTGGAGGGACGTCTCCAGGAGATGGACTGGAGGGGGACATAGAGAAGGAAGGACAATGTCTTCATTAATGTGAAATTAAGAGACCACCTAAGAAAGAAAGGAAGGAACGGGTCTGAGAACTACCTTGTCCTTATGTAGAATCAGGAACAGGGAAAGGCAGGATAATGCCGCTTACTCAAAACTCTCCTGATGGACGGAATGGCAACTAAGGCAACTTTCCATGGCTGGAGAGAAAATGGAATATCTTGAATGGGTTCAAAAGGAGGGCGCTGTAATGCACCAAGAAAAAGTTTAAGATCCCATGGATCTATCGGAGGACGGTAAGGAGGAGCCAAGTGGGCGACTCCTTGAAGAAAAGTCTTTACCTGAAAATGAGAAGCCAGATTTCATTGGAAAAGAACTGACAGAGCGGAAACCTGACCCTTTAGGGTACTGAGAGACAGACCAGCATCAAGACCCGCTTGTAGAAAGCCCAGGATGGAAGGAATGGAAAAAGACAGGGACCAAATTGTTGTGCTCGCTCCACCGAAAGAAGGCCTTCCAGTATGTGTTATAGATACTCGAGGAAGCTGGTTTTCTCGCTCTAATCATGGTCTGAATGACCTGCTGGGAAAAACTGGCATCCTTTAGGATTGTGGCCTCAATGACCATGCTGTTAAACTCAGAGACTGTGAACTCTGGAGGAAGAGGGGACCTTGTGAGAAGAGATCTGGACGGTTTGGAAGCCTCCCGGGAGCGTCCATGAGCATGTTCACCAGCTCCACGAACCAGGCTCTTCTTGGCCAATCTGGAGCTACGAGAATTTCCTCCGCCTTTATCTTTTTTACGACTCTCGGAATTAAGGGGAGAGGCGGAAAAAGATAAGGCAGCTGGAATTGAGACCACGGGATCACCAGAGCATCGAAGCCGATAGCTAGTGGATCTCGAGAAATGGCCACGAACCTTGTGGTTCATCCAAGACACCATTAGGTCAACGTCCGGGGTGCCCCACCTTTGACATCTGATTGACGACGGCGGGGTTGAGAGACCACTCGCCCGATGCGAGGCCCTGACAATTCAGAAAATTAGCTGCTCAATTTTCCACCCCTGGAATGTGCATGGCTGATATGACTGGAACGTGATTCTCCGTCCATCACAGAATTCTTGATACCTCTGCCAACACCTGTTTGCTGCCAGGGCGGTGGCATTGTCTGACTGTATGCGGACCGGCTGTCCCGCGAGGAGGGACTGGCAGTGGCAAAGGGCCAAGAAAATTGTTCTGATCTCCAGGAGATTGATGGGGAGAGCTGCTTCTAGGGAGTTTCAGCGACCCTGCGCTGTGTGATGGAGACTGGCACCGGTGTAAAAACCTGCCAAAGAGGAAGGAAGGATCTTCTGCGCAGGACGGAGGCAGAGAGCGTCCACCAAGTCAGGGACGGTCTCACCTTGAGAGACAGTAGAATGGGTTGGTCCAGGGAAGCGGTCCTCTTGTCCCATGCAGACAAGAGGGCCAGCTGAAGGGGATGGGTATGGAAATGGGAAAAAGGCATGGTTTCCATGGCGGCAATCTTCTTCCCTAGAACTCTCATGCAGGACTGTAGGGGGAGAGGAGTTGGTCACTTTAGAACACGGATCCCCTGGTGGAGAGAGAGAAACTTTTCCTTTGTAGGGGGAGAGGAGTTAGTCACTTTAGAACACGGATCACCTGGTGGAGAGAGAGAAACTTTTCCTTTGGGAGAAAGACATGGGCTCGGGCCGTGTCGAACCTCATGCCCAGATATACCAGGTGCTGAGCTGGGGTCAGAGAGGACTTCTCTCAGTTGACAATCCAGCCGAGAAGGACCAGAATGTCCAAGGTGATCTGAAGACTCAGGTGGCAGTCTCGGCGGGACAGCCCCTTGATTAGAAGATTGTCCAAGTAAGGGATTATGAGAATCGCCTTGGAACGAAGGATGGCCATGACTACTGTCAAGACCTTTGTGAATACTCTGGGTGCAGAGGCCAAGCTAAAAGGGAAGGGCTGTGAACTGATAGTGGTTCTCCTGGATCGCAAACCGTAGGAATCTCTGATACTGAACACAAATTGGGATGTAAAGATAAGCATCCCGAATATCTACAGAGCAAAGAAATTCTCCCGATTCCATGGAGGCAATTACCAAAAGTAAGAACTCCATCCTGAAATGATGGATCCGAATGTGATGGTTCAGATGCTTGAGGTCCAAAATCGGATGGAGCCATCCTTCTTTCTTCGGGACTACGAAAAGATTGGAGTAGAACCCTGAAAAGCGTTTGTTCCGGAGAACGGGCACAATTACTCCTATGCGTAGTAGGTAAGAGACGGCCTGAAGAATCCCTGGGCCCTGAGACGGGAGTCTTGGCGGGCAAGACAAAAAGAAACATCTTCCTGGGGGAAATAAAAGTCGATTTTGTAACCGAATGTAACTATCTCTCTGACCCAGGCATCGTCGACCACCGACAACCATGCGTCCCGGAAGAGAAGAAGCCTGCCTCCCATCCTGGAGAAAATTCCAAGTGGGGGTAACCCGTCATGCTGAGGAGAGCCTGTTGGCATGTGACCCTGAAGGCCTGGAAGAACAACCCTTTGGGCGGAAGAGCGGTCCTGTTGGGAGGAGGTCCCCGAAGAGGAGAAGGGTCAAAAGTAACTAAATTGAAGCAATCTTTTCCTATTGAAAAGACATTTAGATTTGGACTGAGGAAGAGAGGTACTTTTCCCGCCGGGAGCATCAGAAATGATTTGATCCAGTTTGGACCCAAAAAGTCTAGAGCCTTCAAAGGCAAGGGTAAGTGAGAGACTTCTTTGAGGGTGGATCTGCATTCCACGCTTTCATCCATAGAATACGGCGTATAGCAATGATGTTGCTGTCTGCCCTGGTGGAACAACCGGTCGCATCCAAGGAAGCGGTCAGAAGATATTTGTCGGCTTGGGCAATCTGGTCTGCCAAATCTGCCAGCTCATCAGGAGGAGCTGCTGCCAGGATACCTTGGCAAAGTATTTTTTCCCAAGCCGACATGGACTTTGCACCCAAGTGGAGGCAAAAATGGGGCAGAGGAAGGCACCAGCTGCTTCAAAAGCTGATTTAGCTAAGGATTCAATCTGCCTATCTGTAATGTCCTTAAGAAATGCACCATCCGGTAGAGACAAGACTGTCTTGCAAGACAGGCGAGAAACCAGCGGGTCCACCTTAGGGGACTCTGCCCATCTACGAACAAGGTCTGAGCTAAAGGGATAAAGAATGTCAAGCTGCTTCCTTCCCAGAAAGCGCTTTTCGGGATGTCCCAGTGTTTAGCCAAAATCGCTTCAAATTCCCTTTGATTGGGAAAAGTCCGGGAAGGACGTTTTTCCCATTTGAAGAAAGCAGAGTGCTCCTGAGCAGGAGCCTCGTCCTCCTTTAGGTTAAGAGTTTGGGTAATAGCCAAGATAAGGCTATTGACCATATCCTGCATTTTTGAGATCTGGTCCGCATCCGACCCAAAAGCTGCCTCCGAGGAGGGGCATGGGGAGAGGAGGGCATCCTGGATGATGCAGAGGGACTCGGGAAACTGGATGAGGAACTAAAAAGCCTGCTTCCTTTGCTTTGTACCCGATCTGTCCCTGCAAAGGTCGTGGTTAGGTGCGTGTGAATCACTGTGAGAGTCGTTTTGAGCACTGGTGGCGGTAGATAGATATGGAAGACGCTTCAGGACCTGGAGCAGGAACTGTGATACCTTAGTCAGGTCAGAGACTGACTGTGACATGGCAACAGCCCACTCCGGAGGAAGGAGTGTGCTATCATCCCTGGCATTAGGGTGCTCCTGTGAGGCAGACATGGTGGAAGGACTGCAGGATGGACAGAAAGGGGAAGACTGGCCTGAAGACAACTTTGTTTTGCAGAGGGCATAGGCATAATGAATCACAGTAGGCTTAGAGGGAAGACGACAAGCTTCTGCAGGGTTGGGCATAAGTCGAGCCTTGGTGATACTGCTGAAAAGGGCTTTATAGGGGAACAGAAGAAAGGAAGGAGAGAGGGTAGAGCCTATCCGATGTCAGCGACGGTCAGCAGATGAGGTTAGCTGTGTCCCCCTTGCCAGATGTCCGCAGGTAGATGCAGTGAGGTCTGATGCTGAATGCGCAGGAAATGAGCAGATAAAGGCAGCGTCTCAGACTGGACTCACGATCTGCTGAGGCACAAGATCCGAAATAGCATCGGCTCTGCTGAACACAGCAAGCACGATGCAGTGAGGGGGTCATGGCTAAACTGCCAGCAGGTGATACAGAAAGTATTGCTCTGATTGGCTGACACGCCAGGGGGCATGAACAGCCAGGAGGATCTGCCGGCCGGGAAGAAACAGAAAGCGCCCCTCTGATTGGAGAATCGCCAGGGGACGTACACTGACAGGGAGAGGGAGCTCCATGATAGGAGCAGAGAAAAGGGTGCAAATCGGGGGGCATGTCTCTGATCCGGCAAGACCTCCTATTGGCTCAAAAGAGCGTGAAATTCAAACGCGTGGTGGTAAGTGGCCGGGAAAGCCGGAGAGGAAGTGTGGCCAGGAAGAAAGGAGGTTGTCCCAAGGTCTGGGACCGGTCACATGGGAAAAATGGCCGCTACTGTGCAGGGAATAATGCCTCATGCCGCCCTGTCCCCTGTTAAGAGACTGAAATGCTGACTAGTCCTGCCATGTGCTGCTGCGGGGGAGGAAACATACTGTACCTACCTGCAGGGTGGGTCCACTGTTCCTCTTCACTGATGAGGATCACATCAGGAGCCCTCAGGTGGGTGAGGGTCGCTGGAATCAGGGATCCTCCTTCCCGCACCGGTTCCAGACTGTGCAGAAGACGGCGTCAGCCCCTTACGAGAAGGGGGGAGGTCACCACGGGATTTTGGAATATTTAGCTTGCAAACAAGAAGACTGAGAGGAGACTTAATAGCTGTCTACAAATATCTCAAGGGCTATCACATTGAAGAAGGATCATCTTTATTCTCATTTGCACAAGGAAAAACTTGAAGCAATGGAATGAAACTGAATGGGAGGAGACCCAGATTAGATATTAGAAAAACGTTTTGACAGTGAGGGTGATCAATGAGTGGAACAGGCGGCCACGAGAGGTGGTGAGTTCTCCTTCAGTGAAAGACTTCAAACAGAGGATGGACTGACATCTATCTGGGATGATTTAGTGAATCGTGCTTTGAGCAGGAGGTTGGACCAGATGACCCAGGAGGTCCCTTCCAACTCTACCATTCTATGATTACTCCCAGCCCTCCCTGAGGAGAGGGGTGGGGAGAAAAAAAGGCTAGGACCGGCCACCGGGAATCAGCCTGAAGCACCCGTAAGGGTGACAGAGGATTAGGTCCTGCCTTCGGGTCTGAGAGTGGGTGATGTGGGTGACACCACATTGCTCTATCAGTCGCATAAGTACGGGAACACAGGGTGAGAAATTACACCCTGTTACCCTAAGGAAGAAGAACCTAAAAGAGAAAAGATTAATAAAAACACACAAGATTACCTGAAAAGGAAAATGCGGATCTGGGATCAGATCCAGGTCCAGCTCCTACAGACACTAAGCTTAACCTGAGGTACTATTTTCCTTCTTTGCCTGGGTTCAGCCTCCTAGCAACAGTAGCATGCACCCATGGTTACCTGTGTCACCTAATGAAGCGATAAAGAAATGTCTTGTGCCCAAAAATGATACCAATAAAAATGGCAACTCGTACTGCAAAAAACAAGCCCTCACATGACTGTGGGCCAAAATATGGGAAAATTATAGCTATTAAAATATGGCATCTTTTGGTTTGTAACAGCTGCCAAATATAAAAAAAAAACGCAATAAATCAGGTATCGCTGTAATAGAATCAACCCGAAGAATAAAAGCTGCCTAATAACTTATACCGCACGAGGAACAGTGTAAAAAAAATAATAAAACCAATTCTTCACCTGCTGTTGATTTGTTCATTCTGCCACCCAAAGATCGCAGTATGGCTCGGTGCACATTTATCCTGCACTCTACGCTAAGCGCTTACATCGAGGTTTCCGTATAAATCTTTGAAAAACGTGATTCAGACGGAACCGCCCGGCGGAACATTCCCTTTAATGAGGCTGATGGAGTCACTGCGGAAGCTGTCTGGCCTATGATCCAGCAGTGTCCGTCTTTTTAGACGTTCATAAAAGCGGTCGACCACATTTGGTTTTTTTTTGTGTGTTTTTTTTTACAAAGAAAAATGGTCAAAATTAAAAAAACCCACAGTGCTTTCACACCTCAAATAATGCAAAGAAAATAAGATCATAATCATTTTGAAACAACAATACTAATGTTTTAACTGAGGAAGAGTTCAGAAATCAATATTTTGTGGAATAACCATGATTTTTAATCACAGCTTTCATGCGTCTTGGCATGCTTTCCACCAGTCTTTCACACTGCTTCTAGTGCAAAAGTGTAAGCAGTTCTTCTTTGTTTGATGGCTTGTGACTATCCTTCATCCTCTTGATTACATTCCAGAGGTTTTCAATGGGGTTCAAGTCTGTAGATTGGGCTGCCCATGACAGAGTTTTGATGTGGTGGTTTCTTAATTTTCGCCAGAGCTGTATATTAATAGGCACAAAATTGAAGCCCCTAAATGGGGAAATAAATGGTTGTAAAGGGTAGACATTCTTATAGGTTAAGCATGTTGTAAAATAATACGGCAAGATGACTGATATTTAAGTGGAGTAGTAATGCAAAATTACTGCAGTAAATATTGCTCCTGTGAAGGTGACTATTGCAGGATATCCATATGGATGTAAGAAGCTTTATGTGGATACATTTAATAATTGGACCATATGTTTTATGATTGTTTTGTGAACTAGAGCCGGGATTTCAAGGACAGTTTGGGAAGCCCTCTCTTCCCTGGGAGCGCGCTGCGCCTACTCATTATCCATTGATTCCTGGATCATGGCCTTACAGCTTACACCAGAATTTCCTGCAACAGGCACCGGCCGGCTTTCATTCCAAAACCTACTATCCTCCAGGTAATGTTATGGGCTAGTTTTAGGAAATCTGTATATTGGATAAATTAGAATATGTTTCCTATATGTTCTCGCATGAACAAAAGTAACCAGAGATTATGTATTCATGAGTATTAAAGGGGCCATCATGTCAGGGACTTGTAGAGCTCAGCGAGGGGAAGCCACACACTTTTGGCATTTTGCGGTGTCCACATTCATATGAATGGGCAACTAATAACTGAATTGGTTGTATTACGTCCTTCTAAGTGATTGTGACAGATCTCTTATACATCTATTAATGTCCTGAAGAAACCATGCCATTAACAGAAGAACTAAGAAAGCAAGGATCCAAAGAGACTGAACAGTCAGAACATCAAAACTCCATTGAGCTGAAACCCCTTTGGCTCTACTAACACTTCTATTTCCGAATACCTGGCAATATTCAAAGCAAACATCCATTCATATCAATGACATTGCTCCAAATGGTGAGACAGATTTTCTGTACTCTATAGGCAGTGCCAAAAAAAAAATTCAATTTTTTCGTTAATAGCATTGGGTGAAACAGGACCGTGGGACATCCTAGACTAGTCCCAGAGGGTGCATAATAACTTACCGTAATGGACCCCCTGTGCATGGTGGCCCGCATTACCTACAAAACCGACTGTTTTCTGCAGAAACCCTGGTGAGAACAGGGGTCTAGGTGGTAACCGTGTAGAGCTGGGGAAGGAAAAATGACAATGCCCCACAGACAAACTCAAACTAGAAAGAAATAGCTCACAAAAAATGTCACGATCCAGGAAGAGATTAGAAAGGGCAACACATAGTACTTTAAGGCCATGTGCACACGTTCAGGATTTTTAGCGTTTTTTTCGCGTTTTCTCGCTATAAAAACGTGATAAAAACGCGAAAAAAACGCTAACATATGCCTCCTATTATTTACAAGGTATTCCGCATTTTTTGTGCAAATGTTGCGATTTTTTCAGCGAAAAAATCGCATAGCGGAAAAAAAAGCAACATGTTCATTAAAAATGCGGAATTGCAGGGATTCCGCACACCTAGGAGTCCATTGATCTGCTTACTTCCCGCACGGAGCTGTGCACACCATGCGGGAAGTAAGCAGATTATGTGCGGTTGGTACCCAGGGTGGAGGAGAGGAGACTCTCCTCCACGCACTGGGCACCATATAAGTGGTCAAAAAATAAGAAATAAAATAAAAAATAGTCCTATACTCACCCTCGATGTCCCGCGCAGTGTTCCCGCCTCACCGCTGCACGCTGCCGTTCGGTTCCTGTAGCTGATGTGCGGCGAAGGACCTTGCCGATGACGTCACTGTCCTGTGATTGGTCGTGAGCGGTCATGTGACCGCTCACGTGACCGTGACGTCACGCTAGGTCCTGTGCGCACAGACCAGCTATAGGAAGACGAACGGACGCCGCTGATGAGATGTCTGGGTGAGTATAAGCATTTTTTTATTTTTTTTATTATTTTTAAACATTCTATCTTTTACTATAGATGCTGCATAAGCTGCATCTATAGTAAAAAGTTGGTCACACTTGTCAAACAGTATGTTTGACAAGTGTGACCAACTTGTCAGTCAGTTTTCCAAGCGATGCTACAGATCGCTTGGAAAACTTTAGCATTCTGCAAGCTAATTACGCTTGCAGAATGCTAAAAAAACGCAAAAAAAAACGCAAAAAAAAAATGCGGATTTCTTGCAGAAAATTTCCGGTTTTCTTCAGGAAATTTCTGCAAGAAATCCGCAACGTGTGCACATACCCTAAAGGAAAACCTGCAGCTTAGCGTAAACTAAGATAGGGACCTTAGCGTTATCCCTGGAAGATGGTATAACTTACTCATAGAAGAGATCACTGGAAGAGGCTACGAAAGACCCTACTCTAGCCCTTAAGCCTGAGGATTAAATCAATCCAAACCTTTAAAAGAAGAGAAAATTCCAAGTGAAGATCTTGATGCACACATCAAGAAGTGAAGAGACATTAAGCGAGGGGGCAAACATCTGATGTACTGAGGTCCATGATTTGGAAGATGGTCTGGATAACAACAGGAAAAGACACAACTTCAATGTCCTGGTCTGAATAGTTACAGAGGAATGAGGTCCATGGAGTGACTATGACAAATGGAAGAGCTTCACAATCTGTCAACAGGTCTGGGGCCAATAGAGTGGTCAGGAGCAGACCTTCCAAGAAGACCAGTCTGCATCACGAACGGTTGCAAGTTCTGTATCTACAACAAAGGCTAAAGACAGGACACAAGGTGGGCCACACCAGGAGTGTCTCCAGGACAGAACTCGGGAAGATTCCTGAAAAATACCACCCGCTAAGATTTGAGAGTGAGACACAGTTTATCACAGTGGAGGATTTAACCTACGGGCTCCAGAATGTCCAAATAATTGTCATGAACAGGGCCTTTCCTAGAAGACCAATTAGATGGGGGATTACCGCCATCTCCTTGGCACAGAGAAGTACCCTGAGAGGAGCGTGGATCGGATATTGGACCTTGAAGGCTGTTGCGAGCCCCCAGACTGCAGCATGGTGTCAACCTCCTATGGACACTGGGCTAAAACTGGGGATAAAGTTTGGCATTTTTTTTTCTACCTAGTGCTAGGGCCTACACCCATGGTACTATGTCCCGCAATGCTATTAAAGGGAACCTGTCACCCCAAAAATCGAAGATGAGCTGCGGCCACTGGCATCAGAGGCTTATCTACAGCATTCTGTAATGCTGTAGATAAGCCCCCGATGTAACCTGCAAGATAAGAAAAACAGGTTAGATTATACTCACTCAGGGGCGGTCCGGGTCCGATGGGCGTCCCGGTCCGGGGCCTCCTATCTTCTTCTTGTCTTCACGCCGCAACTCCGGCGCAGGCGTACTTTGTCTGCCCTGTTGAGGGCAGAACAAATACTGCAGTGCGCAGGCGCCGGGAAGGGTCAGAGAGGCCCAGCACCTGCGCACTGCAGTACTTTGCTCTGCCCTCAACAGGGCAGACAAAGTACGCCTGCGCCGGAGCTGCGGTGTGAAGACAAGAAGAGGACGTCATCATAAGAAGATAGGAGGCCCCGGACGCATCTGCTAGCTCTATCTGCGCTGGCGCGATGGCATGTCGGCACTTGCGTTAACGCAGCCCGTTTAACGCATGTGTTGAACGGGCTGCTGTTAACGCAATGTGAACCTAGCCTTACAGAATGCTGTAGATAAGCCCCTGATGCCGGTGGCCGCAGCTCATCTTCGATTTTTGGGGTGACAGGTTCCCTTTAACTAGAAATATTCAAATAAAACAAGCCCTCACAGGACAGTGTTGTTGAAAAAATAAAAGTGAGAACTGTTAGAAAAAGGAGCAAAGTAAAAAATAAAAAAATTGGGCTGCGACAGGAAGGGGTTAAAAATCTGCTGAATGCCTATACTTTCGAGTCTTATTAGAACTGATTCAAAGTGAACTACCAATGTATTGGTCCACTCCTAACCTTCATTTTTTTTTCAGCTCCCTCATTAATCCAGAACGGACCCCATTTCCCAGTTTTATCACAAGGACACCCCCACCTGAACTCCAGCTACATCCAGCAAAAGAAATGAAAAGCAAAAAAACTTTGCGGCCATCGTTTTTAAGACTTTATTTCCAGGAGACGCTAGAACTTTTATGATGTAACATTTGTAAATATACAGCTTTAGTTGTACTGGAATCATTCCTCTGAGTGATGCAAATTTCTTTTATTTCATTGCCCCATTTTGAGGGGAGCCTTGAGTTCTATCCAAGTAAAATGTTCAAATGAAGAAAAAAATATTTTTTTTTAATTTTTTTTTTTTTAAAGCAAAATTAGTAAAAATTAAGTTCTTTATTTTCTACAAAAAAGTGGCTGCTTCAAGCTCTGTAAATGGATATATATTTTAGTTATAAACAGATGATTTTAAGAGAAAGGAATGTAATTTTTTAAATGTCTTATTATTTGAGCCTGAAGCAGGTGCCAAAAATCTTTTAAAGCTAAAGTTACTTCTTATTTTTGGTACCAATAAAAAAAAGGCCATTTAATCAATTTGTGTGTCCCATGAAGTGTAAAGAACTTTTTTTTAAAATAATAATTATTGAAATTCTCAAACTGAAACTGTTATTTGATAAGTTGGTTTCTTCATTTTTAATAAAATTAAGAAGACCAAATCAAGTGGTTAAGTTCTAAATGATTCTACTAAAGAATATAGAAGTTATCTGTTGCTAGAAAGCTATTTTCTGGCCCTTTTTTATATTGATGTGCAAATGGTGCGCTACTCCGTTTAAAAGGAAGTTCAGCACATAATGACTGTTCAAACCAAGCACAGGCACTTAGTGCACCCTTGATGTGGCAAAGCAGTTTAGTGCACCTTTCCACCTGCTTGTTTTGCATCTATCCTTACTTTCGTCTGGATCCTGTAAAGCCAAAGCTGTCAATCAAGAAATAAAATGGCGGAAATAAATGGGAAACATAATGGGTAACGTCATGCACTGAACTATTCGGCCACACTATGGGTGCATGGAGCACCTGTGCTTGGTTTTAAGTCATTCTGCACTGACTGACCCCCTTTGAGATACATGCCATTGTGGCGCATATGCTCTTTGCATTACACGGCCGGCCATCCTCCAAAATAAATGATCTCTTACACCGTACAGTGTATGTGGGCTGTGCGAACAACTTACCTTACCAGGGATGTCAGGGTAAGTTGCTTTATGTTATCATGACGATGCAATAAAAAGCTGGAAGGAAAGTAAATGCGCATTAGGGTCTTTTCTGGGTATTAATAGATACCTCTAATCAGATTTTACTCACTAGATAGAGCCCAAACACAGGCTCACAGAAATATTAGCTGCTGCAGATCCACCGATCTCCTCGTGGCCAGCCAGAGTAAGAAAAAAAAAAATGGGATAAATAGGTGGATTAACTCTGCACTGCTTGAAAGATAGAACTCGGATATTCGCCAATCCAGGTGGGCCCACTACTTCTTCCCAAGACAGGCTAGATCTCAAGGATCTAGGATCCAAATAAAAGGACAGGAAAAGTAAGACCAATCCTGGACCTCAAACTTCTAACAAATTTGTCAACATTTTCATAGGGGGGTCCTTCCATTTCATCATTACCTCAATGAAAAAAGGGTGGTGTTGCTAGCATTCGCCTACATTCGGGCTGCTTACCTCCACTTTCTGATGTTTTCCCCCTCGCCAAAAATTCCTGCGCTTCGCCACTCAGGAACAGCATTGTCTGTTCACGATTTTGCCTTTAGACCTTGCTACCACTCCCAGAGTGTTCAAGAGTCATGACGGCCGTCATGTCCATTTCATACTCTCGGGGCGTAGTCGTCCTGCCCTTTCTGGACGACTTTCTAGTCAAGGGACCGTCCTTCCAGGACTGCGCTGAGTCCGTCTGTATCACTTGCGATACCCTTTTTCGCCTGGGCTGGCTGATAAACTTAAGCAAGTCTTCTCCTTTTCCAGCCCAGCGGATATCCTTTTGAGGATGGATACTGAACAACTCCAGAGGCTTGCTGTTATAAGGCCTTGGCCCTCCAACAGGGAGCTTGCACACTTTGTCACTCGTCCCCTCATTTCATCCGATTTGCTATAAGGGTTCTGGAAAAATGGCGGCAATGGAAGCAGTCACATTTGCTTCGCTTGGTTCTGTGGTCAGACAGGCTCTCAGACGATGGACTGACCCCCTCCCTCAACCAGGGGAGCTCCTTTATTCTGGTTTAACAGTTAGTAGTGACTACCGATTCCAGTCCTCTGGGCTGGGGAGCGTCACCGCACTGCTCAAAGCCACCGGTCAACTCGGGAACTCCCGATCAATGTTTCTGGAGATTCGAGCACTACGGCTAGCCCTATGGCAGTTCACAGTCTTCTGGCGGGTCACCCTATCCTAATTCAATGGGATAGTGCCACGGCCGCGGTGTACATCAATCATCAAGGGGGTACCCGCAGCTAGGCGGCCATGGCCGACGTCGATCACATTCTCCGATGGGCAGAGATCAATCACTCGGTGATCTTGGCGGTGCAGTAAAACTGAGTGGCAGACTTCGTCAGCAGCCAGGGGTTTGCCTCTGGCGAGTGGGAACTTAATCCGGAAGTCTTCCAACAGATCTGATTTCACTGAGGAACTCCGGATGTAGATCAAATGGCGTTCAGACTGAATGCCAAAGCACTCGAGTTCACAGATGGCGTTCAGACTGAATGCCAAAGTACTCAAGTTCATAGTTCGGTCTCCAGATCCAAAAGCCAACGCAATGCATGCTCTGGTTCTCCCTGTGGTGCTTCCGGTTCCCCTCTTCCGCTATTTCCAAGAGCCTTTAAGAAGCAGAAAGGATCCCAAGGGCGATCCGGACTGACCACGTCAGGCATTGTTTGTGGAGCTAGTACAATTCGTCGCCATCTTTCTCTGTCGATTGTTGGATCGTCTAGATCTGCTCTCCAAGGACCGTTTTGTCACTAGATCCCAGTGGTCCTGTGTTTCTCAACTTGGCCTTTGAATCCTGGGTTCTGACCCAGGTGGGACTAGTGCTTGTAAGCCCGCCTCAGTACACATTTTGCTTGGGGCAGGGATTTCGGACGCCTTCTCCATTTTTTAGTTTCAAAACAATCTGGGTTCAAGCAGGGGGCTCAGCTCGCTGAAAGTCCAGATTTTGGCCTTATCGGTCTTATTGCAACAAAATGGCAACTAAGGAGTTTCACATGTGGTACTTCCCTATCGTATACCGCTAGATCTTGGGGACCTTAACTGTCCCTGGGGATCTTACAGGAGTCTCTTTTTGATCCATTTAATGTTGCTGACTTTACGGTCATAGGAGGTCGCCTTTTTTTGCGGCAGTCACGTCATTCAGGCGAGTTGTCGGAGCTAGCCGCTGTGTCCTTTCAGATGCTTTTCCTTTTTTCTGTCAAGACAAGGTTGTCCTCAGCCGTTCCAGTCCCTTGTTGCCAAGGTGGTATCGTACTTCCACTGTTAAGAGGACATTGTTCTTCCTCGTCTTGTTCGGCTCCAGTCCACAAGGTGGAACGAGTTCTCCATGCTCTGGACGAGGTGAGAGCTCTGAGAAGGTACGTCTCGAGGACGGCATCCTTCCGAGGGTCGGACGCTTTAACCGGGTTTTCTGATGGTTACAGGAAGGGTTTAGCCGCTTTATCAGCTATGATAGCTAGGTGGATTTGTTCCAACATCCAGGACTCCTTCCGTGTCAGAGGTCAGCCTATTCCAGCGGGGATCAGGGCACACTCCACTCGGTCAATTGAGGTTTCTTGGGCCATTAGGCACTAGGCATCGGCAGAGCATGCCTACAAGGTTGCGGTTTCGTCCAGTCCGCACGCATTCTTGAAACACTATAATTTTCACACCCAGACTTCCGCAGAAGTGAGTCTGGGCAGGCAGACTCTGCAGACCGCGGTAGCGCACTTTTAAGTAGCGGTTACGCATGGCCTGATCTGTTATGTTGTCCCCACCCAGGGACTGCTTTGGGATGCCCCATGGTCTGTGTCCCCCAATGAGGCGAAGGAGAAATAGGGATTTTTGTGTGCTCACTGTAATATCCTTTTCTCCGAGCCAATCATTGGGAGACACAGCACCCACCCTCTTAATAGCTTTGTTCTTGTTGTGTAATTTGACAGGTTATACTTTATATGTTGTTATTGATCTCCTACTGCTTTTGAACTGGTTCTCTGGGAGCCAGCAGGAGGGTGTATACTGCAGGGGAGGAGCTAACTTTCTTTGTAATTCTTTCTTTGTGATACTAATGTCAGCCTCCTGGTGGCAGCAGCATACACCCACAGTCTGTGTCACCCAATGATTGGCTTGGAGAAAAGGATTTTACGGTCTGTACACAAAAATCCCTATTTTTTTTTTTTCTTATAACGAAGATGCAGACAAAAAGATTCAGGACTTGAATTAAGTCCATTAACTCAAGGTTCATGTCTTCTCTGATTTAATTGTTCACTTTCTTTTTCCGTTCGTCATAGAGCTACAGACATTATCAAATTGACATCCTTGGCTCCATCCTTCTACAGCATATGACCAGTCTCTGGTGGCTCCAACTTCTACTCCCTCCACAATGGTTTTATAAAGAGACAATACCAATAATGTGTACAGAGCCTCCGGCTGGAGCGTCCCCACCCCATGTACAGAGCCTCCGGCCAGAGCGTCCCCACCCCGTGTACATCGTGCCAGTCAGAGTGTCCTCACTCCGTGTAAAAGGCACAAGCCAGAGCGTCCCCACCCAGTGTATAACTCTCCAGCTTGAGCATCCCTACATTTTGTACAACATATCAAACAAAGGCAACAAAGGGATGCTTACTGGTGGCAGGGTGTCTATAGGTCTATAGTACTTAGGTGAGATTACAGTGTAGAATCGAATAGAAGTAATTTCCCTGCGACCAAGAAGCCGGACCTCAGTGATAATATGTGGACAGTCGGAAAGATACAGGGAGAGTAAAAAAGCCACCATACAGTCCAAGGTGTTGTAAAGAGAAAAATCAATTTATTAAGTTAATCAGGTAAAAAAAATAACAGAAAAAAAAAATGAATTGGGTAAAATTTTCCAACAAGGACGCACACCTGTTGTATTCCACCTGATGGAGCCATGGTGCCTTGGGCTGTTTCTGATGAGACACTTGGGAGAGGGAGCCAGAGACTTCATACCCATAGCTCCCATTCAGAACATTCCTCCACATGATTGGGGAAAGGTGGAGGGAGGTAATCATTCACTGTTCAACTAACCTGCATATTTCTCCTAAATTGTGTAGATTTGTAAACTACAGTGATGCAATACGTACTCAGCAGGCATTTACAAATTAACATACAACAGTCAATGTGCAGTCTCGTGAAACAATAAAAAACAGAGCAAGGGGGGGCGCTCCTCGGATTACACCTGATGGTCAAGAGGACGGTACAATAAATCGGAGATCCACTCACCTGTCCGGGTTGTGCACCCCTGCACAACCACAGGAGGAGCCTGCGGTGAGTAGAGAGCCGTCCGTCAAGCTGTGGGGCGTGGAATCCAAGCTGACATGTGACATGACCACAGGTCCCGCGGATCTCCAAATGGTAATGCCTGTGCTGCTCCATCCGCAACTCACAACCGAGTGTAGGTAAATGAAGGAAAGAATGTGCGGTCAGGCGGAGCGCTGGGCATATGGATAAGGACAGAAGGTTATAAAATGTACAAACCTTTATTAAAATGCTGATCACAACGCGTATCGGCGGCTGAATGCCGCCTTCATCAGGCCCATCACCTGATGAAGGCGGCATTCTGCCGCCGATACGCGTTGTGTGTTCAGCATTTTAATAAAGGTTTGTACATTTTATAACCATCTGTCCTTATCCATATGCCCAGCGCTCCGCCTGACCGCTCATTCTTTCCTTCATGTGAAACAATGGCTCAATTTACGCTTCTGAGACACTAACAGGAGTAATGGAATGATTGCTTTACCCAATTACTAGTCTCGTGTCTGGCCTTACGCATGTGTGCATATATAAGATCCAGCCTGCACGTCTTACTCTGCTTACTGCCGCTGAATGGAAACCACAATACCTGAGGCTGAACACTCTCCAGGAGAGACCTGTGCACTCCAATCTGACGAGCAAGCAAATCTCCAATAAAAACACAAGAAGATCGACATAACCAGTACTCTGTGTTGGATAAAATCAGCATCCCTTAGAGCTGTGGACTCTGCTCTACGTCCAGTGGTAAAATAGTCTTTAGTCCATGGCGAGCTCCTCCACAGTCCTCCACAGACCCCCTTCCCATGCAGATGTTTTCCAAGCTATTTCCTCACTTCTCCTGTCAGGTGCCATTGTTACAGTTCCCTCTCAAGAATGATTCAAAGGTTTTTAATCAAACCTTTTTGTCATCCCCAAGGACAGTTCTGTTTGTCCCATTATGGACCTAAAATTGCTGAACAGTTGTGTACGGCTTCACCAGTTCAGAATAGAGAGTCCCTTTGCTCAGTTGTTTCCTCCATGGAACCAGGAGAATTTATTTTCTCTGTGGACATTCAGGATGCATATTTCCACATCCCTATTTTTCCAGCGCACCAGAAGTTTCTCTGTTTTGCTGTGAATCAGTCCTATTTTCAGTTTGTGGCTCTACCCATTTGGTTGGCCTGGCCCGCAGGGTGTTCACAAAGGCCATGGATGCAGTCATGGCTCTTCTGAGTGCCAGTGGATAGTGGTCATCCTGCTTCGGATGGATAGCCAAAGTCGACTCTGATCCCTGCTAAGCGAATCATCTTCCTGGGAATCCTTTTCAACATTAGCAAAAGTGAAAGTTTTTCTTTTAGGACAAAATGTTGGCTTTACAAACCAGCATTCCATCTCTGAGCTGTCCATCTCCCCTTCTGCACAAGAGTTCTAGGCAAGATGATGGTGGTCATCGAGGCAATCCCATTTGTTCAGTTCCATACCAGGCCTCTACAGCAGGCTCCGCTTTCTGATTGGAACAAGTCTGTCCTCGTACACATTCACCCTATTCTTTTGACCCCCACCACCTCCTCCAAGTCAGACAGACAATCTCTGATCTGGTGGCGAGACTTTCCCCTCATTTTCTTCTCGGTCATTCCTTCCTCCTGATTCATTGGCAGAGTGTAATGACAGACACTAGTCTTCTATGCTGAGGAACAGTCCTCCGAAAACTTACAGTGCATAGTTGGTGAAAGAGTATCAAAGTCCTTTTTCCTCCATTAATGTTCTAGAACTCAGAGCAATTTGTCTCTTTTACATTAGCATTTGGGTCTCTGTAAATTTTTATTTTTTAATTAACGGAGTGAAGTGGGCGACGGATCCTTTCAAGGTTCCGATCTCCCCCGAATCATCAACAGGCGAGCACGCAGAGTATACCTCCCCGTACCCTCTCCTGCGATGTGGGAAGCCATGCCTGAGCTCACATCAGGGGCGACGGTTCCTTCGTGTCCCGATCTCCCCACACCAGCAGCAGGCGACCACATGGAGTGTCACCTCCATGTATCCTCTCCTGGAGCCAGGCCGAATGCCGGAGAACTGGCCCTGTCCACCCGAGTGCTTGAACTCCGTGAATGTACAGAGGCCCCTTTCTATGGCGTCCGAGCAGCCCCCACTGTCCCACCACTGTGAAAGCGGATGGCACAAGGAGGCGGACGGTTCCTCTCCACCTCCCTAACAAAGGGATGGTGGATTGAGGTTTATCCCTGTATCCCTGCACCTGCAGCAGAACAGTAGAGTGCGTGCGCTTTCCTCGGCGCTGAAACCCAGTCATCGCTGCGGCTCCATGCCGGGACGTGCACAGATGGTGAGTGGATCCAGTCAGCGATGGGCCTCTGCAGGGGGATATTCACATGCTGACAACCTCAGCTTCCCTGTGGCCCACCTCCCTGAGGTAACGCTCCGGCCGGCTGCAAAAATTTAGCCCCTGGCTTCGGCCAATGTGTAGGCCGCATCCCGGAAGCCGCGCCCGCACTATGGCGCCGCTAAGGCAGCTTCGCACACCTTTTCTGGCGCTTCTTCCCTGGCACGGGAGTGATCGCTTCCCTTGGCAACGCTGATATTGCTCACGCCGGCTGCAGAAATTTAGGCCTCAGCTTGGGCCTATTCATGAGTCATGAGGCTCTGCCCACATAGCGTATGTGGCTCCGCCCCCAAATTGGCACCTCTCGCTCTCTGCGAGACTTTACCACCTCTGCAACTCCCGGTGGCCATCTTGGTCCACCCTGCCGGCACACACATACACACACAGGGGATATGGTTTTTGCATTAAAGGGGCACAACAACTCTGCAACCGAGTAAGGAAGTACTGCACTATTATTATTATTTATTGTTATAGCGCCATTTATTCCATGGCGCTTTACATGTGAGGAGGGGTATACATAATAAAAACAAGTACAATAATCTTGAACAATACAAGTCATAACTGGTACAGGAGGAGAGAGGACCCTGCCCGCGAAGGCTCACAATCTACAAGGGATGGGTGAGGATACAGTAGGCGAGGATAGAGCTGGTCATACAGCGGTTTGGTCGATCGGTGGTTACTGCAGGTTGTAGGCTTGTCGGAAGAGGTGGGTCTTCAGGCTCTTTTTGAAGGTTTCGATGGTAGGCGAGAGTCTGATGTGTTGTGGTAGAGGGTTCCAGAGTAGAGGTGATACGCGAGAGAAATCTTGTATACGATTGTGGGAAGAGGAGATAAGAGGGGAGTAGAGAAGGAGATCTTGTGAGGATCGGAGGTTGCGTGTAGGTAAGTACTGGGAGACGAGGTCACAGATGTATGGAGGAGACAGGTTGTGGATGGCTTTATACGTCATGGTTAGGGTTTTGTAGTGGAGTCTCTGGGCAATGGGGATCCAGTGAAGGGATTGACAGATAGGAGAGGCTAGAGAATAGCGAGGGGACAGGTGGATTAGTCGGGCAGCAGAGTTTAGAATAGATTGGAGGGGTGCGAGAGTGTTCGAGGGGAGGCCACAGAGCAGGAGGTTGCAGTAGTCAAGGCGAGAGATGATGAGGGCATGGACTAGGGTTTTTGCAGATTCTTGGTTGAGGAATGTACGGATTTGTGAAATATTTTTGAGTTGAAGTCGGCAGGAAGTGGAAAGGGCTTGGATATGTGGTTTGAAGGATTACCCCGAGGCAGCGAGCTTGTGGGACTGGGGAGAGTGGGTAGCCATTTACTGTAATGGATAGGTTTGTTGGGGGGGTCGCGTGAGATGGGGGAAAGATGATGAATTCTGTTTTGTCCATGGAAAAATATTTAGAATTGAGAGTCCTCAGTGGTTGATACCTTTTAATGGCTAACTGAAAAGATGGTAACAAATTGCAAGCTTTCGAGACTACATACGTCTCTTCATCAGGCAAAGACTAAAACAAATTCTGAAGAATCACATATTTATGCACAACATAGTATAGAAAAAAAAAAGGGAGAGGGGAAAAAAACCATGGATAAGCCAGGTGACATGAAGCAGAATTACCATGGGTGATAAACAGCTACGTCCATAAATATTGGGCCAATTCTTAGATAAGGATTGTTTTATTGTCCTGTGATTAGGGTCTCTGTTGTGATGACCCCACATGGTCTGATGGGCAAGTTCCTTAGTTGTAGTTAGTTGATGTAAAAAGACATAAATCCGTGTGACACATTCATTCCTGCATTTAGAGTGTCAAAGGTCGTCATCAGTTTATATTCCCAGACTCTCCTGTCTTTCTGCGATTTGAAGTTACCATTTAATACAAGTAATTTCATGTCCATAATGTTATGATTTGGGAGACAGAAATGTATTGCCACAGGTATATCCATTCTTTTTTCTCTTATTGTATGGTGGTTTTGTCCATGTTAAGTTTCAGAAATCTAGCGGAGAAGAAGGATGAAATAGCGGACAGACATTGAGGGATTCTGGTTAGTAGGGAGGTGATATCTGGTCCAGAGATGTAGATCTGTGTGTCATCAGCATAGAGGTGATACTGAAAGCCATGAGATTCTATGAGCTGTCCCAGGCCAAAGGTGTAAATGGAGAAGAGCAGGGGCCCTAGAACTGAACCTTGTGGGACTCCGACAGATAGGGGGCGAGGTGAGGAGGTGGTGTGTGAGTGGGAGACGCTGAATGTCCGGTCTGTTAGGTATGACGAGATCCAGGATAGGGCCAGGTCTGTGATGCCAAGGGATGAGAGGGTCTGTAATAATAGGGAATGGTCCACTGTGTCAAAGGCAGCCGACAGGTCGAGGAGGAGGAGGACAGAGTAGTGTCGCTTGCTCTTGGCGGTTAAGAGGTCGTTGGTGACCTTAGTTAGGGCAGTTTCAGTGGAGTGGTGTGACCGGAAGCCAGATTGTAAGCGGTCAAAGAGGGAGCAAGAAGAGAGATGGGAGGACAGTTCAAGGTAGACGTGTTGTTCCAGTAGTTTGGAGGCATAAGGGAGAAGTGATATAGGGCGATAGCTAGATACAGAGGATGGGTCAAGAGAGGGCTTTTTGAGGATAGGTGTGATGGAGGCATGTTTAAAGCTTGAGGGGGAAACACCAGTTGTTAGTGATAGGTTGAAAAGGTGGGTTAGGGTTGGGATGAAGACTGTGGTGAGGTTTGGGATGAGGTGGGATGGGAGCGGGTCAAGCGCACAGGTGGTGAGATGCAATCTTGAGAGTAGAGTGTTCCCCTGCATCTTCCCCCTACCTGCCTGGTCTTAAAGGTACATGACAAGTATTCCCTAGTCTTAAAGGCACATGACCCGTATTCCCTGGTCTTAAAGGCACAGGACCAATATTCCCTGGTCTTAAAGGCACAGGACCCGTATTCCCTGGTCTTAAAGGCACAGGACCAGTATTACCTTTTCTTAGGGGCGCATGACCAATATTTCCTGGTCCTAAAGCCGCATGACCAATATTCCCTGGTCTTAATGGCACATGACCAGTATTCCCTGGTCTTAAGGGTAGATGACCCGTATTCCCTGGTCTTAAAGGCACAGGATCAGTATTCCCTGGTCTCAAGGGCACATGACCAGTATTCCCTTGTCTTAAAGGCACATGACCAGTCCGAAGCTGGTCACCCTAAATGAGCTCAGGAGCTTTCCGCTGCCGATCCCAGCTTATCCAAGAGTACCTAGTTCCCCGAGTGGGCTTCGTCACTGCCGCAACCCATGGATTCTCTGACAAGAGATTGAATCCCTCCGTGAACCCTCTGTGGCTCGGAGTGCTCGCAGGACCAATATAGATGTCCCTTTCCTTCATGCGAGCCGTCGGCTAGCAGGAGCCCCAAGTTTTCTAGAAACGTACAGGCATCTAGAAACGTACACGCACCTAGAAAACGGAAGTTTCATTTCGTGATCCCTCACCAATGATTTGCTGAGAACAAGTCTCTGAATATGGATCAGATATTGCCTTGGTTCTGGACTCACCAAAACTTCAGAAAAGGATGGATTCGCCTATTTATATCAATCATTTTCTGTAGATTAACGAGGACTTCGGTTCTACTCTAGGTTACGCAGTGTCTCTCATGAGGAAACTAAACTCCCTCGCAGAGCATTTGCCATTCACCCGGACAGGTAGCGTCCTGATAAGCGATCCACTGGACAGAAACCTCTGCAAGCGCGGTATCCTTTTTTTCAGCCAATATGCAAACACGCGAGGTGTCCACTCCACGTATACCCACCTAAGACTTGAGATGTCATGCTTGGTCTGATTCTTAAGGGCGACGGGTCCTTTTAAAGGGCACCGATCTCCCCACACCATCGATAGACGAGCACATGGAGTGTCGCCTCCATGTATCCTCTTCTACAGCCAGGCCTAATGCCGGACAACCAGCCCTGTCCACCCAGGGACCTTAATATGTGCACACTTGCGGATTCTCTGCGGATCCGCAGCGTTTCTGGCAGTGCAGAAATGCTGCAGATCCGCAATTGATTTACAGTACAATGTAAATCAATGAGAAAAAAAAAAATGCTGTGCACACTTTGCGGAAAATCCGCTGCGGAAACACTGCGGTTTAAAAGAAGTAGCATGTCACTTTTATTGTGAATCTGCAGCGTTTTTGTACCCATTCCATTATAGAAAACCGCAGGGGTAAAAACCGCAGCAAATCCGCAAGAAAACCGCAGCAAAAACGCACAAAAAAACCGTTGCGGAACCGCACAAAAAACCGCAGGTGCGTTTTCTACCAGGAAAGGCAGAATCCACACCAGAAATTCCTAAGCCTTACACCTGCGGTTTTCTATAATGGAATGGGTACAAAAACAATGCAGATTCACAAAAAAAGAAGTGACATGCTACTACTTTTAAAACGCAGCGTTTACGCAGCGGATTTTCCGCAAAGTGTGCACAGCATTTTTTTTTTCTCTCATTGATTTACATTGTACTGTAAATCAATTGCGGATCTGCAGCGTTTCTGCACTGCAAAAACCGCTGCGGATCCGCAGAGAATCCGCAACGTGTGCACATACCCTAAGAGGATGGTGGATCGAGAGTTCATTTTATCTCCGCACCGTCAAAAGAGAGCGGCGACAGTAAGAGACTGTTTTTTCCTTACCTTCTGCATGCAGCCGTGCATTCTGCCACTTGGCATATTAACCAGGTAGAATCTCCTGTAATATACCTACCAGTATCCCTACCCGATGGGTCATCAATTAAAAATACAACGGACTGTCAGATAGCAAATCTAGTTTGTTCCGTCTTGCGGCCTCCAGTTCAGCGCTCTACCCTTCCTTAGCCGCCACATGTGTTGCTAGAGCAATGGTCTCTTGGTCAGAGACCTTAACTATCTTGATTTCCTATAGACTCAACCAGCAGTGGATCAGTTGTCCAGGACGGTCTAGATCTAAGGGATCTTGGTTCCAAAATGGGGACCGAAAAGTAAGACCGACCCTGAACCTCAAAATTCTACCAAGCTTGACAAGGTCCCCCTTCTTTGGATGGAGTTCCTCCACTCAGCCATTACTTCAACGGAAAAAGGAGGAGTTTCTGGCATCTGACATTTGGGATGTTTACCTTCACATTCCTATGTTTTCCCCTCTTCAAAAATTCCTTCACTTTCCCTTTCGCAAACCGCATTTTCAAATCACGACCTTGTCCTTCGACCTTGCTACCGCACCCAGAGTGTTCGCAGGGGTTATGGCGGCTGTCACGTTCCTCTTGCACCTAGAGGCATGGTCGTCCTGCCCTATCTGGTCAACTTTCTAGCCGCTCTTCCAGCCCTGCGCTGAGTAGTCTATATCTCTTGCTATACCCATTCTCTCTCCTGGGCTGGCACCTAAACTTAGACAAGTTTTTTCCTCATTTCCAGCCCAGCAGATATCCTTTTTGAGGATGATCCTGGAATCTTCCAGAAGGTTGGTGATTCTCCCTTGAGACAAGGCCGTGGCCCTTCAACAGGGAGCTTGCGCACTTGTCCACTCATCCCCTCATTCCATTCAATTTGCTAGGAGGGTTCTGAGAAAAATTGGTGACGACAATGGAAGTGTTTTTCCTTCGCTCCTCTTGTTTTCTGCAGGTCATTCAGGCTTTCAGAGGGTAGACTCAGAGCTCCTTCATCCAGGGGAGATCCTTTCTCCCGGTTCAATGGTTATTAGTGACTACCGATTCCAGTCCTCTTCTCCTGATCATTGTTCTGGGAATCGGAACGGTACGGCTAGTTCTACGGCAGGTCCACTGCCTTCTGGCGGGTCACCCCATCCGTTTCAATCGGACAATCCCATGTCTGTCCCATACGTCAATCATCTAGCAGGTGCTCACGGTCAGGCGTCATGGCCGAGGTACCTCACATTCTCTGTTGGGCCACGATCTATCATCTGGTGATCTCGGCACTACACATCTCAGAAGCAGAACTCTGGGCGGCAGACGCCGTCAGGGTCCCGCCTCATGCGAGTGGCAACTTCACCCGGAAGTCTTCCATCAGATCCGTCTTCTCTGGAGCACTCCAGATGTAGGTCGGATGGCATCCAGACTGAACGCCAATGTACTCTAAGTTCATGGTTCGGCCTCCAAGTCCAAAAGCCTTCGCAGTGCAAGCTCTGGTTCTTCCATGGTACCAGTTTCCTTCACCCCCTTCCACTACTTCCGAGATCTTTTCGGAAGCAGGAAGGGCCCCAGTGATCCTGGGAGATCCGCACTGACCATGTCAGGTTTTTCTCGTTTGCGGAACTAGTATTTTTCCGTCTTATTGCAACAAAACTGCAAATATGGAGTTCGTCGCAAGGAGTTTTCACATGTGGTTCTTCCCGATCGCATACCGTTAGATCTTTGGGACCTTAATGATCCTGGGAGTCTTACAGTAGACTCCTTTTGATCTGAACAGACTTTACTATCAGGGAAGGTCGCCCCTTTTTTCTCTGCTATCTCCTCATTCTGACGAGTCTTTGGACCTAGCCACTCTTTTCTTTCAGACCTTTTTCCCTTATTACCATCAAGGCAAGGTTGCCCTCAGGCCATCCCCGTCCCTTGTTACCAAGGTGGTATTGTATTTCCACATTTGAGGGCATTGTTCTTCCCTCATCTCTTTCAGCACCAGTCCACATAACGGAATGGGTTCCCCATATTCTGAACGTGGTGAGTGCTCTGAGTAGGTACGTCTCGAGGACGGCATCCTGCCGAAGGTTGGACACTTGATTTGGGCTACCTCACTGTAAGAGGACGGCTTTCTGACAGTTACAGGAAGGGTTTAGCCGTTTCATCAGCCATGTTAGCCTGGTGGATTCGTTACACCATCCAGGAGTCCTTCCGTGTTAGATGTCAGCCTATCTCCCGGTCTATTGAGGTTTCTTGGATTCTAGGCACCAAGCGTCGGCACAACACGCCTGCAAGGTCGTCCAGTCCACATGCATTCCTGAAGCACTATAATTCCCAGACTTCCACAGATGAGAGTCTGGACAGGCGGACTCTGCAGGCCGCAGTGTCGCACTTGTAAGTAGCGTTACACACGGCCTGATCTGATGTTGTCCACACCCAGGGACTGCTTTGGGACATCTCACGGTCTGTGTCCCCCAATGAGGCGTAGGAGAAATAGGGATTTTTGTCTACTCACCGTAAAATCCTTTTCTCCGAGACATTCATTGGGGGGGACACAGCTCCCACCCTATTATTAGGTTGTGCTTGTTTTATAATTTGACATGCTATACTCATATATAATGTGACATGCTATACGCTCATATGTTTATTCATCTCCTACTGCTTTTGCACCGAACTGGTTAGCTGAGAGCCAGCAGGAGGGTGTATACTGCAGAGGAGGAGCTAACTTTCTTTGTATCACTTAGTGTCAGCCTCCTAGTAGCAGCAGCATACACCCACGGTCTGTGTCCCCCAATGAATGGAGAAAAGGATTTTACGGTGAGTACACAAAATCCCTATTTTTCTTTAGGGTGCGGCCCATTCCCACATCTTATAGGCCTCCCTTACCCTGGGACCTTAACTGGGGCTTAGCGCATTACACCGTCATCACTTAGCACCAATCCACAGTATTTACCAACTCTGGCTTTCCTGGAAGGTGGCATTCCTTATTGTCATGACATCCATCAGTCAAGTATCAACTTGTGGCCTTAGGCTACTTTCACATTTCCGTCTTTCTGCTACCGTCGCAATGCGTAGATTTTTGAAAATGCAGGATCTGCATTTTCCCATAGACTTGTATTAGCAACGTGTGGACTCACGTTTTGTCCGCCGTGCACTGGATCCTGCAAAATGTGACGGCCCGTCTTTTGCAAAAAAATGTTCAAGGGAACATTTTTCTGTACGTTGTATCCTGTGTTTCCGACTGCGCATGCCCGGCATGAAATCTCGCTCGCTCTCTCTCCTCCCCGGGACTTTAGACTGGACAGCGGACCCCGTGAAAAACTGTGTCCGCTGCTCACGACATACACTATTTCTCAAACGTCCGTCGGTACGTCGCACCGACGCTTTGTGACGGCCACTTTCCTTTTCTTGCCTTCATTCTTTCCACAGTAATGAATAATCATTCTGCATTTGCTCTGTCCTTCTCATTCTAATTTGGTGAAGAAATTCTTACACTTCCTTCAGACGGTCAGATTTCCCATTTGTCATTTCAGAAAGACCTTGTCGAGAACTCCAAAACAGCCATTGCCCGCTGCTTTCAGTCTGCCATTCTAAAAACTTATATAGCCAAGAACAAAGTGACCCCTATGGGTGTCAAGACTCATTCCACTTGGAGAGTGGGAGCTTCTGGGTTGTCCACCATAATGCCTCGACTTGGCAGTTTTGTTAAGCTGCTACTTGGTCTTCCGTTCAGTCAAAAAAAAACAAAAAACAACTTTCTAAATAACTCCGTAAAGTGAGGAAAAAAGTACATGAAATACCACAAGGCTGAGAATATACCCAATGTCAGGGTATGACAAAGCTAATTGAGAATCAAGGCTCTAGAGCAGAGGTCCCCAACCTTTCTGACATTGAGAGCCACATCCACCTATGAAAGAGGGTGGTGAGCCACATTCAGCTCAGAGAGGGTCGCGAGCCACAACCAGCTCCCTCCCCACTCTCAGTAGAGACACCAAGAGCCTCCATTACTGGTATAATGACAGCCAAAGATTTTCCACTGAAATCACACCAAGGCAGTATGCCAAGCTCCACGGTTTTCTATCTCACCCCCATTCAGATCTGGTCTTCTGTACAGGGCTACACACAAAAGTCACCATTTAGATTTCTGCTCTTAATAGTTATTTACACCTGGAGCTAATGCACCAAGCTGGCAAGCAGCCGCAAGCCACACATCACGGGCTCGCGAGCCACATGTGACTCCCGAGCTACAGGTTGGGGATCCCTGCTCTAGAGCATGTATGTGCTGAAGGACCATATATTTTTCTCATGCCATGTGCAGTGACCTCAGAAGTCTTTGCTAAACAGAATTTGCTTGTTTTCCTAGTTTGGGATTTCTTTAACCCCTTCACCCCCATGACTTTTTTCGTTTTAGCTCCCCTTCTTTCCAGAGCCATAACTTTTTTATTTTTCCGTCAATATGGCCATGTGGGGACTTATTTTTTTGTGGGACGAGATGTACTTTGGAACGATACCATTGGTTTTACCATGTCGTGTAACAGAAAATGGGAAAAAAATTCCAAGTGCAAAAAAAGTGCAATCCCACACTTTTGTGGTTTGGCTTTTTTGCTAGGTTCACTAAATGCTAAAACTGACCTGCCATTATGATTCTCCAGGTCATTACATAGACACCAAACATGTGTAGGTTCTCTTATCTAAGTGTTAAAAGCGCAATTTTCTAATAAGGGTAGCGTCTCCATTTTTCATGATCTGGGGTCGGTTGAGGGCTTATTTTTTGGTGCCGAGCTGACGTTTTTAATACCGTTTTAGTGCAGACACGTTCTTTTGATCGCCCGTTATTGCATTTTAATGCAATGTCGCACGACCAAAAAACAATTTTGGCGTTCTGCTTTTTTTTTTTTCGCTACGCCGTTTAGTGATCAGGTTAACTTTTTTTTTTTTTTTTTAAATTGATCGGGCGATTCTGAACGCAGCGATACCAAATATGTGTAGGTTTGATTTTTTATTGTTTTATTTTGATTGGGGCAAAAGGGGGGTGATTTAGACTTTTATATATATTTTTTATATTTTTAAACACTTTTTTTAATTTTGGCATGCTTCAATAGCCTCCATGGGAGGCTAGAAGCATGCACTACATGATGGCCTCTGCTACATAGAGGTGATGCACACATCACCTCTATGCAGTAGAATTGTAGGCTTGCTATGACCGCCGACCACAGGGTGGCGCTCATAGCAATCTGCCATCGACAACCATAGAGGTCTCGAGGAGACCTCTGGTTGTGATGGCAACGCACCGATAACCCCCGATCAAGTGATGGGGATCAGCGGTGCCAGTACTTCCGGCCACGCGAGCGGCAGCGCTTGTTAAATGCCGCTGTCAGAGTTTGACAGCAGCATTTAACTAGTTAATGGATGCAGGCAGATCGCGATTGCGCTCGCACCCACTGCGCGCACATGTCAGCTGTTGAAAACAGTGACATGTCGCGGCTTTGAGGTGGGCTCACCGCCGGAGCCCACCTCAAAGCGGGGGATACTGCGAGCTGACGTACTATTCCGTCAGCTGGCAGAAAAGGGTTAATGCTAAATTCTGTAGATATGTACATTTTAGCAATTTTTTTTTTTTAATTGCTCCAATAAAATGAAGAAACTTTGCAAATGTACTACAACTAATTTACCACCTTACATCTCCAGCTTCTGTGCAGACCGGTGTCCGGAATTAAGCCCCGTGTAGTCTGAACTTACAGTCTGGAGTCACTCCTGTACTTATTTTAAAGACTATAGAAGAGGGGGCAGATGGAAAAGTAACATGACTGGAGAACCAGACTAAAGGAAGGGTTAGATTTGAAGCCTGTAACCATAGATCTGCACAAGAGCTGTAGGTACAAAACATTTTTTTTAAAGGGGCATCTTCTTGTCTATACGACTTTTTAGGACATATGGACGCTGAAGGCTTAGAGCACAGCGGTGCTTGCTTCGGAGACTCAGCCACACTGGTAGTTAGATCTCTTCTCACCTCCTGCATTGATGACAACTGTACAATTTATGGAACAGTGAAAACAATTTTTTATTAAAAATTCCTTAAGAAAACAATTGAATGAATGAATGACATTTGACATAAGGATAGGCTTCTAGTATATACAAAAAGTCCTGGATAATAGAACAATGCGATTCCAATGTCCTTTGGTCACTCATTCCCACGTCTGCTTTTTTTGTGACTCTTCTTTGACCTACGGAAAAACACAAGAAAACATTGAAAAATCAACCTGTGTGTTACTGAGTGGTCCTGGTCGCAAGATTCTCCAGCTGTGATGGCCGAATTATCAAAAAAGAAAACCACATTAAACTTAAATTTACCAAAAATATTCATTTCTCTATTAAAAATCCTGAAATTGGTCACGGGAACAGCAAATCCATGTTTAAATTGGCATGTCACAGGTTTCTCTAGAGCCACTGTGGATCAAAGACCCCTGACAAACCGAGCACCATGTATATTTTGTCTTATTTCACAGCTGAGCAACCGTCTAAAATTATTTGCTCGGAAAGAAGCAGCATCCGATCAGAATTAGTCGATATTAGGATAGACTACACCAGTGATGGCGAACCTATGACACGCGTGTCAGTGCTGACACGCGTAGTCATTTTCAGTGACACGCCGGCCGCGGCCCCATAGAAATTGCTTCTTTCCCAGGGTCTGAAGGAGAGGAAACTCTCCTTCAGGCCCTGGGAACCATATTAATATGTAAAATAAAGAATTAAAATAAAAAATATTGCTATACTCACCTCTCCGACGCAGCCTGGACGTCCGCGAGGGAACCGGCAGCGTTGTTTGCTTAAAAATCGCGGTTTTCCTTCCTTCCTTGAAGTCCCGGCTTGTGATTGGTTGCGTGCCGCCCATGTGACCGAGACGCGACCAATCACAGCAAGCCGTGACGTAATTTTAGGTCCTTCAGGATTTTAAAATTACGTTCCGGCGTTGTGATTGGTTGCGTCGCCCATGTGACCGCACGCAACCAATCACAACGCCGGAACGTAATTTTAAAATCCTGAAGGACCTAAAATTACGTCACGGCTTGCTGTGATTGGTCGCGTCTCGGTCACATGGGCGGCACGCAACCAATCACAAGCCGGGACTTCAAGTAAGGAAGGAAAACCGCGATTTTTAAGCAAACAACGCTGCCGGTTCCCTCGCGGACGTCCAGGCTGCGTCGGACAGGTGAGTATAGCAATATTTTTTATTTTAATTCTTTATTTTACACACATTAATGTTGTTTCGATACCGATACCACAAAAGTATCGGATCTCGGTATCGGAATTCCGATACAGCAAATATCGGCCGATACCCGATACTTGCGGTATCGGAATACTAAACAATGGCATCCGATCCGATTTTTTATCGGATCGGATGCCATGCAGGAGGTCTGTGGGTCCAAACAACAGAGCTCCGGTGCAGAGCGTCTAGGCCTGGGTCTTCCGGTAGGCCAGGCGCAGCTCCCGGAAGTCCCAGGCCTCTGCGTCGGATCTGTGTTGTTTGGGCGACATTGCGCTGCTCCCTGCTGCGCCGACCAGAAGTCCCAGGCTGCACTTCTGAGGCCTGAGGTGATAGCTGTCTGGACTCAGGCCCTGTGATAGCTGTCTGGACTCAGGCCCTGTGATAGCTGTCTGGACTCAGGCCCTGTGATAGCTGTCTGGACTCAGGCCCTGTGATAGCTGTCTGGACTCAGGCCCTGTGATAGCTGTCTGGACTCAGGCCCTGTGATAGCTGTCTGGACTCAGGCCCTGTGATAGCTGTCTGGACTCAGGCCCTGTGATAGCTGTCTGGACTCAGGCCCTGTGATAGCTGTCTGGACTCAGGCCCTGTGATAGCTGTCTGGACTCAGGCCCTGTGATAGCTGTCTGGACTCAGGCCCTGTGATAGCTGTCTGGACTCAGGCCCTGTGATAGCTGTCTGGACTCAGGCCCTGTGATAGCTGTCTGGACTCAGGCCCTGTGATAGCTGTCTGGACTCAGGCCCTGTGATAGCTGTCTGGACTCAGGCCCTGTGATAGCTGTCTGGACTCAGGCCCTGTGATAGCTGTCTGGACTCAGGCCCTGTGATAGCTGTCTGGACTCAGGCCCTGTGATAGCTGTCTGGACTCAGGCCCTGTGATAGCTGTCTGGACTCAGGCCCTGTGATAGCTGTCTGGACTCAGGCCCTGTGATAGCTGTCTGGACTCAGGCCCTGTGATAGCTGTCTGGACTCAGGCCCTGTGATAGCTGTCTGGACTCAGGCCCTGTGATAGCTGTCTGGACTCAGGCCCTGTGATAGCTGTCTGGACTCAGGCCCTGTGATAGCTGTCTGGACTCAGGCCCTGTGATAGCTGTCTGGACTCAGGCCCTGTGATAGCTGTCTGGACTCAGGCCCTGTGATAGCTGTCTGGACTCAGGCCCTGTGATAGCTGTCTGGACTCAGGCCCTGTGATAGCTGTCTGGACTCAGGCCCTGTGATAGCTGTCTGGACTCAGGCCCTGTGATAGCTGTCTGGACTCAGGCCCTGTGATAGCTGTCTGGACTCAGGCCCTGTGATAGCTGTCTGGACTCAGGCCCTGTGATAGCTGTCTGGACTCAGGCCCTGTGATAGCTGTCTGGACTCAGGCCCTGTGATAGCTGTCTGGACTCAGGCCCTGTGATAGCTGTCTGGACTCAGGCCCTGTGATAGCTGTCTGGACTCAGGCCCTGTGATAGCTGTCTGGACTCAGGCCCTGTGATAGCTGTCTGGACTCAGGCCCTGTGATAGCTGTCTGGACTCAGGCCCTGTGATAGCTGTCTGGACTCAGGCCCTGTGATAGCTGTCTGGACTCAGGCCCTGTGATAGCTGTCTGGACTCAGGCCCTGTGATAGCTGTCTGGACTCAGGCCCTGTGATAGCTGTCTGGACTCAGGCCCTGTGATAGCTGTCTGGACTCAGGCCCTGTGATAGCTGTCTGGACTCAGGCCCTGTGATAGCTGTCTGGACTCAGGCCCTGTGATAGCTGTCTGGACTCAGGCCCTGTGATAGCTGTCTGGACTCAGGCCCTGTGATAGCTGTCTGGACTCAGGCCCTGTGATAGCTGTCTGGACTCAGGCCCTGTGATAGCTGTCTGGACTCAGGCCCTGTGATAGCTGTCTGGACTCAGGCCCTGTGATAGCTGTCTGGACTCAGGCCCTGTGATAGCTGTCTGGACTCAGGCCCTGTGATAGCTGTCTGGACTCAGGCCCTGTGATAGCTGTCTGGACTCAGGCCCTGTGATAGCTGTCTGGACTCAGGCCCTGTGATAGCTGTCTGGACTCAGGCCCTGTGATAGCTGTCTGGACTCAGGCCCTGTGATAGCTGTCTGGACTCAGGCCCTGTGATAGCTGTCTGGACTCAGGCCCTGTGATAGCTGTCTGGACTCAGGCCCTGTGATAGCTGTCTGGACTCAGGCCCTGTGATAGCTGTCTGGACTCAGGCCCTGTGATAGCTGTCTGGACTCAGGCCCTGTGATAGCTGTCTGGACTCAGGCCCTGTGATAGCTGTCTGGACTCAGGCCCTGTGATAGCTGTCTGGACTCAGGCCCTGTGATAGCTGTCTGGACTCAGGCCCTGTGATAGCTGTCTGGACTCAGGCCCTGTGATAGCTGTCTGGACTCAGGCCCTGTGATAGCTGTCTGGACTCAGGCCCTGTGATAGCTGTCTGGACTCAGGCCCTGTGATAGCTGTCTGGACTCAGGCCCTGTGATAGCTGTCTGGACTCAGGCCCTGTGATAGCTGTCTGGACTCAGGCCCTGTGATAGCTGTCTGGACTCAGGCCCTGTGATAGCTGTCTGGACTCAGGCCCTGTGATAGCTGTCTGGACTCAGGCCCTGTGATAGCTGTCTGGACTCAGGCCCTGTGATAGCTGTCTGGACTCAGGCCCTGTGATAGCTGTCTGGACTCAGGCCCTGTGATAGCTGTCTGGACTCAGGCCCTGTGATAGCTGTCTGGACTCAGGCCCTGTGATAGCTGTCTGGACTCAGGCCCTGTGATAGCTGTCTGGACTCAGGCCCTGTGATAGCTGTCTGGACTCAGGCCCTGTGATAGCTGTCTGGACTCAGGCCCTGTGATAGCTGTCTGGACTCAGGCCCTGTGATAGCTGTCTGGACTCAGGCCCTGTGATAGCTGTCTGGACTCAGGCCCTGTGATAGCTGTCTGGACTCAGGCCCTGTGATAGCTGTCTGGACTCAGGCCCTGTGATAGCTGTCTGGACTCAGGCCCTGTGATAGCTGTCTGGACTCAGGCCCTGTGATAGCTGTCTGGACTCAGGCCCTGTGATAGCTGTCTGGACTCAGGCCCTGTGATAGCTGTCTGGACTCAGGCCCTGTGATAGCTGTCTGGACTCAGGCCCTGTGATAGCTGTCTGGACTCAGGCCCTGTGATAGCTGTCTGGACTCAGGCCCTGTGATAGCTGTCTGGACTCAGGCCCTGTGATAGCTGTCTGGACTCAGGCCCTGTGATAGCTGTCTGGACTCAGGCCCTGTGATAGCTGTCTGGACTCAGGCCCTGTGATAGCTGTCTGGACTCAGGCCCTGTGATAGCTGTCTGGACTCAGGCCCTGTGATAGCTGTCTGGACTCAGGCCCTGTGATAGCTGTCTGGACTCAGGCCCTGTGATAGCTGTCTGGACTCAGGCCCTGTGATAGCTGTCTGGACTCAGGCCCTGTGACTACTACAGCAACCATCATCCAGTGAACTGTGGGGTGTCATTGGCCATTACTGAGATAAGTGAGAGGGAGGCATCAGTGATGGCGAACCTGTGGCAGTCCAGCTGTTGCAAAACTACAATTCCCATCATGGCTGGCCATTCAAAGCAAAGGCTTTGGCTGTAAAGACATGATGGGAATTGTAGTTTTGCAACAGCTGGAGTGCCACAGGTTCGCCATCACTGGAAGAATTCCCCCTCCCCCTCACTTATCTTAGTTCACGGCACCCCACACAAGTTAAATAATAGCAAGACCAACAAAAGAAACCAACTGACAGATGAACAAAGAAGTCACTAAGCAGGTAAGTTAATTCTAATTATACATATTTGTTATTTAAACTATACATGTCGCAAAATTATGTTTTTTTATCAAGGTGACACCACCCAAGTTATGCTCGGTTTTTTGGCGAATTTTGACACACCGAGCTCAAAAGGTTGCCCATCACTGGACTACACTTGTCCCATTTACCTCTCTGGAGATTTTGAGTGGCTTCTGTGTCTGTGACTTCGATGATGCCCTGTTGATAAGATTTAAAAAAAAACAACCTTAATTTCTTAAGTAATTTTTTTTCAAGAGCAGAAACCATACAGCAAATCATTTCTATGTGGAAATAGACCAGCGGATATTTCAATAAGCAACATCCATTATTTCTGCAGATTTTACTTTGGATTTCATCCTTTACAATTCAGATATTGAAATCTGCAACAAATCTAAATTGATTCACTCCATCACGTGTGAACACTCCCTAGGTGATTCCTTACATAAAGATTAAAAATAAAAATAATAAACCTGGAGATTTAGATTTTGATCGATGTCGTCTCTCTCTTGATCTGCTGCGGTGTCTCCTTGGACTCTTGCTTCGGTGCCGTTCTCTGTAGGGTAGAGAAAGACAAATTACATACTATCCCGGCTTGTTCGTGTGGGTATATAAGATATATTTTTTTCTTTTAGGGGAGGATCATTCATGTGCTAAAGGAAAATACATTCTTATTTAGGCCTATGAACTTTTGAGTCCTGGGCCATTTAGCTATTTCTACAATCTTGCAATGGAAAGAATCATGCCGTTCCGAATGTACCTTCTTCTCTTAGGGGAACGGCTTCTCCTGAAAAAAAATAAAAAAAATATTCAATATCTTTTTAAGGTTCCTCTTTGTAGAATCTACTTTGTGGCTCAATATCCAACCATTACCAATCAATGATCTGCTTTGCATTACCTTCTTGGAGAACGGCTGCGGCTCCTCCTGTATCGGGGTGAAGGAGATCTCCTTGGTCTGTCTAGGTCTCTGTAGCTTCGTCTGTGATGATCTGGAGTAGGATCTCTGCCCTAAAGCCAAAAGAGGCATTAAAAAAAATAAATAAAAAAAAAAAAAAGCTGCTTACTGATAAACTTATATAACAACTCAGCAACCACTTATATAGCTCAAATGTATTTTCCCACCAAACATCTTTTGCAGCACTTTTCAGCCTTGGACAATCACATCCTGATAGATGTATTCCCAGACTATGAACTGATAAAAACTTGGGTGTAAAGTTAATATTTTAATCTTGCATTTCTTCATTACCAGCATCGTGTCTCACATACCTTTTCGTCGTCGTCATCATCTTCCTCGCTAGACTCAACGTCATCCATATCTTCCTCCAAAGCGCTGACACGAGGATCCAGCTGCTCAGTTTCCTCGAGCACATAGCGTTTCTAATGAGAATTAAAATGTAATTTATAGTGTTAAAAATGGACCCTAAAAATGGAGGCAAATGATCATTAATGTCTGCAAAATATAAAAGGAGAATGGCTGTACTCTGCCATCGCCGACAGTCCCATAGAGAATAAAGAGTAGAGGTGCACATGCTCTGCTTCATTTAGCGATTGACAGCAGAATTCAAGTGGTTCCCAGCTGCAGCCGCTGCAATTAGAAGCAGATCCAGGCTGTGTGGCACCCATTATCTGCCAGCAATGATGCAAGCTCAGTTTCTGGGAACATAACATATGACGTGACAGTGTGTCAAGTGTCAGGAAGGGGTTAACACTCGATGTATAAAATTAGTTAACTTTTATGGTTAAATTCTGTACTGAAAAAGGAAAAAAAAAAAAAGATTTTTGGTACTCACCATAAAATTTGTTTCTTGAAGCCTTCATTGGGGGACAGGCAACCATTGGTGTGTGCTGCTGCTGTCACGAGGCAAAAAAAGTCAGCTCTTTCTCAGCAGTATACATCCACCAACCGGCACAAAGCACCTCAGTTAGTGAAAAGCAGTAGGAGAAGTAACAACAAATAACTATAACTAGGCCCAACCAAGGCACGAAACAAGGGTGGGTGCTGTGTCCACCAATGAAGGCTCCAAGAAATAAATTTTACGGTGAGTAACCAAAAATCCTTCTTTAATCACTTCATTGGGGTACATCGGTACCCATGGGACGTCCTAAAGCAGTCCTAAGGGAGGGAACAGACTATCGTGCTCAAATCAAGTCGGGCGACCGCTGCTTGCGGCACCCTTCTACCTAGTCCGGCATCAGCCGAGGTGTAGGTATGTACCTTGTAGAATCTTGTGAAAGTATAAAGGGATGACCAGGTAGCAGCCTTGCAAATTTCAGTTGCAGAGGCCTGGTGGCGAATGGTCCAAGAGGCCCCCACTGCACAGGAGGAGTGAGCCCTCACTCAAGGAGGGTATAGTCTATTCTTAACTCCAGTATAGCCAAGTGGATCCAGCGGGCAATAGACTTGGAGGCAGGGAGTCCCTCACAACAACCTTCAGGAATGTCAAACAAGGCATCTAAAAGTCTGAAGGATGCTGTCCTTGAGAGGTACAGATGTAAGTATCTGACTAGATCCAGCTTGTGGAGACTTTTCCAGGGAAAGGACAGAGGACAGGCAGAAGGAAGGAGAGACAATGTCGTCGTTGATATGGAATGGAGAGACTACCTTAGGCAGGAATGAAGGAACTGGTTGTAGGATCAAGAACGAGGAAAGGAGAGCTGCTTAGTCCTCTCGAGCTGAGCAGTAAACCGGTCTTGCTGAGAGGAGGTCCCAGGGGATGAGAAATGCAAAAAGGACGAAACTGAAGAGAGCATCTCCTGGTGAATGAATGTTTAGGCTTAGGCTGAGAAAGAGAGGTACAATCACCACCGATGGCGTCAGATGAACTGGTCCAGTTTAGACTCAAATAGTCGTGATTCTTGGAAGGGAAGACTGGTAATGGACTTTTTGGAATTCTGCATATGGCCACAATATTGCTAGTAACACGGGCGGAACAGCTGGCGACATAAAGAGACGCAGCGAGTAGATATTTACCTGCATGGGCAAATTCGTTGGGCGAGGCCGCTGATAAGATGCCCTGCCAAAGGAGTCTTCTCCAGGCGGAAACAGACTTGGCTATCTATGTGGATGTGAAGGCGGGACAGAGAGAACGGCCCCAGCAGCCTCAAAGGCGGACTTGACTAAGGCCTCAATCTGTCTGTCAGTGGAATCCTTGAGAGAGGAACCATCAGGGACTGACAGGACCATTTTAGCAGACAGGTGTGAGACTGGCGGGTCCAAGGCCGGTGATTCTACCCATTTGAGAGAGCAAGAGCATATAAAATATTCAACTGCTTTCTACCTGGGATACGCTTTTCCAGGTGCTCTCACGTGTGGTGGAAAACACCCGGGCGGGGGCTGCTTTACCTTTTGAATGAGACAGTGATCCGGAGGAAAACACTCCTCCTCCTTAATATAGAGGGTCTGATTGATGGCAGATATGAGACTGTCGATCATATCCTGGAGTTTAGAAGTTTGGTCAGTGTCAGGATCAGATTCTGACTCGATATCAAGGTCGGATCCTGGGGCCACCTCAGGGAAGGAGGAGTGGGATACCGAGGGCATCCTGAAGGATGTGGAGGGAGACGGGCGGGTGACGGCGATTTGTTCTGAGAAACGATCGGAGCACTGGTGGCGGCTGAAAGGTTAGGTAAATGTTCAACAACCTGCACCAGGGACTGGGACACCTTGGTTAGTTCAGATACTGATTAAGAAATAGCAACAGCCCACTCCGAGAAAGGGGGGCTCCAGTGAGGTCTGCTTGATGCAATTTGGGCAGTAATCCGAGGGCTGACCTGTGGGCCACTTTTTGCAGAGGGCACAGGCGTAATGAATGACAGTGGGGAAAGGATGGAAGGGAGACTCCCTAGGTCTGGGCATATGTGTAGTTCTGGGGCTGCGGGGGTGGGCTATGCGTAGGAAGAAAAAAAAAACCCACAGTCTGGACAGAGCCTAACCAATCTTGGCTGGATGCGGTGAACCTAGTCTGAGCGGTCTGGATGCCTTTTATTTAGTATTAAGAAGCAGGTAATGCAGAAAATGACGGCATGGAGCTGCGGCTGGAGATGTAACACCCCTGAAGGAGAAGGAAGGGGCGGGCTGTGGAAATTGAAACAAGAGCTCCCATAGGAGGGATAGTGCTCGGGCGCTGACTGCCTGGTGCGCATGAGGGGGCGTGAACAAGGCAGTCATGCAAAGAAACAAGCGCTCCCATAGGAAAGAAAGCGTGCGTGCAACCCCTCGCGCTGACTGGCTTCCGTGCAAGAGTCGGAGATGAACAAAGGGTGGAGGCCTTAGAAAGCCGGGGACTATATGTAGTTTTCGGTGGGCTGGAAATCTCGGGCTGTAAAGAGGAGATGAGCTGGGTGCTCCTCCTCCTTTAAGCAGGAATGCTGAGAAAGAGGGACAGTACCTGCTCTGGTCGAAGTCCCGACTCAATCTCCATCCAGAGGATGGATAGCATCAGGAGACCCCAGGTGAGGAGAGAGGACCCTGGGAAAAGGTGCCCTCCTTCCCAAGGAGGGCACAAACTGCCCTGAGACACTTCAAGTGTCAGGGTGCAAAGTCCTGCTCCGCAGACCAGGGAGGGTACGATGTGGACGGCACCACACTGTTCTCTCAGTCGCTTAATTTGGGAAAACAAAGTGAGATATTACACTCAGTTACCCTGAAGAGAAGAACCTGAAATACAAAGGGAGGAGTAATAAACACAACAAGGTGACCTACGGAGAAAAAGACGGATCTGGGATCAGATCCAGGTCTGCCTCCTACTGACACCAAGCTAAAACTGATGAGCTTTGTGCCGATCGGTGGGGTGTACACTGCTGAGGAGGAGCTAACTTTTTTTGCATAGTGTCAGCCTCCTAGTGGCAGCATACACCCATGGTTACCAGTGTCCCCCAATGAAGCGATAAAGAAAATGAACTATCGAAAAAAAATACCAAAATTGCACTATTTTTTTCCCAGTACATCATGTGGTAAAGTGAATGATATCACTCAAAATTACAACTTGTCCTGCAAAACTCAAGCCTGCATATGGCTGGGATAATAGAAAAAAATAAAAGTTCTGGCTCTAGAAAAATTAGGATAACTTAAAAAAAACAAAAAACCTTAAAGCCCCAAAACAAATACATTGTCTTGTCATGAAGGGTTTAAAATGGATTTATCCATTCGATCGGACCTAATGACCTGATCAGGGACTGGGAGACCCCTCTGCAGTCAGCCCAGGGGATGTATACAGGACCCCGGGGATGACTCTCCTGTAAGCATGATGATGGAGCACATTAAGTGCTGCCCGCGTGATACAGGTTCAGTGCTATGCTTATACATGGTCAGCCATTATTCTTGGCTATTCATATGCGGTTTTTGAAACAGCTGCATTAGAAAACGCATTACAGCCAGAGAACAATCCAAGATCATTTACAATCATCCCACATTAATGAGTAAAACAAGGGAATGAAAACATGAGAATGAAAAACAGAAGCAGCCCCTGCAGTACAGACATACACGGTCCAAGAAGTAATGGATAAATACCTGTAAGCGAGGTAAGATGACGTCACAGAGGCGTTCGCTGTGGAGGAGCTCGTCTATGAATTCATCTACATGCATCAGCTCAAATTCTAGGCCAAATGATAGAAAATAGATCATCATCCCTCTGAGAATTGTCCGTCTCACACTACTAAGACACAATGTCGCGCTTCATGCAACTATTACAACCAAAGATGGAAGATTGGGACACGAAAGCCTCTGAATGGCTGCACGTGACTAGAAGAGTCAGTTATCGACTGTTTTCTGGTCCTGGTGCCTTGTAAATTGAATATACATTGCGTGGACTAGCTGTACAGACCTCTGGTGGATTCGCGGAGGTGTCTGTTTATTGGTTCAAGACCTTTTATGCTTTTTAGCATCAGACAACCCCTTTAACACTCACCCTGTCACCCCTCCCCTCCATACATATGCTTGTATGTGATCTCATAAAAAGAAATAAGCAGCTGACAGCATTCATTCACTTTTATAGCCCCCCGATATGCAGTTTGCAGCCTGATCCAAGTTTCAGATATATTTTATGAGAGAGTGTCCCTCCCTGTAATACAGGCTGGATGTGAGCGCCGTGTATATTGCAGTCTTCATTAGCCCATATATCCGCTGAACTTCTATGCTGCCTCTTCATGGGCCTTCATCCTTTTCCACAGCCTGGTTTCTCTGCCGTCCCCAAGATGCTTTCTCCCCTCTCCATATAACCGCTACCTTCTGCTATCTTTTACACTAAGAAGGGGTGCAGCATTAGCTCTGATGTTTTGTATGTTTTCTTGTCGCTCAGATAAAGGATTTACACACTGCACACTGGTTTTCCACAAAGCTTCCTGTATTGACACAATGAAATACAAATCTGTCACTACTAGGGGGCCCTCACTACATACTGCATTTTTTAGCTCAATCTAAATGCAGTCAGCTCCCTCTAGTGGTGACAGAATGGTATCTGTTGGTGCTATAACTGTGCAAAGGATTCAGGCTTGTTGAAGAAAGCATTGATAAAGATAGAAAGTCATGTCAAAATTGACTGACTATCCTCTCCCCACTAACTACTGTTGTAGGCAAAATATGTCAAGCGATATTATACTGTGAACTCATAATACATTTCATCACAACACAGAAACAATGGCTACAGACACATTGTGCACACATTCATCCCATAAGGAAAACTAGAATGGGCAACAGTGTACTACACCATAAATCCGGATTTTATACTACACATATGGACGATTATCGACAGTACAACAGCTACAGATTTAAACTAAAAACACTGCAAGAAAATTACCCCCGTTCCGATTCTGAGTCTTGATCTTGCGGTAATCGTTATACAGCGGCTCCAGATATTTGTAGCAGTCACTGGCCGTACCAGTCAGTCGCATGTAGAGAGCGCCCAATGCTCGCACATATCTGCGAAGAAGGATAGTGATAGCACCAGTGTTAAAGTCAAGCACGGAGCCAGAGAGCCCCGCTTGTGCCGGCCCGCACGGAGCCAGAGAGCCCCGCTCGTGCCGGCCCGCACGGAGCCAGAGAGCCCCGCTCGTGCCGGCCCGCACGGAGCCAGAGAGCCCCGCTCGTGCCGGCCCGCACGGAGCCAGAGAGCCCCGCTCGTGCCGGCCCGCACGGAGCCAGAGAGCCCCGCTCGTGCCGGCCCGCACGGAGCCAGAGAGCCCCGCTCGTGCCGGCCCGCACGGAGCCAGAGAGCCCCGCTCGTGCCGGCCCGCACGGAGCCAGAGAGCCCCGCTCGTGCCGGCCCGCACGGAGCCAGAGAGCCCCGCTCGTGCCGGCCCGCACGGAGCCAGAGAGCCCCGCTCGTGCCGGCCCGCACGGAGCCAGAGAGCCCCGCTCGTGCCGGCCCGCACGGAGCCAGAGAGCCCCGCTCGTGCCGGCCCGCACGGAGCCAGAGCCCCGCTCGTGCCGGCCCGCACGGAGCCAGAGAGCCCCGCTCCTGCCGGCCCGCACGGAGCCAGAGAGCCCTGCTCGTGCCGGCCCGCACGGAGCCAGAGAGCCCCGCTCCTGCCGGCCCGCACGGAGCCAGAGAGCCCCGCTCCTGCCTTTTTATATGAAGGAAAACTATATATCCTCGGGCTCCGAGACTTCTCCACCATTATTAGGAGTTTTTAATCCTCTATCTCCCTGCTGTACCTTTATTTTCCCCAAACCTTTTACTCACATAGGCTATAAGCTTCTTTGTAACTCAATTCCACCTCATACTGCTATCACAGGTGAAGGGGATTAAGGTGAACAAACTTCAACTCATCCCCAGCCCTCATGAATGACATCAGAAGATCTCAGCCAGAAGACTGCTTGAGTTGTGACACCAGAGCTGATGGAGAAACATTCAGTGACCAGGCCGCCCACAAAACCCTTTCAATCACAGCGTAAAGGGGATCTTCTTCTAGAGCAGGGGTCTCAAACTGTATTCCTTGAGGGCTGCAAACTGTGCATGTCAAGATTTCCTTAGCATTGCACAAGGTGCTGGAATCATTATCTGTGCAGGTGATTATCACCTGTGCAATACAAGGAAATCCGGAAAACCTGACCTGTGCGCAGCCCTTGAGGAATGCAGTTTGAGACCCCTGTTCTAGAAAGTCCTAGAGCTCGGACCAGTTTCTATCAGACATTTATGGCACATCCAATGATTGCAGCAGAACGCCTTGAATCCTTATTCCAACACTTGATATCTGATCAGTCATCCATAGCGCCCCCCCCCCCCCAAAAAAAAAAAAGGGATTTTTGTGTACTTACCGTAAAATCCTTTTCTCCGAGCCATTCATTGGGGGACACAGACCATGGGTGTATGCTGCTGCCACCAGGAGGCTGACACTAAGTATTACAAAGAAAGTTAGCTCCTCCCCTGCAGTATACACCCCTCTGCTGGCTCCCAGCTAACCAGTTCGGTGCAAAAGCAGTAGGAGATCAATAACATATAAGCGTATAGCATGTCACATTATATATGAGAGTATAACATATCAAATGATAAAAACAAATACAACTAATAATAGGGAGGGAGCTGTGTCCCCCAATGAATGGCTCGGAGAAAAGGATTTTACGGTAAGTACACAAAAATCCCTATTTCTCCTTCGCCTCATTGGGGGACACAGACCATGGGACGTCCCAAAGCAGTCCCTGGGTGGGGACAACATCAGATCAGGCCGTGTAACCGCTACTTACAAGTGCGCCAAGGCGGCCTGCAAAGTCCGCCTGCCCAGACTCACATCTGAGGAAGTGTGTGAATTATAGTGCTTCAAGAATGCATGCGGACCTGAGACAGGGAGATAGGCTGACATCTAGCACGGAAGGACTCCTGGATGGTGAAAAGAATCCACCAGGCTAACGTGGCCGATGAACCCGGCTAAACCCTTCCTGTGACCATCGGGAAGCCTACTTACCATCGAGAAGCCCAAGCAAAGTGTCCAACCTTTGGAAGGACGCCGTCCTCGATACGTACCCACTTGGAGCACTCACTTCTTCCAGATTATGGAGAACCCATTCCGTTGTGTGGACTGGAGCCGAAAGATGAGAGGACGATGCCCCTGCAACAGTGGGAATACAAAACCACCTTGGCAACGAGGGAATGGGATGGCTTGAGGGCAACTATGCATAGATGGTAATAAGGAAAAAAGACTGAAAGGAACAGAGTGGGAAGCTCTGAAGACTCATCAGGATGACAAGAACGCATAGAAGAAAGGGGAGTGACGTTCCCTTATCGTAAAGTCTTTCTGGATCGAAAAAGGAGTGTACTGTAAGATCCCCAGGACCATTAAGGTCCCCCAGATCTAACGGTACGCGGTAGGGAAGAACTACAGGTGGAAACTCCCTGCGAGAAGGTCCATATTTCCAATTTTGACGAAATAAGACGGAGAAATACTAGTACCGCAAGCGAGAAAACCTGACATGGTCAGTGCGGGTCTCCCAGGATCACTGGGGGCCTTTTCCGCTTCCAAAAAGGTCTCAGACGTAGTGGAAGAGGAGTTATGGAAATTGGTACCGTGGAAGAAACGGAGTATGCACTGCGATGGACTTGGATCTTGCAGCCAAACCATGAACTGGAGTACATAGGCGTTCAGCTTGGACGCCATCCAACCTACATCTGGAGTACTCCAGTGAAGGCAGATGTGAAGGAAGACTTCCGAGTGAAGTTCCCACTCACTTGAGGAGAAAACCCTGACAGCTGAATATGTCAGCCGCCCAGTGTTCTACTCCAGGGACATGTACTGTTGAGATCACCGAATGATAGATCTCGGCCCATCAGAGAGTGCGAGGTACCTCGGCCATGGCGCTTGACTGTGGGTACCTGCGAGATGATTGACGTATGGCACAGCTGTGGCATTATCCAAATTGAAGACGGATGGTTGACCCGCCTAAGGGCAGTGGGCCTGCTGTGGGATTGGCCGTACTGTTCAGATCCCCAGAGAAATGATCGGGAGAAGAAGACGGGCATTGGTATCCCTAATAACCATTGGACCAGAAGAAGGCTCTGGATGAGGAAGGAGCTTAGAAACTACCTTTTGAAAGCCTGATTGACTTGCTGAAAACGAGCGGAGCAAAAGAAAACTACTTCCGTTTTCATCTTATTGCTCGGAACCCTCCTAGCTAATTGAATGAACCGAGGGAATGAGTGATCAAGTGCACAAGCTCCGTGTTGAAGGGCCACGACCTTGACTCGAGAGAGAGAATTACCATCCTTCTTGTGCAGGATCATCGTCAAAGAGGATCTGCTGGGCTGGGAATGAGGAAAAAACTTGTCTAAGTTTAGCTGCTAGCCCAAGAGAGAGGGTATTGCAAGTGATATAGACGACTTAGCGTAGTCCTTGTAGAGCGGCTAGAGAGTCGACCGAGTAGGGCAGGACGACCATGTTTCTAAGGTGCAGGAAGCGCATGACAACCGTCATGACCCTTGCGACCACTCTGGTGTGGTAGCCAGGCAGAAGGGCCAGGTCGTGAAAATACTGTTCGCGAATGGAAAGGCGAAGAGATTATAGTAGAGAGGAGAAATAGGTATGTGAGGGAAGAATCCCGGATGACGATGGATGCCAGAAAACAACCACGTTTCTCTGTTGAAGTAGTGGCTGAGCGGAGGAACTCCATCCGAAAAAAGAGAGGGCCCTGTCAAAGGTTGTTAGAAGTTTGGGGTCCAGAAATGGAGATACTTTTCATTCCCTCCATTTTGGAACCAAGATCCCTTAGATCTAGACTGTCCTGGCCAATGCTTCCACTGCTGGTTGAGCTTGAAGAAGAGATACGATCCCTTGCTAGTCTCCCGCTCAGAAGATTTGATTGGCCAGCTATACTGTGGAACGAAGTAGATAAGGTCTGGGACCCGGAGACTTTCATTCTCTCCCTTTGGTCAAGCAACCTATGTGGCGGCTAAGGAAGGGTAGAGCGCTAAACCCGAAACCACAGGACGGAACTAACTAGACCTGCTATCCGACCGTCTGTGGAATCTTAATTGATGATACACCGGCCAGGATACTGGTAGGAATACCGCAAGAAATTCTGCCCGGCGAGTCTGTCAAGTGACAGAATGCGGGACTGTAACCAGCAGGTCTCTGCCATCGTGCAGAGAAGAAAATAAGGAAAAAATAAAAATAAAAAATAAAAAACCTCGAACCACCATATCTTAACAGGGAAGTGGAGAGGAATCGTCCACTTTCTTGCATCTGATACAAAGGGGGGAAAAACCTCCTTGTTGGGACGCCACAAATGTGTGCCTCAATACATCCCCAGAATTGAGGTTTCCGAGTGGACAGGGCAGGTTGTGGCGATAGACCTGGATGCAGAAGAAGATACATGGAGGCGACACTCCGTGTGCTCGTCTGTTGAAGGTGTGGGGGGAAATCGGAGCCCTTAAAGGGACCCGTCGCCCATAAAATTCCGACCAGGTATGGTATCCTACTTAGAGGTCTTCCAGTGCATCACCGTCAAATGTTGATGGAGATTTTCTAGAACCTGTACGTTTTTCTAGAATACTTGCGGCCCCTGCTAGCCGACGGCTCCCATTGTAGGAGAGGGAGCATGTGAGTGCTCCAGAGCTCAGTTAGGGTGACCAGCTTAGGATAGATGATGTGCCCTTAAGACCAGTAAATACTGGTCATGCGCTTTTAAGGCTAGGGGTTACTGGCCATGAGCCTTTAAGACCAGGGAATACTGGTCTTGTGCCTTTTGTAAGATGAAATACTGTTCATGTGCCTTTAAAAGCAGGGCATGCTGAAATCCAAGAGATAATGGTCATGTGCCCTTAAAACCAGGGTATGCTGGTCATTTGCGTTTAAGACCAGGGCGTACTGGTCCTGAGCCTTTAAGTCCAGGGCATAATGGTCACGTGCCTTAAAGACCTGGGCATACTGGTCGTGTGCCTTTAAAAGCCAGGGCGTACTGGACATGAGCCTTTAAGACCAGGGCATACTGGTCATGTGCCTAGAAAACCAGGACGTACTAGTCATGTGCCTTTAAGACCAGGGCATACTGGATATTGCGTTTAAGACCAGGGGATACTGGTCACGTGCCCTTAAGACCAGGGCATACTGGTCATGGCCTTGAAAAACCAGGACGTACTAGTCATGTGCCTATAAGACCGGGGCATACTGATTATAGCATTTAAGACCAGGGGATACTGGTCACGTGCCTTTAAGACCAGGGCATACTGGTCATGTGCTTTTAAGACCAGGGTATACTGGACACGTGTCTTTAAGACCAGGGAATACTGGTCACGAGTCTATAAGACCAGGGCATGCTGGTCACGTGCCTTTAAGACCAGGAATACTGGTCATGAGAGGAATGTAGGAACAAGTGCCTTAAAGACCAGCAAAGCTGGTAATGTGCCTTTAAGAACAAAAAAAGCTGGTCATGCTCCTTTAAGACCAGGGATGCTGGTCATGTGTCTTTAAGACGAGGGCACACTTGCCATGTGCCTTTAAGACCAGTGCCTACTGGCCCTGTGCCTTTAAGACCAGGGCATACTGGCCTGATTAAGTACTAAGGAAAAAGAGACCGGCTTCTGGCAGAGCAGAGAATGCTGGGGATGTGACCCTTTTAAAACTAGGGGACCCTTAAGACCAGGGAATGCTGGTCCTGGGTTTAATAAAAAGGCATGGAAAGCTGGGGATGCACCTATGGGCCCAGCGACTACCGAGGCAGAGTAGCAAATACCAGGGAATGAGTCACCAGGGAATGAGGCACCAGGGAATGAGTCATGAGTAGTGTTGAGCATTCCGATACTGCAAGTATCGGGTATCGGCCGATACTTGCTGTATCGGAATTCCGATACCGAGATCCGATATTTTTGTGATATCGGGTATCGGTATCGAAACAACATTAATGTAAAAATGTGTAAAAAGAGAGAATTAAAATAAAAAATATTGCTATACTCACCTCTCCGACGCAGCCTGCACCTTACCGAGGGAAGCGGCAGCGTTCTTTGTTTAAAATTCGCGCTTTTCTTTCCTTTACGTGAGTCCCGGCTTGTGATTGGTTGCGTGCCGACCATGTGGCCGGGACGCAACCAATCACAGCAAGCCGTGACGTAATTTCAGGTCCTTCAGGATTTTAAAATTACGTTCCGGCGTTGTGATTGGTTGCGTCGCAGTCACATGGGCGACGCAACCAATCACAGCAAGCCGTGACGTAATTTCAGGTCCTTAAGGATTTTAAAATTACGTCCCGGCTTTGTGATTGGTTGCGTCGCAGTCACATGGGAGACGCAACCAATCACAAGCCGTGACGTCACGGGAGGCTGGACACGCGCGCATTTTAAAATGGGCGCGTGTCCAGCCTCCCGGCTTGTGATTGGTTGACCGCGGCGCAACCAATCACAAGCCGGGACGTCACAGGAGGCTGGACACGCGCCCATTTTAAAAAGCGCGCGTGTCCAGCCTCCCGTGACGTCACGGCTTGTGATTGGTTAATGGCGGCCATGTTGCCGGGACGCGGACCAATCACAGCAAGCCGTGACGAAATTACGTCACGGCTTGCTGTGATTGGTCACGGCGCCATGTTGCCGGGACGCGGACCAATCATAAGCCGGGACGTCACTGGCGGCTGGACACGCGCGCTTTTTAAAAAGCGCGCGTGTCCAGCCTCCCGTGACGTCACGGCTTGTGATTGGTTAATGGCGGCCATGTTGCCGGGACGCGGACCAATCACAGCAAGCCGTGACGTAATTTCGTCACGGCTTGCTGTGATTGGTCCGCGTCCCGGCAACATGGCCGCCCTGATCAATCACAAGCCGGGACTTCACGTAACCAAGTAAAAGCGCGAATTTTAAACAAACAACGCTGCCGGTTCCCTCGCTGAGGTCCAGGCTGCGTCGGACAGGTGAGTATAGCGATATTTTTTATTTTAATTCTTTCTTTTACACATTTATATGGATCCCAGGGCCTGAAGGAGAGTTTCCTCTCCTTCAGACCCTGGGAACCATCAGGGATACCGTCCGATACTTGAGTCCCATTGACTTGTATTGGTATCGGGTATCGGTATCGGATTGGATCCGATACTTTGCCGGTATCGGCCGATACTTTCCGATACCGATACTTTCAAGTATCGGACGGTATCGCTCAACACTAGTCATGAGAGCTTCGTTGCTGGGAACTCACAGCTCTCCGTTTGCAAGCCTGCATACTGTACTATACATTCTGTAGTGTGCAGGAGCACCAGAAAATTGCAGCCTTAAGTATATAAAAAAACAGGGAAAGCTAGTCCCTAATGCTGCCGGGATGCGTGCCGGGGGGGGGGGGGGGGGGGGGGGCGGGGGGTTGGGGGCCGATTCACCTTACTCAGGTTCTGAGTCCCCCGACTGGAATAGCGCTGACTACAGCGCTGAAAAACCGCCGGCCGCAGCCCCCTCCAGAAGAAATAGTGACCGCAATGGAGGAGGAGGAAGATGGCCGCCGAGATCTCGTCTGGAACGAGAAGCGCCTGAATAGGGGGGCCGAGCCGCTAGAAGGGAGCAAGCGGTGGGCGGGGCCTCCCGGGCTGCGGCCTAAACAGGGCCGAAGCCGGGGACTAAAGTTATGGCTTCGGCCGGCGCGCACCCGCAGACTGAGGGGAAAAGTGCCGCGAAGCTCTGTGGGGACCCAGTCGCTATGGAGCCCTCCTCTGACCGTCGGAACACCCAAATCTCACGGAGCACTTACCCCAATATGGAGGGGGACCATGGCAGATGCTGCAGGTAGGAGCTGTGCCCGGGTAGATAGGCCGATGCAGGGTTGGGGAGCCTCCATCCACCATCCCTGCAGAAGAGGGGTGGAGAGGAACCGTCTGCCTCCTTCCATCATCCGCTTTTTCAGTGGTGATGCAGTGGGGGCTGCTCGGACGCCACGCTGGAAGGTGCCTCTGTACAGCCGAGGGTAAAACCTGGTGGACAGGGCTGAATGTCCGGCAATAGGCCTGGCTGCAGAAGAGGATACTGAAGGTAAAACTCCAGTGCTCGTCTGATAAGGGAGGGGGGAGATCGGTGCCCTTGAAGGGGCCCGTCGCCCCTAGAATCAGCTCAGGCAGTGGCTTCCCACGTCGCAGGAGAGGATACGGAGAGGTAAAACTCCCGTGCTCGCCTGTTGATGGTTCGAGGAGATCGGAACATGAAAGAATCCGTCGCCCCATTCGACCGTAGTAAAAAGTAAAAAACGGAAAAAAAGAGTTCTTTGGGTCTGAATAGCAGACCCGTCCGTGTGCCTCCTACGGACACTAAGCAAGAACTGGTTAGCTGGGAGCCAGCAGAGGGGTGTATACTGCAGGGGAGGAGCTAACTTTCTTTGTAATACTTAGTGTCAGCCTCCTGGTGGCAGCAGCATACACCCATGGTCTGTGTCCCCCAATGAGGCGAAGGAGAAAAATGGCTTTAAAGTGCTAATGCAAAACATTGATTAAATCTGTAGTGAGTGAATAAGACCCAATACGTAGTCTCTGCAAGTCAGGAGATCACTACCACATGTACACATACAACATATAAAGTGTTTGTCCTATCCCTAGGCTGCATGGCCAATGAATCCACTCCATTTCACACTTTTTAAGACCACTATGATTATCGCTTTACACTCTAAGTTTATGTTCCCCCAAAATATAAAAACAGAAGTGTCTGCCAGTCCCAAGTTCTGGAAATGGAGGTACCCTTTAAATGAACTCTTGCTACTTGTTACTCACTTGAAGTCTTCATTCTTTATGAACTCCACAATGATGTCCTTTTCTGGTTGGATCTGCAGCATTTTCAATGCCAAACACAAGAACGGTGTGGGCTTAATGTTGCCTCCATAAACTCCTCCAATATATTTCAGCTCCATGGCCTTATCCACCACCAGCTCAGCTGAAAAATAAAACACATTTGGGATTTAATGTTATGTTTGCTGAAGACTTCAATAAGCTTAAAAACTTTTAACAATCAATTGTCATAGTACAACAGCAAAGAATAAGACAATCTCATATCATACATTGTTTAAACCTCAGACTAAAGCTACTTTCACAGTTTTTGAGGCATCAAAATCAGCGCGTTTTTCAAACATAAAAGAAGCCGCCCTCCTCCTCCTATCAAAATGTGGATCCTTTTAATATATTGCAGCCATCATATTATAGAGCACTGAGTACTTACAATTGCTCATTTTTCCTTTCTACCCAATTAATTCTTCTGTTTTTCTTTACATCTATGACATCACCTGTTTAAAAACTGAATCCTTCTAAGCTCTATGCTCAGAAACAGGAGGTCAATTTTCCCTGTATGAGTCAAAAGTCGCTGCAAAAGTTCCTGGCAGGGGAGAGAATGGAACAGACGGGTCAGGAGGTGAAGAGGGGAATTATAAATGAAGGAACAGGAGACTTCCTGTTTCTACATAGAGCAGAGAAAAGAAGAATTCGCTGGGTAGAAAGGCAAAATGAGCAATTGTAAGTACACAACGCTGTATAATATGATGACTGCAATATATTAAGAGAATGCTGTGAGAAGTGCTTCTTTAAGAAAATGCTCTTGTTTTGCAAAGTTTTTCTGAGTCAAACTTTTTTCTTTTTTATTGGACAGTGCTTAGTTTGGAGAGAATGTCTTCAAGACCCACCTAAAAAAAAAACAAAACAAAAAAAACAGCGACATGCACTTTTTTTTCTATCAGATAGTTTCCAAAAATGTAACGGAAAAAAATAATAACACTCACATGAACAGAAAACTGAAATAAAGGGGAAATGGTTTTTTTGAGGAGGATGTTAGGGCAAATCTTTTTTTTTTTTTTAAAAAGCAATGGCCATTAATAAAGCGTCCGTCAGCCACCAGGACGGTAAGATGGCATTATCTGTCCTTTCTGAGCTCCTCTCAGCTGACTTATGATCACAGACCACATTAAAGGGAACCTATCACCCCGTTTTTTTCGGTATGAGATAAAAATACTGTTAAATAGGGCCTGAGCTGTGCATTACAATAGTGTAGTTTGTGGACCCCGATTCCCCACCTATGCTGCCGAAATACGTTACCAAAGTAGTCATTTTCGCCTGTCAATCAGGCTGGTCAGGTCGGATGGGCGTGGCTTCTTCCCCCAGATATTGCGTAGTTTTCCGTTGGTGGCGTAGTGGTGTGCGCATGTCCAAGGTCCCCAATCCTGCACGGGGGGGGTGAAAATAGCAGCGATGTCCGTTATTCCATTGGTGGTCGGTGGGCGCGGCCATCTTCCTTTGGCCGCGCGTGCGCAGAAGCGGCGCTCTGCTGGCCGCGGCTTCAGGAAAATGGCCGCGGGATGCCGCGCGTGCGCAGATGAAGATCGCGGCGGCCATTTTCCTGAAGCCGCGGCCAGCAGAGCGCCGCTTCTGCGCATGCGCGGCCAAAGGAAGATGGCCGCGCCCACCGACCACCAATGGAATAACGGACATCGCTGCTATTTTCACCCCCCCGTGCAGGATTGGGGACGTTGGACATGCGCACACCACTACGCCACCAACGGAAAACTACGCAATATCTGGGGGAAGAAGCCACGCCCATCCGACCTGACCAGCCTGATTGACAGGCGAAAATGACTACTTTGGTAACGTATTTCGGCAGCATAGGTGGGGAATCGGGGTCCACAAACTACACTATTGTAATGCACAGCTCAGGCCCTATTTAACAGTATTTTTATCTCATACCGAAAAAAACGGGGTGATAGGTTCCCTTTAAAGCTGAACGTGCCGGGAACAAAGAGCCTGGAAAAGCCAAACACGACTAAATATTTAATTAATCCCAATTGCAAAACTGATATTAGTCCCAGTTACAGGCATTTAAGTAAAAAAAAGAGTCTCCAAAAATGGACAATCCCTTTAAAAGTAGAAATCCACTATCAGAACCAGACAAAGGAATGGACGCCTCCCTCCCACTCACCAGTGAGGCCAAAACACTCCTCCTTCCAGTACTTGGACTCATAGATGCGGGTTCGGATGATTTTCTCCACCAGGTATTGCGGGTTGGTGCCGTGGACGCTATGAGCGTCTTTCACAGTGCGGTTCGCCATATTGCGCGGCGCTTTCCGTACTTCCGCTTCCGGTGGGCAACGTCATCAGTCTACGCTAAACTCACTTCCGGGTTACATTATTGCTCCTCCCACCTGGTGACGTCAGTGGCGGGAAAGTTCTAGCTGAGTTTGTCTTTGAGACAGGAGAGAGTGTTGCTGAGGAGCTGAGCGCCGGGAGCGGTGAGTGCAGGGAGAGAACCAGAAGTCCCAGCAAGCCTCGCCTATTGATAAGCCTTATCCTTCCACAGCTTCTGACCGTAGACCTGCATTCAGCTTCACAATTGGTCCATCTTATTTATTTGCAATGGGGTTCAACCAGCTGAATTGACCTAAAAAGTGATTATTTATTTATTTTTTTTTACTATTTTTTTTTCTTTTTGTTTACTTTTTTTGTACTTTTTTCTTTTTTTTTAATCTTTATTCACCATAAGGGTTAAATAATTTTCTATTTTCATACATCGGACCATTACGAGTGCAGTGATGATAAATACATTTATTTTGTTTCTTTTCTTATTTTTACCTGGGGAAAAGCCGGGCGAGTGCCATTCTTATCTTTATTTTTTAAAACTTTTTTTTTTTTCATTTTATTTTTGGTCTGATTATATATATATATATATATATATATATATATATATATATATATATATATATATATATATTAGAAGGAATTGTGGTCTCCTGTGAAGCTCTCCCTGTGTGCGCCAAGGTGGTGGTAACGGGAGGGTGAAGGTGCCCCCCCGATTGTATAGATAAGACGCTGGGCAGTGATTGACAAGTGACAGCGATCTGAGCGCAGCTCCTCTCGCTGCTGTTAGAGGCAGGTGCTGTGGGTATAAAACAGCCGGCACCTGAGTTCCCGCCATGACAGATATATGCTATTTAGAGCTTAAAGGGGTTGTCCATTAGGAATAAGTTGAAACCTATCCACAGGGGAGGTTATAACTTTTAGATCGGTGGGGGGGGGGGTCCGACTGCTGGGGGACCCCATTGAACTGCAATAAGGACACTTAGAGTGAAGCTGAAGTGCGACCATCGCTCCATAAGGAATGAATGGAGCAGCGTTTCAGCAGACGCACTACCGCTCCATTCGAACAGGGATAAATGTGCTCCGCTTTGACGATCTGTGGGGCTTCCACTGTTCGGACCCCCACAGATCAACAAGTTATCACATATCTTACTGATAGGTGATAACTTCCTCCTGCCGGATCACTCCTTTATAGTTATATGCAGCGACGTTTGTCTTTTCTTACCTTACTGTTATTTTTCTTTTATGTCAATAATTTGCATCCTATTGCTTTTTTTCCCTCTATTTTGCGGCACGCAGAAGTCATGACAAAGTATTACACCCGTGTGAATCGGCGACGTCTGTACTCCTGGGATGGGAGACCTGCCATGAAGGACAGAAAAGTTTTCCATCTTCAGTATAGGTGAGTGTTCTTGAATGTGTGACCGGGTCATTGCTGTGCTCGTCTGCCACTGTCATCAGTTTACCCTCTAGAGCTTTTCCTGATCTGTCAAGAGTTTGAGTGATCAATCCGCATTCAGACTCCTTACGGATATGGTGATGTGAGTACGGCCGGGATCAGACATTCATCCATACGGCTTGCGTTTTTGTTTTTTTTTACATATTAACAAAAATGTTTTAATTGGCAGAATATGGTTTCTGTGTTAGTAATTACAGGGGAACCATGAAAAACTGATGCTGTGCAGAGGATGCCCATAGGGCAGCTGCTTGTAGTTTTAATGGCGATTCTGATATGAAAAGCTGATCAAAATAGTGCAAAGGTCCACAGGTAAAAGCGTGCATCTGGACCAGCATTGCTCCATTTGGTACAAGGACATCATTCAGATAGTGATGAACGAACATGTTTGGATAAGGTGTTATCTGAGCATGCTCAGGTGCTATATGAGTGTCTTCGGCGTGCTCGAAAAATATGTTCAAGTCCCGGCGGCTGCATGTCACCCAGCTGTTCAACAGCCGCAACACATGCAGGGATTGCCTGTTTGTTAGGACTCAAACATATTTTTTTGAGCACGCCAAAGACACTCGGTTAGCACACGAGCATGCCCCGGTAACCTTATCTGAGCATGTTCACTCATCACTAAATTGATGCTTGTCTGAATGAATTCTAAGGCCGGGTTTAGACAAGCACAGAAGTCGCTTTTAACTTAGAAAGCTCTGACTATTTTTCATCCACCTGGTGCTCTATATATCTATTTTTCGCATCCACATATCACCCGTATGTGCTCTCTTTGACTTTTTTTTTTTTTTATGTGCTTGAGTTTAATTTTCCAGTCTGATAAGGGATAATAATTAGACTACTGCACATTGCATCCTCCCCACACACAGGTACTCATTCCCCAATTTTTTTTTTGTTAAATGCTCCTGAATTAGTCCATTCACATATGATTACCCATGTACTATCTACTTTGAACAAGGTCCGAAAAAAACAAACAAAAAAAACTGTTTTTTGAATTCCCAACTGGTGTCATGTCCTAAACAAACAGCCTCACATGCATTGACCTGTAAAATACAGTTGTACCAATGCACCCTAATGTGGATTTGTCTCTCTTTCAGTGCGCTTGTCATGAAGTCAAGTGACACTGAAGAAGTCACAATAAATCCCGGAGACTTTGTTCTGATTGAAGGCGAAGTTGAAGATAGACCTTTTGTAGCAAGACTGAAAGAACTGTATGATGATGGTAAGAAGAGCAAAGTATCTGTACAGAGGAGGTGGCGTCTCATCCAGCAGATATATGGGTTGGCGCCAGTGATGATTAGATGGATAGATATAATCTCCATCTTTTCAATCCTTCAATAGAGATAAAGGCTGAATCTCCTAATTAATTATAGAATTAAACTGACCTCAGATATTTTTTTTTTTTTCAGGTGCAAAAAAAGATGCAAGCAAGCATGCCATTGTTCAGTGGTTTCTGCGCTACGAAGAAGTCCCCTACAACAAACGGAAGTTGCTTGGTAGAGATCCACATCCCCAGGAGATCTTCTTGTATGACTTCAAGGACTGTGAAAATGACATTGATGCTGAGACAATTATTGGGACTGTTCAGGTAATCGCCTCTTACATGATGTCTTTTTAGCCATGCTTACAGCCCATTGTACACTGGCTGATTACTCCGTTTCCTAAGCAGCCGACTAAATGCTGTAAATTTTCAGTGCGCCATTAGCAAATTGTCAGTTATATTGGAATCATGCTAAATGGCAAGAACGTAAAGAGTTACTGTCTGTGACTGTACTTTTACTGGAAATGTTAAATTCCATGAAAGCGGTACTGAAATGCCTCTCTTGAACAGAACGGTGGCCGGGCGTGCGTCTCCACTTTATTCTATAGTGGTCAGCTGAAGATAGCAGCAGAGTACAACACTCGTTTTTTTTCCTGTGCAGTCTTGCAGTGGAGACATGCACAACGGGAGATATTGGAGCCCAATTTTCAGCATCGGTGGAGATCGCAGTGGTCAGAGCCACAATAATCCACATTGAATAGCTTGTCCGTTTGATAGGTGTGAACTATTGATCCCGTTTTCCTCCACTGTGTATCGGAGCCTTATAAGGGGATTCCAGTGCTGCTCGCTTCCACTTTGGAGGTGAACGATGCTGATGGTGTTACAACCTCACATACATATATGCAGATGTGTAGAGTTGCAATGTCATCAACACTGCTCCTCTCCAATGTGTAAGTTGGGGTCTCCGGAGTACCCCTGGTGATTGAATGGAGCGGTGGACAAGCATGCACCCAACTGCTCTGGGCACAGTTAGTGACTGCGCTGTACTTGACCGCTGCTACTACTCGCTGTAAAGAATGTGGGGGCTTTAGACTCCCGGTGGTTGTGGTGGTCCCCATCTTTCGCACATTGGATAAGCGATGTTGCTTGTGGGGGAACCCTCTGATTATAAGCCACTTTATAGTAATGTAAAACGTTTTTCTTTAGATAACTCAGCTAACGCCTGAAGATCCTTTTCCTCAAGGAAAGAAGTCATCAGGGAATGCCCTGTATGTGAAGTTATCATGGGATGGAAAGACTTTCAAACCATTATCCTCCAGCCTCTTTGAAAGGAAAGGCAACAAGATTGTGCATAACGGACCCCTGTCTGAAAAAATGTTACCGAAGCCCCAGTTCTACTCTCAGAAAGGAGATGCAGGTGAAAACAGACAGATCACACGTAGTGCAACCAGGGCCCAAAAAAAGGAAGCCGAAATAGAGTCTCGACACTCGTCGTCAAAAAACTCACTTTCCAAAGAGAGAGGGGCACAGAGGATTCCCAATGGGACGGGCACACCCGGTGCCAGGAAGAAGCTGCAACTGAACAGTAGGTATTTTGGGGGTCAGATTGACTCGTGCCTATTGGGTGGTTTTCGTTTTTGGCTTCCTGTGGTCAATGAAGTTCTAAAATGTACCTGTACCACTTCCTTTTGCGGTTTTCTATCCCTTGGTTGAACTTGAGGGGCGCAAGCTTTTGGTCACATTGCAGTTAATTTCTCGGTCGCTATTTTTGCTGAAGGAGCACAAACTTTATTTTATTGTTTTTATCAGTGCATAGTTTATTGTAAAATGTAGCTGATTTAGGTTTCTCAGATTACAAGCTTGCTTTCTTTTCTTAGGCCCACCAAACTCTCAGTGCAGGCTAGCGATGGATTCTCTGGATGAATTTAAGGCTCTAGAACCAGCTGCTCCCAAACGTAGAGTCGCTTTCTCTGGACTCCAGGACTCCCCTCCCAAAAAGATGCTGACTGATGAAGATTGGTCTTTGCGGGGCTTAAGTGAAACAAAGCACGGATCTAGATACAGTATTAAAGTGACCCCTGTGAAACCTTCACCATTCAATGAGCGAAAGTCAAGCAAATATCGGTAAGTCCCAACTTCCGGACAAAACTCTAAATGTGATTTTTCAACTTTAGATTAATTTCATTTCAAATCTTAAACCATAATTTCCGTGTTTTTTTTTTTTTTAAATTTCTTGCAGAACCGAAGTAAACAACGGAAGAAAACTTTCAGAGAAGAGTGAAAAGGTGAAGCCTAAAACGCCAGAGAAAGCGAATATCACACCAGAGAAAGTTACAAACTCTTCTAGAAGGTGATTTGATATTAATGTTATACTTACGCTGAGGATATATGGAGACAATACTGCTCTCCGGTTTATTTGGTGTTTTAGCTGAGGATATGTTACGCGAGATCGCAGTGTCCCATTACTACATTATTGCATCTGAGCTCCTTTTTTGCTGCCATTGTTTCAGCACCTTATCCTATATTTTTAAAATATTTTAAACAATTTTGAAATAGTCTTCTTATTCTTATTATTGTCGGTCACTTCTCTTTCTATACCAGAATTATGTGGTTGTTTTGGTATTAATTTTGTTTCAGTATTATTGCATCTGATGGCTGCAGTGTGGCATTGCTGCATTGCATCTGATGACTTGCAACCTGCTGCAACACAATCGCAACAGTTCCCAAATGTGTTGAATTTCCTATCGCTTGCCTCAGGTTGCATGGGACTCACTTGCTTTAGGTGTCAATGCAAACTGCAAGCGACTTGTCTGCAATGTATCCGTTTTTGTAGTGTTTTTTTTGTTGTTGTTTTACGTCTACACTGTGGCACTAAAATAGTCATAGAATACCAAGTTGCCCAAATGCTTTGGGTGATATGACTTGTCTCGCGACTCTCATTCATCTTCTGGCATCCAGCGCAGGACCCTCCGGTGATCGGTAACGGAAGCAATGATATCTCTGTTCTTCTGTCACCGGACCACTGAGGTTATTAGAGAGGCGCATGATCAGAGGAACTTCTGATGACGTGCCCTTCTAGCCACCTAAGCGCTGCAACCAGTCACAGGCATTAGCATCCCTGTAATGGAAGAACGGCGATGCCATAATTTCCTTTGCCGGCGTAGACCACCGAAGCAACGTACGCTGGAACCATGGGGGTGACAACAGGTGAGTATGCCAGATTTTGACATTTCAATCCCTCTCGACTCTGAGCAACATCCGCATAGAGTCTGGACAATGCCTTGAAAGTTGCGCGAGAAACATTTTCTAGTGATTTTCATACTTGAGTGACTTGTCTTTATTTGGAACATAAGTGATATTTTACTTAAATCTTGTTTATATTCATAACCTTATCTTTTGCGTCAGGGCACTAGAAGAGCACAATGGTGGAGGGCCTGAAACTCCGCGTTCACGCAGGAAGTCTGCACAGGCAACTGTTAGTTTAATCCGCAAACAGATTAGGTAAGTAATGCTGTAAAGTTTCAGAAGTGTCATCTTGGATTGAATCGGGGTTCCTTGATTGAGTACTTTCTTATTAAAGCAAGCATGTCAAACTCAAATATACACAGGGCCAAAATTAAAAGCTCAAAGTCGTGGCCAACCTTGATATTTATTTGTTGACTTTTTTTTTTTCTTTAATTTGAGGAAGTTTTTCCTTATCTTCACATAAAACGAACTTTTTCATATGGAAACAAACTTAAAGGGGTTGTCCAACAAAGTACATTTTAATAGATCTTAGACTAAAATATTGGAATATGTTACGTAAGAGCAGTAAAAAGCATATGGCCTAATTTAAAGTGAACCTGTCAGCAGGATTGTGCGGAGTATTGTATACTGGGCCCCCGCATAGCGCTCCGCGCAGTATACTGGGCTCCCGCATTAAAAAATAAACTGTCCATTCCTAAGTTCTATGGCAAAGAGCTTGTTAGATTTTGATCTCCCTGCCCCAGGATCATGTCCGATGAAGATTTTGAGGATCTGGATGAAGATAAAGAATTTGTACCAGAGAAAAAGTCTACAGTGTCGAGTAGCAGTGAAGATGAGGAGGAGGATGATGATGAAGAAGCAGAAATGGAAGATAAGAAGTCACCAAAGAGAGTTGCAAGGAAAAGATGTACGCCTAGGACGCCAACATCCTCTAGGAAATCCTCAGCTAGGACACCAAACAAAACAGTGAGCGGTATTGACTAGCGGAGACAGCTTTTCTGTTGATTGCTGTTCAGTTCTCTTACACCTCACTCATGTTGATGGATGTGAGAAGTAGAGCGCAGCTCCCTTTTGGGCCAATAATAATGGAGTTCTTGTTTAATTTTCCCAGCCGGGCTCTAAAGCCGCTCGTGTTGCGACACCCAAAATCCCAGAACGGAACCAGCCGGTACAGAAGCCTTCTAATGTGCTGGAGGAGGCTCGCATAAGGTGAGGAGCCCGGTACACGCTGACTGCGATGTCTTGGCTATTCAACATCTTATGTCCAACTTTTATTTTGAGATGCACCCATAGCAATAAAATTATAGGGTAGGGTTACAACAAATCTGATTTTAACTACCTGGAGTGGTGACCATTTTTTTGCATTTATATTGCTTTTGTCACGTTCCATGAGCAATGGCTTTTTTTTTTTTCTCATCAACGTAACCGTAGCGGGGCTTAATTTTTGTAGTTTTGAGATGACTCCTATAGGACGAGTTGTCATTTTGAATGACACCATTTATTTCACCATATAATGTACTGAAAAGTGGGTTAAGTACTTTGATCATTGTTTTTTGTTTGTTTTATGTCTTTGGCTGTCATATTCTAAGAGCCATAAGTCTATTTTTCTTTGGGTGCATAGTTCTATGATTACTTAGTTGTTTGGTTTTTTTTCTGGGGGTGAGCTGTAGTTTTTTTAGCCCCATTTTGGCTTCCATGCAACTTTCCGATCTTTCTTTAATTTGGACTCTTATGCGACGATGCCAATTTTTTAAAGATTTTGCCATTTACTTTTAACAGGCTTCATGTCTCTGCTGTGCCAGAGTCTCTGCCCTGCAGGGAGCAGGAGTACCAAGACGTATACAACTTTGTAGAAAGTAAATTGCTGGATGGGACTGGAGGGTAAGTTGATATCCGCATATAGCGAATGCATATTGTTGGGTTCCCAGCATGAAAGTGCTTTTCCCGGTGCTGCTGGTGTGAACTGTGTTCTGTTTCCATCTTTGCTTCTGCGGCAGAGACTGAAGCTGTCCGGATCTAGCGATGTGGACAGGTTCAGAGCCGTGCCTGCAAACTGCCTGCAAGTGCATGCTCTTTACCTATCAGACCAGCCACCACGGATGGACTGCAGCGGTGACTGATAACCTTTTACAGTGCATTTTGTATACTTTTCTAGCTGCATGTACATATCTGGCGTACCAGGCACAGGGAAAACCGCAACCGTACATGAAGTGATCCGCAGTCTGCAGACCGCTGTTGAGGACGATGATTTGCCAACTTTCCAATTCATAGAAATCAATGGCATGAAGCTGACAGACCCTCATCAGGCCTATGTGCAAGTATTAAAGGTGGGAAAACCTGTAGCACTTCACAGCCCCATTTATAGAAATGTCAGTAATAATGTTGTGTAAAAGGCGGATAAAGATTATACCATTGTACGTGCAACATATAATATGTACATGGATATTGGATATGCTGTGACGTTCCTTTTTTTTTGTATAATTTCAGCTTTTAACAGGACAGAAGGCGACTGCAGACCACGCGGCTGCACTCTTGGAGAAAAGATTCAGTACAGCCGCCTGCAATAGAGAAACCACAGTATTGCTGGTAGATGAGGTGAGGATATGTGTTTTATAATCAATTGAGTCTTGGGAGGGGGGTAAAGAAGTTCTGCACCAGTTTCCTGTTTTAAGGCCAGTTTTACACGGCCATATTTATATATACACACCGTATGTTTCAGACTATACGATGCACTCTTATGTGCATCTTATAGTCCGGATGTTATATGTTTGCCCTTTTTAAGTTTTGTACAAAAAAAAAATGTCGGTGTTAAATCTTTTAACTTTTTTTTTCCAAGGCATTGACAGAAATAAACTTAATATGCCAAGGAACAGGTTGTATGTGTCTGACCTCTAATATTTCTCCCCAGTTGGACTTGCTTTGGACCAGGAAGCAAAACGTTATGTACAGTTTATTTGACTGGCCTACAAGAAAACGAGCAAAACTCATTGTCCTTGCAATTGCTAACACAATGGATCTGCCGGAAAGAATGATGATGAATCGGGTTGCCAGCAGACTGGTAGGAAATGTTACTTGTGTTTTCTTATAATGCTCTTCATAATGTCATGCATTCAGATTTTATTGTCTTGCAACAACGGTTAAATTCACAGCATATAAAGTGGCGCAGATTGTGTCTATATAAATGCATCTGTTTTCATAAAGGTACAGATGGTGACTCCCTACGGAGGAAATATGGGTTCCAATTTTGGCATCGCATCAGCCGCTGCAGGGAAGATGTAATATTACATGGCCGTAGTGATAAGGAAAGGCGTTATCTGAGCATGCTCGGGTACTAGCCAAGTGTCTACGGCGTGGTCGAATAATATGTAAGGACCCTGCGGCTGCTTGTCTCACGGCTGTTGACAGCCATAACATATGCAGGGATTGTCTAACAAACAGGGAATTCCTGCAAGTGTTGGGGCTGTCGAAAAGCCACGAGACATGCGGCCGCAGGGACTCAAGCATATTATTCGAGCTCGCCAAAGAGACACTGTTAGAAGCCGAGCATGCTCAGATAACACCTTATTCGAGCACGCATGCTCATCAATACACGACAGTCATTCAGATAAATGGCGATCCTGGTGTTAGAAGGGTGGTGAACATCATTCAGAATGAGAGCTGCTGCTGCAGAAATTCTCTCCATACACTGGGGGATTCAAATGATGAACCCCGCCAATGTGATACTCGTATGCCCTGATAGGACATATACAGAGGCTTTGTCATGATGACCTAATAGTTTTCTTCTTTCATTGTATCTTTATAGACTGTGCTCATTGGGATATTTTGTGTTTTTCTGGGGAAAAAAATGAAATCTTATTATTAATATATAATGTTCGTTTTTAGGGTCTTACCCGAATGTCTTTCCAGCCTTATACGCACAAACAGCTCCAGCAGATCATAACTTCAAGGCTAAATCACGTCAAGGCGTTTGAGGATGATGCCATCCAACTAGTGTCAAGAAAGGTTTGTGCACTACAGTACCTTCGGGTACCGTTCATTTACTTTCTGGAGCCTTTTCTGTTCATTTATGGAGTAAACTTGGAAATAAATTCCTCAACAAATGATAATGTAAGTAATATTTGATTATAAAGCGGTGATGCTGTATCACTAGGATAATTGGGGGTTCGCCCTCGGTGATTCCCACCTATCTTGATTTAGTGGAGTGGACCCTTTATACTTTCCCCGGTCGTTCATTCAAGTGAGCAGAGTTGTTCTGCCTTTCTTTGGCGCAGCCTTGTGCAGGAAAATGTTAAGTAGCACTGCTTCCCCCTTCATTCTCTTGACTAGCGGGGGCCCTAAATGTGATGCCATGTACTAGCAATATGCTATCTCTTTGCTCTTATACACGTGTGTGCATGACAAGGAGTACGGTATCTTTGGTTGCGGGTGGCTTGGCCAAGGATTGGCTTGTGCCGCCGTTACATCACCGCATAATGTCGGTTGAACAGAGCCACATTGTATTGTAACATGCCCCTTGGAAAAAGTCGTGACGTCACATTTGCAGGGACACGGTGCGGCTACTTAGCGATTACAACAACTACATGTAACCTCATTATTCCTCAGGTGGCTGCCCTGTCTGGCGATGCTCGCCGATGTCTGGACATCTGTCGTAGAGCAACAGAGATCTGCGAGTTCTCGAGCAAGAAGGGCGAATTGTCCCTGGTGAAGATGCTTCACGTCATAGAGGCCCTGGATGAGATGTTCTCCTCTCCCTACGTCATGGCCATTAGGTAGGATCGCGTCCAGTGGTGGAAAAATCTCATAGCCTTAAATTTCTTTTTATTGCGTAAATGTATGATCGCCGAAGATCCAACCAATCCTAAGAAGAGGTCCCAAAGTTCACTGTGTGACTGTAGCATTAGTGAGCACCACTAGAGGACTTGAGTCCCCCATTCTCTTGATCGGTGGGATTCTCAGTAGCCGGACCCCCAGCGATAATACAGTTATCATCTATCCTACAGACGGCCGATGTGTTAATTATATGACAACCCCTTCTTTAAAGTTGTCAGAGCAGAAGATGCAACAGTAACCCGGTCTGCATGTCTCTCCGCAGGAGCGCCTCTGTGCAGGAGCAGGCATTCTTAAAAGCAGTGATTGCAGAATTTAGAAGATCTGGGCTGGAAGAATCTACTTTGCAACAGGTGATTTTATATATGGACTTAATATTTTGTAAAAACATCCAGCCATTCATCAGTATTTGCTTCTGAGCTGAGCAGGGTCATCTGTCCATGTCCACTGCACACAGGGGGTTTGTAGCGCAACACTGGAATGATATTTACAAAATTTTAAGGGACAATTTACTTTTCTCTATTGCTTCATTGGGGACACAGGAAAAAAGAGGCGTATGCCATTGCTATGAGGCGTAGGCGCTTACTCTGGTGTTTTTTGCAGGTATATCATCAGTACGTCGCATTATGCAGGATAGAAGGGATTACGCCTCCTTCCATGTCTGAGACTATGGCCGTCTGTTTAAGACTTGGAGCCTCCCGTCTTCTTTTGGTGGAATCCAGCCGGAATGACCTGTACCTACGAGTGCGGATGAATGTGAGCCAGGATGATGTCATGTACGCCCTTCGGGAGGAGTGAGCTGTATTCTTACCATGCTGATTAGTAATGTATATATTTTAAGTCTGTGACCTATATTTACCCCAGTTTATGGTTATTTATAATAAAGCTTTATATGTGTTTTATTTTTGCTGTTTATTTTTCTTCTGCATTTCTTAAGATACAAACATTTTTTCTGAAAGTATGTGAACTCTTATTTCCCATTAACTAGATGCAAAAAAAAACAAAAACCCACAGAACTCTTAAGGCCCCAATGTACATTAGAATATGATTGGCTGCACCGACCGTCTCTGTATGGGGTTTCTGGGATGACTAGGATCAGACAAGCTCAATAATGTCCCATTTCTTTTTTTTTTTTTTTTTTTTTCTCTTATGGGTGATATTTTGCCACCAAAGGTATCTGGCAGCGTATTCCACCCTTTCCATTGAGAACATACTTGCTTATTTTAAGGTATATCTCTTCATTTGGGGCTATACTGCCCACGTACAGGCAGCGCTCACACACAAGTGTGATCTCATTCCACAGCAATTCTGTGGGTCCACTCGCACTCACATTTATCAACTGACTGATGAAGGTCCGGATGTAGGACCGAAACGTTTCTGTTATTTTGTGGACACCATTAAATCACCTGTCTTACATTGAGTGCCGAGTTTTTGCTATATACTACGGTGTGGGAACCTACTCTGGCACCTCTTTATGGCTGTGCACACTTCTACCTTTTTCATCCTTATAGGCTGACACCTGGCTTTTCTGTTCTGTGCGAGGTCGTGGGGAGAAGCCGCCCGGTGCAAACTTCTCCCAAAGTCCAGTGAATGACCTTGAGGGAGATATACAGGTCCTTCTCAAAAAATTAGCATATAGTGTTAAATTTCATTATTTACCATAATGTAATGATTCCAATTAAACTTTCATATATTATAGATTCATTATCCACCAACTGAAATTTGTCAGGTCTTTTATTGTTTTAATACTGATGATTTTGGCCTACAACTCCTGATAACCCAAAAAACCTGTCTCAATAAATTAGCATATTTCACCCGTCCAATCAAATAAAAGTGTTTTTTAATAACAAACAAAAAAAACATCAAATAATAATGTTCAGTTATGCACTCAATACTTGGTCGGGAATCCTTTGGCAGAAATGACTGCTTCAATGCGGCGTGGCATGGAGGCAATCAGCCTGTGACACTGCTGAGATGTTATGGAGGCCCAGGATGCTTCAATAGCGGCCTTAAGCTCATCCAGAGTGTTGGGTCTTGCGTCTCTCAACTTTCTCTTCACAATATCCCACAGATTCTCTATGGGGTTCAAGTCAGGAGAGTTGGCAGGCCAATTGAGCACAGTAATACCATGGTCAGTAAACCATTTACCAGTGGTTTTGGCACTGTGAGCAGGTGCCAGGTCGTGCTGAAAAATGAAATCTTCATCTCCATAAAGCATTTCAGCCGATGGAAGCATGAAGTGCTCCAAAATCTCCTGATAGCTAGCTGCATTGACCCTGCCCTTGATGAAACACAGTGGACCATCACCAGCAGCTGACATGGCACCCCACACCATCACTGACTGTGGGTACTTGACACTGGACTTCAGGCATTTTGGCATTTCCTTCTCCCCAGTCTTCCTCCAGACTCTGGCACCTTGATTTCCGAATGACATGCAAAATTTGCTTTCATCAGAAAAAAGTACCAGGTCAGGCGCTTCTGCCGCTGTTTATGGTTCAAAAGTGGCTTTACCTGGGGAATGCGGCACCTGTAGCCCATTTCCTGCACACGCCTGTGCACGGTGGCTCTGGATGTTTCCACACCAGACTCAGTCCACTGCTTCCTCAGGGTCCCCAAGGTCTGGAATCGGTCCTTCTCCACAATCTTCCTCAGGGTCCGGTCACCTCTTCTCGTTGTACAGCGTTTTCTGCCACATTGTTTCCTTCCAACAGACTTACCATTGAGGTGCCTTGATACAGCACTCTGGGAACAGCCTATTTGTTGAGAAATTTCTTTCTGGGTCTTACCCTCTTGCTTGAGGGTGTCAATGATGGCCTTCTTGACATCTGTCAGGTCGCTAGTCTTACCCATGATGGGGGTTTTGAGTAATGAACCAGGCAGGGAGTTTTTAAAAGCCTCAGGTATCTTTTGCATGTGTTTAGAGTTAATTAGTTGATTCAGAAGATTAGGGTAATAGGTCGTTTAGAGAACCTTTTCTTGATATGCTAATTTATTGAGACAGGTTTTTTGGGTTATCAGGAGTTGTAGGCCAAAATCATCAGTATTAAAACAATAAAAGACCTGACAAATTTCAGTTGGTGGATAATGAATCTATAATATATGAAAGTTTAATTGTAATCATTACATTATGGTAAATAATGAAATTTAACACTATATGCTAATTTTTTGAGAAGGACCTGTACAAGAACTATGGAAGTGACACATTCCTGCAGCATGATGTGTGCTCCGGAGCGTGCTCATTGCAGCCGTTAGGTTCCTAGTGCTTACCACGTCTTTTACACACACCCGCATCTTTTTTTAATCTGAAGAATGGTCAGGTCCCTTCTTTTAGCCATTTATAAAGCTCAAAAAGGATGAACGTGTGCTCAAGTCATCTGAATATTTCAGTGTATATGTTCATTCGTCTTTGCATGGTTTTTAAGTGCTTTTTCAGGTGGAATCCAAGATCAGTGGTGTCTGTTATCTACACACTCTGCTGCACACGCACTAACTATACGCACACGCGATACGCATACGCTCTGCTGCGTACGCACTTTCTATACGTACGCACTAACTGTACGCACACTTCTGAGCACACACTATACACATACGCTCTGCTGTGCATGCACTTTCGATACGCATATGCTCTGCTGCGTACGCACTTTCGGTATGCATGCTCTCTGCTGCGAAAGCACTTTCTATACGCACACGCTCCTCTGAGCACACACTACGCACACGCACTCTACGCACGCCATGAACGTACACATTTGGCTCTGCTACACACACACACACACACACACACACACTATATGCACTCTCGGCTCTGCCACACACTATACGCATACACTCGGCTCTGCCACATACGCAGATGCTTGGTTCTGCTACACACGCACTATACGCACATGCTTGGCCGCACATGTACTAGACACGCGCACGGCTCTTCTACATGTGCACTATAAGCACAGGCTCTGCTACACATGCATTATATGCACACACTCAGCTCTACTGCATGATTCACTATACGAACACACTCTGCTCTGCCACACACGCACTATACGCAAACGCTTGGCCACACGCACTACACACACACATGGCTCTGTCATACAGGCACTATACATACACACTCTGCTCTGCCACACACGCTCATTTCTGCCACATGCACTATACGCACACACGGCTCTGTCACACACGCACTATACACACACGGCTCTGTCACACAGGCACTACGCACACACTCGGCTCTGCTGCATGATGTACTATACGCACACGCTCGGCTGCATGAAGCACTATATGCACACGTTCGGCTCTGCTGCATGAAGCACTATACGCACACGCTTGGCTCTGCTGCGTGATGCACTACGCACACGCTCGGCTCTGCTGCATGATGCACTATACACACACGCTCTGCTGCATGATGCACTATACACACACGCTCTGCTGCATGATGCACTATACGCACACGCTCTGCTGCATGATGCACTATACGCACACGCTCGGCACTGCTGCATGAAGCACTATACGCTTGGCTCTGCTGCGTGATGCACTATACGCACACGCTCGGCTCTGCTGCGTGATGCACTACGCACAGGCTCGGCTCTGCTGCATGAAGCACTATACGCGCACACTTGGCTCTGCTGCGTGATGCACTATACGCACACGCTCGACTCTGCTGCATGATGCACTATACGCGCACACTTGGCTCTGCTGCGTGATGCACTATACGCACATGCTCGGCTCTGCTGCGTGATGCACTTTACGCTCGGCTCTGCTGCGTGATGCACTTTACGCTCGGCTCTGCTGCGTGATGCACTACGCACAGGCTCGGCTCTGCTGCATGAAGCACTATACGCACACACTTGGCTCTGCTGCGTGATGCACTATACGCACACGCTCGACTCTGCTGCATGATGCACTATACGCGCACACTTGGCTCTGCTGCGTGATGCACTATACGCACATGCTCGGCTCTGCTGCGTGATGCACTTTACGCTCGGCTCTGCTGCGTGATGCACTATACGCTCGGCTCTGCTGCGTGATGCACTATATGCACACGCTCGGCTCTGCTACACAGCACACACACTATACACGCACGCTCAGCTACACATGATGCACTATACGCACACGCTCGGCTCTGCTGCGTGATGCACTACGCACAGGCTCGGCTCTGCTGCATGAAGCACTATACGCGCACACTTGGCTCTGCTGCGTGATGCACTTTACGCTCGGCTCTGCTGCGTGATGCACTTTACGCTCGGCTCTGCTGCGTGATGCACTATATGCACACGCTCGGCTCTGCTACACAGCACACACTCACTATACACGCACGCTCAGCTACACATGATGCACTATTTGCACACGCTCTCCTACTACACACGCTCCACTTCCCTTCCGTGCTGACATCAGCGTGGCATTCCCCAAATTGCATCACAATCTCCTCCCCTTCATGTGACAGGTCACGTGCTCCTGCCACAGGACGGCTCCCACAGCTGCTGCTGGCAGTCACGTGCTGTGTGACAGCGGCTCCTACTTCCGGGATCGCTCCTCCTCCCAGCATCCCCCGCTCCTGTCCTCCACTGACTCTGAGGACCTCTCCCCCGGTGCTGTGCGCCCCGCAGCCGCCTCCTCCAGCTTCTCCTCCCGGCACCGGACAGCCCCGAAGCCGCCATCATTAATTAACCCTGCACTTACCATACTAAAGTATAAGCCTGTCCCTGCAGAGCATCACATGACAGGAGCCGGCTGTGCCCCCCGCTGGTGCTGTGCCCCCCGCTGGTGCTGTGCCCCCCGCTGGTGCTGTGCCCCCCGCTGGTGCTGAGCCCCCCGCTGGTGCTGAGCCCTGCACCCTGGTGCCCGTGTGACCCCCAGGTGAGTGTGTGATGTAGCGTCCAGTGTGCTGCCTCAGGGCATGCTGGCACTTGTAGTCCCACAGCAGCTGGAGAGACACAAAGTTCTAAGCTGCTGCTGTAGTGATTTCTCTCTTCTGAAGCTGCAGACACTACAACTCTCGACCCTCCGCCCCTCATCACTGGGTTTCCTGTACACACGGCTAAACACAGAAATGCCGCCAGCCCTATGGACTATAATGGGGCAATGTGTTAAAGGGGTGGTGTCATAAATGCCACCCCAGCCTGTACGGTCTATTGGGACAGATGAACCTTCTAGATGCGGCATAGTGACCCCCACCGTGTATTATATGGGCAGCCATTAGTGCGTCCTGTCGCCTCACCTGACCCGTCCAGTTTAGTCAGTAATTTATCTTCTTTTTTTTAGGGGAAATACAAATATTTAATCATACAGAGCAGAGGGATTTCTAATGGCATTGTTTTCGGCTTGTTGTCTGGGTTACCAGCCACTTCTTCAGCCTGTCAGCAGTGGCACATTCTAATAGAGCCTCAGTGCTCCTCTAGTGCTTGAGAGGTAAAGCTACTTCTGTTTGCAGCATCAGAAAGCGTACAGATTGGATCACTAGTGCAATAATGCTGCTGGTCTGAACTGTTAATCACGCAGGAGCGTAGCCCCCCAACAAGCAGGGAACTGTGCAGGACTGAAAACAAATGATGAAATAACCCCTTTAAAAGTCACTTTGCATGATTCACCACTGCACGGACCACGTTTCCTCCAGAGTCCAGTGGTGGCGGCTTTACACCACTCCATCCGATGCTCAGCATTGTGCTTGGTGATGTAAGGCAATAGCAGCTGCTCAGCCATGAAGCTCCTGGTGGGGGCGCAGTGTTTGTGCTGATGTTATACCAGAGGAGGTCTGGACTCTGTAGTTATGGAGTCAGCAGAGAGCTGGTGACTTTTCTGCACCTCAGCACTCGGCCCCCCGCTCTGTAACATTATGGGGTCTCCACTTCATGGCTGAGTTGCTGCGGTTTCTTCCACTTCTCAATAATATCAGTCACAGGTGATGGGAGAAGATTTAGGAGGAAGACATGTCATGACCGGACTTGTTACCCCGGTGGCTCCTACTCCAGAACCGCGCTGGTATCAGTGAGCTCTGCACCACCGGCCGTTGTGTCACATGTTAGTAAGGGGAGACGGCATGGTGGGGGGGGGGGGATGTTGGTGATTAAACCCTGGGACACAAATGAAACACCAGACTTCAATGATGGACATGTCCCAATACTTTTTTTCTGTAGACTATGTTCAGACATGGTACCGCCAATTGCAGAGTTTTTGCTGTGGATTTTGGAGATTGCAGGAAAAATAAACAGTGACCACAATGTGAACACAGCCTAATAGTATAATATGGGGTAAACCTGTCTCGAAACCCCTGTGATGAGTCAGAGCAGAAATTACCCTTGTGTTTGTAATGAGATTACATTTCGGAGGCTTCCTGGTGCAGGTCACAGATGTGTTGTGCAAATCCACAGCGTCCAGACCCATCTTTGACCTCATTTCATGTGACTGTCGGATAAGCCGCCTGGCCGTCTGTCTACAGGAACCCGGAGAGTCTATAATCCAGGCCTCTGTTCGAGGGCTTTTCTAGGACATGTCGTCTATATCAGATCAGTGGCGGTCGAGTTCCTGCACCCCCATTGATCTGCTATTTGTAGGAGTCCCCTTGTTTGCCAGGTGGAACGCCAGACATTTTGCGGTGGTTATTACAACTATTACAACTCATTGCTGCTTAGTCGCAATCATGAGACTGGGACTCATCTGCAGTACCAGGTGCAGCCACTACCAAATGTATGGCGCTGTGTCTGGTTAACATGGGGCGGTGGTATTTGGCCCTTCTGTGGGCTGACCACTGGGAGTGTTGGTAGTCGCCCCCCCAATCTGGTATTGATGATAGGAAAAATATATTCAAGTCCCGGGGTACATTTTTTAATTATGTGCATTTAGGATCAGGAACGCCTGTAATTTGTTTTTTTTTAAGTATCTTCATCCAGTCTTGTGCCTTTATCAACCTCCATACATTAAATAATTGCTTTTTAATAGACCAGTGTAATGCCTAATTTTCCCTGTGGGGGTGCTATAGGGAAATCAAACTCTTACTACTGGTTACATCCTAGCCGATCGCTGAGATCTCAGCAGCAGATTCACATGCTAGTTTATTTTTTGCATCAGAAAAGATTGTACAAAGTAGATAACTGTCCAGGTCTCATTTTGTAGCTCCGATCAGAAAACTCTTATATTCAATGCTGATGTGAACATTGGCCAACGATGAGTAACGTTCGGAGGATTCTGGTAGAAGTGGACGGTGATCCAGTGATGATTATTCTGACGTTACATGTACTGAAGCTCCCGTGTCGTCTTCCTTCCAGCTTTCTATTGCTGATGTTCTCCTTGCTGCTTCCCTTTCATCAGTCGATGACTATTTCTCTTCTTAGGGATTCTTGATTGGCAGTAATCCATACACTTGGACCAGGAGTAGCGCTTCCATGAGCCGAAATGCTGGGCAGGAGACCCGGCAAAAAGACTGCCCAAGCCAAGGGCAGGGGGGCAGCCGCAGCAAAGGAGGTAAGGAGACGCTCCGTCGCTGTAGAAATGGCGCTCTGCTAGTGTTTCAGGGTGGGAACTATCCGAGCACCTGACACACCTTGTAGTGCCGTACTTGCCTATTGTATATAAGCTGAAGAAACCGCCAGGTTCACAGGGCTCAGGTCCGGCAGCCACGGACTACGGGGATGTGGCTGCTGAACCCATGTCCGGTGACAACTCTACAGGACCTCATACATCACAACACATGGTTTTCCATAGACGCCTCGTGAACAATTAGTGACCGGTAATTCTTTAAAGGGGATGTATTGGATTAGAAAATATCGCCACTCTCAGGCTGTGCCTGGTATTACAGTCCATGAATAAAGCTGAACTTCATTTACTGCTTAGCACCTGAACAGAAGTGATGTTTTTTTTTTGGCACTATGTGCAATCAGTCTACTTATAATTCTTTTGTCTGGTTTGTAGCTCGGGCTCTTTATAGACTTCAACCCCGAGGACATGATGATGGGTATCCCAGATGACCCGGACGACGGAGATCTTGAGGCAGAATTGGCTGCACTTACTGGTGGCAAGGTTGCACCTAAGGCCAAGCCTAAAGGAAAAGGTGAGAAAGCCGGCCATACACATCAGATGTTTGCTGAATGCTTCTTAGGCTGACGGATATCTCTCCCGACCTCACGTGTACACAGCACGAACAAGCATTCATATATTTTCAGTGGGGTGAGAGAATTTGAGCTTTATTTCCTATCCAAAGGGAATAACTTGCTAATCGCTACCGGGGACCTCCAGCTATCTGATGTGTCCATGCTCAACTTTCACTCCATTCATTGTCTATGGGACTGCTGGTGAGAGCATAGCGCTCCTCTATTTTCGGCAGTCTCATAGATGATAGAGCATGCGCACCTCCACTCCATTCAATATGAGTGTGCAGAGCTGCATTCTTGGGATTTCTAGGGGTTCCAGCAGTCGGACCCCCAACAATCAACAAGTTATGTTCCATCCAACGGAGAAGGGATAACTTTTTTTGTTTTTGGATTAACTTTTTAAGCAGCTAACAGGCATGTCACTTCTGCTGTACCGCAGCATGTCTCGCAATTCCATATAGAAGTATAACCATGCAAGTTACGAACTTCGGAGAGAAAGAGTCACAAAATGGAAATAATCCAATGTGTTTGAATTATGACAAGGCTTTAGCATTCATTCATGAATTGTGACACATAACTTCTGCAGCGCTTTGTCCTATCATCGCATCACTGACGACTTTGACATAAAGGATCAATTGACGTCCGTTTGTTAGGCTAGTGCTACATTACAAATTAGCACTTACAACCAAAAGAAAATGTTAAATACATTTAAAAAAAATCATCAGGTCATCAACACAGTGAAAAAGCCCTGCAAAAAACCCAATGATAATAATAAAAAAGTAAAATCAGAATATAATTAAATACATTTATTAAAGGGAACCTGTCACCACGTTTTTGGAAGATGGGATAAAAATAGCGTTAAATAGGGGCAGAGGTGGGCGTTACATTAGTGTGTGTGTTATGCGTTTATTACCCACCTAAGTTGCCGAAATAACTTTGCAAAGTCTCCGTTTTCGCCTGTCAATCAGGCTGGTCAGGTCGCATGGGCGTTGTCTTCCCCCAGATTTAGCGTAGTTTTCCGTTGGTGGCGTAGTGGTGTGCGCATGCCCAAAGTCCGGAATCCTCTTCCAGGGGATTTAAAATAGCGCGGTGTTCGTTATTGCATTGGTGATCGGTGGGCGCGGCCATCTTCCTTTGGCCGCGCGTGCGCAGAAGCGGCGCTCTGCTGGCCGCGGCTTCAGGAAAATGGCCGCCGCGATATCCATCTGCGCACGCGCGGCATCCCGCGGCCATTTTCCTGAAGCCGCGGCCAGCAGAGCGCCGCTTCTGCGCACGCGCGGCCAAAGGAAGATGGCCGCGCCCACCGATCACCAATGCAATAACGAACACCGCGCTATTTTAAATCCCCTGGAAGAGGATTCCGGACTTTGGGCATGCGCACACCACTACGCCACCAACGGAAAACTACGCCAAATCTGGGTGAAGACACCACGCCCATGTGACCTGACCAGCCTGATTGACAGGCGAAAACGGAGACTTTGCAAAGTTATTTCGGCAACTTAGGTGGGTAATAAACGCATAACACACACACTAATGTAACGCCCACCTCTGCCCCTATTTAACGCTATTTTTATCCCATCTTCCAAAAACGTGGTGACAGGTTCCCTTTAATTTACAAATTGGTTGGGCATTATCTCCTATAAAAAAAACACACAAGTACACCAGAAAAGGGCATCATAAAAACCAAAGAAGGGGGAGGAACACAGCATAATTAGTGGATGGGTCAAAGGTCTTTTAGGTAATAACATAAATAGAAAAGAGAACGACCATGCTAAAGTACATATTGGTGAGACTGCCAAAGGTTATAGATAATCACATGATTAGATAAAATGGCTCAGACCTTAAAGAAAAAAAAAAATAAAAAAATTAATGTATTATACATTTAATATGTCAAGGAGGTCCAAAAATAACCACCATAAATAACCAGAAGAGTTTGGAATATGATGTAAAATAATCAGTCAGGGAAATAGTGGTACATAAATCTCAATCCACTCCAGCATAGTATGGCAGAACTAACAAGCAAAAGTCAATAATGATAGTAACAACCTGAGACATTCATACAGTAAATCTAGCTGTGTAAGTTCCAGATCGCGTTTCGCTACGATTCTTCAGCGGGTGCTTACATAATTATATTCTGATTGTTGTTTAGGAATTTTTCACAGTGTTGATTATTACAGCAGCTCTCAGACAAATTGCGCAACCAAAAACATTGTGTAAAATGTCTGCAGCTTGCTGTCACATGACTATTTTAGAGCGACCTTTTGTCTTGAAAAAAAAAAAAAAATTACAGACCTGTTGTATGAGAGTCAGTTTTTTGCAACCTATATCAAAATGCAATTTGTGACCTGCAACCTGTGTTGGATTTTACATGACAGTCTCATCGTAATCGCAGTAGGTGACAACATGACCCCATTGACAATAATTAGAGGCGATTTCGCAATGGACATGTCTCCATGTAATCACAGCCCAAACTTTGCTGCTAGTAACCGATGGCTCATTTCTCTGTCTCGATAGCTCCTCTCCCTATGGATCATATCGAGAAGATGGCGCAAGAATGCATGAAAGACTTGGATGCAGAAGACGGAGATGGTGATGATGATGACAATGACCTGGAAGATGATGATGACTTGCTGGTAAATATTAACAGTACAGTATCACTTCTGTGATATTTTGCAAATCAAGTATCAGAAATATCTGAAACTTTGTTTAGGGAATGAAAGTTGTAGAAATCTCCAACTTAACTTTTGCTGCAACTTCTGAGATCAGGGGTGCCGCACTGTATGGACTTATGCATGCACATTGATACAGTGAAGGTTGTGGGTGCAGTATATCTATGCTTTCTCCTACTCATTGGGGGACACAGGACCATGGGTGTTATGCTGCTGCATACAGCCCCACTGTTTTCACATTGCAATCTACTGTTTCTTTATCGCCTCTCATTGGGGGACACAGGAACCATGGGGTGTATGCTGCTGCCACTAGGAGGCTGACACTATGCAAATAAAAAAGTTAGCTCCTCCTCTGCAGTGTACACCCCACCGACTGGCATTATACTCTTCAGTTTAGCTGTGTGTCAGTAGGAGGTGGACACGGGTCTTTCATTAGACCCTTTTCTACCTCAATGTGCGTCGTTTCTTTTCAGGTTTTCCGGAAGGGATACAGGGTGAACAGTCACACCTGTAGTCCCACAAGGCGGACTATGAGTACGGCGTGTACTGCCACCCCGTATCCTCATAGATCCCTATCCAGGACCATGATCCTAGCACACAAGCGTGCTCAGAAGTCCGGTCCTGGCCCCGTCCCCCACCCACTCGCCCACCAGAGCCTGTCGGTCGGAGGAGACGAGGACGTCCATCACAGAGCCGTGGACGTCTCATTCCCCCCAGGTTAGTAGCGGACGACGTGGGATGTTTAGGTGAGTATTTCCCTAAACTTCCCAGATTTTCCCCTGTCCTCCCCCGCACTGTGGGGGAATAGAAGTCCCTTAATGCGCGGGGGGCTCCCAAGCAAGACTGGATTCATGACGGCGTTAACTTTATTCTAATAGGGATCCCAAGGCCAAGACGAAAATCGTTTCGCGCGGTGTATTCCGCCGCGCTTCCTCCTGTGCTAGGCAGATCCCCTTTATCCTTACAGGGGCATCGCTTCCTCCTGCGGCTGCTAGTATCCTGTGCCTGCGCGGCGGCCTTGGCTGGCTGCCGCGCTACTTACTATCTGCGGGCTCGGTACTGCGATCCTCCAGCGGCGCCGCTTTTTTACTTTAGGTCCCGGCTTCGGCCGGGGCCTACTTCGGCGCCGGGACTCTATTATTCTGTCCCCTCTGGCGGCCCTGTCAGGCTCCCGCGCTGCTCTGCGGCACTTCTCCGGAGCCGCGGCCTCTTTTCCAGCAGCGCCGGCCTCTAATTTAGGTCCCGGCTTCGGCCGGGGCCTACTTCCGGTACGCGCTCCTTCACTTCCGGTTTCGGCGGGCAGGTTTTTTCCCGCCCGACATACAGTGCCCTGCCCACCGGCGCCTCTTTCTGTCTCCGCCCCCTTCCTCAGTGCCGGGAACATTCCAGGCGCCTTGCGTTCACAGAGCAGAGGTGCTCACGCAGCGCTCCCTCATCTGTTCTGCACAGCACGATCTGCGCAGAATACAGCACCTCAGGGCAGGACTTCTCCATCGACAAGTGGGACTTCTTCCAGGACCGGGTCTGTGAGTAGCTGCTCTGCAGACTGACACCCCCCTCTGCCCCACTGTCCCCTAACCCGCTGGCATTTTCTTCAGGGACCTCTCAAGATGTCTAACTCTAAAGGGGGCCGCTCTCGTCCTCCTACTTCTTCAGCTTCTGTCTTAGTCAAGTACTTTGCATGTTCGTCCTGTAACAGCAAACTTCCCTCAGGTCAGTCCTCTCCGCTCTGTCAGGCCTGCAGCAACCCAATTGTTCCCACCGCCCAGGTTCCCCCGGCCGATTTAACACGGGTGTCTCAAACCCTGGTGTCCGTGCTGGATCGATTACCTCTGCAGACCCCCGCAGTAGCCAGCGGGTCCCAGGAACCACCGCCCGAGCCCTCCTTGATACGCCACAAAAGGTCCAGGCAGGACTGTCGGTCTGAGTCCTCTTCGCGTTCCATCTCGCCACACGGCCCGCCCCTGCGGTCGGTGTCCCCCCGATCCTCCTCCCCTGAGTCAGGCGAGGCTCTCTCTGATGCGCCCTCGGAGGATATTTCGGAGCTGGATTCTAACCAAATCGCCACTATGAGGGATATGGTCCAGAATCTCATTGGGGCTATAAACCAAACCTGTGGCATCAAGGATCCCTCTACGGAACCCGCAGATCAGGCGGTTTCGTTTAGACGGGCCAAACCACCTTCCAAGTTTTTTGCTCCTCATCCTGAATTCGTGGAAATCTTGTCCAGAGAGAGAGAGAACCCGACCAGACGTTTTCAGAGGGGAAAACGCCTGGGTGTGTTATATCCTTTTCCTCCAGAACTTACCGCCAATTGGACGGTCTCTCCCTCGGTGGATCCCCCTGTTTCCAGGCTGTCCACCAACACGGTGCTTCCACTGTCCGGCGGAGCATCTCTGAAGGACTCTAACGATAGAGTTGTAGAATCCTTTGCGAAGTCAGCCTTTGAAGCGGCTGCGGCAGCGCTATGCCCAGCTTTTGCTTCTACTTGGGTTTCTAAATCTATTTCCAAATGGGCCAAAGATCTCCGTCGAGGTATCCTGGACGGGGCGCCTCCCGCGCAACTAGCGGAGCTTGCCAACCAAATTTCCCACGCTGGTGAATACCTGGTCTCCGCCTCCCTGGATACCGCGTCTTGTGCGGCTCAGGCTTCCAGCAATGCTGTTGCCATCCGCCGGACCGTTTGGCTCAAGGCCTGGCAGGCGGACTTATCTTCCAAGAAGTCCCTTACCAGTCTGCCCTTCCAGGGCTCTTGTCTATTTGGTTCCCAGCTGGATCAAATCATTAAGGACGCCACCGGAGGTACAAGTTCTCTTCTCCCCCAGGCTAAGCCTCGTCGCCCTCCTAGACGGCAGTTTCGTCCCTTCCGGCCTTTTCGCCGTTTCGCGGCGTCTAGCTCCTTTTCCCAGCAGCAACAGAGGCCACAGACACGTCAAGAGAAGAAGGCGGTGTCCTTTAGACCCACTCCGTCCTGGCGTCCTCGCTATTCCCAGGGTAGATCCTCCAGGCCCAGGACTGGAAGATCCACCTCTGCATGACTCTCGGCAAGACTCCAGCCCAACTCCCAGGTTGGGCGGCCGTCTTCTCTTTTTCAGGGACGTCTGGCTTTCCGCAGTAGAGGACGCATGGGTCAGGGAAGTTGTATCTTCGGGATACAAGATCGAGTTCGTTTCACGACCCCGGGATCGTTTCTTCGAATCCCGTCCTCCAAGAGATCCCGCTTTAGTTCCGGGCTTCTTTGCAGCCATCGCTTCTCTCCTCAAAGCCGGGGTTATCGTTCCCGTACCAGAAAAAGAACGTTTCACGGGTTTCTACTCGAACCTTTTTGTGGTACCGAAAAAGGACGGCAAGGTTCGTCCCATTCTGGACCTCAAATTGCTGAACAGGAGAGTTCATCTGAGACGCTTCAGGATGGAATCTCTTCGTTCAGTAATTGCTTCCATGGAGGCCCAGGAATTTCTGTGCTCAATCGACATCCAGGACGCCTACCTACATGTCCCGATTTTTCCTGGACATCACCGTTTCCTGCGCTTTGCAGTGCTCCGGGAACATTTTCAGTTCGTCGCCCTGCCGTTCGGCCTCGCAACCGCGCCAAGGGTGTTCACAAAGATCATGGCAGCACTGATGGCCATCTTGAGGGTCAGAGGCCTGGTCCTTTTTCCTTACCTCGACGACATCCTCATCAAGGCTCCGTCCTTTGCTCAGGCCCTCGAAAGCCTGTCTATTCTTATCGACACCTTAGTCCGTTTCGGGTGGCTGGTCAACCGGAAGAAGTCCTGCCTTATCCCTTCTCAGCGCATCATCTTTCTGGGCATGCTCTTCGACACTCGCCAGTCCAGAGTCTTCCTTCCCAAAGACAAGAAATCCACTCTTTGTCGGGACATACGCTTGCTCCAGGGTCCTCGGCCTCTCTCTCTCTCCGTTCGGCCATGAGGGCTCTGGGGAGGATGGTAGCAACATTGGAAGCGATTCCCTTCGCCCAATTTCACTCGCGGCCCCTCCAGCAAGCCATTCTGTCTCAATGGGACAGGTCTGTCTTCTCCCTGGATCGGCCAATCCGTCTCTCTTCTCGGGTCAAACAGTCTCTCAACTGGTGGCTGACGTCTCCTCTTGTCTCCCAGGGCAGGTCCTTCCTTCCAGTTCACTGGCAGGTGGTGACGACGGACGCCAGCCTGCTCGGCTGGGGTGCGGTGTTTCGCCACCTGACGGTCCAGGGCCGTTGGTCGTCGCAGGAGTCGTCTCTGCCAATCAATGTCCTCGAAATTCGGGCCATTTTTCTGTCCCTCCGCCACTGGGAAACTATTCTCAGGGGCCTGCCAGTCCGGGTCCAGACGGACAACGCCACGGCCGTGGCATATGTCAACCATCAGGGGGGGACCCGGAGCTCCCTAGCCCTTGCCGAGGTCTCCAGGATCCTCCTTTGGGCAGAGTCTACAGTTCCAGTGATATCGGCGGTGCATATCCCCGGCGTGGACAACTGGGCCGCCGACTTCCTCAGCCGCGAGGGCCTCGCGGCAGGGGAATGGTCCTTGCATCCGGAGGTCTTCCATCAGATTTGTCTTCGATGGGGGACTCCGGACGTGGACCTCACGGCGTCTCGAATGAACAGGAAGGTTCCGCAGTTCGTCTCCAGGTCTCGCGATCCTCTCGCAGTGGGCGTCGATGCTCTGGCCATCCCTTGGTCACAGTTCGGGCTGCCTTACCTGTTTCCACCCCTTCCACTTCTTCCCAAACTGTTGAAGAAGATCAAAGCGGAAGGAGTGCCGGTCATCCTGATCGCCCCGGATTGGCCCAGGAGAGCTTGGTTCGCAGAGCTCGTCAACCTTCTCGCGGACGCCCCCTGGCGCCTTCCAGACAGGCCCGATCTGCTGTCTCAGGGTCCGATCTGCCACCCGAATTCTCGGTCGCTCAGTTTAACGGCGTGGCTGTTGAGACCGCGGTTCTAAGAGCGTCCGGCCTTTCAGACCGGGTGATTCATACCATGATTCAGGCTCGGAAGCCTTCGTCTTCCAGGATCTACTACCGTACCTGGAAGGCTTACTTCCGTTGGTGCGAGTCCAACCGCGTTCCATCCATGACCTTTTCCCTGCCTTCTCTTTTGGCCGTCCTTCAAGGAAGGACTGGATTCGGGCCTGGCTCTTAGCTCCCTGAAGGGCCAGGTTTCTGCGCTTTCCATCCTCTTTCAGAAGACTTTAGCTTCTCGGCCACAGGTTAAGACCTTCCTTCAAGGAGTGGCCCACACTGTCCCGCCGTACAGGGCCCCTGTGGATGCATGGGATTTGAACCTGGTACTGGACGTCCTGAGGGTTTCTCCCTTTGAGCCCCTTCGGGAGATTCCTCTATCAGTTCTATCTTGGAAGGTGTCCTTTCTTGTGGCCATCACGTCTATTCGCCGCGTTTCCGAGTTGGCGGCTCTGTCTTGCCGACCTCCGTTTTTGGTCATTCACCAGGATAAGGTGGTCTTCCGACCTCCACCTTCTTTTCTTCCTAAGGTGGTTTCAACCTTCCACCTCAACGAGGACATCATTTTACCTTCCTTTTGTCCAGCTCCGACTCATCCTCTGGAGCGCTCTTTGAACAAGCTGGACCTTGTCAGGGCTGTGAGGATCTACCTGGATAGAACCTCCACTTTTCGAAAGACTGATTCCTTTTTCGTCATTCCTGATGGCACGCGCAGAGGCCAACCGGCTTCTAAGGCGACTATTGCTCGCTGGATCAGAATGGCAATTTTGGAGGCTTACCGGGTCAAGAACAGAGTGCCCCCTCCTGGGATTAAGGCTCACTCTACCCGGGCAGTCGGCGCCTCCTGGGCGGTGCGCCACAGGGCTTCCGCCCTACAGCTTTGCAAAGCGGCAACTTGGTCTTCCATCCACACGTTCGCCAAATTTTACAAGGTCCATACCTACACTTCGGCGGATGCCAGCCTAGGCAGAAGGATCTTGCAGGCGGCAGTGGTGAGTCCTCTGACCTGATGGAAGTCTGTTTTTCCCGCCCTTGGGACTGCTTTGGGACGTCCCATGGTTCCTGTGTCCCCCAATGAGAGGCGATAAAGAAAACAGGATTTTTGGTTGCTTACCGTAAAATCTGTTTCTTGGAGCCTCCATTGGGGGACACAGCTCCCTCCCAATGTTTCTGTTATATGTTTTTATGACTGTTCTTATGTTTACAATTCTCAAGTTTGTGGTTATGGTTTTTCAACCTTGTTTCTTATCTCCTACTGCTTTCTCACTAACTGAAGAGTATAATGTCAGTCGGTGGGGTGTACACTGCAGAGGAGGAGCTAACTTTTTTATTTGCATAGTGTCAGCCTCCTAGTGGCAGCAGCATACACCCCATGGTTCCTGTGTCCCCCAATGGAGGCTCCAAGAAACAGATTTTATGGTAAGCAACCAAAAATCCTGTTTTTCACATTGCAATCTGCTGTTTTCTGTAAGGTCACAGAGTCCGGGTCCTGGGATTTGCACCCATTCTCTTAGCACAGTGCTGCTTTTTCACTTATTATCCATCTATCTTGCTGCAGAATGTAAATGATAAATTCTCCACCCTTTCTAACCTTGCTAAAATGTCAACATATGAAAAAAATGTTATTTTTTTTGTGGTTTTCGTAATAGGCTGAGCTCCAGGAAGTGGTGGGAGAGGATGAAGAGGAAGAGACATCAACCTCTTCAGATGTTGTAGAATTAGCCGCACCTCAGCAGGTGGAAGATACAGACCCTGCACCTCTCCTCACCTCCACCCTGAAAAGCCCATCTCAGGTAACTGCCCCAGAACTGAGCAGCGCCCCCTACTGTTCTCACATTTGTATGTATGTGTAACTGGAGGTTTCCAGAACTGGAGATTTATCAGATGACAATTTTGGAAGTTTATTTTTTTCTGGATTTCATTTTCTGCTTGTTCCATCTTTAGTTTTTCGGTCCAGGGTGCAGTCAGAATTGCAAAGACCTGCACAGAGTATTGCATTATTTACAGTGCAAGTGCTGTAGGAACCTTGGGGTGACATCTGGCCTCAACATCAAAGCAGACATGTATGTTGGCACCCCTGATGATCAAGAATCCCAAGCAATTCTTGATGGGAGGGATTGACTTAAAAAAAAAAAAAAATGGTGGTCACAAACTTGTTTGATATGTAAAAATGTTTTGGAAGCAGCATCAGATCTAACATGTCCCTTTGAGGAGAAACTGATGATCAGGGATTCTCATTGCCTCTTAATTGCAGTTGCCATTGATTTTTAATTTTCGGGGGAAGGATGGATTAGGATTGGGAGTGGGGAGATCTGGCGAGTTAGGTGACACATCGGGGCAGATTTATCAATACTTTCTAACTTATAGAAAATGCAAAATTAGATTAGAAAGTCTTACAATGCGTCAGATTTATCATAGTGGTGCAAGCACAATATCTGATGCATCTTTGGACTATCTACTCTGAGTATACACCGCCTATTATTTGGCTTTCTTTGTGAGAGAAATATGCACCAAAATGATGGTGTCATGTGTAATCTACGTCCCTTTTCTCCATAACTCGCCTCCCCAGGGCGTCTAATGCCCATAGCAAAAGACCAAATTGTAAATATCAAGAGCAAAGTTTTTGAACAAAGTTTCTAAAAAATAAATGTTCTGACATCATTGCACTGTTAATCAGTGGGAAACATGCACACACAGTATGGCCATCAGCCTCTTCTGGTCGCACTGAGACTTGGCGGTATTATTTTTTTTTTTCCGTTTTGTTAGTTTTAACTACAGAAGCACATGGAATATGTATAAGGATCAGCCTCACTTTCTAACGGATATTTGCTGGAAGAACCCCTCCCTCGGCTGACACAGAGGCCGCACTGTTCCCTCTCCCGGCCCTGTGTCCCTGTTTTTTTTATTTCCACCAGTAACTCTTTCCACTCGCTCCTGCAGTGGAATGCATGGGCATCGTCCCTATGACGAGAAGCTCGACGCTAAGCATAAAGCTTTTACTGGTCTGATCCTAAACCCCAGACAGAGATGACATTTACGATCTTGTCCCTGGGGTCACTTGTCATCTTCCAGCGTGCTTCAGTATAGGACTAATCTCAGGCTTGCTCACCATGCCAGTTAGAACTGGAGAAGATGCAGATATGATGGTGAGTACGAGAGATCCCCTTACTATATGATGGCGAGTACTAGAGGAAGAGAGGAGTAAGCAACTGATAGACACCTCTGGTGCCAGCTTATCTCCTAAAGAATCAGAAGGATGGGGCATGATAATGCAATATGCCTGCTCTTTCCGTTCCCAGATATCATATGTTGTAGGGGGATAATTTTAAGGCTTTATACACCTTGTATTGTTGGGCAATATTGCTGAAATCCATTGATTTGGTCAACATTAAAGGGGTTGTCCGGGCCGGGTACAACATATTGTAGGTTATCAATATGGGATCATCAAGGGTCTGGCACCCCCAAGAATAAGTTATTTCCTCTAATGGGTAAAAACACTTTGTAAGATGATGCAAAGTGCAGCTCTATTCTGTGTGTAGCAGCTGCTGCTGGGTACTGCAGAGCTGCCTCTATAGTAAAGTGCAGCTCTATTCTGTGTGTAGCAGCTGCTCCTGGGTACTGCAGAACAGCCTCTATAGTAAAGTGCAGCTCTATTGTGTGTAGCAGCTGCTGCTGGGTACTGCAAAACACCCTTTATAGTAAAGTGCAGCTCTATTCTGTGTGTAGCAGCTGTTCCTGGGTACTGCAGAACAGCCTCTATAGTAAAGTGCAGCTCTATTCTGTGTGTAGCAGCCGCTGCTGGGTACTGCAGAGCAGCCTCTATAGTAAAGTGCAGCTCTATTCTGTGTGTAGCAGCTGCTCCCTGGGTACTGCAGAACAGCCTCTATAGTAAAGTGCAACTCTATTCTGTGTGTAGTAGCTGCTGCTGGGTACTGCAGAACAGCCTTTATAGTAAAGTGCAGCTCTATTCTGTGTGTAGCAGCCGCTGCTGGGTACTACAGAACAGCCTTTATAGTAAAGTGCAGCTCTATTCTGTGTGTAGCAGCCGCTGCTGGGTACTACAGAACAGCCTTTATAGTAAAGTGCAGCTCTATTCTGTGTGTAGCAGCCGCTGCTGGGTACTACAGAACAGCCTTTATAGTAAGGTGCAGCTCTATTCTGTGTGTAGCAGCCGCTGCTGGGTACTGCAGAACAGCCTCTATAGTAAAGTGCAGCTCTATTCTGTGTGTAGCAGCCGCTGCTGGGTACTGCAGAACAGCCTCTATAGTAAAGTGCAGCTCTATTCTGTGTGTAGCAGCTGCTGCTGGGTACTGCAGAACAGCCTCTATAGTAAAGTGCAGCTCTATTCTGTGTGTAGCAGCCGCTGCTGGGTACTGCAGAACAGCCTCTATAGTAAAGTGCAGCTCTATTCTGTGTGTAGCAGCCGCTGCTGGGTACTACAGAACAGCCCCTGTAAAAGGAATAGGAGCTTTTTTGCAGTACCCTGCAGCAGTTAATACACACTGAATGGAGTTGCACTTTGCAGCTCCTTACAAAATTGTTTCCATCCAGCAGCCACTGAAGCAAATAACAGCTGATCAGTGGGACCACCACCGATCTCACAATTATGACCTATTTGATGGATAGGACATCAATATACTGAAGCCAGACAACCCCTTTTAACCCCTTTTTGTACTGGGGTCTTAAAATAGTCAAAAAATGAAATGTTTTGAAAGGCGTAGCATGAGATTGGGAAAGAAAATTCTATTTTCTTGCAAGAAGAGAACAGCACCACTCTTGGCCAAAGGTTATGTCTGGTATTGCACGTCATTTTAACGTTGGTTAGCTATAATACCAAAAACGTTAGAATTTGAATAGATTATCACAAAATGTATCTGGGGGTACAAGATGGTTTAGGGGCGCCCACTACCGGTCCTATATTGATCTCCCTGTCACTTCTCATCAGTTCATGTAGTGTTTCCATGCTCCTTACCAGTAAAAGGGCGTATTTATGAGATATAAGCCCAGATCCAGGTGAATGCAGTAGCACCTGGGACTAGGGGAAGACTCGCAGAACAGAAGCTCTGAAGGGCATGTCACAATTGTAGGTAGCAGAATAGGTCATTGTCTAGAGGTTCAGCTCTTTTAGCATCTGAAAAGGTAAGGCCTGAGCCACAAAGATCTGACCGGGGTAGATCAATCTGCCCTTTCCTGCATAGGACCCCCAAGTGTTGCAGACCACACCATAAGGGCCTGCCTGAGAATTGGGTATCGAACGGAGACTCGTGGGCTCCTCATAGAGGAGCAAAGTAGCACCTGTAGTGGATGTGAGATCTCTGGTTTGTAGGGATGGACTATAAGATGAGGCCATCAAACGGCTTGGTGTTTACGTATATTGGTTTTTGTAGGACGTATTGCAGCTTTGGCATAACAATAGTGGATATCGGCTGTGCTATACCCAGATTGCTGCTGCTAGCTAACTAGATACTGCTGTCAATCAAAAATGGAAAATAAAAACAAAAATTATAAAACTTGGGGGGGGGGGGGGGGAGAAAGGTAAAAAAAAACAAAGTGCCAATATGTACTCTAATTATGTAATCTCATACTGGGTATTAAAGGTCGTGCACTGATCTCACACAAGGTCACTGTGATTTATAATTAGTTATTTTCGTCTTTATTCCTATCGGAATGAAAGGTTTTTGTCTCAGTAAATGCTTTGTGTTTTCTGCGCTTCATTATCTAATTAATGCATATTGTGATATGACCCACTTTTTTGTGTACTCCGCAGGCGAGCGCCGGGGGACTCGTCCAAACGCTAGAGGAACGGATCTGCAACTACAAGATGGCAATTACCAATGCAAAACAGAGCAACGAGGGCTCCAAAGCCCGGCGCTACGAGCGGGGGCTGAAGGTCAGACCCTCTTGTTACAGTATTTCCTGCTTTGGGGCATCATGACATCCGTATTTAGGTGCTAACCTCTGCACATTTCCTTTTATTCCAGTGCTTTGGGTCCTATACCTCAGTATGGCACAGATTGCAGCACAGCTCACCATTATTTGTGCATCTGTGCTATTTTTGCCCATCTAAAATTGGCACCACTTTTTAGAAGTATGTCCCTCCTGTGACCAGATTGCTATGCCATATGGCAATAAAATCCATTAAAGCAGGGCTTGTATCTCTCCAGACACGTTTTAGTTAACTCAGATCTCATAAACTTACAATTCCGGGGCACGTTTTCCTGGATTATTGTTACGTTCCTCCTGTTAAAGGGGTTGTCCACTACCTGGATGTAGATAGAAGACTATAGCTCCATACACTGTGTCGTGGCCGTTCCTGGTTACTACAGCTCAGCTCCTAGCCACTTCAATGGGAGCTGTACTGCTGCTGGGGAGAACGGACACTACACAGGTTAGGGAGCCATGCTGCGTCGAGTCAGTGCTCCTGTTACCGGCTGATTAGTGGGTGTGCTGGGTCTTGGACCCCCACTGGTCATAAGCATAGGCCATCAATATCTAAATAGTGGACAGCACTTTTAACAGTCATCACATCAATTGTCTCTCCATCTTGCAGACACTGGAGTCTATGTTTAAGGCAGCCAAACAAGGGAAACCAGTGATAGAGGAAGAAATGCCACCTCCAGTGGCCTGTGGGACGTCTACGACACCTGCCGAAGCCGCAGTGGTGGCCACAGAGGAAGAGCACCCTAGCCAAACTGAAACCCTTCCCACAGGATCTGCCAGCAGCCAAGACCAGCCAGAGAGGACAGAAGTGTCAGCTCCGGGGGCCGAGGAGCAAAGTGAAGACGGTAGGACTCCTCCTAACCCATACATGGTCTCGGTGCTTTCTTAGTTCGGTTCCCTGCCACCCCCCGATCATACACCATAGCCATATACGACAGTATGTCCGCCCTATGTCACCACCACTGTAATGTTATTAATTCACAGAAACAAAAACTGTGCTGACATCGAGACAGAGGGAGTACAAGATGGCGGCTCTGAGAGCGAAACAGAGCGGAGATCTGGAGAAAGCCAAGGAATACATGAAGATTGTTAAGGTATTTATTGGGTGCATGCAGTGGATCACACATGGTTACAAGCCGCTATACTACAAAGGAATGCAGGCTCATCATCCACACGTAGGGATGAAGAATATTAATACTGTTACATGATCAATATTGATTTCACAAAAAAAGTCCCCACGTAATATTACATTCCTGTAATATAAGAAAAAGTTTTCAAACTTCCTCATCTCGGATCTTAAAGGGATTGTCCACTATCGGACCGGTGTCTTGCCTCTCCTCTGTACTCGGAGTTGGGTTCCCCACCAGTATACTAGTATCAAAATCCGGTGGCCACTGATCGGTTGCAGTGTTCACATTTTGTCTGACAACGAGGAAGCATTTAAATGTCGCTGCCAGGCAGCGCCAATCGCTGTTTTTAAAGGCAGGTGCACAGATTTCATCTGCCCTTTAAGGTGTGGGCTCAACTCCTGTGCCTACTCCACTTCAGCATACATTAGTTTTATCATACATCCGGGTACAGGAAGTGGATAATAAGGAGGTTTCTAGTAGCGGACAACCCTTTAAAAGTTGTATCCTCTCTTAAATATGTCCTCAAGGTTCTGTTTTTTATTTCAGAAATTCAGCAATGTTCTGGAAGCTCTGGAGAGCGGTCAACCTGTGGATATTAGCCAAATGCCTCCTGCTCCAAATGGTATGTAAGGGCAAAAGCAACAGAAAAACCTGCAGACATCATGGATTTTTCTACCATTTTTTTTCTCTTGATTCTTAGACCACAATGTAAAGACCCCAGAAGTTGCAGTAGCTCCAGAACCTCAACCATCCGTCCCTGTAACTGCACAAGGTGAGAGTGGACACAAAGTGAGTTTAGAATATTACTGGGGGTGTCCTGCAAAACTGGTCCATAGGATAGGTTGATAAGAACCTCATCTCTGGGGGGGGTTCACAGTTAGGACCGCCACTGACCATGAGAACTTGGGAAGTGACCATCGAGTGTGCTTCTGTTTCGTTGACAGAGATACCTTCATCAGTCCCATAGTCAATGAACTTGAGCAACAGCACAAATGTGCGACCACTGCTCCATTCAAAGGGACCGTGCAATTTCTTTTCATTTTTGCAAAGAGCGAGGGTCCCAGCACTGTGATTGACATTTATCAATCACAAAACCGCTAGTGGTGCTGTGTGACCAGTGGAAGAGAATCTGATTTTCCTGACCCTGCTCTTCCTTATATAAATGGGTGTTTATAATAAAGGTATATTGGTAAATTGCTTCGAAGGGGGAGGGATGTAAGTGAGCAGGGCAGAAATAAAGCTGGTATTGACCATGTCCTGTCTTTTGTGGTATAGCAGCCCCGGCCAGTTCTGTGTTACAAGGTCTACAACAGAGAATGGAGAGATACAAAACTGCAGCACAGCAAGCCAAAGGCAATGGCGATGACAGAAAAGCAAGAATGCATGAAAGGATTGTGAAGGTATGAAGGAAGGTCCATAATATGTCTTTATCATTTCCATACGCCAAGGAGTTTTCTGTTGGAAGTGATGGGTTGTGCACAGTGACGCTTCCAGCTACCACCGGTGCAGGACACTACGATGGGGACCCATTCACTCGGAGCGAGATGTTTTGCCGATCCCTGCTCAACGGGAGTGCAGGAATTTACTGGGGTCCTAAAAGTTGGCCACCCCCCACCGATCATAAAGGCACATGCTTGTGATATGATATAACATTGTTTTATTTTACCCCAGCTGGTAGGTGCGCTCTCATTCAGAGTTAGGCAAACGACAAGTAAAGTCGTGTTCACCGCAGCTCGGGGCCAACATTGTGTTTCTATGCAGAGGGCTGCACCTTTATTTTATGGTCCACAGGGTATTAAAAAGAATGTCTCAGTTATGTAAAAAATGCTTATGAATCAGCACAAATGTTATTTCTGCTATGATCTGCTGCTGAGAAAACTTTGTCTACTTTCATAGAAAGCCAATTAACCCTTAGTATGTTTACCTGCAGCAATACCAGGATGCCATCCGAGCACATAAAGCCGGGAGACAGGTGAATCTGGCCGAGCTTCCTGTTCCTCCAGGTAAACCATGTATATTGATATAAAGCAAGAAGGCGAATGTCGTAGACTACGACAGGCTTTCAAGTGTAAAGATCTCGGTTTTTTATATAGGCTTCCCTCCGTTTCCTGGTATGGAGGACACAGAAGGTGAGGGGAGCATGGAGAAAGCGCTGGAGGCTGCCCACAAACTGGCAAATGCCAAGGAAGATGAAGAGGCCGAGGATGAAGATGAGGAGGTTAGATAATGTCTCCTTTAAATGTTACTTTGCTATCCATGTATAAATGAATTTTTTTATTTTTTTACAAATCACAAGAGACTGTACAAGATTGTACCGTGACACTAGAGGAAGGGAGCTCAAATACTTGTGACGGCACAGGACGCATCTCGTGAATGCTCCATACAAGATCTTATGATTTATAAGGAAATTTGCTGATTTTTATGGCTAAATTAGTAAACCTAGTTATCTTTTAGTTAAAATACAGATCCAATGCAAAAGAGTGCTTCTCTTGTTTGTGCATTACAGGGACAGATTATTGAGGAACTCTCATGCTCTATTTCTCCTGCGATGGCGCGGTCAGGTCCCTCGCAGATTACAACTTGCAATTTGTTTGTGATAGAGTTTGTAGGCTCTGGCCTGATTACTGGATCTGTAGCCGGCGCTCCTCTGATGCTGCAGACGCTGCCTGTGCTTGTAGCATTGGAGGACGCACCGTTCAGACCAGCAGAGCGACCATGCTGCCAGTCTGAACTGTCAATCTTCAGGAGGTCTCCGCAAACGAGAAGCCAGGAGATAGCAGAGTGGTGCGCTCCTGAAGACAGAAGATCAACTCATGCTTTTTAATATTTTCATTATTAATTATCGTTAAGAAAGGATTTTTCAAAAAAATTTTTTTACGTGTGCAAGATTGATGTCTTTAGAGGGAGTTTGTCAGCAGTATAGACCCCTCAGAAGGGAAAAATATCTAGACAAGCAAGGTTCAAAGCCGTTTAAACATACTTATGTCAATGGGCACTTCTACTGAAACTGAATGGGAGGAGACACAGATATTAGAAAAAAAATTTTGACAGTAAGGGTGATCAATGAGTGGAACAGGTTGCCACGAGAAGTGGTGAGTTCTCCTTCAATGGAAGTCTTCAAACAGAGGCTGGACAGACATCTGTCTGGGATGATTTAGTGAATCCTGCTTTGAGCAGGGGGTCGGACCAGATGACCCAGGAGGTCCCTTCCAACTCTACCATTCTGTGATTCTACTACATTAATGACCAAGAAAAAGAAGTTTCTCCTACGCCTCATTGGGGGACACAGGACCATGGGTGTTATGCTGCTGCCACTAGGGGGACACTAAGTAAACACAGAAGGAATAGCTCCTCCCCTGCAGTATACACCGTCCTGCTGGCTCTCAGTGAACCAGTTCTTGCTTAGTGTCCGTAGGAGGCACTTGGGTCTGTTTTCAGACCCCACCGTTTTTATTTTAGCTTTTTACTTTTTATTCTATTTTTCCTTAACGGAGCGAATGGGGGAGACGGTTCCTTTCTAGGCTCCGATCTCCCCCGAACCATCAACAGGCGAGAACGTGGAGCGTCCCTCCCGTATCCTTTCCTGCAACGTTGGATGCCAGCCCTGAGCTCATATTATGGGCGACGGTTCCTTCGCGTTCCGATCTCCCCCCCTCCATAGCAGGCGACCACATGGAGTAGCCCTCCATCTACCTCTCCTGGAGCCAGGTGCGTAGCCGGACATGATACTGTATATATGGCGCCCGTGCAGCCCCCCTCTGCATCACCACTGATATAGCGGATGACGCATGGTGGCAGAAGCTCTCCACCCCCTCCCTGACTATGGCGACGGTGGATTGAGCACCGGCCCACCGCATCTACCGTGAGTACACTGCGGGGGCCGAGGCGCTGGGGGGTCCTGGTCCCCGGGGTATGGGAGGTCCGCACCTTAAGCCTGTCTCCGTGGGTGGTCCGTAGTGCGGCAACCCCACGAAGGAGTGCAGCTAATGATGGCGCTAATAGCGGTCGCGGCGCTGCAGGCTGCAACCACAGAAGAAAGAAGAAAAAAAAAAATCGCTCAATACAGGCTGGAGTTTTGGCCACGCCCACCAGCAGATAGCCCCACCCACTTTTCCTGGCGCTTCTCGTTCCCTGTGATGAGCTCCCACTTCCTGGTCTTGGCGGCCATCTTGGGACACCCACAGCCCTGATGCTGCAGCACTGCTCCAGCATTTCCAATCACAGCCCTCAGGACTAGCGTTTTTCTCTGCCTACACTGCGGACCTGCCCTGGGGACTCAAGACACAGGACCTGGGTAAGTTGCAGACACATAGCTTAACCCTTCCCCTGCTAGTAAGCGCTTTCCTCCAGGCTTTACTATGTCTCAACCAAAGCCTCACAAAAAGTCTGGGAAAACCCACACTGTATTTTTCGCTGCATGTACCTCTTGTAAGGTATCATTACCCCGGGGTCACAATACTGCATTGTGCACAGCTTGTGAACGGGTGACGGCTCAGGAACCAGCTGTGGCTGATACTGAACCCAGTGAGCCTAGTCCCCCTGAGTGGGCTACCTTCCTTTCCTGGTCTATGGCATCCCTGGCAAAAGCGTTAGACTCGTTCCGAGACGCTTCCTCTAACCAGGGCACTAATACGGACGACGCTTCCGATGGTCAGAACCCCTCGTACTCCTGGGGTCGTACTTTGCCAAGGAGTTCTCACTCTTCCAGGAAAAGGACTCATGCCATATCCCCAGACCATCACCAGCTTTCGGGTTCTGAGAGCTCCATTTCTCGCTCCCCTTCCATTGGGGCTAGTAGAGAACCTGTTTCAGAGGACGATTCTGATACGTCCCTAGATCAGGAATTTCATCACGATCAGGAGACTCTTGACTCTCTAATTGAGTCAGTGAATAAGGCTTTGAGACTTGAGGAGGAACCCTTATCTAAAACGGATCATGCCGTGTCCTTTAAGAGGACCAAACGAGCTCACAGAGTGTTCGCCACTCATCCCGAGTTTAAGCAAATTGTTGAATCTCACAGGATCATGGGCAGAAGCCCATGGAGTCCAAATATCCCTTTGCCCAGGATCTAAGAAAAGATTGGTCACAATCTCCCCCAGTAGATCCTCCGGTATCGCGCCTGGCTACGAAATCTGTTTTATCCTCCTCAGAGGGCGCCTCTATTAAAAATCCAACCGATCGTCAGATCGACAATATGGCGCATTCAGCCTTTGAAGCCTCGGAGACTGCACTCTTTTCATCTTTTGCCGCTACGTGGGTGGCTAAGGCTATGACCCACTGGGCTGAGGTCTTGTCTTCAGCAGTACTGGATACCAATCTTCCCCCCCGAGATAGCAGACCTCGCTACTTAGATAGCCGGAGCTGGAGATTTTGTAGTGACCGCGTCCCTGGATGCCGCTGACTGCACTTCTCAAGCAGCAGCAAATGCCATCACCATCCGGAGGTCCTTATGGCTCAGGGACTGGCGTGCGGATTCTACTTCCAAAAAGTTATTGACTTCTCTCCCATATCAGAGCGGTCACCTTTTTGGCGAAAAGCTCGACCAGTTAATTTCTGACGCCACTGGAGGGAAGAGTAAATTTCTTCCACAACAGAGACCCTCTCAGCCCTTTCTGAACCTGCAACCACAGGCGCGGTCACGATTTTTTCGTTACAACTCAAACTCAAATAGATTTCTTATTGTGTCCTCCAAATCGTTTTTTCCTGTCTTCTCCCAGGGCAAAAGCATCAGAGTTCTTCAAAGCTATAAGCTCTCTGAGAAAAGACGGAGTTATTATTCCAGTCCCTCAAAGCGAAAGGTTTCAAGGTTTTTATTCAAAGCTCTTCATTGTTCCAAAGAAGGACGGTACAGTACGGCCCATACTGGACCTAAAACTGCTGAACAAGTTTGTCAGGGTACGACGGTTCCGGATGGAATCGCTTCGCTCTGTCATCGCCTATATGGAAAAAGGCGAGTTCCTGGCGTCTATAGACATCCAGGACGCATACCTCCACATTCCTATTTTACCTTCTCACCAAAGGTTTCTTCGCTTCGCAGTTCAGGAAGATCACTTCCAATTCGTTGCTCTGCCCTTCGGCCTCGCCACCGCTCCCAGGGTATTCACCAAGGTCATGGCGGCTGCCGTGGCCATACTCCACACCCGAGGAGTGGTGGCGCTCGCTCCCGTATTTAGACGATATCCTCATCAAAGGCCCCTCTTTCCGCTCCTGCAAGGAAGCCGTGGTCATCACAATAGATACCCTTTCTCGCCTGGGTTGGAAGATAAACTTCAAAAAATCTTCCCCAGTGCCGGCTCAGCGAATTTCCTTTCTAGGAATGATACTCAACTCGTCCCAGGGGTTGGTTCTTCTTCCCCCGGAAAAGATCTGTCTTACAGCGAGAAGCTCAGAAGCTCTCTCAGCCTCGCTCTCACTCTCTGCGCTTCAGTATGAGAGTCCTCGGCAGGATGGTAGCAGCTATGGAGGCGGTTCCATTTGCCCAACTACACCTCCGTCCTTTACAGCATGCCCTCCTGGCTGTTTGGGACAGGAACCCGTTCTCCCTATACCGTCGGTTCCTCCTTCCCCAGCGAGTCAGACAGTCTCTCAGGTGGTGGACATTGAAATCCTCCCTGAATCAAGGGAAGTCCTTTCTTCCAGTACACTGGCTGGTTGTGACGACAGACGCCAGTCATCTAGGCTGGGGAGCGGTGTTCCTTCATCACACTGCTCAGGGCCGCTGGTCCCCCCAGGAATCACGCCTTCCAATCAACATCTTGGAAATCCGGGCGATCAGGCTGGCACTTCTCCAGTTCCATCCCTTCCTAGCAGGTCGCCCAATCAGGATTCAGTCCGACAACGCCACTGCAGTGGCATACATCAACCGCCAAGGGGGAACCTGCAGCAGGGCAGCCATGACAGAGGTAGGTCACATCCTCCGATGGGCCGAGGAAAACCGCTCAATGATCTCTGCGGTTCACATCCCGGGAGTGGACAATTGGGAGGCAGACTTCCTCAGTCGGCAATGTCTCGACTCCGGGGAGTGGTCTCACCATCTGGAGATCTTCCACCAGATCTGCTGTCGTTGGGGAACCCCTGATGTGGATCTGATGGCCTCACGGCTGAATTCCAAGGTTCCCGACTTCATGGCTCGGTCCCACGATCCGGCAGCCATCGGGGCAGACGCTCTTGTACTCCCGTGGCATCATTTTCGGCTTCTGTACATATTTCCCCCGCTTCCTCTCCTGCCGAGAGTCATCGAGAAAATCAGAGTGGAGAGGGTACCGGTAATCCTGATTGCGCCAGATTGGCCTCGCCGGGCGTAGTACGCGGAACTATTTCAACTAGTTGCCGACGTTCCCTGGCGATTACCGAATCGCGCAGATCTGCTATCTCAAGGCCCCTTTTACCACCTGAACTCAGAGGCCCTGTGTTTGACGGCATGGCCATTGAGTCCTGGGTCCTAACCCAGGCAGGTTTCTCTCCAGAAGTCATAGCTACCGTGATCAACGCTAGAAAGCCTACGTCTATGCGTATCTATCATCGCACTTGGAAGACTTTCTTTTCATGGTGTAGCAACCGAGGACGTTCTCCTCTACATTTTTCCATCCCTTCCATTCTCGAGTTCTTACAAACGGGTTTGGACTTGGGTCTCGCCCTTAGTTCTCTCAAGGGGCAGATCTCAGCCCTGTCTGTTCTCTTCCAATGCAGGATTGCCAACAGATTACAGGTCAAGACGTTTATTCAGGGAGTCTCCCATCGGGCGCCCCCCTATAGGATGCCGTTGGAACCATGGGACCTTAATCTGGTCCTCGGAGTCTTGCAACAGGCTCCTTTCGAACCTCTACAGGAGGTTTCCCTGTCTCTTCTTTCATGGAAAGTTGCTTTTCTAATTGCGGTCACCTTTATAAGACGAGTCTCCGAGCTGGCGGCTCTGTCCTCTCAAGTTCCGTTCCTGAATTTTCATCAGGATAAGGTGGTTTTAAGGACATCCCCCTCTTTTCTACTGAAAGTTGTATCCTCTTTTCATCTCAATGAGGAGATTGTCTTACCGTCACTCTGTCCGGCACCAGTCCATCGCATCAAGAAGGCCCTTCACACACTGGATTTAGTGAGAGCTCTTAGGAGATACATCTCGCGGACAGCGTCTTTCCGCAGGTCAGATGCCCTATTCGTGTTCCCGGAAGGACCGAGGAAAGGGTTATTCAAGAGTCCTACCGAGTCAGAGGTCTTCCTGTCCCAGCAGGGATTAAGGCTCACTCCACTCGGTCAGTGGGTGCGTCTTGGGCCATCCGGTACCAAGCTTCGGCAGCACAAGTTTGTAAGGCTGCGACTTGGTCCAGCCTGCATACCTTTACAAAACATTACCACATTCACTCTCAAGCCTCGGCAGATGTGACCGTCGGCAGACGAATTCTGCAGGCGGCTGTGCCGCATCTGTAACTTGTGGGTGCAAGTAGCAATTGCAGTTAATTGTTTCCCACTCAGGGACTGCTTTAGGACGTCCCATGGTCCTGTGTCCCCCAATGAGGCGTAGGAGAAAAGGAGATTTTTGTGTACTCACCGTAAAATCGTTTTCTCCGAGCCAATCATTGGGGGACACAGCACCCACCCTGTTAGCCTATTGGCTTTGTTTTTTTAAGTTAACTTGGTTTTGACATAGTTCATCCTTGTTAAATAATTAAGCTCCTACTGCTTTGTTACTGAACTGGTTCACTGAGAGCCAGCAGGAGGGTGTATACTGCAGGGGAGGAGCTATTCTTTCTGTGTTTTCTTAGTGTCCTCCTAGTGGCAGCAGCATAACACCCATGGTCCTGTCCCCCCCCAATGATTGGCTCGGAGAAAAGGATTTTAGGGTGAGTACACACAAATCTCCTTTTTATTCTGACTCGTGACGTGATGTAAAGTGTCCAGTGGGCGTTCCCTTTACCATGACTTGTCCTGGAGTTTCTGCAGTAAATGCCACAACCCTGCCCCTCTTCTCAGAGTGGCGAGACTCGCATCCATCCAGTAGACCGCTGAAATGGTTACACAAGACCAAAGGGGAATAGATTGGGAATTGTTTTGTGCAGAGGGTCTACGTTAACTGCTGCTCTGGTTGTGAGCTGTGTACAATGACCATAGAATTATGTAAAAAGTTATACCATCGCTCGTTTGCAAAAATGTCCGTTCAGAGCAAAAACTTACCAGTAAACTGATAAAATATAACTCCAGTCACATGTATATGATGACATCTGTCAGCAGTATGGGAATAATGAAATGCGAAACTCTAATATTGTTATATTTCATTATATTTTATTTTTCAGGGTGAACAGCCGGCAAAGAAACCCGTCCCTCAAAAACCCACCCAAGTTGTAAGGCCGCAGGTGTCGCCAGCTGCACAACCACAAGATGAGATGCTCAAAACCAAAGGTGCGGATACGGCGGGATCTCCGGAAAGTCTCCCCCCTGCAGGTATTCTTTGCAAACGTTCACAGTATGATCCAGTGCAGGACGCTTCGCACTACATCGGTGCCACGGCCAACACTAATCCTGGTTTTGTATTTCAGTGCAAGAGCAGATGGAGTTCTTGGAGAATCGGAAAAGACAATACAGAAAAGCCGCTCTACAAGCCAAGCAGAACAACGACCTGGAACTGGCCAAACAGCACATGAGAGTGGCCCATGTTCTCCAAGCCTCTATCGACAAACTCAAGAGCGGAAACCTGGTGGACATTTCCAAGGTGGGAGCGATGTTCAGATTTGGAACAACATTGCATCGTTTTTATCCCTTCATGTCGTTAGTATTTGCAAAAACCGCATCCACAGACTCATCTAAGTGATGCAATGTGTCCACACACGTAGATTATTCTCTGTGGATAAATCTTGCATTCACTGGTCTGAATTCCAAATCTCCCAGGTTCCTCCTCCTCCACCTGCGGATGAAGACACTGACTTTGTCGTGGTGGAACATGAGGACGGCCGGCAAGCACAGAACTCGGATGAGGTTTATGCTCAATTGACAAAGATTCTTCAGGAGCAACATGAGGTACATGACACGAATCCCCAAACTATTTCACCAGTTCGCTCACTGCAAAGTGAAGTTCTGCACTTGGTGCCACATGTGGGAATTGCATAAATCCGGTTTGTAAAATAAATGTCCTGATTGGAAATGTTCCCTGTATAGATGTAGTTTGTAAAGCAGGACCCATTTATTTCATGGGGTAGATTAAAGGGGCTTTCCATTTTCAAAAAATCTGTTTGTAGTAAGAAAAACAAACACTCGCCCTCCCCGGGTCCAGCGCTGAGCCTGCGCCTCTACCCTTTGTCTGTTATTGTGTGCAGCCCTAGCGAAGTGTCGACAATACTGCTGCCAATCCATGAGCACTTGTGTAGGCTACACGGACCGTGCCACTGGGCTCATCGATTGGCTACAGACAACTACAAATATCAGGAGCAGCAGCGGAAACTCTGTGCTGGACACGTGGAGAATGGGGAAAAAAAACAAGTCTGTGTTTTCACTACAAACTGCGCCTGGGGTCACAACATTCGCAAAAACAGAAAATCCCCTTCCCGATACATGGTGTACTATTACGTCATATAGTGTGGTCAAATATATGGAGGGGGGGCCCGAGCTATTCCACACTTGGTAGGAGCCGGCTGTGTTATATAGCCAGCATCTACCACCAACGGCAGCAATTGGAGTATGCTCCGATCACTGCAGTATACCTCCTCAAATGTCAATCACTGTCAGCAACATTTAAAGGGATACTTCAGGGGAATTAAAAAATATATATATATATATATATATATATATATATATATATATATATACACTCACTGGCCACTTTATTAGGTACACCTGTCCAACTTCTTGTTAACACTTAATTTCTAATCAGCCAATCACATGGCGGCAACTCAGTGCATTTAGGCATGTAGACATGGTCAAGACAATCTCCTGCAGTTCAAACCGAGCATCAGTATGGGGAAGAAAGGTGATTTGAGTGCCTTTGAACATGGCATGGTGGTTGGTGCCAGAAGGGCTGGTCTGAGTATTTCAGAAACTGCTGATCTACTGGGATTTTCACGCACAACCATCTCTAGGGTTTACAGAGAATGGTCCGAAAAAGAAAAAAAATCCAGTGAGCGGCAGTTCTGTGGGCGGAAATGCCTTGTTGATGCCAGAGGTCAGAGGAGAATGGGCAGACTGGTTCGAGCTGATAGAAAGGCAACAGTGACTCAAATCGCCACCCGTTACAACCAAGGTAGGCCTAAGAGCATCTCTGAACGCACAGTGCGTCGAACTTTGAGGCAGATGGGCTACAGCAGCAGAAGACCACACCGGGTACCACTCCTTTCAGCTAAGAACAGGAAACTGAGGCTACAATTTGTACAAGCTCATCGAAATTGGACAGTAGAAGATTGGAAAAACGTTGCTTGGTCTGATGAGTCTCGATTTCTGCTGCGACATTCGGATGGTAGGGTCAGAATTTGGCGTAAACAACATGAAAGCATGGATCCATCCTGCCTTGTATGGAGCATCTTTGGGATGTGCAGCCGACAAATCTGCGGCAACTGTGTGATGCCATCATGTCAATATGGACCAAAATCTCTGAGGAATGCTTCCAGCACCTTGTTGAATCTATGCCACGAAGAATTGAGGCAGTTCTGAAGGCAAAAGGGGGTCCAACCCGTTACTAGCATGGTGTACCTAATAAAGTGGCCGGTGAGTGTGTATATATGTGTATATATATATATATATATATATATATATATATATATATATATATTTGAATGGACATACCTTCGTAAGCTATAGAGCTAGCATCCATAGTGTTGTTTCTAATACTGACAGTTCCTGCTTTTGAATGTGATGGTCGATCTGCTCCTCACTGTTCCCCCTCCCTTCTGGGGCTTTATGTCCTGCTCCTTCCATTAGCCAAAATCAAGGGGCATAGCCAAACTGCAGTCACTCTATTTGTACTCTTCCTGCCTTCACCTCCCCTCCGGGTCCATGTCTGCTATTTTCACAGCTCCTTTATTACACTCATAGCTCCCTCTACACTGCTGGACAGGTCATAAAGAAGCTGCAAATACAAGATGTGATCAACTGCAGAACAAGCCACTCTATTTGTACTCTTCCTGCCTGCCAGGTCTGCCTGCCAGGTCTTAAAGAAGCTGCAATCCACTGCACAACAAGCCATGACAATGTGTAATGTGCACTGTCATGTGTCAGGCAGGGAGCAGAGGTGCCGCGCTGATCGAGGCATCGGTGCCGCGCTGATCGAGGCATCGGTGCCGCGCTGATCGAGGCATCGGTGCCGCGCTGATCGAGGCATCGGTGCCGCGCTGATCGAGGCATCGGTGCCGCGCTGATCGAGGCATCGGTGCCGCGTTGTGTGTGGATCAGCGCTCTACCTCTGCTCCCTGCCTGACACAGGACAGTGCACATTACACATTGTCATGGCTTGTTGTGCAGTGGATTGCAGCTTCTTTAAGACCTGGCAGGCAGACCTGGCAGGCAGGAAGAGTACAAATAGAGTGGCTTGTTCTGCAGTTGATCACATCTTGTATTTGCAGCTTCTTTATGACCTGTCCAGGAGTGTAGAGGGAGCAATGACTGAAATAAAGGAGCTGTGAAACTAGTGGGCATGGATCCCGAGGGGAGAGGAAAGAAAACGTTCTTTGTTAGTAGATCTCCACTCTTGATTATACGGGGCACCGAGTTGTGTGACCCTTATCTTATGTCTATATGATTTAATTCAGAATATAGAAAGGGTATGTAACCATGAAACGGCCTCTGTAATGGGCCTGAAGCTTAACATTTTTATCATTTTGAAGACCAATTAACATTGAATTTCATCTTTTTTTTTAAATTTAGAAATGTATGAGATATTCTAAGCAGTTCACACACATGGGTAACGTTGCAGAGACTACAAGGTAAGCGTCCTAAATCTTCACATTTCTATCAGTATATAAAAATGCTGGCGGCTGCTGCCATTCTGAAGAATACTGGATATTTCTATCAATGAATGGCTTCAGTCAGGGTCTCGCCTGCAGATGTCTGAATGAGGCCTGATAGAAAGATAATCACGATCAGGGGATAGAGTCGCGGAAGAATCCTTCGTGTTCAGGCAGTCTCTGTTACATTGGTTGCTTTTTTTATTCAGGTTTGAGAAAATGGCGGAGGACTGCAAGAAAAACTGTGAGATTCTACACTTATCGCAAGCTCAGGGCCTGGATCCTCCTCCTTATCATTTTGAGGACAAGACGCTGAAAATAGTCAGGTATCGCCTTATGTTACTCCATAGACTGCTGACTAGAGAAATAGATGAATAGTAGCAAGCTGTCCCCGGCGATGACCCCTTTAGTCAGCTGGTCTGAGGGGGCTGTGTTCAGAGTCGGACCCTCGCCAATCGAAGGGCCTTTGACTTTATAGTACTGGAAATCTTTAATATTGGAATATGTGTATTCCGCTTCTTGTACAGTTGTATTAGAAATCCCTGTGTACAGGCTGCACTTGATCAGCATGGATTCCTGCACTGTATGAGTCCCGTGTGCTTCCATAGGAGATGCATATGGCTTTACATATGGAGTAATGTATGAATTATAACATTTTTTTGCATCAAACTTGCCATCCTCGTTTAGAGGGGAAAGGATTGTAGCCGGCTTTGTAAGCAGTGAGGACAACGGATTAGCAGACAGATTTTTAGACCACCGCAGACTCCCATTAGAGAGTGCAGCTGAGCTGGAGCTAGTGATTATGGCTACTGATTGTTACATAGATTGGAAAAAAGACCTTGGTCCATCAAATTCAGCCTTTCTCCCCCAATTTTACATTTTGTCACTAAATGAACTATAACCAGCAATGTTATGTGTATTAAGGAAAATAGTCAGCTCTTTTTTGAAAGCTGTTATAGTGTCTGCCGTTACTACCTCTTGTGGTTGAGCATTCCACAGTCTGACTGCTCTAACCGTAAAGAACCCTTCCACTTTTAAGACCAAAAATCCCTTTAATGCCTAGCTGTTTTGTTTTTTCAGATCACGGGATGATAAAATTGCTTTCTCTCCTTTCCACAGGGTTTTCTCAGAACTAAGTAGCACAGAGATGCTGCTTATTATAGTTCGAGGCATTAACCTTCCCGCTCCTTCAGGTGAGAATCGAGCCAGAGCTCAGTCTCTAGTCACTAAGTATCTGGTTACTATTTAGGTTTCATGCTTTCTGCTTATTTTCTTGGTTAAAACATTAACTCTTGGTAGCTGTATGCACTACCTTTATGGAGCGACCATAGTTGCTGAGCCCATTCCATGCAGTGCTGGCGTCGGCTGTGTTACACAGCAAGCACCCGAGAGTGACTGCTGCAGTCAAGCTTGACATCGGCATTTAATCATAATAAGGCCAAGCTCAATTATTGTTTTTTCTTTGTATTTTTGCATTATATGCAAGCCAGGGTGTGGCCTCCCTCTCCTGAGCTGGCAATTACATTTTAAGGCTTCCCCAGACTGGTGTCCATAGGTCGTGACCCGGTCCTTTTGTCTGCTCTTATTCACACACTGAGGTCATCTCTTGACACATGGTAAGGTTTGTAATATTAGTGTATGACTGTCCCAATCAGGGTCACCTTGTCGACGGTGGGATGGCTTTTATGCTTTTTTTTTTTTTTTTTAAATCAAAAACCGTATTACCAAGAACCCCGTGTTATTTAAATGCACTTTTGCTTTTTACTTATTTAGTTAAAGCAGTCTTTTTGCCCATTTTGTTTCTTGTAGGCTTTGTAGCATTTAATCATAATATATTTTTTTATTTTTACAGAGGCAACATATTTCTCAGCACTTTGGGCATTCCCGTTTCTGAAAACCTCTATTCCCGAGTTGCAGTTAATTAAAAAAAAAATAATAATCCTTTACTCACCCTTCTCGGGTCCAGCTCGGAGTCTCCATCTTTGCTTCCAGTGTTTATTAATGTCTGCAGCGCTGATGTCACATTGACGTTGCTGTGGCTAATGCTATCAACTTGTGCAGAGCTGTTGAGCTTAGTGATTGGCTGCAGCGATGTCGATGCGACATCAGCGCTGCAAACAATAAGACACCTGGAGCAGCAAAGGACCTGGGGAGAGTGGGAAAAGGTTTATTGTTTCATTTTTATTTTTTTAAATGCATCTGGGGGTCAGGGAATTCCAAAACTGGAAAAACCCTTTTGAAAGTTTTTCAACCTGGTGGAAACATTGATGCATTATTAATCGATGCTGTATTTGTCTTCCATACAGGACTGGCCCCCAGTGATCTGCAGGCGTTTGTAAAGTTTGACTTTCCTTATCCCAGCACGGTAAGAGTTGTGGAACGTCACCACAAGATTCCATTGCTATGGAGTCCCTTTATCTCTGCTGTAACTTTTCCTGTGTCGGTCCGTTATATGTGCAGGACAGTGGTAAGAGACCGTGGACACGTGCACAATATGGCAGCTATCAGGCTGCAGTAATAGAACATTTCCCTACTTGTGTTTTGCAGGAACAGCCTCAAAAGAATAAAACCTATGTTGTAAAGAACACTAACTCTCCAGGTCAGTTTTCACCTTAACTTTAAGGGACACAATTTACCAATGTAAAAATTTATATTTGAAAATGGGGCTGTATTAAATCAGTTGGTCAACCACTAAAATATCATATTTATTGTTAAGAAAAAAAAAAGAGAAAAATGGCATTTGTAAACATAGTACTGCGCTACCTAGTGTGCAGTAGATGAGCAAAAAGATTCTAGTCCAGCAGCCACGTCTGTAGCCCGGCCCAGTGAAACTCCCCATATGACATCGCATAAGACGCCAGAGGTGGTAGGTAGGAGTAGGTTTGCACCCTTGGCAGAAAAAAAGATTCCCCTCCCCTGGTGTATACCAATGTGTATGTCAATATACTGCCGATTACCGTTGTGGTATGTTCAGTCACTCTCCCCATTGAGTGTTCACTGCATTGTGAACCTCTACTCACTAGAGGGCCGGCAATAGAAAGGGTTTACTGTCACAGAAGGAGAAGAAAATTTGCAGGATCATATTGTTAATACTGCTTAGGGGAACTCGGGACTTTAATTTCGGCTTCCAGAGGGGGGAGGAGACTGATTCCGTTCAGAGTCATAGCAGCAGCGCACATGAGTGCAAAGAATATTTGTATTGTTTATGCAGCTATTAACAGTATCCCAAGGATTTTGGAATGAAAATCATTACTTGCATAACCCTATTTTAATACATGTATGGCCGGGTCCCGCTAATCGTGGCTGCTGGATGATAAATAGTGTACAGAAGAGTGAAGGCGAGCACCAAGCCTCGAATCTGTCATACTCTGCTCCCTTCGCCCTCGGCCTGGTCATAGCGCCGTTATCAGGTTCCATGGGGTTGTTGACCATTTCATTACTTGATTGATTTTTCTTACTTTCCCTTAGAATATGAACAGTCGTTTAAACTGAACATTAACCGCAACCACCGAGGCTTCAAGAGAGTGGTTCAGGCTAAAGGCATCAAGTTTGAGATCTTCCATAAGGGGTGAGTGTGTGATTGCAATATATGCCATTTTCTGAGCGCAGGGTTCTCTTCTGCACAAGGACATCACCGAGGACCCATAGATGTGCTCCAATTGGGGGACTGTCCTACATCAGGCCACATGGATAGAGTGGCTCACATTGCTGTGCAGGCACGATTCTAGGAGATCATCATGATTTCTAATGTCTGTAGGGATCATTCTTATTCCAGGTGTTCCCAACAAATAGGTTTATGTATGGTTGTATTCCTTACTCTTAGTTTCTTATCTTTTACAGAGTGTTTTTGCTAAGGAGCGATAAACAGATCGGTACAGCCAGTGTGAAACTGGACAAACTGGAGACGCAGTGTGAAATCCGGGAGATTGTGGAGGTAACTGTGAAATCTTACTTGTGTAATATATATTTTAAATAACTAATGCATATTGATCTCCCATTCCTGCAGTAAAAGGATATGAGATTAGAAAAAGTGTCAGCAACATTGTATCTGTAGAGAAAAGCGCCATCCATAGCTGCCTCTGGTATTGCAGATCAATCTTTCAATGGAGTGTTTGGCCAAAATATCAGCTGTTGAAGATGACTGTTCTCATTTCAGGTATTTGATGGGAGAAAACCAACAGGGGGGAAGCTGGAAGTTAAAATCAGGCTCCGAGAACCCCTTAATGGACAAGACCTTCAGACTGTGACAGAGAAATGGCTGGTGATGGATCCAGTTACAAGGAAGGTAATGATTATAATTGATATCCTTTAGTGCAGTAATGGGGAGAGGGGAGTAAATTGTTTCCAGACCCTTTTAGGGGGTGTCTAAACCATACCCATCAGTAGTTTATAACCCAATCTACTGATGGATCCCTGTTATGATCCCAGTGGCTGAGGATCACTAGAAATACTAACTAAGTTACTGAACAAAGAACAAGCTCTAGGGAGGTGGTAACTGGACTGACCGCAATCCTGATCCTATCCAAACACACTAAAGGTAGCCGGTGAACGTGCCTAAAATCCTGGATGTCTCGATGCAGCCTGAGAAACTGACTACCCCTAAAGAGAAAGCAAGACCTCACTTGCCTCAAGAGAAATAACCCCAAATATATAGGAAGCCCCCAACAAATAATAACGGTGAGGTAAGGAGAAAAGACACACGTAGGAATGAAAACAGATTCAGCAAATGAGGCCCGCAAATACTAGATAGCAGAAGACAGATAGTGAGCTGTGCGGTCAGCAGAAAACCCTACAAAATATCCACGCTGAGAATTCAAGAACCCCCACACCAACTAACGGTGTGGGGGGAGCTACCAGCAAGCAGGGAATCACATATTACCAAGCTGGACAAGAAACATATTGAACACTGATGATCAAAAAATGAACAAAACGGAAACTTAGCTTCTCTTGAAGAGACTGGTAGCAAGGTAGACAGAAGGAATCAGAATAGCACTGAATACATTGACAGCAGGCATAGACTGAGAGTCCAAGTGAGCTTAAATAGAAAACCAGCCCACAGATAACGAGACAGCTGATGCCTGTCACAAACCTGCAGAAAGACAGCACTCACACAGTACCACTTGTGCCCACAAGAGGGAGCCCAGAAATAGAGTTCACAACAGATCCCATTCCCTCTGCACCTCAAGCTCACTTTGCATTGGCTTCTTCTCACCCTACCAGCTGCACCAACGACCCCCTAAAGGATCAGTTGTTAAAATTCAACGTGTTAATCCTTATTCAGCAGACGGAGAGGTCTGCATAATCTCATCAATTATCAATGTAAATCAAAATGAATATCCCATAGAGGTCTGGATTTGGAATGATATTCCAAATCAAAGTGGAAAATCAAATTACAGGCTGATCCAACTTCAGTGGAAATGCCTCATGACAAGGAAATGATGCTCAGTAGTGTGTGTGGCCTCCATGTGCCTGTATGGCCTCCCTACAATGCCTGTGCATGCTCCTGATGAGGCGGCGGATGGTCTCCTGAGGGATCTCCACCCAGACCTGGACTAAAGCATCTGCCAACTCCTGGACACTCTGTGGTGCAACATGACGTTGGTGGATGGAGCGAGATATGATGTCCCAGATGTGTTCAATCGGATTCAGGTCTGGGGAATGGGTGGGCCAGTCCATAGCTTCAATGCCTTCATCTTGCAGGAACTGCTGACACACTCCAGCCACATGAGGTCTGGCATTGTCCTGCATTAGGAGGAACCCAGGGCCAACTGCACCAGCATATGATCTTATCTCGGTACCTAATGGCAGTCAGGCTACCTCTGGCGAGCACATGGAGGGCTGTGCGGCCCTCCAAAGAAATGCCACCCAACACCATTACTGACCCACTGCCAAACCGGTCATGCTGAAGGATGTTGCAGGCAGATCTCTCTCCACGGCGTCTCCAGACTCTGTCACATGTGCTCAGTGTGAACCTGCTTTCATCTGTGAGGAGCACAGGGCGCCAGTGGTGAATTTGCCAATCCTGGTGTTCTGTGGCAAATGCCAAGCATCCTGCACAGTGTTGGGCTGTGAGCACAACCCACATCTGTGGACGTCGGGCACTCGGACCATCCTCGTGGAGTCGGTTTCTAACCGCTTGTGCAGACACATGCACATTTGTGGCCTGCTGGAGGTCATTTTGCAGGGCTCTGGCAGTGCTCCTCCTGTTCCTCCTTGCAGAAAGGCGGAGGTAGCGGTCCTGCTGCTGGGTTGTTGCCCTCCTACAGCCCCCGCCACGTCTCCTGGTGTACTGGCCTGTCTCCTGGTAGCGCCTCCAGCCTCTGGACACTACACTGACAGACACCGCAAACCTTCTTGCCACAGCTCGCATTGATGTGCCATCCTGGATGAGCTGCACTACCTGAGCCACTTGTGTGGGTTGTAGAGTCTGTCTCATGCTACCACGAGTGAGTGTGAAAGCACAACCAACATTCAAAAGTGACCAAAACATCAGCCAGAAAGCATTGGTACTGAGATGTGGTCTGTGGTCCCCACCTGTAGAACCACTCCTTTATTGAGGGTGTCTTGATAATTGCCAATAATTTCCATCTGTTGTCTATTCCATTTGCACAACAGCATGTGAAATTGATTGTCAATCAGTGTTGCTAAGTAGACAGTTTGATTTCACAGAAGTTTGATGTACTTGGAGTTAGATTCAGTTGTTAAGTTTTTGAGCTGTGTGTGTGTGTATATATATACACTAGATGGTGGCCCGATTCTAACGCATCGGGTATTCTAGAATATGTATGTCCACATAATATATTGGCCAGCGACATAGTATATTGCCCAGCCACATATGTCACAGGTTAAAAAATAAACATACTCGCCTTCCGATCCGAGGGCCCCTTGTAGTTCTAACATACTCACCATACTTGTAGTTCTGTCGCCTGTGCGCGGTACAGGCGGCAGCTTCCGGTCCCAGGGTGTGATGACGTCACAGTCACATGACCGTGACGTCATGGCAGGTCCTTCTGCCATACGATCCTTGGTACCGGAACCTGCTGCTTGCACAGAGCGGTTACCGGAGAGTGGCGAGGAGCGGGAAAGGCAGCGGAAGGTGAATAAATAATTTTTTATTTTTTTAAATTATTTTTAACATTAGATCCTTTTACTATTGATGCTGCATAGGCAGCGTCAATAGTAAAAACTTGGTCACACAGGGTTAATAGCGGCGGTAACAGAGTGAGTTACCCGCGGCACTACGCGGTCCGTTACCGCTGGCATTAACCCTGTGTGAGCGGTGACTGCGGGGAGTATGGAGCGGGCGCCGGGCACTGACTGCAGGGGAGTAGGGAGGGACTAATCGGACTGTGGCCGTTGCTGATTGGTCGCGGCAGCCATGACAGGCAGCTGGCGAGACCAATCAGCGAATGAATAACCGTGACGGAAGTTGCTGACAGACAGAAAGACGGAAGTACCCCTTAGACAATTATATATACGGTATAGATATATAATATTCTTTATTTTTATGTAGCGCTAACATCTCCTGCAGTGCTTTACAGTTTGCACACATTATCATCGCTGTCCCCAATGGGGCTCACAATCTAAATTCCCTATCAGGGGTCTTTGGAATGTGGGAGAACCCGAGAGAACATACAAACTCTTCGCAGATGTTGTCCTGGGTGGGATTTGAACCCAGGACTCCAGCGCTGCAAGGCTATATATATGGTTTTTTTTTGCAAATATATATACCTTTAGAGTTCAGTTTGCCAAGAGTTTACTAGTGTAAAACTGCTTGACATTTGGCAAAAAAAATCTTTTTCACTTGGGTGCTTCAGTATATGAGCACAGAGGAAGGAATTGTGTCTGCCATACTGACTCTTAAAATGGCTTTTTTTTTTTTTTTTCTTAACTCAGTGAGATGCGGTGGAGGAAGACAGTATGTGCAATGAAGATGCTGCCCTTTCACGCCCGAGACAACATGTCCTGCAGGCCGAGAGAGGAGTTACATACCAAAGGATCTTCCACAGCATCAAAGCACGTTGGAGGAACGCTGTCATTTATCGGTGCAGACTGGCAGCCGTGCTGGTCGCCTCTATGGCCCCTAGACCACGCCGGCCGCTATACCTTACTGACAATATAACTTGGTGTCACCCTTGCGTAACCTCTGGCTTTTTTTTTTTTTTCATGTGTTGAATGTAAATCAGGATCTATATTCCAATTTATCAAAAATCAGTGGACAAGCGTGATAAAAAAAAAAAAAGCGAATGTAAGCCAACAAAGCTACCAACGACTAACCTGTACTTTGTTGCAAACTTCTCCTTCCCCCAAATCGGGTTTCTCAATGAGCCCCTCTAGAATGCAGTAGAAAGCCTCGGGATGGGGGGACTTGAGTATGGATTTGCCTCTGGTGCTCAAATGCTAGTTCTTGCAATCTGCACAGCCGCGCGTGCGTACATAGCTGTAATGATCAAACGTTTCCAGCTCTTCTTGGAAATTGACATGGGTGTGTGCCTGGAAGAAGGGGCAGCACTGAGACCCCATCCTATGTATGAAATGGTGTTTAATCACCCTGACTAGGGGGCCGCAGTCCACTTCTTCATCCACCACGGTGGCTTCAGTGAGGACTATGTACCTTTTTTAGGGATCACCCAAGCATGACTACTCTGGCAAGGAGAGGTTTGGTCCTGCAACCTTTCCCTGTAAGTGCCTTTAACCAATTCAGTCTGTAGACTGCGGGGTCATTGGGGTCTGTCACCTACGTTTTCAGCTTTGTCTGTTCTGTGTGCCCTTTTATTTTATTTTTTTTTATGCCTGGGTGTATCACTCTGAATGGGGTCTCCAACCGGTAGCCATTGCAGAACTACAACTCCCAGCATGCACTGACAGCAACAGACTGTAGGACATGCTGAGAGCGTTTAGTTTTGCATTGCAGACTACAGTAGTGTCATATGCAGATTAACCCTTTGGGGCCAAACGCGACTCCACTTTGCAGGTGTCTGCCATAAGAGTTGTCAACTTATTTTATTTTTCTTTTCTCCCCCATAGTTGAAATGTTTGTGCCATGTGTAAATGAATGTTCAGACTGTTAAAGGAAGCCATTTTTGTTATTTATTATCTTCCTGGATGGTTCTATATGGAGATGTTGTATTTACTTGTATAGTAAAAATAAAATAAATTGAAATGGGGCACCTTTTAGGTCAGTCTGCTTTTTTTATTTCCCCCCTCCTTGTTGCAGCAGAAAATACAATATTAATCTTGGCATTACAAAATAAAATTTGTTTTATTAAAAGAAAAATACATTTTATAGTCAAAACAACAAAAAAAAAAGTTACATAATGATTGTATTCGACCAATGGAGCAAGCAAAATAACTTTGCATCAGAACAAGTGAGGTATCATAGGATCTTCCTGGAGAGCTTATAAAATGCCGTGATAGCAGGCTACGGTGCCATGCAGTATTGTCACATGCTAATATACCCTCTAAAAGCATTGTACATGGGGGGGATTGTGGATCACAGCTACTTGTCAAGTCTCCCCGGACACTTGCATAAGTTAAAGCAGTTCTATATTGTGATTTAAAGGGATTGTACAGGTTTAGAAAATAAGGTTTGTCCTTTGTTTCTGACTACTAGCCGTACCTGGTATTGCAGCACAAATGGAGATTGGCTGCAATACCAGATGTGGCCATGGGCATGAGTGGTGGCGCTGTTTCTGTAAATAAGAAGCAAATTCTGTTCTCAACATCTTAAGACAACCCCTTTAAGAAACTAGTGAGGATGTTGTCCCAACGTGCCATCTAATATGTGAATTTTATACAGAAAACTCGTAACAAAATGAACCAATCCATGCTTAACAGGAGGCACGGGAGCATCAACCTCCCTAAAAAATACTCATATACCGTAATTTGTGACACTAACATCCTTTTTAATCTGGAAGGGCAATGTTTCTCCTAAACTTTATGTTGAATCACATGCAGGAGAATCCATTTTTTGGAGGCAATTTTGTAGGAAATGTCAAACCTAAGAATACCATATGCTGTGTAGTACTATACGAGAAAAGGTCCCGCTGTGATTTATGTTGTTCCAAAAGGGTGTGTGATACGTCTCACAGTGATTAAAATGGCAATATTAATAATAAAAAGGTTGGGCAACAAGAATATGATCCAATTTAAAAGGCATGTTGGCAAAAAAAAACAAAAAAACTGTTCAAACCAAGCACATGCGCTCAGTGCACCCTTGGTGTGGCCGAGCGGTTCGCTGCTTCTTCCTGCCTACTTGCATCTATCTTTGCCGTCCACTTCCTTGACTGTCGGCTCTCGCTAAGAGGATAGATGGAAAACAAGTAGGTGTGAAGATGCACCGGATGGCTCGGCTACACCAAGGGTGCTCCGAGCGCCTGTGCTTGGTTTGAACAGTCATTCTGTTCTGACAGCACTTTAAATTGATGTTTTTGGCAGAAAAAACGGTGATATTATGGACAAGAAACAAACGCTGGGTAAAAAAAATTAACAAAACAGGATTCAAGACACACAAGACAGATGGCATGTTTAATTGTCCAACATCAGACATTATCAGAGTTACAAAGGCAGAGGAGATTTCTTATGTCCCAGATTTACAGCATTGTAAAAATTCTTATTTACACACGAGGAGCTATTATATTAAGGAGCAGTGACTGGGTAGGGGGACGATGAGGGAGCTCAGGGAAGGAGAAGTCGATAGGAATTACTATTCATTATGCACATTGAGAATATTAACTATCCCAACACCCAGCCTGTCTGTGAACATTCTAATACTTGGTCCAGGGTTCTAAAGCCAGCCCCCTCCCATCTATAAAGGGACTGCATCAGCCCCAGCTATTGCTACATTACTTATTGGATATAAAAACTGTGCATTGCAGCCAGATCCAACATCATCATCCGCTGCTGCAAAGCAATTCAAGCACTACAGAGGAATAGCATTAGGATGTAACACTGACATGGAACGTAACCCCGGATGTATAAATCTGCACAATGTGCTGCCGACCTACGGCAAGAAACCACACACCAGGTACAACACTGCGCTCCCTGTGAGAGGAGAACATAAGGGACGCCTCTATGGGAGGCACGATCAGTCAGAGTCACCTACGGATCGTCACACAATATACTTCCCAAATCTATTTCTAGTTTAAGATCTCTGCTTGCTGTTTGTAAATGGGAGTCTTCACTGATTATTTCCATCGGATGACAACCTTTCTGGATTGGATAGTCTTGTGATGGTAATCGGGTCAGGACAGGATTGTATACACTATAAATTAATGTAGGCCCCTAGTAAAACATACAGGAAGCAGAGATACTGCAGCCATACAAGCATATTGGGGTCAGTAGTGATGGTCTGTGGGGGTCTGGGGGCTAGAGAGAAGTGCAGTGGGGTGCAGGGACCCACAGACTCACTATTGAGCCCATACATCACACTACTTATGCTTGAGGATGAGCCGAGAGCTTGACAATCATTGTGGTCTCCGGGAACCAAGGCCCACACCGATCAACATTAAAATAAAGGCTAAAAAAAAAAAGAAAAAATATTAAAAGTTTAGTCACAAACTTTCTATGAAATTAATTTTTACAACTTTTGATCTGCTCTCCAAGCAGAATAGAGTAGATCAGAAAATGGGCAAAATGCTCAGCTGAGCGCTTCTGCACCTTTATTTCAGCCATCTGTATCAGTATCCAGATCACTGACACTCACTACTTTTGACATGTCACTTTATAACCACAGTAAGGGAATTATTTTTTTATATCACAATCTGCATTTAAAAATGATAAAACTCTTGCAATTTTCACAGCGGACACTGGGGTGTTTGTTTTTTTTAGACACTTTTTCCTTCAGGAAATTTACATGCACATTAGCAGCAACAAGTGGCCTGACCTTCTAGTTTGCAATGAAAGATCTAATGAGCATGTGCAAAGGTCTTTGTGTAGGCGGGGTGGGGGGGAAGTGAGCTGTGACATCACTTGTTGTGAATGGTGGATCCTGTGTTATCTACTGTATATAGAGGTGTTATCAGTCATTGTACAGGAGGAGGAGGTGAGCTGTGCCATCACCTATTGTGAATGGTGGATCCTGTGTTATCTACTGTACATAGAGGTGTTATCAGTCATTGTACAGGAGGAGGAGGTGAGCTGTGACATCACCTATTGTGAATGGTGGATCCTGTGTTATCTACTCTACATAGAAGTGTTATCAGTCATTGTACATTCTTTCCCCGAAGAAGCAAGTGTGCGAAACACGCGTTGGGGTCCTTCTTTACACGTTCAGGATCAGGTTGGTTCACTATACCATGTCACTTACACTTTTTGGTATAATTTCTTCCCAAACTTGAATATTTAGAGTGCAATGGGATTTCTCTTATATGCCTCTTTTATATGCTTCACTGTATTATTTCAGTACATACTATTACTTGTATTTTTCCCAGTAAGGTACTAACCTGAATGGATCAATAACCACCACCTCTCAGCCCAAAACGCCGAATAGTACAGACTGAGCATCCTACATCTGGTGACGCAGAGTATCTCCTTGAAGGAATTCTTACTTACCCCAGAGAACCATCAGGTCTGCGGAGTCTGCATCCATCTCCGGAAAAATGTCATTAGTCCTGTTACTGCATCGAATGTAACTACAATGCATCACTGCAAAAGATTTGGCCAGAATTTGAGAAAATGCAAAACCTCCCTAAAGGACCAAAATTCAGGAGAAAGCTTTGCAGGATCCTGGTCCATGGCAGCTGTGACCCTTCTTGTACCTTGCTGGCGTCCCCACCGTGTCTTCAGATTAGTAGGCTTGGTGCATCATTGTTGTGGTAAGACACACGTCAGTGATCCCAGCAGGTAGCAGGAGGTTTCCAGGACTCTAGTCCAGCACCCGCGGACTACCAAAGTGGCCACTGGTCCAGGGTTCTGCGAATCATTCACTCAACTCCTGGTGCCTCTGCCTTGTTTTTACCAATAAAATGACAATTCTGCAGCATCTTTGCTTAAAACTCTGGAATGTGTTGTTCCTCTGTTATTACTCCTGGAAACAGTTACGTGCTTTGAAGATCAAGGTGTCACAGTGCAAGGTCACCTTTTATGAGGTTGTGTTGCCACCATGCGACTTTATTCCTGTAGACTCCGATGAAAATATCCTTGCAACTCTAAAATTGTTGTCCGATTTGTTCTCGAATGTCCAGTGTCACCATGCAAGCCCCAATTTAAGTTGACAACTGGGTGTTACATTGCGGTGGCTTAGTGGTTAGCACTCTATGGTGGCTCAGTGGTTAGCACTGCAGCCTTGCAGCGCTGGAGTCCTGGGTTCAAACCCTCTAAGAACATCTGCACTGACTTTGTATGTTCTCCCATGTCTTCGTGGGTTTCCTCCGGGTTCTCCGGTTTCCTCCCACATTCCAAACACATACTGATGGAGAATCTAGATTGTGAGCCCCCAATAGGGACAATAATGATGACTGTAGAGCGCTACGGCATTAATGGCGCTATATACAAGTGTACATTTGCTACATTGTCTGACCATATCAAGGACGATGGAGGCAGGAATAATCCCTGCTGACAAGAATGGCAACAGTTGTCCAAGAGGAAGAACAGAGGAACAGCACAATGCAAAGATGTCCTCAAAAAGAAGTGTCAGGAAAGGTCTCTTTTATGAGCTGCCAGTAATAACCATATCATGAGCAGAACATATACTATAAGCACCGGGAATCTCTTTTTCAGGTTTTTAGTAAAAGATTCTATTTGCATGAAGCCATAAAGATGTGACTAATTAGGCAATTATTGTAATGACACAGTAATAAAAAAAAAAACAACATTATGAAAAGACAGACAAATACCAGAACACAAACGATGTGAATAAATATGAGTTTGATCACAGATGATCTGGGGGAAGAGGGAGGCCCCATATCGCCCCCCAAAAGCTGAATAAAATGTACATAAATTAAAGCGGTTTATTTGGTGTATTGAACAATGGCCGCATTGTACTCTGCGGATAGTGTTATACCGACTCCGACCTAAGAGGGAATAAATACTGTGATAGTTTCCGCGAGGACTACAAATGCCAGAAGTATCGCACGGCAATGCGTAGATAACTGTAGAATGCAGCATATGGTCTCAAAGACGAACATGTATTGTAAACGTCACCTCATTACCGTCCACCGGTGAAGCTGCGTGGATGGGTTTGGTTAATCAATTGTTTAACGCATTGTCTCAGATTTGCTCGCCTCTCGGTGGTCTTCTATTTTCCACGTGGTGCCACGAATGAACGACAAAGTGGATTAAAAATAAATACAAATAAAAACTTGTGCGCTCCTGAATAGTATAAAATAATATTGCTGCCCTTGCAAATAAGAACCGATGCGAGCGATCGGCATCTGGTTTCATGCACTTGTGCTGGGAAGTGTGATATCAACACTACAGGCTGTGTATCTCGGTCTCCATTGCCATGCATCGTACATAAGGATACAAACCAAAAAACAGGTGAGGAGGGTCAGGCTGGTCTGTAACAGTGTAAACTTGGATAGGGCGAAACGGTGAGAGAGAACGCGAGCAGAGACGTTTGCAGCGATGATGTCAATGAGGTCAGAGTGAGATATTCCTGATTGTATATCGGATATTCGTTTTGTTGCACTTATGAGGGTCTTTGTTCCATCTCCCACCTAAGTCACACGATTCTTCAGTTTTTGTTTGTTTTTAGCCCGCAGATTTCGACTTTACAGAGCGCCCTCTTTGCAATGCGACACTCTCCACGGGCTATGCATAGAAGGTTTAAAGCATTCTTGTGTCCGCCTCTCGCACCCTGACCTAGTACTAGTGTTAGCAAAAGAAAAGAAACATGAATCTTCCATGATTAAAGTGCAAATGGTTCAGCCAGCGGCAGTTTGTTTGTTTTTTTTTCTTTCTTTGAGGACACGCTCATAACATCCCTATGAGATGTTTTCCAAGATATAAAAAATGAGTTCCATGGTTACTGGGCCCTCATTTATCTGGCACGTGCCCCCATGTATCACTGGCACCAAGGCACTGTCCAAATCATGGGTGTAGCGAGAAGGCAGCGGTTGCCCGTTACTTCCTGCTTGGTATCCGACCTGAAAAACACATGTGCAAACAATTGTTAGAGATCAGCCATTCAATCTGGCGTGCAGTTTGGTCCTCCGTGGCAGCCAGTTTTCACTTCTGAGTGCTTCTTTGGCATTGTGACTAGTGATGAGCGAACATGCTGGAATATAGGGATTTTTGTGTACTCACCGTAAAATCCTTTTCTCCGAGCCATTCATTGGGGGACACAGACCATGGGTGTATGCTGCTGCCACCAGGAGGCTGACACTAAGTAATACAAAGAAAGTTAGCTCCTCCCCTGCAGTATACACCCTCCTGCTGGCTCCCAACTAACCAGTTCGGTGCAAAAGCAGTAGGAGATCAATTATAACATATAAGCATATAGCATGTCACATTATAAAGGAGAGTATAACATATCAAATGATAAAAACAAGTACAAACTAATAATAGGGAGGGAGCTGTGTCCCCCAATGAATGGCTCGGAGAAAAGGATTTTACGGTGAGTACACAAAAATCCCTATTTCTCCTTCGCCTCATTGGGAGACACAGACCATGGGACGTCCCAAAGCAGTCCCTGGGTGGGGACAACATCAGATCAGGTCGTGTAACCGCTACTGACAAGTGCGCCACCGCGGCCTGCAAAGTCCGCCTGCCCAGACTCACATCTATGGGAATGTGTGAATTATAGTGCTTCAAGAATGCATGCGGACTGGAGGAATTTGTAAGCTTGTGGTCGTGCTTGCCGACGTCTGGTGCCTAGAGCCCTCAGACAGGGAGATAGGCTGACATCTAGCACGGAAGGACTCCTGGATGGTGAAAAGAATCCACCAGGCTAACATGGCCGATGAAACAGCTAAACCCTTCCTGTGACCATCAGGAAGCCTACTTACCATCGAGAAGCCCAAGCAAAGTGTCCAACCTTCGGAAGGACGCCGTCCTCGATACGTACCCGCTCGGAGCTCTCACTTCTTCCAGATTATGGAGAACCCCCTTCTGTTTTGTGGACTGAAGCCGAAAGAGATGAGAGGACGATGCCCCTGCAACAGTGGGAATACAAACCCACCTTGGCAACGAGGGAAGGGGATGGCTTGAGGGCAACCTTGCTTTGATGGTAATAAGGAAAAAAGACTGAAAGAAACAGCGGCGAGCTCTGAAGACTCATCAGGATGACAAGAACGCAGAGAAAAAAGGGGGAGTGACCTTCCCTGATAGTAAAGTCTTTCTGGATCGAAAAAGGAGTCTACTGTAAGATCTCCAGGACCATTAAGGTCCCACAGATGTAACGGTACGCGGTAGGGAAGAACTACAGGTGAAGGCTCTCTGCGAGAAAGACCATGTTTCCAGTTTTGTTGAAATAAGACGGAAAAATACTAGCACCGCAAGCGAGAAAACCTGACATGGTCAGAGCGGGTTTCCCGGGATCACTGGGGCCCTTTCTGCTTCCAAAAAGATCTCAGACATAGTGGAAGAGGGGTTATAGAAATTGGTACCATGGAAGAACAGAGGATGCACTGCGATGGTCTTGGATCTCGAGGCCAAACCATGAACTGGAGTACATTGGCGTTCAGCTTGGACGCCATCCGACCTACATCTGGAGTACTCCAGTGAAGGCAGATCTGAAGGAAGACTTCCGAGTGAAGTTCCCACTCACTTGAGGAGAAACCCTGATGGCTGAATATGTCAGCCGCCCAGTGTTCTACTCCAGGGACATGTACTGTTGAGATCACCGAATGATAGATCTCGGCCCATCAGAGAGTGCGAGGTACCTCGGCCATGGCGCCTGACTGTGGGTACCTGCTAGATGATTGACGTATGGCACAGCCGTGGCATTATCCAATTGAAGACGGATGGTTGACCCGCCTGAAGGCAGTGGACCTGCTGTAGGATTAGCCGTACCGTTCGGATTCCCAGAGAAATGATCGGGAGAAGAAGACTGGCATTGGTATTCCCTAATAACCATTGGACCAGGAGAAGGCTCTGGATGAGGAAGGAGCTTAGAGACTACCTTTGAAAGTCTGATTCACTTGCTGAAAACGAGCGGAGCGAAAGAAACTTCTTCCATTGTCGTCTTTTTCCTCAGAACCCTCCTAGCGAATTGAATGAACCGAGGGAATGAGTGATCAAGTGCACAAGCTCCATGTTGAAGGGCCACGACCTTGACTCGTGAGAGAATTATCATCCTTCTTGTGCAGGATCATCCTCAAAGAGGATCTGCTGGGCTGGGAATGAGGAAAAAAACTTGTCTAAGTTTAGCTGCTAGCCCAAGTGAGAGGGTATTGCAAGTGATATAGACGACTCAGCGTAGTCCTTGAAGAGCGGCTAGAAAGTCGACCCAGAAGGGCAGGATGACCATGCTTCTAGGGTGCAAGAAGCACATGACAACCGCTATGACCCTTGCGACCACTCTGGTGTGGTAGCTAGGCCGAAGGGCAAGTTCGTGACTTGAAAATGCTGTTCGCGAATGGAAGGGCGAAGAGATTATTGTAGAGGGGAAAAAATAGGCATGTGAGGGCAAGAACCCCGAATGTCGATGGATGCCAGAAACTCCACATTTTTCTGTTGAAGTAATGGCTGAGCGCAGGAACCCCATCTGGAAAAGGAGGACCTTGTGAAAGGTTGTTAGAAGTTTGAGGTCCAGGAATGATCTTACTTTTCATTCCCTCCTTTTTGAAACCAAGATTCCTTAGATCTAGACTGTCCTGGACAACGCTTCCACTGCTGGATGGGTCTGTAGAAAAAATACGATCCCTTGATATTCTCCCGCTCAGAAGATTTGATTTGAATCGAAGTAGATAAGGTCTCTGACCAGGAGACTATTGGTCAAGCAACCATGTGGCGGCTAAAGAAGGGTAGAGCGCTGAACCCGAAACCACAAGACGGAACGAACCAGATTTGCTATCCAATGTCTGTGGTATTTTAATTGATGATACATCGGGCAGGGATACTGGTAGGTATACCACAAGAAATTCTACCTGGTTAGTCTGCCAAGTGGCAGAATGCGGGGCTGCTTCCAGCAGGTCTCTTGCCATCGTCGTGCAGAGTAGAAAATTAGGAACCCTCGATCCACCATCCTCTTAACAGGGACGTGGAGAGGAATCGTCCACTTTCTTGCATCATCCGCTAAATAGTGGTGATACAAAGGGGGGGGGGGTGTGCTCGGACGCCAAAAATATGTGCCTCTGTACATCCCCAGAGTTGAGGTCCCCGGGTGGACAGGGCAGGTTGTCTGGCGTTAGGCCTGGATGCAGAAGAGGATACATGGAGGCGACGCTGCATGCGTTCGTCTGTTGAAGATGGGGGGGGGGGGGGGGGGGGAAATCGGTGCCCTTTAAAGGATCCGTCGCCCATAAAAAAACAGACCAGGTATGGCAACCTACTTAGAGGCTTCTATCCAGTGAATCGCTCGTCAATTTGTTGATGGTATAAATAGGAGAGTCCCTCTTTTGCTGAAGCACTGGCAATCCAAGGCAATATGCGATCCCTATTCAGCGTTGTTCTCAACAATTCATGGGGGAGAGATCAGGAAATGAAAACTTCCGTTTTCTAGACGCCTGTACGTTTTCCTAGAACACTTGCGGCCCCTGCTAGCCGACGGCTCCCATGTAGGAGAGGGACCATATATATCGGTCCTGCGAGCACTCCGAGCCACAGAGGGTTCACAGAGGGATTCAATCTCTTGGTCAGAGAAACCATGGGTTGTGGTTAGGGGATGAGTGACGGAAGGCTCCAGAGCTCCGTTAGGATGACCAGCTTCGGACTGATGATGCGCCCCTAAGACCAGTAAATACTAGTCATGCGCCTTTAAGACTAGGGAATACTGGTCTTGTGCCTTTAGGAGGAGGGCATACTGGTCATGTGCCTTTAAGAACCAGGGCCTACTGGTCATGTGCCTTTAAGAACCAGGACATACTTGTCATGTACCTTTAAATCCAGGACATACTGGTCATGTGCCTTTAAGACCAGGGCATACTGGTCATGTGCCTTTAAGACCGGGGCATACTGGTCATGTGCCTTTAAGACCAGGGCATACTGGTCATGTGCGTTTAAGACCAGAGCATACTGGTCATGTTCCTTTAAGACCAGGGCATACTAGTCATGTGCCTTTAAAACCAGGGCATGCTGGTCATGTGCCTTTAAAACCAGGGCATACTGGTCATGTGCCTTTAAGACCAGGGCCTACTGGTCACGTGCCTTTAAGACCAGGGCGTACTGGTCATGTGCCTTTAAGACCAGGTAATACTGGTCATGCGCCCTTAAGACCAAGGAATACTGGTCATGCGCCTTTAAGACCAGGGAATACTGGTCACGTGTCTTTAAGACCAGGAATACTGGTCATGCGCCTTTAAGACCAGGGCATACTAGTCATGTGCGTTTAAGACCAGGGCATACTGGTCACGTGCCCTTAAGACCAGGGCATACTAGTCATGTGCGTTTAAGACCAGGGCATTTTTCAAGGATTACGCCAGAGGTGAAGCCCCTTGAGGGGAACTAAGTACTCTGGGGAAGGTGACCGGCTCCTGGCTGGTCATGGCTTAAAGAGCAGAGAATGCTGGTAATGTGCCCCTTTTTAAAACTAGGGAACCTTTAAGACCAGGGAATGCTGCTCATGTGTTAAAGCCAGGGAAAGCTGGACATGTACCTATAAGGGGCATGTGTCTTTAAGACCAGGGAATGCGGTCATGTACCCTTAAGACCCGTGCCTTTAAGACCGGAGCTTGCTGGACAACCAGAGATTGCAGGTCTTAAGTATTAAAAACAGGGAACGCTAGTCCCTTTATGCTGCCGGTGCGTGCGGGGGAGGGGTGTGGAGGGAGGATTCTCCTTACCGAGATTCTGAGTCCCCCGTCTGGAATAGCGCTGTCTTCAGCGCTGAGTACCGCCGGGGCGATGCAGCAGCTACTTCCGGATGAGCTCGTGTCTGGAAATGGCAGGAGGATGAAGATGGCCGCCGAGAATAGAGCTCTCGTCCTGAATGAGAGGCGCCTGAATAGGGGGGCGGAGCCTGAAGTGCGGCCTAGCAGGGGCTGGAGTTCCAGGTTGTGGCCTACACAAACACGAAGCCGGGGGCTAAATTTTGAAGCCAGCCGGCGCCGAACGGGGGAAAACGTGCAGAGCCCTCCAACCGCTCGAGTCCCGGCACTTACCCCACTATGCAGCTCTGTTCAGCAGGTCAGAAGGTAGAAAAAAAAGATGCTGTGCTGTTGCTGCTGTTTGGACGGTGCTGGGATAAGAGAAGTCCTCAATCCATCGTCCCTTTAGCAGGGAGGAGCAGAGGAACCGTCCGCCTCCTTGTACCATCCGCTCTTAATAGTGGTGGTGCAGTGGGGGCTGCTCGGACGCCACACTGGATTGTGCCTCTGAACAGCCGAGGGTAAAACCTGGTGGTCAGGGCTGAATGTCCGGCAATAGGCCTGGCTGCAGAAGAGGATACTGAAGGTGACACTCCAGTGCTCGTCTGATAAGGGAGGGGGGAGATCGCCCCTAGAATCAGCTCAGGCAGTGGCTTCCCACGTCGCAGGAGAGGATACGGAGAGGTGAAACTCCCGTGCTCGCCTGTTGTTGGTTCGGGGGAGATCGGAACATGAAAGAATCCGTCGCCCCCTTCATCCGGTAAAAGGTAAAAGTAAAAAGATTCTTTGGGTCTGAATAGCAGACCCGTCCGTGTGCCTCCTACGGACACTAAGCAAGAACTGGTTAGCTGGGAGCCAGCAGAGGGGTGTATACTGCAGGGGAGGAGCTGAGAGCCAGCAGGAGGGTGTATACTGCAGGGGAGGAGCCGAGAGCCAGCAGGAGGGTGTATACTGCAGGGGAGGAGCTGAGAGCCAGCAGGAGGGTGTATACTGCAGGGGAGGAGCTGAGAGCCAGCAGGAGAGTGTATACTGCAGGGGAGGAGCTGAGAGCCAGCAGGAGGGTGTATACTGCAGGGGAGGAGCTGAGAGCCAGCAGGAGGGTGTATACTGCAGGGGAGGAGCTGAGAGCCAGCAGGAGGGTGTATACTGCAGGGGAGGAGCTGAGAGCCAGCAGGAGGGTGTATACTGCAGGGGAGGAGCTGAGAGCCAGCAGGAGGGTGTATACTGCAGGGGAGGAGCTGAGAGCCAGCAGGAGGGTGTATACTGCAGGGGAGGAGCTGAGAGCCAGCAGGAGGGTGTATACTGCAGGGGAGGAGCTGAGAGCCAGCAGGAGGGTGTATACTGCAGGGGAGGAGCTGAGAGCCAGCAGGAGGGTGTATACTGCAGGGGAGGAGCTGAGAGCCAGCAGGAGGGTGTATACTGCAGGGGAGGAGCCGAGAGCCAGCAGGAGGGTGTATACTGCAGGGGAGGAGCTGAGAGCCAGCAGGAGGGTGTATACTGCAGGGGAGGAGCCGAGAGCCAGCAGGAGGGTGTATACTGCAGGGGAGGAGCTGAGAGCCAGCAGGAGGGTGTATACTGCAGGGGAGGAGCTGAGAGCCAGCAGGAGAGTGTATACTGCAGGGGAGGAGCTGAGAGCCAGCAGGAGGGTGTATACTGCAGGGGAGGAGCTGAGAGCCAGCAGGAGGGTGTATACTGCAGGGGAGGAGCTGAGAGCCAGCAGGAGGGTGTATACTGCAGGGGAGGAGCTGAGAGCCAGCAGGAGGGTGTATAATGCAGGGGAGGAGCTGAGAGCCAGCAGGAGGGTGTATACTGCAGGGGAGGAGCCGAGAGCCAGCAGGAGGGTGTATACTGCAGGGGAGGAGCTGAGAGCCAGCAGGAGGGTGTATACTGCAGGGGAGGAGCTGAGAGCCAGCAGGAGGGTGTATACTGCAGGGGAGGAGCTGAGAGCCAGCAGGAGGGTGTATACTGCAGGGGAGGAGCCGAGAGCCAGCAGGAGGGTGTATACTGCAGGGGAGGAGCTGAGAGCCAGCAGGAGGGTGTATACTGCAGGGGAGGAGCTGAGAGCCAGCAGGAGGGTGTATACTGCAGGGGAGGAGCTGAGAGCCAGGAGGGTGTATACTGCAGGGGAGGAGCTGAGAGCCAGCAGGAGGGTGTATACTGCAGGGGAGGAGCTGAGAGCCAGCAGGAGGGTGTATACTGCAGGGGAGGAGCTGAGAGCCAGCAGGAGGGTGTATACTGCAGGGGAGGAGCTGAGAGCCAGCAGGAGGGTGTATACTGCAGGGGAGGAGCGAACTTTCTTTGTAATACTTAGTGTCAGCCTCCTGGTGGCAGCAGCATACACCCATGGTCTGTGTCCCCCAATGAGGCGAAGGAGAAAAGCTGTTATCTGAGCATGCTCAGGTGCTAACAGTCTTAGTCGTGCTTGAATAACAACAGCCACAACACAAGCACTGATTTCTTGTTTGTTAGGCAATCTCTGCATGTGTTGCGTCTGTGAAACAACCACGATAAGACCAGCTCCCAAAGAGGACAGGACTGGACACCGGCCCAGTGCGAATCTCCATGTACAATCATCACACCTACAATCCAAAATCTCACCTGGTCAGAGTCCAGCGTGACCCGCAATCCCAGTCGGGTCATCCCATCTTCTTTTAGTAGCTTGAGATGTGGACAAAGTGCAAGACAGAAAGCTTTGGCCACATTTTCGGTCAGTCTACTGTGGTCAGCAGGATCACTAAGGCCGCTCTGCTGTTCCTCAGTGTCCAGGAAAAATACCTGCGAGATGTGAAAGGCAGAATGTGATTGCAAGTAAATGGAGACGTGGAAACCTATGCCGTACACTTATGACCGAAAGCCGTGATCCTGAAATCACTTATTAGAACATTTCAGGATCTTTCCTCCCTCTGCGTCGTCATCTTATTACCCGTACCTCAGTCCAACGAATGATTTTGCCGTTAGCTTTGTATTCGGAGCCATGAGAAATCTTGACACTGGTTACAGACTCCAATGTTTTGCCATCAATTGGGCTGGAAATACTAGAGAGAGAGGACAGGAGAGATCCAACAAGCCATAGAGAACAGAATCACAAAGTAAACTTCAATACATGACCGTTCTGCACAATTATCGGCTCATTTACCCCTTGTTAAAGTTTTTGTCATCTTCCACCCATTGTACATAGACATGTTCCTGTGTCTCCTCAGCGTCTGCCTTCCCACAAGTGATGGTGAAGTCTTTCATATCCTTTAAGGCTTGTCTTAGGGCATCCATACTGTCCGCCGTGATCTGGACCATCACACCATCTATACATAGAGACGGCACATGTATAATACCCTTTCATTAAAGGGGTGCTGCGAGGAGATAAAAATTGTATTTCAATCTACTTTCTGTCCAAAACTTTAAAGGCATGAGCCTTCGTCCTGTTCTTATACGATTTTACTACTGCTCCACTCGTCACACACTGCTGCTCCTGATTGCTCGCCCTCCCTTTTGGGGTGCCATTTAAGAGACCAGTGGAGTATCTTCCATTGTGGTCCTTATCTAAGCCAGCCCCCTCACCCAGGCTCATCTCTGCAGTCACAGATCGGGTGGTGGTCTGTGATCAGCCTTTGTCTGGGGTTTGCTTAGCATAAAAATCAAGAGGCAAACAATACCTCATTGATCTCTGAGGAAGAGTCCCAGAAGGAAGGGCCAGCACCCAGAAGCCGCAGCAATACTGTGACATCAGGTCATAGTGAGTAGTAGTAAGATCACAGGAAAAGAGTTATGAGCCTTTACTGCGTTAGACAGAAAGAGGATTAAAATACATTCTTACCTCCCTTTAAATAATGAGCAGAGATCAGATAAGGATATTATAAGGCTCATTTAATAATAAGGACATTAAATGTCATATAGCGGTTAGATGACTTCACTATCCCACAGGATCCCAGAGGACATCTTAGGAACGTAGGCCGTTTTGTGTTCTCAATTCACCAATACACTGGTTTTAGCACTTATCTGGGCACCTCCTTACCTTCTACAATGCTGGACTTTGCCAGGAACCCAGAAGATGGTTTTAGTGCTCCACTGAAGACAAAGAAGCTGGCACCGGTCACTGCCGAAATAAAGAAAAGTGATTATTATGGACTTCATCCAACATACAAGATAAATCTATGACAGTCCCCCAAAGATACATATTGTTTTTCTTGTGTCACAGTTCATAGCAGCTATTTCCTGAAGATCAAGTACAACACCTGAGAGAGCACCGAGGATGCGAAACAAGGAGTCAGAGAAAGCGCCTGAGGATGCGAGATGCCACGTGTTGTGCCTGATCCCGCTTTGCAGTGTGCTATAAAATACATTCTGCACAATGAAATTGCAACGCCAAGAAGGAAAAGTCGTGGAATTATGAAAATCACAGGATGGACAGACAGGTTACTAATCAGTAAGTGATGAAGAAGGGAAATGGCCGTACCACCGATTCCATGACCTCAAGCATGTAACGCTGTTGGGGCACCTGGAATGAAGACTAAAGACGTCCGACTAATGTACATCATCATCCCAGGAGTTGTACCAAGGTCACATTTCCTTTCTGAAAGCTTCTTCATGATGGTCTCCAGATCAACATTCATCCAAAACATAAGTGGGATAATCTGGGTTTTATAACCTCCAACGTGTCATGGATTGGAGCCAAGTGCTTGAAAATGTTCATCATTTTCAAACCGTCTACTTATTTGATTTGCATACATTTTTGGCTTGTCCTTCTTGTTGTTGCAATTCCAGCACCCGATTCTACTTATCGTGGATTGTATGACAGCCATCATGCCGCTCCGACGTATCGCAGATATACATAGTCCTTGTAATTACCTTTGCGTGGCTGCTTATGGATGCTGATGGCTTGTGTCTGGTAGTTGCCGTCGTCATTCTGCACGCACACCAAGTGGGAATCGGCCTTCTGGTTGAAGCACGTGCCCCCAGCCAGGACGTGTTCGTTAGATTTGTACATGGCTTTCAACATCTGATAATCATGAAGCAAGAAAGAAACAAAGGGAAGATAAAGTGAATGGAACAAACAACCTTCGCCTTATAGCTCCTCATTAAAACAGGACAGATACGCTTTACAAACAAAGCAAAGGTCCGTTTTACACAGGTAAACCTGGGGCACGAAACGACCGACGAGCACCTGCTTGTTTACATGGATAATAGTTGGATTGGTTTGCACAGGCTTCCATGGTTCTCAGCAGCGCAGGTTTTGTTTGTGCTGTCGAGAAATATGACCCTTTATGAAAAACCTAAAGATCATTTCACCTGACGAATTAGCATCTCGTTATTTTGTAGGGTGATCATCAGACTGTTTAGACTACAAAATTATCATCAAACAATTCGTCATCGATAATCTTCCAGTGTGAATGAACCTTTAGAATAAAAAATAACCTGGCTACATACAGTGCCAGCGAGCGCCACATCAACAAGGCGAAATGTCTAGATTGACAAGAGTTTTCGAGCTCTGATTGGTTGAGTCTTGCTGCAGCAGCCCTGGAGGGATCGATCATACACCCCCACACATTATATTTCCTTACCTCCCTCCTAGCAGCCCCCCGAAGATCACAAAGTGCAAGGATCAGAGACGTTACTGTGATCTTCAGGAGCTGCACAAAGGTGTAAAAGAGAAATCTCGCTCTACAATATGGAACGATACGGCTGCATTCAGACCACTATAAAGCTGCTATGTACGGAAGACGTATGGAAGCACTCCACAAACTGTACGTATGATGTGACAGCGCAGAAAGGAAGAACAGTTACCATCCATTTACCCACAGACATATGTGGCGGTCATTTGGACATCGCTAGGGCATTGTTGGCATTAAATAAACTGAAAGGGGTAAGATACAGCCCTAGGAGACCTCAGAGTGTTACACACGTCGTGTCAGGGAAGATGAAGACTTTGGACAGCTTTTAGTTCGTAATCAATCAATTTGCTACAAATCGAATTTCTTGGCAAAGTTTGTGAATTCAAATATGAAAAGATTTGTTCATCTCTCATTGGTCGAAGCCTAAGTTTAGAGACCCCCTGGCGATAAAGCAGTTATCCCTGGGGGTCTCTCAAGCCTGGCTGATCAAAAGGTCAGGTGTAAAAATTGCAGAAATGCAAATATGATAGTAACCTCATTGTAGCGATTGCTGGGAATCTTGATGCTGGTTTTTCTGACTTCCATATCCACTACCAAGCCCTGGACGACTGGCAGCGTGTACTGGTAATTTCGAAAATCCTACCAAATACAGAAAAAAATAAGACGAGTAATCTGGAATGATTATTATTAGTGAAGAGGGAGTGTGCTTGTATAAGGTGTTATCAGAGCATGCTCGTGCGCTAATAGAGTATTTTCATCATGCTCGAATATTATATTCAAGTCCCCGCGGCTGCATGTCTCACGGCTGCTCGACAGCCACAACACATGCAGGGATTGTCTGTTAGAACCGCTGTGAGACATGCAGCCTCAGGGACTTAAAGTATTCGAGAACGCCAAAGATACTCTATTAACGCAAGAGCATGATCTGATAACACCTTATACGAGCACGTCCGCTCATCACTTATTACTATCGACATTTTTTCTGTTTTATTAAACCGATAAACATCAACCTATACAATGTATATAATTATATATTACTAATCCAAAAAACATAAAAAAATGAAAAAGTGCAGAAAAAAAAATGGGATACTTACAGCCAAGACATTAATGATTGTGTGGCCAGTCTCCCCAAACAGCGGCTTCCTGAATCTGACACTGAACAGCGGACAGGGATACACTACACAGAAAGAAAGTCAGGATTACAGGCCTTTAGGAAACTTTTAGCAGTGAAATATGCAGAAAAGATGAAAAAAAATTATTCTGAATTTCACCATAAAGGTTTTGATATATAAAGTATTACAATACTACAGTAATGTTATCAAATGCTATTTCAAGAGTTAGTGAAAATAGTTAAAGGGGTTGTCTGGTTGCTGGGGGTCTCACCGCTGGGTCCTGCCCAGTTAGGGCTTTTATCCGAATTACAAGATGGCACAGCAAGTCAGACGCCTGACCACTAGTGATGAGCAAGTATACTCGTTGTTCGGGTTCTCCAGAGCACGCTCAGGTGGTCGCCGAGTATTTGTGACTACTCGGAGATTTAGTTTTCCTTGCAGCAGCTGGATGATTTGTGGCTACTAGCCATCCTGAGTACATGTGGGGATTCCCTAGCAACCAGGCAACCCCCACATGTACTCAGGCTGGCTAGTAGCTGTAAATCACTCAGCTAAAGCAAGGAAAACTAAATCTCAGTCATAAATATTCGGAGATCACCCGAGCGTGCTCTGGAGAACCCGAGCAACGAGAACACTCGCTCATCACTACTGACCACCCTTTAAAGGGAGCCTGTCACCCCCAAAATCGAAGGTGATGTAAGCCCACCAGCATCAGGGGCTTATCTACAGCATTCTGTAATGCTGTAGATAAGCCCCCGATGTATCCTGAAAGATGAGAAAAAGAGGTTAGATTATACTCACCCAGGGGTAGTCCCGCTGCGATGGGTGTTGCGGTTCTGGGGGCCTTCCATCTTCATAGGATGACGTGCTGTAGATAAGCCCCTGATGCCGGTGGGCTTAGCTCACCTCCGATTTTGGGGGTGACAGGTTCCCTTTAATTTATTCTGTATGGGGATGCCGGAAAAAGCCGAGTGCAGTGCTCAGCAGCACCATACTTAAAAATGGAGCGACAGTTGAGCATGCGCACTCCCATTCTTAAGTTCCCCGTTCTATCGATTAGTGCGTGTCCCAGTGGTCAGACCCTTAACGATCAACAAGTCACTCATATCTTGTGGATAGGTGATAACTTATTTTCTCCAACAACCCCTATAAAAAAAGTGTTTGAGCAAAGAGCAAAGAAAAATATGAATAACCTATATCCCATCATTAGAATTTGGGCACTCGCTACACAAAGCTCTTTCTTGGAGCCTTCACTGGGGGACACAGGTAACCATGGGCTGCAAAAAGGGGGACTAACGTCAGAGATGAGGCTGTCAACCATGTCCTGAAATTTTAAGGTTTGATCCGGGTCAACATCAGAGTCTAACTCGGAATATGGGTCAGACCCTGGAGCTACCTGATGGTCAGGAGAGGAGGAGTGGGATTCCGAGGCCATCCTGGAGTGTGTGGAAGGGAAGGGGATCCAGACGAGGAGCGAGCTGTAATGTGCCTGATTCTTGAAGCCTATGTGTCCCCCATTGAAGCAATAGAGAAAAGAACATTTTGGATACTGGATACTCACCATAAAATCTCTCTCGGAGCCTTCATAGGGAGACACAGGAAGCCAGTGGTGAGAAAGATTTTACGGTGAGTACCAAAAATCTTCTTTTCTCTATCGCTTCATTGGGGACACAGGAGACCATGGAACGTCCTAAAGCAGTCCCTAGTGTGGGAAAAAAACAGCTACTCATGGATCTAAGGCCGGTCCATTGCTGCACACAGAGCTTTCCTCTGCAGGCTGGCACCAGTTGAAGCTTAAGTGTGAACCATGTAGAACTTGGAGAAGGTAAGGACCGAAGACCAGGAAGCGGCCTTGCAGAGCTGGAAGGCAGAAATGTGATGACGGAACAGCCCAGGAAGCCCCCACTGCAAGTGCGGATTGAGCAGTTCCCATGAGCGGCACTATCTTCACTTGGTACCCTTTTCTTATGGGAAAACTAATCCACCGGGCAACAGTGGTCTTGGAAGCGGGAAGACATCTCTGAAGACCTTTAGGAACCACAAAAGAAAATCCGAACACCTGTAGAATGAGGGCCTGGAAATGTTGAGGCGCAGAGTTCTGACAAGATCCAGCTTGATAACGGACCTCTCCAGAGGATGAGAGGAAGGAAATACGATGCCTTTATCAAGATGAATAGGAGAAACCACCTTAGGAAGAAGTCCAATATAGACCCACCTTATCCTAGTGGGACCCCAGGAAAGGCAAACGATAGGAAAGAATAGTAAGCTTGGAGACAAGCCTGATGGAGGTGATCGCTACAAGGAGCGAGACCTTCCAGGAAAGAGAGGAATATACCGAATGGGTTCATGGGGTGAGCCCCGAAGAACGATCAAGACCAATTGAGATTCCATGGCTTTGGGGAGCCAAAAGGAGGGACGGAGTAAGCAACTCTCTGTAATAAAGGTCACGTAGGAAGAACTCGTGGATAAGGACTTATGATCTGCCCTTAGGGACCAATGGGGGGGTATGTTGTGGACCATCGGGTCTGAGACATCCAATCAGAGAGAGGGAAGAGCAAAGGTTGAGTACTCTGTGGATGGCAATATGTAACCCGAGGTCAGGATATCCAGCGGGAATCATAAAGACTACTTGCCATAGATATCAGGAGTGGGAGGGGAGCGCAGCTGAGGGTTTCCAGAAGACAACCTACCCAAACCTGTGAAAAAGGATGAGGATGCGACCAGGACACCAGGCAGAAGGATGAGATCGCTGGCACCACTGGTGGCGGGCAAGCGAGAACTGCTGTATGCACTGTAGAGTCTACAAAAAAAAAAAGTGGTGCCAAGCCGACAAGAAGGGGCGAGCCCAGACCTAGCACAAGAAGAGAGCCTGAGCGCAAGACTGATGGGCTGACAAAAATAAGGGGCGTAGCAGAGAAGTCTGCAAAAGAAGTTGGGTGTAAATTTAGAGCACAAGTCCCGGGTAGCACCGGAGTGAGAGCGCACCATGGGAAGCGGGCAGGAAACAGCAACAGAAAAAAGCAGCAAACACTACGTGCAGAGAATGCACTATGAGGAGGGTACCCATGAACAAACCAAACTTGATTGGCTGCCGGGCAGGGGCGTGGCCCGGAGAAGATGTGGCCGAGATTAGAAGTTCGGCCGGGGAAGGGAATCAGGAGCGGCGGGCTGCTGTGAACTCCCGGGGGCTGCTGTGAACTCCCGGGGGCTGCTGTGAACTCCCGGGGGCTGCTGTGAACTCCCGGGGGCTGCTGTGAACTCCCGGGGGCTGCTGTGAACTCCCGGGGGCTGCTGTGAACTCCCGGGGGCTGCTGTGAACTCCCGGGGGCTGCTGTGAACTCCCGGGGGCTGCTGTGAACTCCCGGGGGCTGCTGTGAACTCCCGGGGGCTGCTGTGAAATCCCGGGGCTGCTGTGAACTCCCCGCCGCGACTGGAATTAGGGAGCCCTATAAAGAAGGACCCCCAACAGAAAAAGTGCCCCCGCGTGGAGCAATGGAGGTGAGCAGTGCTCCGAAAGGGGGAAAAATTGAAAAAAGACAGTACTGTGCCCAGGAGTCACTCTTTTTTCTCTCCCTTTCTTCCTGATCTTGTTCTTTTTCTTATGAAATAACAGGAATATCTGTTCCAGGTGAGATCCCGACTCCTGCACAGAGTAGAAGATGGTCTTCAGCCCTGGGGAGATGGGTCACTGGGAATAGGTTCGTCTTCCCCCCGGCGGGGTCTCATTATGGTGGGTAGGCGGTCTGGGGAAAGATGACAAGGTCCGTCCTCCTGGCCGCCCCGAGACACTCTTTATGTGTTAGGGGGTAGGGTCCTGCCACATAGACACGAGAGAATACGATGTGGAGACCACACTGTTCTCTCTGGCTCTAAGTGGGACATCAGGGCGAGCTGTTATACCTTGTTGCTCGTGGTAAGCTGAGCCTGGCAAAAAAAAAAAGAGAAAGATTAATTAATAAAAACACAACAAGGCCCTAAGGTAGAAGCCGATGTGAGCGCAGAGCTGTGTCTGCCTCCTTCTGACACTGAGCTGGAGCTGATCCTTGCCGGTAGGTGGTGAACACAGCTGCGGAGGCCTTAGCCTTTTTGTCTGCCTAGTGGCAGCAGCATACACCCACGGATTCCTGTGTCCCCCAATGAAGCGATAAAGACCAAGTTATACAGAAAATTTCAGTTGTTTTGGTTGCCAAAGATTTCAGACATTAACAGGGTAAATTCTGGCTCGCCTCACTTCTGCATTGGGAAGTGAATGGGGTCGGTGACGTCACGTCTGCAAGCATCTCTGCTAATCACTAGAACAGGTCAAATGTTTGACACTTGTTGCATCCACACACACCAACCTGTTAGACAACTGAAAACGTAATGTCACCTCCCAATACAGAAATTAAGTGAGGAGGATTACCCCTTTAAGGAAAACTCTTGCAAAATCCTTATATAAACAGTCTTCTGGGATTTATTATTCCACATGGACAATGGACAACAATAGACCCAACTCCACTACTTAAAGGGGTATTCTTATCTCCAAGGTTCTATCTCAATATCTAGTAGATATAATAATAATATTAGCAAATACATCCAATTAGAAATGTTGTATAGTTCTTCTGATTAGCTATGTCACTTACCCCATGTGCAGAGCATTGCAGTAGCTTAGATATCCTTGGTTACGACCGCTAACAGCCAACTGTTACTATATGAATGGTCGCAACCATGACTACCTAAAGCTACTGCAATGCCCTGCACATAGGGTAAGCAATAGTTCATCAGAAGAACTATACATTTCTAACTGGAGGCATTTTCTAGTATTATTACTGTTACACATACTACTTATTGGGATAGGATCTTGGAGATGGAAATAGCCGGTTTTCTAGCACTCGCTTTATCTCCACTTACATCTGTACTCTGCTCCCAGGCGAAGCATGAGCCGCATGGGGAAAACTTTGGCCCATGGGGTTTCCCATTTCTGAATGAGGATTCCAAAAAGGTAGGGCTGTGCGGGTAGCACCAGGTCCTGGAGGGACTGGTACGTGGGTGTAACGTACAGGAATCCTCCATGTTCCTTACTGCCGAGGAAGCTTTGACTGACAAACGAGTGTCCCAAGTTTGTGATCATGTTACCTAAAATGAGCGCAAATACAGATATGTTAAACAACGTCATCTATTTAGAAAAAAAAAAAAAGTTTGAAGAGCACTTTATAGCACAGAGAGGGGGCGCGGGGTCCAAAAGGTTGTGTCAATATTGGGATAGTGATCAGAGCTGCAACAAGTTCTACCACTCACTCCGGCCGCTTCATTTCCGGCTTGTGCAGACCACAAAGCAAAGCTTCTTCTTGTAGGACTTTGTCAGTGCTGTGAGGGAAGGGGGCTGGCTGAATACTCCTTACAATAGCAAGCCTAACCCCTTTCTATGTCCCTGCATCAGTCATGATAGAGAAGGGGGCTGGCTGACTACTCATTACAACAGCAAGCCTAACCCCTTATTATGACCCTGCATCAGTCATGATAGAGAAAAGGGCAGGCGGGCCACTAATTGCAATAGCAAACCTAACCCCTTTGTAGGTCTCTGCACCAGTCATGATAGAGAAGGGGGCTGGCTGACTGCTCATTACAATAGTAAGCCTAACCCCCCCCTTTATATGTCCCTGCATCAGTCATGATAGAGAAGGGGGCTGGCTGACCGCTCATTTTGATTACTAAGCCAGCACCCTTCTCTGTCAAGGCCAAAGCAGGGGGTTAAACTTGCTGTTGTAATGCATAATCATCCAGCCTCCTTCACACACAGCACTGATAACGTACTGATAGGGGAATGTGTTTAATGTTCTGGACAAGGTAATTATTGAAATGAGCATTCAGCCAGCCCCCTTCACAGATGGAACCGAAGAAATGGCAAAAAAAAAAAAAAGGAAAAGCTATCCTGTGTCTGGAGGAGACTTATTTAAGGCTGGGCATCACTGCCATGCAGTATAAAAGTGTATGATCTAATTATTATTATTTATTTATATAGCACCATTAGTTCCATGGTGCTGTACATGAGAAAGGGTTACATACAGAGTTACAGATATAGTTTACAGTAAACAGGTTTACAGTGACACACTGGTACAGAGGGGAGAGGACCCTGTCCTTGCGGACTTACATTCTATGGGATAATAGTAGAGTTGGTGCAAATCGACGCGGGACCTAAGGGGCAGTTTATAGGGATCATTGACCGCGTCCTGTGAATCAATTCGCACCAACTCTAAATAAAAGTTAAAAAAAAAAAAAAAAAAAAACTATATTAATTGTATAAGTTTATTCATAAACCATTTCCCCTACCTGCCAAGGCTTCCCGGTAAATTTCCACAAAGTGACAGAACACGTCCCTGGGCAGGCATTTCTCGTCGGGCAGACACTGCAGGAGGATGACGAGCTCGGCTTGGCCCACGGCGTGCATTCCTTTAGTGGTGAAACACCAACATTTCCTGTTCACATCTGCAGGAAGCAAACACCGGCGGCACTAAGTGATTCTGCGCTGACACTGCTATATTAGTAGATCACAAAACGACAACCAGTGCCAGGCAGCTGCCGCAAAGGATCCTAATTTTACAGGATGTCTTATATAAATCATTTGAAGGACGCATATCATATTGGGTAGAGTTATAGGTGGCAATAAGACATGAAGGTGGACTCTGGCTTGTAGGTGGCCAACTATAGTACTTAAAGGGATTGTCCACAGCTTCAGCATCACCACTCTTATACCTGATGACTCTAGTGTACTTACTTTGAACATCCGAGTCAGACCGACTATATAATCCTTTTATTAAGGACGGGCATTTCAGGAGTCCAACTAAAGAATAAAATATCTTATGACTCCAAGCGAATTCAGCTGCCACTCACTGAGCCTGACCGACAAATGCGGCTTATACTGAGCGGTGGAATATAGCAACAGCAGCAGGGAGGAGGGACAATGAAGAGCAGGCAATCAGACAAGGTGCAAGATTGCACTTAACCTTCACAAAGGAATATATAGCCATGATGACAAAGATCTTTAAAGTAAATATACCAGCCTCGTCATGTCTAAGTTCTATTAAGTAACGTATACACTCACTGGCCACTTTATTAGGTACACCTGTCCAACTTCTTGTTAACACTTAATTTCTAATCAGCCAATCACATGGCGGCAACTCAGTGCATTTAGGCATGTAGACATGGTCAAGACAATCTCCTGCAGTTCAAACCGAGCATCAGTATGGGGAAGAAAGGTGATTTGAGTGCCTTTGAACGTGGCATGGTTGTTGGTGCCAGAAGGGCTGGTCTGAGTATTTCAGAACCTGCTGATCTACTGGGATTTTCACGCACAACCTTCTCTAGGGTTTACAGAGAATGGTCCGAAAAAGAAAAAAAATCCAGTGAGCGGCAGTTCTGTGGGCGGAAATGCCTTGTTGATGCCAGAGGTCAGAGGAGAATGGGCAGACTGGTTCGAGCTGATAGAAAGGCAACAGTGACTCAAATCGCCACCCGTTACAACCAAGGTAGGCCTAAGAGCATCTCTGAACGCACAGTGCGTCGAACTTTGAGGCAGATGGGCTACAGCAGCAGAAGACCACACCGGGTACCACTCCTTTCAGCTAAGAACAGGAAACTGAGGCTACAATTTGTACAAGCTCATCGAAATTGGACAGTAGAAGATTGGAAAAACGTTGCTTGGTCTGATAAATCTCGATTTCTGCTGCGACATTCGGATGGTAGGGTCAGAATTTGGCGTAAACAACATGAAAGCATGGATCCATCCTGCCTTGTATGGAGCATCTTTGGGATGTGCAGCCGACAAATCTGCGGCAACTGTGTGATGCCATCATGTCAATATGGACCAAAATCTCTGAGGAATGCTTCCAGCACCTTGTTGAATCTATGCCACGAAGAATTGAGGCAGTTCTGAAGGCAAAAGGGGGTCCAACCCGTTACTAGCATGGTGTACCTAATAAAGTGGTCGGTGAGTGTATAGTTTGTACAGTAAACAGATCTGCTTAAAGGGTTTCTCCTAGACTTAAAAATTGATGTTGGTTGCCCGGTCTTGCAGGTCAGACACCCAACTGTGAGAACAATGATGGCCCATCACCCTTTTACAACATGTGTATCCAGAATTATTTCAAAAACTAAGATATTTAGTTAGAGGTTGTTTTCCTGCCCTAAACAGAAACTTTCACAGACCGACCATAAACGCGTTAGTCCCTCATGTATGGTCGGTACCAGGGGCTGGTGTAAAACACTGTCTAAAGATTCACCTGTACCTAGGATCTGTAAATATCGCAATGTCTAAAAGGAAAGAAGGTTTCATCATCACCATGAAACCACCAATAAGAGCGGTAAGACTTTATAACTCTCTGCTGTGAGACATTATGAAGGTTGATTAATTAAAGCGAACTGGTCACCAGATTTTACAACACAAACTGCACACATTAATCAATATGTCTTAGCTCTGATGAGAACAGAAGTCCTGGAAGATAGGAGAAGGGCAAATGCTGTACCCATCTCCAAAAAAAGGAAAATAGATGGAGCCAGGAAATTACAGGACAGTGAGCCTTACTTCTATACCAGGAAAGATATTTGAGCAAATTATTAAACAGCAAGTATGTAAGTACTTGGATAATACAGTAATTAACCAGAGCCAGCATGGATTTGTAGCAAACATGTCATGCCTGACTAATCTATTTTCCTTCTATGATGGTATTACCGACTGGGTGGATCAGGGAAATGCGGTAGATCTAGTAATATCTCGACATAAGCATAGCATTTGACAAAGCATCTCATACTATCCTTATTGAAAAAATGACCAAGTATGGGATTGACAAGGCTACGATTAGGTGGATTCATAACTGGCTCAGTGATCATACTCAGAGAGTGGTGATAAATGGTTGCACATCTAATTGGAAGAGTGTTTCAAGTGGGGTACCACAAGGCTCTGTCATGACCCCAGTGTTGTTCGACATTTTTATAAATGATCTAGATAAGGGAACTGAAGGTAAACTAATCAAATTTGTAGACGATGCAAAGCTAGGAGGGAAAGCTAACACTAGAGAAGACAGAGAAAGGATTCAGAAGGATCTAGATAAGCTTGAACAATGGGCAGCGACTAATAGAAGGGTATTTAACAAGGAGAAATGCAAGGTTCTACATCTGGGCAAGAAAAACAAATTACATTTACAGAATGGGAGGAATAGAACTAAGCAACAGCACGTGTGAAAAAGATTTGGGTATACTAATAGAACACAGACTGCACATAATTCAACAGTGTGATGCAGCATCAAAAAAGGCAAACACAGTTCTAGGATGTATTAGCAGAAGCATACAATCTAGATCATGTGCAGTAAGTATCCCCTCTATTCCTCCTTGGTCAGGCCTCATCTGGAATACTGCGTCCAGTTTTGGGCTTCACATTTTAAAAAAAGACATTGAAAAACTGGAGAAAGTTCAGAGAAGAGCTACAGGATGGTAAGCGGATTGCAAAGTATGTCCTACGAGGAATGGTTAAAGGATGTGGGAATGTTTAGCTTGCAAAAATAAGGATAAGAGGAGACTTACCGTATTTTTCTGACCATAAGACGCACTTTTTTTCCTCCAAATTTGGGCGGAAAGTGTGGGTGCGTCTTATGGTAGGGATGTAGCATGTGGGGAGGGGGGCAGCAGCGAGTGGGATCGCAATGATATCCCACTTCAGGAGGCAGAAAAATGTCCCCACTGCCGGGAATCAGCTGCTGGGGAAGCCATGTGGTCCCGATGATTAAGTGCAGCGAATATTCATTAGCTACTCCCCCGCCCACCTATCAGCTGAGCGGTGAGCCGGGAGCAGCAAATGAATACTGCACTTAAGCAGAGACACACATGGATTCCTCAGCGCTGATTCCTGCAGCAGCTGGGGAGATCCGTGTGTCCGGGGGAGGAGGAGGCAGCAGCAGCAGGGTCCGGGGGAGAGGAGATCGCTGGTACCTTCCTGGGCTGGACGCTGAGTGCTGTGCAGTGTGCACAAGGAGGACCTGTGATGATGTCAGAAGTGGGCGGGCTGGAGCATCACATGGCAGCACAGAGCCCTCCCTCTTCTTGACATCATCACAGGTCCTTCAGACTCCAACACTAGAATCTGCTGGCTTCCATTACCTGTGCTGTGCTGTGGAAAGGCAACAAGAGGGAGGGCTCTGTGTGTGCAGTCATGGGATGCTTTACCTCACCACAGTGGCTGGCTGCCACAATTAAGAGGTTAGTCTTTCCAAAACACAATAAAGCACTCTGCCACTCCTTTAGTGAACTATAACTCCCAGCATGTCATAGGATCTGCAGGACATGCTGGGAGTTATAGTTCTCCCATGGGATTTTAAAGCAGCACTCCAGTGTTATTTTGCAGTGCTGGAGTGGTGCTTTCAATATAAGCCCTGTGCCCCCATTCTTATACTCACCCTCCAGCATCTTCATATAGTACTTCACAGACACCACACTGGTCCCGCAGCTTCCAACATAATAATATACTATTATATATAATAACACCACATATAATAGTATGTTATTAAATATTTTACCACATTTTTTTGCTTCAAATATTTTTTTCCCTATTTTCCACCTCTAAAACCTGGGTGCGCCTTATAGTCCAGTGCGTCTTATAGTCCGAAAAAATACGGTAATATCTGTCTACAAATATCTGAAGGGATGTCACAGTGTCGAGGAATCATCCTTATTTTCATTTTTACATGGAAACACGAGAAGCAATGGAATGAAACTGAAAGGGAGAAGATACAGGCTAAATATTAGAAACACTTTTTGATAGTGAGGGTGATCAATGGAAAGAACAGGAGGCCATGAGAGGTGGTGACTTCTTCAATGGAAGTCTTCTAACAGAAGCTGGACAGACATCTGTCTTAGATGGTTTAGTGAATCCTGCATTGAGCAGGGGGTTGGACCAGATGACCCAGCAGGTCCCTTCAAACCCTACCATTCTATGAGATTGGTGTACATAATGTGAAAAAAAAAAATCAGGGAATCGCCAAATAAGTCTTTATAAAAGTTTCCCTGCTAAGCAACTTTTTTTTTTTTTACTCAAAATGCTAATCTTAATATCTGGATTATGCAGCAATTTTGATGTGGAATTTCAAAGTCAGTACACCTGCCTGAACAGGTCAACGTGATCTATTTAATAGTGTATGTAGTTTGTTGTGTTGTTTTTTTTTTTGTTTACTAAATCTGGTGACATTTTTAGTTACTCAACCTTCAAAATATCCCATGACAGAGCTGTCACGAGGCCGAAGGGAGAGACAGGGCTCAGAACAGAAAAGCGGCACCACTCCAGGAGGCAATTAGACATTGTTTTCCCCATAGGAGGCCCCTTTAAGATCAGAGGTATATTCTGATTTGGCGTCAGGGCGGATTGTCGCTGCTTTTCTTCTGCATAAACAATTCTGACTTAACAACATGACGTACAATTCACAATCTTCACCATTGCCAAAAGATTTGCGTTCAGGACAAAAACGAGGGGATCGGGCCCGCCGTCTTCCAGCTGCTGCATGACGGACATCTGGGAAGGGCGTTCTTCCACAGCATAATCTAAAGGAAAAAAAAGAAGTATGAACAATGCACTGCGGTGATCAAAACCACTGAAGGGTTACACTTCAGCATCGCATACACAATGTAGGTCACAAAATTACTGAGCAGGGCACATGGCCCGATTTATTAGAAAGGAGTCGTCTCTCCGGCACAAACGCCGCTCATATGATCTACAAATATTACAGAGATACTTGAGGATTCACCAAGCCAAGATCAACTGCAAAGACCTGTTCTTCGTTTACCGTATTATCATTGGTTTTGCACAGGACTGCAAATTAAAATTACATCATGGTACAGAGAAGAAACAGCTGACGTTGCAGATCAGCGGCATTATCTTGTGCCCAGTTTGCAACGTCAATCATTCTGGGAGGTTGCAAACTCCCAAATGCATCTTTCGACACCCATAAGCCCTCCCAGAGGCCAGAAGATACCCTTTTTCTGATGTACCCCTGCAATTATATACTGAATGGTAGACTTGATTTAACCCTTATATTGCTGAATAAATTAATAAAATAAATAATTGTAAAAAAATAAAAATTTACTTTAAAACAATACGTCAAACTTTCTTGTTGCTATGAAGACGGACTTACATTTATTACAAACTCACCTCCTTTCACACCGGTGGAGATAAGTATGGGGGGCAGCCCGTCCTCTGGTATCAGGTTCATTGCACTGCCGACCTGAGTTATACTGCCGCAGAACCCAGACGTGTTCTCAGTCTAGGACATTAAAACCAACGGTGAGGAAGAAAACGAATAAAAGAGTATAAAATCATACAAACGTGATTACATACAATGCGGATGCCCAGATCACATTCACAGCGATTCCTGCAGAATGCAGAGTATATTTCTTTCTATAGATTTCCCAGTAAGGTGACCTCACCTCTGACGATGGCGAATTGCTCGGGGAGGATTTATTAGTGTCATGGGATACAGTCAGGTTTCCGGCCGCTGGGGCTGCGCTCACTTTTCCCGCATCAGCAGCTTCGCCGTTCGGTAAAATGCCGTCCGCAAACCAGACCCTCCTCTGCTCCCTAGACTGGGATCCTACATCATAAAACACAGCTGCTTTCATGTACAATTTTTTACGTCTTGTCTTATTTCCAGAGAACGGTCCCGTTTAGTAAAATGCATTTGTACGCAGGTTGCTTAAAAGGAAACTTGTAAGACAATTCCAAACATCTAAGACACAATGGAATTTTAGTGGAATGTTCAGGATTATATTGATTGAAATGCAAAGGCAAACAATGGAGAAGAAGTATTGAGAGGCCTCCGGGGAAAAAAGAATGGAATTTCAGGAAGTGCCAGTAACACACCTCAAAAGGGAGGCCGAAATGACCAGAGCGAGGAGGAAAGAGGCCAAATTCTCAGCACTTACCTGGTTACATAGTTACGGGGTATAATTATTATTATTCACCTGCACAATGAAGCTATATAGGCCGCCTGATGAAGATAACCCTTGTCTATAGGCGACTGCCATATTGTGCAGGTCTGAAAAATGGTGAGACAGTGTCAGGACGGAGGCAAAAAGTGCCCCATTGGCCTCATAATACTGAATGTACGGCAGACATTTCAACAGAGCGACTAGTTCTCTATTAGGTCTTCACCGATTTTAAACGCTAAAGGGGAATTAAATGACCACTATGTTCCCAATTGGTGGAGATCCCAACCGTGGAATAAAATAGATATTCAATTAAAAAAATGGAATTTGTTAGAACACAACTACAACCCAAGTATGCAAGAAAGCAACAAAGCTTTGGCATAAATGTAATACTTTGCAATTTTAGGCCTCACCTTCAGTTCCAGGATGTTTAAGGACTCCAACAGGCACCATGACAGTAGGAGGTGGGGAACTGAGGGCTCCTGAAGCCTGAGCCTGTTGCATTGGGGGTATGGTAGAGCAGTACTCCGCAGGGTTGTTTGGGTTTGGGCTCTGAACTGATGCACTCATCATGTTTTCCCATGCTTGGGCTGAAACAAAAAAAAAAAAAAAAGAATTAAAGGGGGCTGTCTTGTGAAAACAAGTTATCACCTATCCTCAATATAAGTTATTGATCAGCGAGGGGAGAAGGTCGGTCCTGCACTGATCGGCGAGGAGGGGGGGATGGTCCGCTCCGCACTGATCGGCAGGGAATATCAGCCCCCTGCACTTACCGGCTGGGGGGTGTCAGCCCTGCACCGATCACTGCTGATCCATTCTGATGGGGATAACAGTGCCCGGTTGTGCACTCCCTCATCAGTGGGTATACACAGATGCTTTATGTTACGTCATAATCCAAAATATCTCCAGAGAACAGGACGTGCATATTAGGAGAGGTTGCAGAAAACCACGAGGACATCACTTACCATTGATGAGCACCGAGTGGCAGATAACGCACACGCGAGCCTCTTTCTTATCCATGTAGAGCAGTTTGCATTTGAGGCTGCAGCAGGCGGCACAGAAGACCTGGAAGAGGCGGCACTTATTACTGACTATATGCACCAACACATCACTTCTGCATCAATCACAACTTATAAAGAGCGCAAATCCTAATTTGTGGCAGTAAATAGACCCTGATGGTCACTGAAGGGGTGTCATCAATAACACTAGAAGTAATCTATACATTTTTTTTTTTTTTTTTACATAATGCGAAAATCCAACATATCCAATGCTCCTTGCACCTAAAAAGTATCCGGGGACAGTCGTGCTTCCCTAAAAACTTTATATTGTCAGAGCCCAATAAAATTGGATGACTTATTAAATGTTTATGGACAAATTAAAGGGGTTGTCCAGGATTGTGATACTGATGACCTGAATAGGAGCTGCAGCCTACGGGAGCAGCCAAGTGATAAAAACAATTTCTTTATTTCACTTAACCCAATAAAATACATTAATGACAAAACAAAAGACATAAAAAAGACAGTGTCCCAGGAATAGATAGGAACGGTCCTGTTCCGGATCTGTTATAAATATACAGTCCAAGGTAAGTGGATATATATATACTCGCCCAAAATCCTATACTATCAGTTTGCTACTATAGATCAGTGGAATAATATCCATAGGGTAACATTTTTACATCCTGAGCAGGATGTAAAAATGTTACCCTATGGATATTATTCCACTGATCTATAGTAGCAAACTGATAGTATAGGATTTTGGGCGAGTATATATATATATCCACTTACCTTGGACTGTATATTTATAACAGATCCGGAACAGGACCGTTCCTATCTATTCCTGGGACACTTTGTCTTTTTTATGTCTTTTGTTTTGTCATTAATGTATTTTATTGGGTTAAGTGAAATAAAGAAATTGTTTTTATAACTGTTGGTATGGGTCTCTTCATGCGGCCAAGTTTATGTAAGTCCGCAATTGATAATATCTACTTGAGAAGTGCCATAAAATTGAGAATAGTGAGGACTATGTGGTAATTTAGGGAGCAGCCAAGTGTACAGAGACAATCGGTGGGGGTGCCGACTGTCTGCCCACCACCAATCTGCTACAGATGACCGAAACTATGGATACGACAAATATCCTATTAAACAACAATTCCTAATTTGCACATTACTATTAGCCCGCACAGCCTTACCTACCTTTCCGCATGCTCTGCAGTGGTGCCTCCGCTTGGTAAATGTAAACCTGGCCTCACATTTCATGCAGTTAGGGGCTTGAGAGTCCGGGACCCAGACAGGAGCCACCTCCCCTAGGGATGTGAACGGCTTGGCGGCAGGAGACCCATGCTGCCCAGCGAGGAGGTCATTATCGGGGCTGTCTGAAGACACTGCAAGGCACGGACTTTTGGGTCCCCTGAACTCTCCGAACAGGTCGCCGTTTGCATCAAAACCAGGGCTGCGCACCGCAGCTTCGTCACGCAGAGCGTCCGACACGGTAACGTCATTCTGACTGGACTTGTTGAACAGGTCGTTTTTGTTTTTGGAGCTGCAGCCGGCATTGGGGGGAACCACGTCGCACTGTAACATGTCCGATAATGGCTTTGGAATCTGAAGCTTGAGATGAGTCGGCTGCTTCGGGCGCGCTCCACCATAGGGGACACTTAGAGGTTGCACGCCGCCAGCCATTCTGGAAGTCTGCCCCTGCGCAGGCGGTACCTGACTGCCGAGGCCTTGCAAGTGGTTCTTTAGGACATCGCCGCTGACATTTAGCAACAGTCCTCTCCCCTCGGGGACGTCGTCCTCTCTCTGCTCGTAAGCATTAGCGTAATTTTCGGATTTGCACTCCTCGATTTCTTTCTCTTCGGTCACAGAGTCTTCTTTCGACGGTAAACTCTTTGGGTTTTGCGCTACGGTTGGGTTTTGCATTCCATAGGAATCACACCCATTTTGGAGAGACATGAATGGTTCAGTTCCTTCGGCGTTACTTTCCGCATCGTTCATCAGAACTTTGTCTGGGTCACCATGTTCAAACTTTTTGTCCCTTTCCGGTGTCTCTTGATCCTCAAAATCCCCATTTGTCACAAGAAAGTCTGAGAACTGCTCCTCCGCTAGATCGGGAGACCCCGCAGGCGAGAGTCCATCATTAGCCAGTACGTTCTGATCACCATCTGCGAAGGCAATAACTATCTGCGTATCTGTAGATGGAAGAAACGAGGCTTTCAGATGATTTGGACTTAAATCATCACCTACAGTCTGAACACTGATTATATTTGGACCAAATTTATTTTTATTGTCATTTTCCATAATGCTAGGAGAGGGCGGGCAAAGCTCGGACATGGGGGGCAAGGAATGGGGTGGAATATTAAGGTCTTCAGTGCCATTTTCACATGAATGACTATTAATACTACTATCGCTCTGCACTGCGGCACATGTATTACTTTCAATAGCATCATGGACGTTGAAGTCAGGAGCGATCAGACCGGTGTCAGTAACATGTAAGATCTCGTCGGCGTCCACGATAACTTGGCTTATAGGGGCGCTGCAAGGAGATAAACACTCTCCAGGAGCAGAGCCTTTATCACAACTCATATTTAGGGTGACGTCAGCCGACTGCGATTCCTCTTCGCATTGCAAAGTATTTGTACTGCATATGTTTTGTGGCTGGGCTTTCCTGTCCTCAGCCATGCTGGTGTCTTCCGTCACCATAGTGGACAGCTCCGGGGCGACGCATTCAATCTCTCCATTGGAACGTGGGGGCGTCAGGCTGGGCGATCTGTCTTTGAGGTGAGCCTCGATAGCAATGATTGATTTGCTGACATTGTCCAGTGCGGAGTTCTCCGTCAGTCGAGAAGGAGGATTTAAGATGCGATTCCACTTCCCATCCAACAATCGCGGCGAGACGTTCTCATCTGAAAGGCAAAAAGTGTATTGAAAATGATCAAGATAAAAAAAAATAAATAAATGCTTCTAATATACAGCGATAATAGAATAGTTCAATAATACAAATGATATGAACAAAAACAGCAACAAAAAGTTAAACAATAAAGCTACAGACGCCATGTTAAAAGTTACTTCTTCACCTTCGTTCTTTTCAAATTCATCCAACACTTTGTCCAGGTTACACGATTCCTCCTCGAAATAGTTCTCCATTTGTTAAGGACCCTTCAGGCTGAAGTCTCTGCCTATAAAAGTAAAAGGATTCCTTTAGTTATTCGACATAAACAAGTCATTAGGACAAGTCATTATTGATCACGGAGAAAGCCCCCGCAAATGTCACATTTACATATGAATGTAGAGAAAATAAATGAATTCTGCAAGTTATAACATTAAGTGCATGCACTACAAACAAAAAAAGGAGAGGGAAGAAAGAATCTACAGTCTCAGGGAGGGCAGAAAAAAAAGGCTATTGAAAAGGAAGAAAGCTCACGAAGGAAAATAAGTATAGGATAGAAGCTGTGCTGATATATGAGCTAATGAAGACAGCAGAAGACAGATTTGTCATCCAACCTATATTACAGGGAGGGGACACTCCACAAGAGAGAAGGCGCTGCTGGGTTTCCCCACTTCCGTGTGTCAAGGACCGACAGCAGGTCTCCTGACCCTAACTGAAATCAAATTCGGGTCATAAGACCCTTGGCCAATCGGTGTGAATTCGTACTTAAGACAAACACTGAAGATTCAAGCTGTCTATTAAATGGACCGACTACAATGGAGAACTACGGTAGTTTAAATATTAACCTCCTGCTCACATATTCTACGTAAAAGAGACATGTATTCCGCTTCTATGTGACTTGCATACAACAGAACTCACAAGGACACGAAAAAAAAATGGAATAAATATCAAAATGACTGACACTGAGGACAGAGAAACGAGTGCATTCAGTGCTAGGAGCTGTCGGCTGAATTTGCTCTTTCATTATGATGGATTTGGGGAAATGCATTTATATAGAGGCTCTCGGGGCACTCAGACTGCCTGGATGGGAGGTAATCCCAGGGGCTTTTCTATGGCAGAAAGACACAAAATTGCTCCTGTGTCGGAGAACAATTCTTAGGGTGTCTTGTGGATCTGATTACTAGGGGTCACTTTCCCCGCACTTCTCCCGCTGATGCAGGATGAATAACAAGGCAGATACTCTCCTCCCTGCCCTCCTTTCTTCTGTAGGAAAGCAGCGGAAATTAATGCGGAAATTAATGAGTAATTAATGACATTGGCTAAAATTAAACCGTAATCCCATTCGAAATTCTCAGAAGAAATGACACAAATTTTAAAAACGAAGATTTGGGAGGGAAGAAATATAACTGAGTAAATGTAAAGCAAGGAGCCAAGCCTTAGATTACTAAGCGCGCCCCGACAATGCCAGAAGTGCAACGCAGCACCGATGATCGCTTTGGCACAACCCAGAAACTCCCTTTAGCTAATCTCATATCTTTGTCACACTCACAGATCAATATCCATAGTTTGTGCTTTAGAAAAAAAAAATCCTGCAGGTTTTTATTCAATATCATAAATATGTAGAAGTCATTATAAGATGCAGCAATCTCCGTCTGCAGCTATGTCGCCTCTAACCTCTCAAGACGTCAGAACATTAGTAGCAGAGGAGGGATAAATATTCATGACAGGTCCCAATGGACTGTGAAATCTGTGACATTTTATACCACGTGTCAAAGCTCGCTTGTCGATTCCAATTACAGAAGTGGAGCCGGCACGTGGATTTTCTCCTCTTTCGTAATCTCTCCGGCAGAGATGCTGCTCAAATGGCCATCAAAGTCCTCTGGTCCAGCCAAATCGGACCTACTGTTTTGCACTGATGAGGGGAAAACACCCCGAAACACGTGTCTGCAAATGGTTTGTGGCTACTTTCAGCCCAAGGTGACGCGCTGCTATCTGAAAACAAATATACAAGGTATAAATGTAGAGAACGACGTGTTTATTTCACACACTAAAACCAGCGAGAACAGCGTCCATGAAATTCCTGCTATTGCTTGCCACCAATATGGCTGCGGATATCCAGAACCATTTAATGACTGAGGTCACAGTTGGGTTGCCACATGCGGACTTGCTCCATTAAATACGGTTTATTAATCTGCACACCAAAAGAAGTTAAAGGGGTTTTCTTGTTTCGGAAAACCCTTGTACCCCGGCTGCAGTTTGTTGTAGAAAACGAAACTGTGCATTACTCATCCTCCCCAGGTCCGGTGCTGAGTCTCCACCACTGCTCCCAGTGTCCGTTATTGTCTGCAGTGCTGACTCCAGTTTTTCCTTCAGTCCCATTATCTCTTGGTGTATAACATCAGATCCCTCGTCCCATGGTGCATAATGTCCAGCCCTTTGCCCGCCCCCGGAATATAACATCCGGCCTCTCTTCCCCATGTGCACAATGTCCGGCCCTCTGCCCACCCCAGGAGAATAACATCCGGCCCCCCACCATGCCGTCTGCACTTACTCCATAACTGCAGAGTACAGACATCCACTACAGCCCTGCAAGGAGCTTCATGGCCCTGCAGCTGCGTGCAGCCTTACATTACTAAGCACAATGCAAAGCATTGAATGGAGTGGTGTAAAGCCTCCACAAATGGACTCTGGAGGAAATGTGTTAACTCTCTATCTGCACGAGGTCCATAAAGACATGTTTGGGGGTGGAAGACCATGACCTTCGGGATGAACTAGAATGGAGATTGTGAGCCCAGAGCCTCTCCCCAACATCACGGTCTGACCTCACAAATGCTCTTCTGAATGATGGGACAAAAAATTCCCACAGGCCCCTCCAAAACCTTCCCAGAAGAACAGGAGCTGTTATATCTGCAAATGGGGAACAACAGGTGTAATGTGCCGATACTTATGCTCATAAAGGGCATTTGCAACAAATGGAAATCGTCACATACAAGCTGCTCCAATCAGAGCTAATTAGCCAATTCATTACACAAGATTTTAAGCAAGAATGAATAATAATCTCTCATTAAAGTCTGAATAACCAATCAAGCATCATCCATATACCATAAAGAATAACACAGCAGCTGCAGAAGGGACACAACGTCCATCCAGAGCGGGACGAGCGCACGGCTACAGCGAAGCATCATTCACAATCAGCCCGGACGCCGACAATCAGCGCAGCCGCAATCTCTCGGATTGCAGGGTTATTTTATGTATTTAGGAGCAGGAACATCTGGCATCTCTGTATCGTTTTCCATTTCCTGAGCAAACGTATCTAGAATTCAGCTGGTAGGAAAAGTGTCCCGAGAAGACCCAGAGACGTAGCCTCCACCTGCGCGGGTGAGAATCGGAGCCAAAAGCTCCGCTAGGAGCCGCCATTGCAGACTCTGTGGCATCTACATGCAACACTTTATTTTTCACCATGGAGGAACCAGATAGACCCCAATAAACGTCAATATTAGGATTGTTGAACCAGAATCTTGCAAATCTTTCAGCTCAACTCCATGCCTGCATGTTTATAGTGAGATTGGTGGAGACGAATGTCAAATTGCCTAACATTTTGGCTCCACCTTGGGGGATATTTTTTTTCCCCCCATCTTAAATGCATGTATTTGGGTCTAAAAATTATTTTTGCAATTTTCCTTCATTAAAAATTTTGCACTGTTTGACTTTTGCAGGCTCTTTGTTTTCAAGTGGTCTGTGGTGGTAAATCAGCTGGGAGGAGCTCAGAAAAAGACAGATAAATGAGTTACAAATTCTCCGTTCGTTTAATATTAAATGAGCGCACTGACGGAATCTCAGTTGGCTCATTCTGCAGGCAGTGATAAACTGTGCAACACACAGACTATAAAAGGTAAATAGTGCAAAAATGATTTATCAAACCAAACGGAAAAAAAAACAAAACAAATTTAAATGCATTTAACAAAAATAAAATATCCCCAAAAGTACACAACCCATTTAAATCATTTACTATTTCTTCCTATTGCAGCACATTCAGCGTTCATTTCTGGGGCTGAGCTGCGACAGGAGACACAAATCACACACAGGTTTGGCGGTTTTTGGAAATAAGCAGCCGTGCGTTACTAATCTAGGACAGATCTGTCTTTATGAATAGCAAATGATTGAGGGAGGGAAGGGACGACTCGGCCTAAAATACTACTATATTTATTATTTTAGGTCGAGTTGTCCCGTCCCTCAACCATTTGCTAATCGTAAAGATATATATATATTATGAGGAATGCTCGGACCTGACACCCATAATGTGGTGGTGCACCATCTTGGGTGTTAGGTCCGAGAATTCCTACATGAACAGTTTCCTGGAAAGTGGATTAGTCGTCGTGGGCCAGTTGAATGGCCACCAAGGTCTCCCGATCTGACCCCCTTAGACTTTTATCTTTGGGGTCATCTGAAGGCAATTGTCTATGCTGTGAAGATACGAGATGTGCAGCATCTGAAACAAAGGATACTGGAAGCCTGTGCTAGCATTTCTTCTGCGGTGCTGCTATCAGTGTGTCCAGAGTGGGAGAAGAGGGTTGCATTGACAATCCAACACAATGGGCAGCACTTTGGACACATTTTATAAGTGGTCATAAACTTGTAAATAACTCATGAAAGAATAAAGTTACGTTAAAACCAAGCACACCATTGTTTTTCTTGTGAAATTCTCAATAAGTTTGATGTGTCACATGACCCTCTTCCCATTGAAAAAAATAAAGTTGGATCCAAAATGTCCGACTTGAAAATGGCCACCATGGTCACCACCCATCTTGAAAAGTTTTCCCCTCCCATATCCTAATGTGCCACAAACAGGAAGTTGATATCACCAACCATTCCCATTTTATTTAGGAGTATCCATATAAATGGCCATGTGTGTATATATGTGTGTGTGTGTATGTGTGTATATATGTGTATATATGTGTGTATATATGTGTGTGTGTGTGTGTATATGTGTATGTGTGTATATATGTGTGTATATGTGTGTGTGTGTGTGTGTGTGTGTGTGTCTGTGTGTGTGTCTGTGTGTGTGTCTGTGTGTGTGTCTGTGTGTGTGTCTGTGTGTGTGTCTGTGTGTGTGTCTGTATGTGTGTCTGTATGTGTGTCTATATGTGTGTCTATATGTGTGTCTATATGTGTGTCTATATGTGTGTCTATATGTGTGTCTATATGTGTGTCTATATGTGTGTCTATATGTGTGTCTATATGTGTGTCTATATGTGTGTCTATATGTGTGTCTATATGTGTGTCTATATATGTGTCTATATATGTGTCTATATATGTGTCTATATATGTGTCTATATATGTGTCTATATATGTGTCTATATATGTGTCTATATATGTGTCTATATATGTGTCTATATATGTGTCTATATATGTGTCTATATATGTGTCTATATATGTGTCTATATATGTGTCTATATATGTGTCTATATATGTGTCTATATATGTGTCTATATATGTGTCTATATATGTGTCTATATATGTGTCTATATATGTGTCTATATATGTGTCTATATATGTGTCTATATATGTGTCTATATATGTGTCTATATATGTGTCTATATATGTGTCTATATATGTGTCTATATATGTGTCTATATATGTGTCTATATATGTGTCTATATATGTGTCTATATATGTGTCTATATATGTGTCTATATATGTGTCTATATATGTGTCTATATATGTGTCTATATATGTGTCTATATATGTGTCTATATATGTGTCTATATATGTGTCTATATATGTGTCTATATATGTGTCTATATATGTGTCTATATATGTGTCTATATATGTGTCTATATATGTGTCTATATATGTGTCTATATATGTGTCTATATATGTGTCTATATATGTGTCTATATATGTGTCTATATATGTGTCTATATATGTGTCTATATATGTGTCTATATATGTGTCTATATATGTGTCTATATATGTGTCTATATATGTGTCTATATATGTGTCTATATATGTGTCTATATATGTGTCTATATATGTGTCTATATATGTGTCTATATATGTGTCTATATATGTGTCTATATATGTGTCTATATATGTGTCTATATATGTGTCTATATATGTGTCTATATATGTGTCTATATATGTGTCTATATATGTGTCTATATATGTGTCTATATATGTGTCTATATATGTGTCTATATATGTGTCTATATATGTGTCTATATATGTGTCTATATATGTGTCTATATATGTGTCTATATATGTGTCTATATATGTGTCTATATATGTGTCTATATATGTGTCTATATATGTGTCTATATATGTGTCTATATATGTGTCTATATATGTGTCTATATATGTGTCTATATATGTGTCTATATATGTGTCTATATATGTGTCTATATATGTGTCTATATATGTGTCTATATATGTGTCTATATATGTGTCTATATATGTGTCTATATATGTGTCTATATATGTGTCTATATATGTGTCTATATATGTGTCTATATATGTGTCTATATATGTGTCTATATATGTGTCTATATATGTGTCTATATATGTGTCTATATATGTGTCTATATATGTGTCTATATATGTGTCTATATATGTGTCTATATATGTGTCTATATATGTGTCTATATATGTGTCTATATATGTGTCTATATATGTGTCTATATATGTGTCTATATATGTGTCTATATATGTGTCTATATATGTGTCTATATATGTGTCTATATATGTGTCTATATATGTGTCTATATATGTGTCTATATATGTGTCTATATATGTGTCTATATATGTGTCTATATATGTGTCTATATATGTGTCTATATATGTGTCTATATATGTGTCTATATATGTGTCTATATATGTGTCTATATATGTGTCTATATATGTGTCTATATATGTGTCTATATATGTGTCTATATATGTGTCTATATATGTGTCTATATATGTGTCTATATATGTGTCTATATATGTGTCTATATATGTGTCTATATATGTGTCTATATATGTGTCTATATATGTGTCTATATATGTGTCTATATATGTGTCTATATATGTGTCTATATATGTGTCTATATATGTGTCTATATATGTGTCTATATATGTGTCTATATATGTGTCTATATATGTGTCTATATATGTGTCTATATATGTGTCTATATATGTGTCTATATATGTGTCTATATATGTGTCTATATATGTGTCTATATATGTGTCTATATATGTGTCTATATATGTGTCTATATATGTGTCTATATATGTGTCTATATATGTGTCTATATATGTGTCTATATATGTGTCTATATATGTGTCTATATATGTGTCTATATATGTGTCTATATATGTGTCTATATATGTGTCTATATATGTGTCTATATATGTGTCTATATATGTGTCTATATATGTGTCTATATATGTGTCTATATATGTGTCTATATATGTGTCTATATATGTGTCTATATATGTGTGTGTGTATGTGTGTGTATATATGTGTGTGTATATATGTGTGTGTATGTGTGTGTGTATGTGTGTAAATATGTGTGTGTATGTGTGTATATATATGTGTGTATGTGTGTATGTGTGTATATGTGTGTGTATATGTGTGTATATATGTGTGTGTGTATGTGTGTGTATGTGTGTAAATATGTGTGTATGTGTGTATATATATGTGTGTATGTGTGTATGTGTGTATATGTGTGTATATATGTGTGTGTATGTGCGTATGTGCGCGCGTGCGTATGGCCGCCGCGATCTCCATCTGCGCACGCGTGGCATCCCGCGGCCATTTTCCTGAAGCCGTGGGCAGCAGAGCGCCGCTTCTGCGCATGCGTGGCCAAAGGAAGATGGCCGCCCCCACCGATCACCAGGGAAATAGCGCAGATCGTGCTCTTTTCACTCCCCTGTGCAGTGGATTCGGGACCTTGGACATGCGCACACCACTACGCCACCAACGGAAAACTAAGCAAGATCTGGGGGAAGACACCACGCCCATCTGACCAGACCAGCCTGATTGACAGGCGAAAACGACTACTTTGGTAACGTATTTCGGCAGCATAGGTGGGGAATCGGGGTCCACAAAATACACTGTTGCAATGCACAGCTCAGGCCCTATTTAACAGTATTTTTATCTCATACAGAAAAAACGGGGTGACAGGTTCCCTTTAAGAGAAAAAAAATTGGTTTTTTTCTTATGTCATTTTCTGACTTAAAAAAATAATAATTAAGTCAGAAATATAAAGTCTTTTGCTGAAGATACCTTCTCTTTAAAGGACTGGTAGCAGGTTTGATCATGAAGGAATCAGCTCAGAAACCTTTATTATGTTGGCCACAGCACAAAAGAAAAGAGGACAATAAATCCTCATAGATCACAGAGACGAATGGATACAATGTGGATGCTGACGATTCTGCGATAGCGCTGGACAAGGCCCACGGCGGCCATAAGATCCCTACAGTGCAGGACACAACGTGGTGCCGTGGATGTAAAGTCCTGGATGTCGCCTCTACATAATTGCAGGCAGGGTGCAGCCGTGCGGCTGAATGAGCAGTCTGATCACAGAGCTGCTGCAGAACATCACACGTTTCATAGATCACAGTCCCTGTAATCAGAGATTTATCCAACCCAGCCTAAGGGTCCGGAAGAACAATCAGAGCCACCCAGAAGCGGCGGCGGCGGCGGTGGCCCTCCCGCGTAATGATGACCTCATGCAAACAATGACCTACAGAAAGTTGTCATGTGTGCGTTATTCATTAATGGTGAGGCGCACCGACACTGCCCACAACACAGGCGCTGCCTGCTAAATAATGCAATGTCTGCACACACACATCATGGCTTCTATATCGGCTGACTATTTATTATGGGCCTGGCCACATGCACCGACAATAATCTCCTCCGCTCCCCAACTGTATAAATTATACGGTCAGGACAAATCCTCAACAAGCTCCAATGAGGAAACCTCCGCTGGAAGTTTCCTGGAAGATAAATTCTGCACCTTGGGGATCATTCAGACGTCGGGTTTTTTTCCACTGCATATTCCCACTATGAAATCTAACCGTGTACCTTTGATTGCTTTACGGCTGACAATCGAACCTCACTCCCCAAATAAACAGAGGTTAAAGGATTGGGCAGAGTGAAAGCCAACATGTCTGATCTTTCTGTCCTCTAACATTGGGCATCGGGGAAGCGTCAGGACACATCGACATACATAAGAAGGTCAGCGTGTATGGACGACGTTAGTGTAAAGTGTTTATTTGAACTTTCATAATGCAACCCAAAAATGTTTACTACATCAGATGACCGTGGCGTAAAGACTACACGTCCCAGAATACATCAACAAAGCAAGCAACAGACACAGAGCGGAATGAATACTGGAAGATTTCAGCTCTGAAGCCTGCAGAATTGTGAATGCAGCCTTCAATTAGAATTCACAATCAGTACGAGATAAGTAATAGAATATGGGAAAGCTACAACTCTACTATTTACGTCAATTAAAGTGAGTAAAGTGTGTATTGTTCCCTGATATCAGTCATAGTCACCTGGGGAAGGGCTAAATATTATCAAGAAATAGAAATAAACAAACACGGACGGATACTATTTTCCCAAAATATTTTAACAATATTTTCTGACCATTTCTAACAATTTTTATTACCGCACTTATAAGACGAAATTAAAAGTGGATATCAGCCCCTACAGGACTTAGGGGTGCAGCCAAGATCCTCAGCAGTGGTATTAGGGTTACTTCTTAAAAAAAACCTGCAGACAGATTTCCTTTATCTAATCCGACAGCTGCATGATGTAGGGCCAGAGACCCTGATTCCAGCGATATATCACTTAGTTTACTGGATGCAGCCATTGTAATACAATCACAGTTTCCTCTGCTGCAGATCTAGCAGTCCTCTGAAAGCTGAGCCTTGTACAACCCCGCCCACATCACTGATTGGCTTCTCTCCGTGAACACTGAAAAGCAGCCAATCAGTGGTGGGGGTGTGGTTGGACTAGGAGGCACGTGACACCTAGTCCTGTAGTGATAATCTCCTGCAGATAAAACACTAATTTTATTGAAACAGTAAAAGACGGACAGTAATCAGAGTCTCTGTCCTCTCAGATTACGTAGCATGAACTTGGTTACACATTCCTTTTAAATGCCGTACATCATTAATATCTTTTCGCTTTTGTACAGGATCAGGTCGGATTATTCACCGTTAGGTGCCACCTTACCACAACCCATTTTATCTCTAATTGTGTCATCCTGGACCAGCCTGATAAAAAGTACCTTCTTTATGACATTTAAAGGCACAGAGTCTGCGCGAATATCAACATCTGCCGAGCATTGGCACACGTTCCGGCTTTTAATTAAAAAAACATAAGACTTGAGGGAGCCAAGATGAAGCAATAACAAGGTTTGCAACACATGCCAGCACCAGGGAATGGATCACACGGTCGGCCTGGCACACCCTAAGCCCATCATTCTTAGCAATGCAAAAAATAAAAAAATGCAACAACACTTGTGTGTGACCATCACATGTTACAAGTGGAGACGGATCTACCAGTAAATAACCAGAGGAAATAGTGTTCTAAGGTTTCATCAATGGCTGAAGCTTCCGAATTCTGATGTTTAGTTAATGCATGGAGGAAGCCATTATACTCTCCACCCTATAGCATCCTGTGCCAACAATACCAGCCGGCTCGGACTCCTGCCACGAGGGATCTAGGAGGGGGATCCAGCAGTAAAGGGGCAGCATGGTGGCTCAGTGGTTAGCACTGTATGCTGGCTCAATGGTTAGCACTGCACCCTTGCAGCGCTGGGGTCCTGGGTTCAAAGACTTTTCCCTTTAGCATTCCATCTCAGATTGTTTTTAACTGATCCAGTGCTAAGAATCAACGGATAAATACAAGATCGGATAAGTCACCTAACTTAATTTTTTAAAAAGAGACGAGGAGAAAAAAAAAAAAACGAGAAGGCAAAACGGATGATGCTCGAGAGAAAAACTGTCTATTTTGCTTAAATATAAATACAAAGATATGTGTAAGTAAATTCCACATCAATTATTGCAGATCTTTGTGTTTTGTTTTGTTTTTTTACGAGGTTTGATTAATTCTTTTATTTTATTTTTTTTTATTGAACAGCACTTTTTTTATGATTCTTCTTGCTGCTCTGGGATCACATCCTTGATACAGAAAGCTACACCTGCATTTTAACGCGCAGAAATGCATGCAAAACGCATAAAAAAAATAAAGAACATTATACACTAGATTGTTGATGTACAAACTGAGATCCTCTATTGAAGTAGTGGAGAAAAATAATGATGCAATGTTTAAAAACCACACAGAAGGTCATATTTATAAAAAGAAAAAAAAAGCTAAATTTACTGGTGTTCCATTCAGTTGCTTTTTCAGTGTTTTTTTTTTTTCCTGTGCATAATTTCAGTCCCACCAAGTCACGGCGTGTCAATTCTTTAAGCGTTTTTTTGCTGCGTTTTCAACCATTAAAATGAATAAAGTGTAAAAAATGCAAATAAAAATGCTGCAAAAACACACAGAACGCAAGCTTTTTTTTTTTTCCCTGCCACCACTCTGGTTTTGGTGCAGAAAACAAAATTCTGCAGTGTGAACATACCCTAAGTGGTTTGAAGTTAAAGTGGTAGGTTGAGAAAAGAAAAAAAGAAAAAAGAAAAACAGCTTGCAAGTCACAAGACAGTAAGGAAACAGATCCTCTTAAGGCAGTGTGACAAAAGTTTGTCCCTATTTTAACAGAACGGGAGCACTCTGGCACCCATGGGAACGATAGAAAGTAGCTAAATCCAGAATTTGGGGGGGGGGGAAGGCGGACACATTTAGCGAGAGTCACTCAGCTGCTTCATATCTGCCATGGACATCAATGGAAGGAGCTGATTACAAGGACAAATGACCTCTTCCATTAAAGGCAATGCAGCCCACCCCCCCTCCTGTTCTCCCCAATAAATTGGGGTTCCAGAAAGGAGATGGTGGATTCGTAGCTTATGCAATATTCAATGGATAGAGCTGTGCTCCTCTGCTCTGTACAGCCGGAGCTGATAACTTATTTCGGAGGGTGCTGGGTGTCAGCCTTTCCTCCTATCTGATATTGATGACAATTACCATGTGAACTAATGGAACCCCCCTTAAACAGAAGCCAACTGAAGACAGACATGCCAGATACATTAGGAGGCTCATCTTGGGCAAGAAACTGAAATTGAGACTTCTGCTATAATTTCCATCATAATATTGTAAATCTGTCCCCCTTTCTAGTCCACAGACATAAGTTTTATTTTCTTTCATAAAAGTGGTGAAAGCAGAACACAATCTAAATAAAAGGCTCAAACGTTTACAAAGAAACAGACATGTATAAAAATCTGCAACTTTTTTTTTTTTTTACCCCACCAGAAAACTGTGCCAAATAGCGTAATAAATTAACCACCATTTTTCTTTCTATATTCTAGGGACTGCAAAGATAAATAAAAATCTTTAAAAAAAATATCTTTTATCAAATTAATCTTAAAAAATAGTGCCATAAAAACAACAAATGAAATTTAGGAAAAAAATGCAACTTTTGAATCCCCCAGTTGAATCACTGGAGTAGATTTTATTAGTGAGTACGTTGTTGTTTTAGCATACCGGTATTTGCCATGAGGGTTTTTTTGTTTGTTTGTTGTTTTTAAATCCTCAAAAAAAAAAAAACCTTTAGGCTATGTTCACACATTGTGTTTTTGCTGCCTTTTTCCCCCTGCAGGCAAAACCTGCTTGGAGCTGATACAAAAAGAAAAAAGGTTTTACTGCATTTTTGTTGTGTCTTGTGAATGCTGACAAAGTTTAGTGCTGGGTGCAACAACGAGAATGCAATATATCGGAACAAGCTCTGTGCAATACATAGGGACAGCAAGGAATGCTGGGAGATTTCAGCTCTGGAAACTGCAGAATTGTGACAACAGCTCTGGAGTATAAAACAGGCAGGAAGTCAGTACAAGTATTGTAATGTATGTACAGAATTTTGGCCTTTTCATGGCAGTCAGGAGCCTAGTAAAGGACCTCCCTTGTGTCTTATGTTTGTACACCTAGGTGTGTTTTTACAATACACCGCCATATAGTACTACAGTCTATTGTGAAAGTGATGATCACTACAGGAACCAATAATAAACACTATGAAAAAAAAAAAAAGCAAAAGAACTTGTGTATATACATATACTCACCTATTTCTCATTCTTCACACTTTTTTTTATTTACTAATAACTATATATATTTATTTATTTTTATTCCAGAAGAGAAACCTGCACACGTGATTGCAATATGCCGGAATAATTGCACTCATAGGCTATGAGGCGGGTTTTTTGCTCCTTTTTATGCAAATTTTAAGCTGCGTTTTACACTACCAGCAAAGTCTGTGGATTTCTGAAAATCATTGCTAAATAAAACATTATCTTTATTTTCCCGACTGATTTTTGAAACTGCTGCGTTTTTGCAAATGGCAGCACGTCACTTCTGTCAGCGTTTTTGCAGTGTTTTTTTCACCCATCGGAAACAATGGGTGAGTGGAAAAAACGAAGCAAAAAAAAACAAAAAACGCAGGTATCAGGTTTTGATGGGCTTTTACGCTAAAACTTTAAGGAAGTTGCATCATGTTTTTTGGGGGGGCACTAAACTTTACCAACATGCACAAGAGACCACAATAACGCAGAAAAAAACGCTGCTTCTTTACTGCCAAGAGAGCAGATTTTGCCTGCAGAAAAAAAAAACGAAGCAAAAACGCACCATGTGAACAAAGTCTTATACTATTTTTTTCCCGCTTGGTTTGTAGAGCTGCAGCAGCACTTCTTTTTTTTTTGTTAGAGGAGCTGTAGATTTCGTCATCGCCATTTTGGTGCCCGTACAACTTTTTGGGCTCTGTTCCATTCTTTTGGAAGGTGAACAGAGAAAAAAAAAAGAAGGAAAAAAAAAAGTTTTCTATTTTTTTTTTTTTGAGGGGGGGGGGAAGGGCATTTATCACATGGGAGATGGAGACATATAATATTTTATAAGTTCGGGCAGTTACACATGCGGCAATAACAAAGGGTGTAGGAGGGTTTCTTTTGTTCAGACTTTTTAAACTTTTTTCAACATTCTGTGACTAGAAGAAAAAAAACTGAAGAAAAAAATCTAATCAGGAGAGGGAGCTACTGGGACTGAGATGCCCATGGGCCCCATATAGCGCTGCAGCCGGGCCTGTGTGTGACCTATATACAGTACATACCTATACACACATACATATATCACGCACGTACACACATATATCACACATACATACATCACATACATATATCGCACACATACATCACACACATACATATATCACACACATACACACATATCATACATATATCACACACATATCACACATACATACATCACACACATATCACACACGTACATACATATATCACATACATACACACATATATCACACACATATCATACATATATCACATACATACATCACACACATACACACATCACACATGTACATACATATATCACATACATACACACATACATACATACATATATCACATACATATCACACACGTACATACATATATCACATACATATATCACATACATACATATCACACACACACATATATCACACATACACACATACACATATATCACACACGTACATACATATATCACACACATATCACACACGTACATACATATATCACATACATATATCACATACATATATATCACATACATACACACATATCATACATATATCACACATACACACATATCACACACGTACATACATATATCACATACATACACACATCATACATATATCACACATACACACATATATCACACACACATCATACATATATCACACACATATCATACATATATCACACACACATACACACACATCATACATATATCACACATATATCACACACATACATACACACATACATACACACATACATCACACACATACATACACACATATCATACATATATCACACATATATCACACACATACACATATCACACACATACATACACACATATCACACATACATACATATATCACACACATACACACGGTGCGGGCCGCGGGCTCTCAGGCATCGCTAGGATCCGCGCACAGCAGCCCCGGCTCCCCCCGGACTGTGACGCTCCGCCGCTCTCCGCACTTACCGGCGGGCTCCTCTCGTCATGCCGAGCAGGCGGCACAGGCTCCCGGCGTCAGCAGCTCGGCACCCCCGTATCTTCTAATAGCAGCCGCTGAGCGCGGAGGCGCCGGCCCCGGGCATCGTCCTCTTCCCCGGCCTGGTATTGTCCCCAACGTCGGGTTCCTGCCTGGTCTGCGGCCCGGCTCCGTGCGGCCCCAGCTCTGCTGCTGTCACTGCCATGTCCGGCCCGACGAGACAAGAGGAGGCAGGGAGAGAGGACGGAGAGCTGCGCCGGGAACACAGCGCCCCCTGCCTGGGAGGAGAGGCAAGTGCAAGCCAGGGCTCAGGGAAGAGATGATGGATAGAGAGAGGGATAGAGAGAGATAACAGAAAGAGATGGATAAAGAGAGAGACATGGATAGAGCGAAAGAGAGGCACAGAGAGAAGGGGATAGAGAGAGGGGGATACAGAGGAGCGGGATAGAGAGAGAAAGAGAGGGATAGAAAGAGATAGAGAGGGATAGAGAAAGAGAGAGGGAAAGAGAGGGATAGAGAAAGGGATAGATAGAGAGATAGAGAGAGAGATGGATAAAGGGATAGATCGAAAGAGGGATAGAGAGAGGGGGATACAGAGGAGTGGGACAGAGAGAGAAAGAGGGATAAAGAGATCGATAGAGAGAGAGAGATGAATAGAGAGAGCTGGATAGAGAGGGATAGAGACGGATAGAGAGCGAGTGATAGAGTGATGATAGAAAGAGAGCTAGATAGAGAGTTGGATAAAGAGATGGATATATAGAGAGAGCGAAAGATAGAGAGAAGCATACCGGGGATGTCGGCAGGTCGGAGACTTCTAGCAGGGTGTCCCCCTGGCAGCCACGGACTACTAAGGCGGCCATTTTGCTAGATAGAGTCCTACACATGGATTCGCTCATCTCTGATAAGTTCTGATGCGGATACAACCTTTATAAGATTATTTTATGAAATACTGGTCTTGAAGGGATACTCTAGAACACTTTTGGGTAGAAGCTTTGATCACTATAACTGAGTATTCCTTACCGTCCCGAGTCTCCACCTCTGCCCGATCTCTGTTGCTTGGCTGCAGTGACTCGTGCCATCTACACTACATAGGCAGAGCTGCTGAGCTTTGTGATTAGCTGCAGCGCTGGCTACACGATGTCACCGCTGCAGCTAAACAACAGAGATCAAGGCAGTGGCGGGGACTCAGCGCTGAGGCTCAGGAGTGTATTAGTCTATTTTTATAACTACCGAAGTTTATACAACGTTTTCTGAGATGGGACAACCGCTTTAATATATCTACCCCCTTGTGTCCAGAGAAATTTTTCCCTAGAATCATTCGTTTTGTGGAAAAAAAATATGCTAAGACTAGGCCATCAATGTTAATAATAATCTTTATTTTTATATAGCGCTAACATATTCCGCAGCGCTTTACAGTTTGCACACATTATCATCGCTGTCCCCGATAGGGCTCACAATCTAAATGTTAAAGTAGCCCTCCTCCTCCTCCTCCTCCTCCTCTCAAAGTTTTTATCCTCTTAATATAGTGCAGTCATCATATTATATAGCACTGTGTACTTACAATTGCTCATTTTGTCTTTCTACTAAGATAATTCTTCTCTTTTCTCTGCAAGAATAAAAGAGAAGAGGAAGTCTCTAATCCCTGCATTTCTTATTTTTTTTCCATTAGCTCTGTCACATCATGTGATTAAAAACTGACTAGCTGAATCCTTCTAAGCTCATTGTAGAAACAGAAGGTCAATTTTCTCTGTATGAGTCATGAGTCACTGCAAAAGTCCCTGGTAAGGGGAGGATCTGGATCAGGAAGTGAAGAGGGGAATGATAAATGCAGGGACAAGAGACTTCCTGTTTCTACATAGAGCAAACACAAGAATTAACTGGGTAGAAATGGAAAATTACACAGCGCTGTATAACATGATGGCTGCAGTATATTAAGAGGATAAAAATCTTGATGGGAGGAGGAGAAGTGCTTCTTTAAAGTCCCGTAGAAACCACTTTAAAGGTAACGTTACACTAAACGACTTACCAACGATCACGACCAGCGATGCGATTGTTGGTAAGTCGTTGTGTGGTCGCTGGGGAGCTGTCACACAGACAGCTCTCTCCAGCGACCAACGATCAGGGGAACGACTTCGGCATCGTTGAAACTGTCTTCAACGATGCCGAAATCCCCCTGCAGCACCCGGGTAACCAGGGTAAACATCGGGTTACTAAGTGCAGGGCCGCGCTTAGTAACCCGATATTTACCCTGGTTACCATTCTAAAAGTAAAAAAAAAAACACTACATACTCACCTTCTGATGTCTGTCACGTCCCCCGCCGGCGTCCACAGGGTTACGCGCTGCTGCCGAGAGCTTGCTGCACTGACTGAATGTGTCAGCGCCAGCAGTAGCGGTGACGTCGCCGCTGTGCTCTGCTTTACGGCCGGCCGGCGCTGACACATTCAGTGCAGGGAAGCCGCCCTGCTCCCCAGATTCTTCAGATTGCAAAGATGCCAGGGCCTCCGCCCTTGCCTTATCTCCTGAGTTATCTCTCCGTCTGTTCTCTTCTCCCACCCAGGGAAGAGAGGACGGTACTGTGCACCACAGTACACCAACCGACAAGGCAACACAGACAAGGGTTAACAGAAAACTCCAGGCATATAAAATATTCACTCACATGTAACAGAGGAATGCATCGGGGACTGCAGGAAAGGGGAAAAAAAGAAATAGGGAAGGATAAGGAATTACCACGCATATAAACCAAGCAACAGTCTCTAATAAAGTTGTGGCCAAAAGTATTGACACCCCTGCAATTCTGTCAGATAATACTCAGTTTCTTCCTGAAAATGATTGGAATCACAAATTCTTTGGTATTATTATCTTCATTTAATTTGTCTTAAATGAAAAAACACAAAAGAGAATGAGGCAAAAAGCAAAACATTGATCATTTCACACAAGACTCCAAAAATGGGCCAGACAAAAGTATTGGCACCCTCAGCCTAATACTTGGTTGCACAACCTTTAGCCAAAATAACTGCGACCAACCACTTCCGGTAACCATCAATGAGTTTCTTACAATGCTCGGCTGGAGTTTTAGACCATTCTTCTTTGGCAAACTGCTCCAGGTCCCTGATATTTCAAGGGTGCCTTCTCCAAACTGCCATTTTTAGATCTCTCCACAGGTGTTCTATGGGATTCAGGTCTGGACTCATTGCTGGCCACCTTAGAAGTCTCCAGTGCTTTCTCTCAAACCATTTTCTAGTGCTTTTTGAAGTGTGTTTTGGGTCATTGTCCTGCTGGAAGACCCATGACCTCTGAGGGAGACCCAGCTTTCTCACACTGGGCCCTACATTATGCTGCAAAATTTGTTGGTAGTCTTCAGACTTCATAATGCCATGCACAAGGTCAAGCAGTCCAGTGCCAGAGGCAGCAAAGCAACCCCAAAACATCAGGGAACCTCCGCCATGTTTGACTGTAGGGACCGTGTTCTTTTCTTTGAATGCCTCTTTTTTACTCCTGTAAACTCTATGTTGATGCCTTTGCCCAAAAGCTCTACTTTTGTCTCATCTGACCAGAGAACATTCTTCCTAAATGTTTTAGGCTTTTTTCAGGTAAGTTTTGGCAATCTCCAGCCTGGCTTTTTTATGTCTCGGGGTAAGAAGTGGGGTCTTCCTGGGTCTCCTACCATACAGTCCCTTTTCATTCAGACACTGACGGATAGTACGGGTTGACACTGTTGTACCCTCGGACTGCAGGGCAGCTTGAACTTGTTTGGATGTTAGTCGAGGTTCTTTACCCAACATCTGCACATCTTGCGTTGAAATCTCTTGTCAATTTTTCTTTTCCGTCCACATCTAGGGAGGTTAGCCACAGTGCCATGGGCTTTACACTTCTTGATGACATTGCGCACGGTAGACACAGGGACATTCAGGTCTTTGGAGATGGACTTGTAGCCTTGAAATTGCTCATGCTTCCTCACAATTTGGTTTCTCAAGTCCTCAGACAGTTCTTTGGTCTTCTTTCTTTTCTCCATGCTCAATGTGGTACACACAAGGACACAGGACAGAGGTTGAGTCAACTTCAATCCATGTCAACTGGCTGCAAGTGTGATTTAGTTATTGCCAGCACCTGTTAGGTGCCACAGGTAAGTTACAGGTGCTGTTAATTACACAAATTAGAGAAGCATCACATGATTTTTCGAACGGTGTCAATACTTTTGTCCACCCCCTTTTTTATGTTTGGTGTGGAATTATATCCAATTTGGCTTTAGAACAATTCTTTTTGTGTTTTTTCATTTTAGACAAATTAAATGAAGATAATAATAACAAAGAATTTGTGTTTGCAATCATTTTCAGGAAGAAACTGAGTATTAGCTGACAGAATTGCAGGGGTGTCAATACTTTTGGCCACAACTGTAACTCCCCCAACTCTCCTTCTCATACCAACGCCTTTCCCCCCATTAGCCATGCAGCAAATGCTAGATCTGACAAGGATTAGTAACAGAGCCCAGATTATAAAGGGAAAAGAAGCAGCTAACCGAGCTCAACTGAGCACAGGGATTTCCAACATGGCCAATTAACCCCTGTTCTGCCAGAAGGAATAAACACATTTAATATGACGGAGACGTGCGTCTTCTCAGTGCCGGAGTAGAAGCAATCAGATGCTGCTGTCTTCTGGCTCCACACTGTCGCAGTAACCCCGTGATAGGGGGTCTTCATGTGGTGCTCTGATTAGGTATTCATAATGCAGACTGCTGACAGGTCACTGATTCCTCACTGACCGGCCCCCGTAGTTTACATAATAAATATCAATACATACTGAAGAAAAAAACAAAAATCGCTTCTGTAGGCAGGTGCCGGCCGTGTCACCGCGCTGCAGCATAGTCGCATGTTTAGTGTCCAGCTAATAAGTATTCATAATGTTATTGAGCAAGTTTTTAAAAAAAAATCAATATGAAAATGGCACTCGCCGCTCCTGCGCAGTGGCAGCTCTGTGTGACTAGAGATCCGATAGATATTATTGCACAGGGCCGCTGGCGCCATCTTGCTGGAGAATAAAAAAAATGTCCTCCTCCAAGATGGCGCCGCCCGCGCAGTGGCAGCTCTCGGAGATCGCCCAGAGGGATCAGTGACCTGTGAGAATCCATACATATGAATACCTAATCAGAGCACCACATGAAGACCCCCACAGGCCGCCCCGGGGGCACGGGCATATCATTAACTCAAAACTGGAAATAAGGATTAGAAAACAACCACAAGATGGATTTCATCAAGAAAGGAATCAGTGTAATCAGTATAACGGCGCCAACTTGACACTGTCTGTAGGTTACTGTGCACAATCCTGCTGATAGGTTCCCTTTAAATTGTAAAGATCATATTTAAAAAATAAAAAAATAAAACAGTCACTGCAAGGAGAATTAATCAGGCTTCTGTGGCACAATATGCTGCCTTGTATAACGTCTCTCCATAGACTCCTTAGAAAATGTCACAGATCCGGCACAGTTGTCTAATATTGGAACTGGTTAGGGTTTTGCTGTAGTGCGAACTAATTAGTCGGAGGGAAGAGCCGGATCGTCTACAGTAAGTGAACGTGGAATCTCAGTGTTGTGTGAAATATGACATCTGCAACATATGTTCCCGGGCCGGCTACAATGGAACACATCTTGTTAGACTCCACGGGAAAAAAAAGAGATCATCCACTAAGCTAATTTATTTCAGATCTTCAATACAAACAATGAATCTCATATTATACAACACGGGTGGGCAATTAATTTTCCCGAGGGGCCACATGAGAGACCATGACTGTTGTGGAGGGTTGAATAGGCTGCAATTAATTAAGCTCAATATTAATATCAACATAGAATTAACATAATTATAATATTAATCACTCAATATTGAGCAGAATTAAGTATGCCAACATTACCCTATATTCTGTTTGAACCCAAATACAGCCTCTATCGTGAGGCCCACACAGCCTCCCTATGTCCAGCATATGCATGGCCCCCTCATCCCTATCTTGGTATGCATGGCCCCCTCATCCCTATCTTGGTATGCATGGCCCCCTAATCCCTTTCCTGGTACGCATGGCCCCCTCTTCCCTTTCCTGGTACGCATGGCCCCCTCTTCCCTTTCCTGGTACGCATGGCCCCCTCTTCCCTATCTTGGTACGCATGGCCCCCTCATCCCTATCTTGGTATGCATGGCCCCCTCTTCCCTTTCCTGGTACGCATGGCCCCCTCATCCCTATCTTGGTATGCATGGCCCCCTCTTCCCTTTCCTGGTACGCATGGCCCCCTCTTCCCTATCTTGGTACGCATGGCCCCCTCTTCCCTATCTTGGTACGCATGGCCCCCTCATCCCTATCTTGGTACGCATGGCCCCCTCATCCCTATCTTGGTACGCATGGCCCCCTCATCCCTATCTTGGTACGCATGGCCCCCTCATCCCTATCTTGGTACGCATGGCCCCCTCATCCCTCTCCTGGCAGGAATGATCGCCCTCATCCTTATCCTGGTATGCAGGGCCCCCATCTCGTCGTAGTAGGCATGGCCCCATCGCATGGCCCCATCCCTATCCTGGTATGCATGGCCCCATCATCCCTATCTTGGTACGCATGGCCCCCCAATCCCTATCCTGGTACGCATGGCCCCCTCATCCCTATCTTGGTACGCATGGCCCCCTCATCCCTATCTTGGTACGCATGGCCCCCTCATCCCTATTTCGGTATGCATGGCCCAATCATCCTTATGCTGGTAGGAATGGTACCTCTCATCCCTATCCTGGCGTGCATGGTCGCCCCCTCATCCCTCTCCTGGCAGGAATGATCGCCCTCATCCTTATCCTGGTATGCAGGGCCCCATCTCGTCATAGTAGGCATTGCCCCATCCCTATTCTGGTATGATTGACCCCCACCCGGGTATGCATGGCCCTATCAGAAAACATGGCTCCAGACCTCAATCTCATCCAGAGCTAGTAGTGCGGCCTCTTCCAACTTATGGTCTGATATCACAAATGCTTTGCTGGACGGAAGGGCAGAAAATTTCCACCAGCCACCTCCAAAAATTGTGAAACCATGTGCATTATTGTCTATGGACTTACAATGGGAGGTTATGAGAACTCTTGTATGTGTGAATGGGAGGTGTCCATACATTTGTCCAAAATAGTTTCTATAGCACATTAAGGGCAACTTCACACATCGGGTTTTCCTCATCCATGGACTGTCTACGGTAGCTCAAGAAAACCCTTTTTTTTCTTTAATTTGTGTGCATATTTGCACGTCCTTATCCTGATCCATTGTTCAAGGTCAGATTTATTCAAGTCCACAGGGATTTATCAACAAGAAAAAGTTGAAGGCAAACATTTATCATCCGCTTAAATCCCTTACAAAAGGTAGAAAAAGAAAAAAAATACGAATCCCTCCCTCCCTAAACAAAACAATGGATTTTGGGTACTCCCCATAAAAGGGCTCTTGGAGCGTTCTTTGGAGGACACCGGTAACCATGGGTGTATGCTACTGACACTATGCAAAAAAAAGTTGGCTCCTCAGTGGGATCCAACCACCGAGTGGCTCAAAACAAATCGTTTTATTTTAGTGTCAGTAGGAGGCGCAGTCAGTCAGCACTCAGACCCGTTCTACCTTAGAATCCCTTAGAGGGGGGAGAAAATTATGGGAACAGATGTAAGAATGTACCCAAAATATGTATATATTCCTAATGAGAAGTGTCACCAGACACCCTCAATAACGGAGTGGTTCTGCATGTGGGGACCACAGACTACATCTCAGCACCAATGCTTTCTGGCTGTTTTGGTCACTTTTGAATGTTGGTTGTGCTTTCACACTCGTAGTAGCATGAGACGGACTCTACAACCCACACAAGTGGCTCAGGTAGTGCAGCTCATCCAGGATGGCACATCAATGCGAGCTGTGGCAAGGTTTGCTGTGTCTGTCAGCGTAGTGTCCAGAAGCTGGAGGCACTACCAGGAGACGTGGAGGGGGCCGTAGAAGGGCAACAACCCAGCAGCAGGACTGTTACCTCAGCCTTTGTGCAAGGAGGAACAGGAGCACTGCCAGAGCCCTGCAAAATGACCTCCAGCAGGCCACAAATGTGCATGTGTCTGCACAAACGGTTAGAAACCAACCCTATAAGGATGCTCTGCGTGCCCGACGTCCACAGATAGGGGTTGTGCTCGCAGCCCAACACCGTGCAGGACGCTTGGCATTTGCCACAGACCAGGATTGGCAAATTTGCCACTGGCACCCTGTGCTCTTCACAGATGAAAGCAGGTTCACACTGAGCACGTGACAGACATGACAGAGTGTAAAGACACCATGGAGAGCGATCTGCTGCCTGCAACATCATTCAGCATGACCGGTTTGGCAGTGGGTCAGTAATGGTGTGGGGTGGCATTACTTTGGAGGGCCGCACAGCCCTCCATGTGCTCGCCCCAGGTAGCCCGACTTCCATTAAGTACCGAGATGAGATCCTCAGACCCTTTATGAGACCATATGCTGGTGTGGTTGGCCCTGGGTTCCTCCTAATGCAGGACAATGCCAGACCTCATGTGGCTGGAGTGTGTCAGCCGTTCCTGCAAGTTGAAGGCATTGAAGCTATGGACTGGCCTGCCCGTTCCCCAGACCTGAATCCGATTGAGCACATCTGGGACATCATGTCTTGCACCATCCACCAACGTCACGTTGCATCAGAGACTGTCCAGGAGCTGGCAGATGCTTTAGTCCAGGTCTGGGAGGAGATCCCTCAGTAGACCATCCGCCGCCTAATCAGGAGCATGCACAGGCATTATGGGGAGGTCATACAGGCACATGGAGGTTACACACACTACTGAGCATCATTTCCCTGCCTTGAGGCATTTCCACTGATGTTGAATTAGCCTGTAATTTGATTTTCCACTTTGATTTTGAGTATCATTCCAGATCTCCATGGGATATTAATTTTTATTTACATTGATAATTTTTATGTTTTATTATTCTCAACACATTCCACTATGCAATGAATAAAGATTTGCAACTGAAATATTTCATTCAGTGATATCCAGGTTTGGGATTTTAGTGTTCCCTTTATTTTTTTTGAGTAGTGTATTTTCCCAGTCACAGTGAGATGGACACCATTGCTAAAGTGGATGTAACATGTAACCCAAGCTTCTCCCACCTTATTCCTGGAGGCGCCAGGGAACCTTCTGAGCATTTTGCTTCCAAAACGGTTTTTAAATCATAGACCACATTATAGCAGCATGTGTTTATTATAGAAGACAAGGTATAATTATCATGGAAACCACTTCCCATTATGTAACCAGAACATGATCATCACAAGCTTATGCCGTCTTTTACACACCCGTCCGATCATATACCACCATTTATTGATCACTGGGGGGGGGGGGGGGGGGGGTGTCTTTGGGATCACTCCCGAGAACCAAGGTGCCACAGTACTGGAAACCTGTGCAGGAAAAATCTGAGCGCACATTAAGAGCGAGTGAAAAAAAAAATGCAGCCCCTTCATTCCCAGAGGGCAGACCTCCAGCTATCATTAAATGATGCAAATACTCCTTTACATCTTTTTTATACTTTTCCACCTTTGAGTAACCAGTCCAGGTCATAAAGTCTGATTATTTAATTTCTCACACAGTAACTTTGCCCATAAGTAAAGCTGGTGTGAATGAATTTGCAGGACCGTGTGAGTAATCTGTGCCTGTTGGACAAGAGACCTGAGAACCACGTCTTACTTGCCGGCATCTGCAGCTTTTTTTTTTTTTTTGATTTGTCAGCCTGATGCACTAAGTTCCGCCAGGACTTCTGGTGGAAAACAAAAATACCCATATTCATAAGCACATGGTCCGCTGCGTAAGCAGACAGAAAACAGATTCACCTCAACGAGACTTATAAATTCTGTTGAGCCAAGTTTAATTTTGCCATTTTCTTCAGGGGAAAAGTTGGGCGACAACTGGAAAAAGTATTAACATGCAAATGGCTGCAAAAATTTCTATGATTGAGCAGTTCCATACATATTAATTGTGCCGGTTATGCAGTGTGTGCAAGGATTTCTGTAAGCCCTATGAATGGCACAATCCTAGAAATTTCTGCAACAGTCTTGCTGTGTTTGAATAAAGTCTCAACGCTCCCGCATTTTTTTTTTTTTTTTTCTTAAAGGGAGTCTGACACCACAGAATGACTGCTCGAACCAAGTGAAGGCATTCTGTGCGGACACTCCCTTAAAATAAAAAAAAGCTATTAATTTTAGCAACAATGACACTGCAAATACATATTCATGCTGCAAATTAAGCAGCATGCCAGCTGTCCGGTATTAAAATTCATTCAAGTAACTAAAAGTCAGCTGCAATACCAGTCACAGCCCACAGTATAGTGGCAGGCCCTTTTTCTAACCATGCACATCCCGTTTAAGAACATTTTACCAGTCTCAGATTTGTCTCCTTATACCCTTTGCATAATTTCAGGGGGAAAAAAAATTAAATAAAACATTGAAACAAGTGTTTTATTTCTACTGAAAGGAGACGAGGACAAGAAGTGTTACTGGAGCTTTCTGCTCACCAAATGGCACTGCAAGGCAGACACCAAACGTTGCGTTTTCTTTTTGTTTTTTTTCTCAGTCTCTCCAAAAAAAATGGCAAGTCCTGGGAGGAAAGTGCAAAACGCAAAATAAACAGCAAGAAAAATGCTGCAGTAGCATTGTTAAAATACAAAATATTTATATTATGGATCTATTAACACGTGATGTTTCATGGGAAAACTTTGGAACCACACAGCCGATTTTTTTTTTTCTTTTAGGATTTTTTGTTGAAATCAAGTCCATGTTATCTTCCAAAAGTTTGCAACAAGTTTTTCAATTTGCTTCATTTTTTGATGCTTCGTCAAAATTCTCTACAAGTTCTGTAAAGGGAAGAAAAAAAAAAAAAGTTAATTTAAGAAAAAATAAAAAACAAACAATCATTATTGGACAGGTAGTTGGTAACATGCCTGTTCTGCCCAGCGCAGAGGTCACGGACCTCTTACCGGCTTATTCTGCCGCTTCCACGGAAATCATGTCAGAGCAGCGGCTTCTCTTCCTCTCTGCTGATGGGTCTTCACCGCCAATGTCATACCGATTGGCACGTGGCTCCCTGCTGCATAACTGCGGGGAGTCGGCTGTCAATCAGCATGACTCAAAATAACGCCCTGACGACTGAGCAGCCCACAAGAAGAATTGTTCTGTGAACTTGGAGCAGATGAAATCACCAGTAGGAGCAGTCAGTGACCGCTTTGAGCCAGCACCAGGTAGAACAGGCAGGTAGTTGCCAACTTTTTTTTTTTTTTTTTAAACTAGGAGCCTAGTTTAGTCCTAGATAACCTCAGTTAAGGTGAGGCCAAAACAGAGAAGCAATTAGCCGCTGAGGTTTTGTGATTGTTTTAACAGTAGTCACTTGATTTTGCAGGGGAAGATCTGTCATCTGCAAAGCCAGGTCTTTAGAAATGCACAATAGGAGCTGGAAGGGGGAAACCGGCCGGACAGGACGGGGAATTCGGCAGAACAAGGCGGGACAGGGAGGGTTTTAACTGAGTGACTGGGAATGGAGGAACGAACACATGATAAATCCCAGGTACTGGGGCTTGGGAATTTACTATACCGTAAACAGAAAAAAAGAAAGACAGAATAAGCTTTTTCAATCAAATAAAAATTGAAAGAATTATATGACCCATTTTGGGAACAAGTAGAGTTTTCAAGCTGTGCAATAGCAGAAATCTCATGTCACGTTTTTACAGTCACATTTTATTAGCACTGTATCTTGAAAAGTATTTTCACTGTAAACTTACCCCCAAATCATGAAAATTTATCACAATGTAATGTGCACAAGTATCTATAATTGGTTCTTAGAGGAAAGCCTGATTTAGGCAGGTTCACATATCAAAGGTTCTCCTGACAAACTCTACAGACTCCTACATGATTATGAATATATCGAGCCCGGGTCAGCAGATCTGCGGCCGATCCAAGTAAAAACTGACGCACAGATCAGCTGCGGTTGTGTGAACCAGGGCTTTATATCATGAACACTATTTCCATAGAGCTTTAGACAAAACGTTACTTACCTGGGACATCGTCATCCTCCTCTTCTATGTCCTCGGGTTTAGGTGCCTTACAATCCAATACTATAAAACAATTATAGAAGAGACACAATCAGCTACAATCACCTTGCAAATAGTCTTATTGAAACCTTAGGGAGGAGGCAAAAAAACAGGCAAAACTGGAAATGCAAGTGGAGGCAGCTCAAGAGCAGCGTGATGAATAATTCATGGCCATGTAATGAAGCTGTCTAGGGCCGGCAAGCATTTGCTCTGCATTTGCAGCTACCCTGGTGTCAGTATACCCATTGCAGGCAGCATGGAGGTCTGCGGCAGCTGTTGGCTATATTTATATATGTATTTACAGCACAGCCACCCTGAGTTCTGGACAGATTTAGAAATGAGTGAGAAGAGACAAGTAGTGTGCGAAATCAGCCAGGTGATCACAGCCACCTAATAAAAGAGGGCTTACATTTCACTAGAACAGTTACCGATTGCTCTAAAGTTCTCTCCTCAGAAACAGAAATCTAGTTTTATAGTTCACTGGTTTATTACCCAGATAGCACGCACAGCGCTTGCAGGCTCCATGCTTTTACAGCCTGCTGGTGGCTCTTAGAAGCAGCTGCCAGCCTGGATTGCCGAAATGCAACCATCTTCAGTCCCCCTGCGCTGCTCCCATGCTGCAGAGGTAAAGCTGCCTATGATAATGGCCTGGGAGAGGGCTGAGTTCAGCCCAGAGGCGAGACCATGCTGCTGCTCTGAGCTGTCAATCTTCAGGTTCACACCCCCCCCAGAACTAGAGGAGCGCTGCGCTGAGTAAATCCCCTTTAAATGAGAAGTTTTGACCCTGTGAACAGCACGTCTGGAAATGTAACTTCATGTACCATTTTAGAAGCAGCATTAATTTGCAAGAAGTTTTAATCCGGCACTGCTCCCTCAAGTTCCCAGGGCTCTCTGCATTAAAGAGGTTGTCCGGGCTATATAGAAAACTAGCGAGTGTCAACATGCTGGAGCATAGCACTATGCAGACACTCATTGTTAGGGTACACTCAATCACAATCCCAGTGATCGTCACATGTACATTCCATATTTAATTTTATACACTTGCGATCCTGAGCTGACCATATTCTCTTCGCCTTCTCAATGGTTCAAATTAAGAGAAGCAAAAGAAAACAGTCGGCTTGTGATCTTAGGGTATGTGTCCACGTTCAGGATTGCATCAGTATTTGGTCAGGATTTTTCATCAGTATTTGTAAGCCAAAACCAGGAGTGGAACAATTAGAGTCAAAGTATAACAGAAACATATGCACCACTTCTGCATTTATCACCCACTCCTGGTTTTGGCTTACAAATACTGATGAAAAATCCTGACCAAATCCTGATGCAATCCTGAACGTGGACACATACCCCAACATTTGCAAGTTGCATGAGATTTCCTCAAGCCTCAAACACAGCGCTGAGTCTGCTCTGTGTGCATATACCATGCCGGTGTTACAGCTGGAAGTGGGCACCACATAGGTAAGGATATGCCACGGTGTACAATATTTTATTCAGTGTGAATTAATGGCCAGTGTATGCCTACCACACAGCTATAGAGTGGCATATGTCAGAGGTATACACTGGGGAATATGCAGAGCAAACCTCTGGGGGGGGGGGAACCTGTACAACACCAAAAGGAATTTAGGATTTTTGGATCATTGAAGGCAATATGAATTTTTCTCTATGTTTAAAAGGACTCGAGACTAGTGATGAGCGAATATACTCGTTACTCAAGATTTCCGAGCATGCTCGGGTGTCCTCCGAGTATTTTTTAGTGCTTGGAGATTTAGTTTTCGTCGCTGCAGCTGAATGATTTACAGCTATTAGCCAGCTTGATTACATGTGGGGATTCCCTAGCAACCAGGCAACCCCCACATGTACTTATGCTGGCTAACAGATGTAAATCATTCAGCTTAGGCGATGAAAACTAGGTCTCCGAGCACTAAAAAAAAAAAAAAAAACTCGGGAGGACACCCGAGCGTGCTCGGGAAATCTCAAGTAACGAGTATGTTCGCTCATTACTACTCGAGAGTAATTGTTCTGCAAGATCTTCTTGTGAAATACTTGCTAGCTGCACGGTAGCCCAAACTATACAAGATGCATCAACCAGTTTACAATTCTTGTCTATTAGAATCCAAATAAACAAGAGCGTTTATACATCTATTTCTGGGCTCTTACCCTGGCGGGGGAATTGTTCGGCTAGCTTGCGGAGACTTGTGAGGCTGTCTGCTCCCAGTTGACTTAGGATACCTGGGAGCATTTCTGTGATCTGCTTGGCTTCTGCGTGACCATTGATTGCAAATGTGTTGGCAGAGAGGGAAGCCTGAACCTTGGGGTTGTTGAAATGGATAACTGTGCCGTCGTCTTTAATCATATTAACCTGTGGCGTAAATCAGATTAAAAAATTAGGGGAAAAAAAAACAACAAACAATCGCTGTTGTCCAAAACACGATGTGCACGTCTTATGACGTAGAAAGTTATCGGATATGAAGCCCACATGCACGACGACCCACCAGCACGTACAGGAACATCATGGGTGCTTGATGGCCACATATTTTACATGGTATGAGGGCATAAGGCATATTAGGCATCCAGTAACTTGACTTCAGCCACTGTGCCAGTACTGGAACAAGACATTCTGGTTTGGAGGGCAGCGCTTAAGACCAAACCTTTACTTCTTAATAGGGCTGCAATTTTTAAGACCGCTTACCTCCTCAATACCAGCAATGTTATTTACTGCCAGTTTCTTGAGCGAGCTCTGAAGTTTCTTGTCATCTGCTGTTGCTGTTCTGTGTACAACCTTCTTCTTTCTGCGGGCTGTTCCCTAGAGGGAGACAAATATGGTCCTCAGTGAAATACAAGTATAAGCCATCATCTGTGGATGTTAACCCCTGTGTCAGCGCTATAGAGATCTTGTTAACACTCACTGCTGCACAGCTTTCTGCAATTCCATCATAGGGTGGGTTAGAAGTATCTGATCGAGGCAACTGATCGCTGGGACCCCCTACGATAAGGAGAACAGGGGTCCCTTGAATCTCCCCTGTGCGAATAATGTGCAGGTGATGTGCTTTGCTGCGCCACTCAATGCCGACAGGATTGGCAGAGCACTGGATTAAAACATCGCTGACAATGGAGCAGCAGCATGTATGGGACTTGGGGACCCCTGGTCTCAAAATAGCTGGGGGGGGGGAATATCTGTGTGAAAGCCCAGCGATCAGAAACATTACCTATCCTATCAATAGGTGAAAGGATGAGTGTTGCGCTTTAGGGGCTGTCCAAAAAGCACAACCAAGGTAAAAACTTGCTGATCAGCTGAGTCCGACTGCCGAGACCCTCACTGTTAACTGTGTTCTGAAATGTCTGGATATGTGTACTCCGCTCCATTCATTTTTTTTAAGGGACTGCTGTAAAAAGCTGAGCACCGTACCTAGCTATCTCCAGGAGTCCCATAGACAATGAATGGAGCAGAGCGCACATGTCTGGCCACCTCTCCATTCAGATGGGGCATTCAGAGACTTATTCTTGGGATTGGTGGCAGCCGACTGTGGTTGAGAAATGGGCTTCCAACTACTGGCTGCTATAAGTTTTGCTTTGAAGCTCAAAATATTTCTCAGTTTTGACATTTAATGATAAACAGTTGACCCTTTTTCAGACAAGTGTTCTGCCCTGGCTCCAGTTTGTTAACACCTTAATGACCAGAGGTATTTTTGGTATTGCATTTTCATTTTTTGCTCCCCTTATTCCAAGAGTCATAATTTTTTTTATTTTTTGGTCAAAATGGCCATGTGAGGGCTTGTTTTTTTGCAAGATGAGTTACATTGGTTTGAACATTTCGTGTACAGGGAAAAAACGGGAACAAAAATTCAAACTATGGAGAAATTGCAAAAAAAGTGCAATCCCAGTTTTTTTTTTGTTTTGCTTTTTTACTATGTTCACTAAATGCTAAAACTGTAAAAAAACGGCCATTATTCTCTAGGTCATTAAGAGTTCATAAACACCAAACATGTCTAGGTTCTTTTTCATCTAAGTGGTGAAAAAACACTCAAACTTTGTTAAAAACACCATATTGCACTAGTGTGTAGTGGCTGCTCTCGGGTACCGAAGCCCACACGGCTCTGCTCACTGTGTAGTGGCTGCTCTCGGGTACCGAAGCCCACACGGCTCTGCTCACTGTGTAGTGGCTGCTCTCGGGTACCGAAGCCCACACGGCTCTGCTCACTGTGTAGTGGCTGCTCTCGGGTACCGAAGCCCACACGGCTCTGCTCACTGTGTAGTGGCTGCTCTCGGGTACCGAAGCCCACACGGCTCTGCTCACTGTGTAGTGGCTGCTCTCGGGTACCGAAGCCCACACGGCTCTGCTCACTGTGTAGTGGCTGCTCTCGGGTACCGAAGCCCACACGGCTCTGCTCACTGTGTAGTGGCTGCTCTCGGGTACCGAAGCCCACACGGCTCTGCTCACTGTGTAGTGGCTGCTCTCGGGTACCGAAGCCCACACGGCTCTGCTCACTGTGTAGTGGCTGCTCTCGGGTACCGAAGCCCACACGGCTCTGCTCACTGTGTAGTGGCTGCTCTCGGGTACCGAAGCCCACACGGCTCTGCTCACTGTGTAGTGGCTGCTCTCGGGTACCGAAGCCCACACGGCTCTGCTCACTGTAGTGCAGACGTCTCACACTGCATTCCTCGAGGGCTGCAAACAGGTCAGGTTTTCAGGATTTCCTTGTATTGCACAGGTGATAATTTAATCGCCTGCACAGAATGATTCCAGCGCCTTGTGCAATGCTAAGGAAATCTTGAAAACACACATGGTCTGAGGCCCTTGAGGAATGCAGTTTGAGACACCTGCTGTAGTGGCTGCTCTCGGGTACTGAAGTGTACCAAGCTCTGCTCTGTGTAGTGGCTGGTTTCGGGTACTGAAGCTCAGAACAATTCACTTCAATGGGAGATGAGCTGCAGCATCAGTAAATTGTTCCTAGCTCCCAATAATGAAGTATAAAAGTTGTCTGTATACATTTGTTGAAATTTAGATGAACCTATAAATTTAGAAATACTAAATATGTATTGGCAGAGCCCCCAATGCGCTAGATTTTAGCATTCCCAATCGTTAGTACATAATTATCCCCTCATTCTGAAATAAACATGCGAGCTCAGCTGCTTAGGAGGGTCGTCTGAAACAGGCGACAGCTATCGAATATGCATGAAGAGCTCAAGCATATTCAGCAACACAGTAAGGAGGGGGGAAAAAAAAAAAAAAGGGAAGAGGTTCACAGATTCACAAACCGTTATATATATGGATACTCACCTTACCACCTATCCGGACCTGAGCTTGAAGTTTCGCTAGTTTTTCTTGATTCATGGTGAACCTAAAAATGAATTCAAATGAATTAAAAGAAAAATATTAATCATGAGCAGACTAAACATCTCCATAAATTACAGATATCTGTGGGCACAATACATAAGTAGCTCATTTAGAGCTATTAAAAGTCCTCATATGGATCAGGTGACTAGAACCATCACCAGCCGGATCACTACAGTATCTTCTGTGTGGGCCAGAAGGCACTTTCTCTATGTAAAGACTTACACAAATGTTCCAAGGTGTGAGCAGGAAAGAAAAAGCTGCAGTCACCTGATGCAAGAAAGGGACCAGAGCAGCGCTGGAAACAGCAGAGGACGTGCGACCTGAAATATTTTACTGCACAAACTCAAACGTCATGTTCTAGACAGCACATGCTGTTTACACAGGATGAAACACACAAGAGAAAATCCGCACTCACAGCTGGTTAGATCAGAGACACCGGGTTACCATACTGAATGCACATCTGAGTTGCTAGTGTTAGAAGACGGGGTGCTCCAAGCACAATTCACAATCCACGATCCATAAGAGGTTTAAGAGAAAGGGCACTCACCGTCAGAAGTCTTTATCAATATAGTCCTTTATTGTGGCATAAAAACATCTTAGTAGCAAGGTCTTACAGGAGAACGGGGGTGTCACGAGACGACGGACCGTTTCGCGCTTCTACAGGTCTTGTAGAAGCGCACAAGCGCGAAACGGTCCGTCGTCTCGTGACACCCCCGTTCTCCTGTAAGACCTTGCTACTAAGATGTTTTTATGCCACAATAAAGGACTATATTGATAAAGACTTCTGACGGTGAGTGCCCTTTCTCTTAAACCTCTTATGGATCGTGGGCTGTTTACACAGGATTATGTGCTGCCGAGAACATTGATTATTAAGCAAGCCTAAAAATAACCTAACAAGCAAAACGCTGAGTGAGTGATTGCTAGGCTGAATATAGGTTGCAATTATTGCATGCCCATCACAAAGTGTCATTGTCTGGAAACCTTTAAACATCGCTTTATAGGGTAATTAATAGTAATGCACAAATCCCAAGCTACAAAGTTGCCAGCGTCACCCAGCCTATCTAACCCTGCTCCACCCAGAGGAGATTTTAATTAAGAGTGGATACATGTCGCTAGTGGTGGGAAATATCCCGGGAAGATTTATTTAATCCAGATGTCAGGTAATCACTATGCTCTCTGCAGAATAAAGCGAAATCTTGTTGTAAAGAAAAGCAAATGGCAGGGAGCAGACAAAAATGGAAGCACCAGATCAGCATTTCTCAGTGGTCAGGGTCATAGAGCGGTCACTACTATCCCCAGAGAGGATCACGTTTTTACTACAGAGGATCTGAAGAGCAACTAAACTTAGGGTCTATTCCGACGGTGCGGAAGAAACTGCATAAAAGCCAAGTGTTATTGTAGTTTACATGTAGAAAAAAAAAATGCAACAAAAATCACATGTAGTTGTGACTGCACTTGAAAAGACAAACTTTCAGTGTTATAACTACACAGTTTGTCATGAGGCGAAAGACAAGTCGATTAATGGGGATTGCAAGCTAAAGAAGTGTACGGAGAAATATGCACGCCCGTGCCAGGGCTGTGGAGTCGGAGTCCATTTTGGTGGAGTCAGAGTTGGTGTCATGGAAATTGATGAGTCTGAGGTTTGGCTTAAAGACTCCACAGCCCTGTCAGCCCTCAGTAGAAGAAGGTTTAGAAACCCTGATCTAGTTTATCGGGAGGTCCTGACACTTCCTTGACAGACGCCAAGAAAATTGTTAGTCTGTTGGATTTTAAAGTGTCGTGTCCTGTCTTGTTCTCTCAGGAGATAAGCAGACAGGAGAGTTGTCTGCTGGTGGTTTACTCCCTCTATCTCCAATGTAACAACACGTATGATCCTTTGGGCTGTGGGTAAATGCCTACATGGAAGTCAGGGGGAATAGTTGTCAGATGGACAACAAAAGCTATTGCTACAGGTTGAATGTTAAGACCCTTTCACATGGTCATGATGATGAATGACCAGTGTAAAAAAAATAAATAAACCAACAAAAGGGAACAAACTCTAATTTGATGTCGGCAGCACATTGCCCCATGTTAACAGGGGACCAACAATACAGAAACAGTATGAAGACGGAACAATTGCAGTTACGATCCTTTTGCCCAGCTTGTGACTGGTAAGTTACCCATCCCCATGTTACTGGCAGAAACAGCTTTAGAGCAAGATGCAATGAATACTGCTAACTTTGCTGCATGGCAAAGGAATAAATCTGGAATCACATTTTCTTTGCAGAATATGGACGGGATGTTGTAAAGTGCCATCCACACTGCTGTTACTGTAACCTGCGGCAGGACCTTTCTTCTGGTAAATCCACTGCACCATTAACCTAAGGGGACGCACATTCCCATAGAAATTAATGGAACTATTCACTCATCCACATTGACGAATCCAGATCTGCTAAACGTAGTGCAGTACTATCCTCACCCTGTGTCGCAGATCAGCTCAATTAACCCCTTAAGCCCCGAGGGTGGTTTGCACGTTAATGACCGGGCCAATTTTTACAATTCTGACCACTGTCCCTTTATGAGGCTATAACTCTGGAACGCTTTGACGGATCTTGGCGATTCTGACATTGTTTTCTCGTGACATATTGTACTTCATGTTAGTCATAAAATTTATTCGATATAACTTGCGTTTATTTGTGAAAAAAATGGAAATTTGGCGAAAATTTTGAAAATTTTGCAATTTTCCAACTTTGAATTTTTATGCCCTTAAATCACAGACATATGTCATGCAAAATACTTAATAAGTAACATTTCCCACATGTCTACTTTACATCAGTACAATTTTGGAACCAAAATTTTTTTTTGTGACGGAGTTATAAGGGTTAAAAGTTGACCAGCAATTTCTCATTTTTACAACACCATTTTTTTTTAGGGACCACATCTTATTTGAAGTCATTTTGAGGGGTCTATATGATAGAAAATACCCAAGTGTGACACCATTCTAAAAACTGCACCCCTCAAGGTGCTCAAAACCACATTCAAGAAGTTTATTAACCCTTCAGGTGTTTCACAGGAATTTTTGGAATGTTTAAATAAAAATGAACATTTAACTTTTTTTCACACAAAATTTATTTCAGCTCCAATTTGTTTTATTTTACCAAGGGTAACAGGAGAAAATGGACCCCCAAAGTTGTTGTACAATTTGTCTTGAGTACGCTGATACCCCATATGTGGGGGTAAACCACTGTTTGGGCGTATGGCAGAGCTCGGAAGGAAAGGAGCGCCATTTGACTTTTCAATGCAAAATTGACTGGAATTGAGATGGGACGCCATGTTGCGTTTGGAGAGCCCCTGATGTGCCTAAACACTGAAACCCCCTACAAGTGACACCATTTTGGAAAGTAGACCCCCTAAGGAACTTATCTTGATGTGTGGTGAGCACTTTGACCCACCAAGTGCTTCACAGAAGTTTATAATGCAGAGCCGTAAAAATAAAAAATCATATTTTTTCACAAAAATGATCTTTTCGCCCCCAATTTTTTATTTTCCCAAGGGTAAGAGAAGAAATTGGACCGCAAAAAATGTTGTGCAATTTGTCCTGAGTACGCTGATACCCCATATGTGGGGGTAAACCACTGTTTAGGCGTATGGCAGAGCTCGGAAGGAAAGGAGCGCCATTTGACTTTTCAATGCAAAATTGACTGGAATTGAGATGGGACGCCATGTTGCGTTTGGAGAGCCCCTGATGTGCCTAAACACTGAAACCCCCTACAAGTGACACCATTTTGGAAAGTAGACCCCCTAAGGAACTTATCTTGATGTGTGGTGAGCACTTTGACCCACCAAGTGCTTCACAGAAGTTTATAATGCAGAGCCGTAAAAATAAAAAATCATATTTTTTCACAAAAATGATCTTTTTGCCCCCAATTTTTTATTTTCTCAAGGGTAAGAGAAGAAATTGGACCACAAAAAATGTTGTGCAATTTGTCCTGAGTACGCTGATACCCCATATGTGGGTGTAAACCATTGTTTGGGCGCATGGCAGAGCTTGGAAGGGAAGGAGCGCCATTTGACTTTTCAATGCAAAATTGACTGGAATTGAGATGGGACGCCATGTTGCGTTTGGAGAGCCCCTGATGTGCCTAAACATTGAAACTCCCTACAAGTGACACCATTTTGGAAAGTAGACCCCCTAAGGAACTTATCTAGATGTGTGGTGAGCACTTTGACCCACCAAGTGCTTCACAGAAGTTTATAATGCAGAGCCGTAAAAATAAAAAATCATATTTTTTCACAAAAATGATCTTTTTGCCCCCAATTTTTTATTTTCCCAAGGGTAAGAGAAGAAATTGGACATCAAAAAATGTTGTGCAATTTGTCCTGAGTACGCTGATACCCCATATGTGGGTGTAAACCATTGTTTGGGCGCATGGCAGAGCTTGGAAGGGAAGGAGCGCCATTTGACTTTTCAATGCAAAATTGACTGGAATTGAGATGGGACGCCATGTTGCGTTTGGAGAGCCCCTGATGTGCCTAAACATTGAAACCCCCCACAATTGACACCATTTTGGAAAGTAGACCCCCTAAGGAACTTATCTAGATGTGTTTTGAGAGCTTTGAACCCCCAAGTGTTTCACTACAGATTATAACGCAGAGCCGTGAAAATAATTTTTTTTTTTTTCTCAAAAATGATTTTTTAGCCCCCAGCTTTGTATTTTTACAAGGGTAACAGAATAAATTGGACCCCAAAATTTGTTTTTCAATTTGTCCTGAGTACGCTGATACCCCATATGTGGGGGGGAACCACTGTTTGGGCGCATGACAGAGCTCGGAAGGGAAGGAGCGCCATTTGGAATGCAGACTTAAATGGATTGGTCAGCAGCCGTCACGTTGCATTTGCAGAGCCCCTGATGTACCCAAACAGTACAAACCCCCCACAAGTGACCCCATATTGGAAACTAGACCTCCCAAGGAACTTATCTAGATGTGTTTTGAGAACTTTGAACCCCCAAGTGTTTCACTAAAGTTTATAGCGCAAAGCCGTGAAAATAAAAATTCCTTTTTTTTTTTCACAAAAATGATTTTTTAGCCCCCAGTTTTGTATTTTCACAGGGGTAACAGGATAAATTAGACCCCAAAAGTTGTTGTCCAATTTGTCCTGAGTACGCTGATACCCCATATGTGGGGGGGAACCACTGTTTGGGTGCATGACAGAGCTCGGAAGGGAAGGAGCGCCATTTGGAATGCAGCCTTAAATGGATTGGTCTGCAGGCGTCACGTTGCATTTGCAGAGCCCCTGATGTACCCAAACAGTACAAACCCCCCACAAGTGACCCCATATTGGAAACTAGACCTCCCAAGGAACTTATCTAGATGTGTTGTGAGAACTTTGAACCCCCAAGTGTTTCACTACAGTTTATAACGCAGAGCCGTGAAAATAAAACATCTTTTTTTTCCCACAAAAATGATTTTTAGCCCCCCAAATTTTTATTTTCCTAAGGATAACAAGAGAACTTGGACCCCAGAAGTTGTTGTTCAATTTGTCCCGAGTACGCTGATAACACATATGTTGGGGTAAACCCCTTTTTGGGCGCACGGGAGAGCTCGGAAGGGAAGGAGCACTGTTTTACTTTTTCAACGCAGAATTGGCTGGAATTGAGATTGGACGCCATGTCGCGCTTGGAGAGCCCCTGATGTGCCTGGACAGTGGAAACTCCCCAATTCTACCTGAAACCCTAACCCAAACACACCCCTAACCCTAATCCCAACGGTAACCCTAACCACACCCCTAGCCCTGACACACCCATAATTCTAGTCCCAACCCTAATCCAAACCGTAAATGTAATCCAAACCCTAACCCTAACTTTAGCCCCAACCCTAACTTTACCTCCAACCCTAGCCCTAACCCTAACCCTACCCCTAACCCTAACCCTAAACGTGACTGAAATATGTGGCACTGAAATACGTGGCACTTAAATACGTGATACGTGGCACTTAAATACGTGGCACTGAAACACGTGGCACTGAAATACGTGATACGTGGCACTGAAATACGTGGCACTGAAATACGTGGCACTGAAATACGTGGCACTGAAATACGTGGTACTAAAATATGTGACACTGAAATACGTGATACGTGGCACTGAAATACGTGATACGTGGCACTGAAATACGTGATACGTGGCACTTAAATACGTGGCACTGAAACACGTGGCACAGAAATACGTGATACGTGGCACTGAAATACGTGGCACTGAAATACGTGGCACTGAAATACGTGGCACTGAAATACGTGGCACTGAAATACGTGGTACTGAAATACGTGGCACTTAAATACGTGGCACTTAAATACGTGGCACTTAAATACGTGGCACTATGACTGTCAGAAAATGTTCATTAAACGGTTAGGGGTAGAGTTAGGGTTAGGGTTTGGATCCCTTTATCACCTTGATGGTGGTGGGTGGCTTTTCAGTGTGTTTTCTGTTTTTTTCCAATAAAAACGCATGCGTTTTTAACGCAAACGCATGTGCTTAAAAACGCAAGAAAATACTGCAGGTTGTATTTCTGAAAATGAACGCATGCAGAAAAAAAACGCATGCGTTTGAAAACGCGACCAAACGCGTACAAAAAACGCATGCGTTTTCAATGTTAAATATAGGGAAAAAACGCATGCGTTTTTTTGTGCAAAAAACGCTGCAGACAAACGCAAGTGTGAAACCAGCGACGCTTTTTATAGCAAAAAAGTTTTTGCGTCTCCACATTTTGAGACCTATAATTTTTCCACATTTTGCTCCACAGAGTCATGTGAGGTCTTGTTTTTTGCGGGACGAGTTGACGTTTTTATTGGTAACATTTTCGGACACGTGACCGCTTTTGATCGCTTTTTATTCCGATTTTTGTGAGGCAGAATTACCAAAAACCTGCTATTCATGAATTTCTTTTGGGAGAGGCGTTTATACCGTTCTGCGTTTGGTAAAATTGATAAAGCGGTTTTATTCGACGGGTCAGTACGATTACAGCGATACCTCATTTATATCATTTTTTTATGTTTTGGCGCTTTTATATGATAAAAACTATTTTATAGAAAAAATAATTATTTTGGTATCGCTTTATTCTCAGGACTATAACTTTTTTATTTTTTTGCTGATGATGCTGTATGGCGGCTTGTTTTTTGCGGGACAAGATGACGTTTTCAGCGGTACCATGGATATTTATATCAGTCTTTTTGATCGCGTGTTATTCCACTTTTTGTTCGCCGGTATGGTAATAAAGCGTTGTTTTTTGCCTCTTTTTTTTTTTTTTTTTTTCTTACGGTGTTTACTGAAGGGGTTAACTAGTGGGGCAGTTTTATAGGTTGGGTCGTTACGGACGCGGCGATACTAAATATGTGTACTTTTATTGTTTTGTTTTTTTTATTTAGATAAAGAAATGTATTTATGGGAATAATATATATTTTTTTTTTATTATTTATTTAGGAATTTTTTTCTTTTTTTTTTACACATGTGGAAAATTTTTTTTTTTACTTTTTTACTTTGTCCCAGGGGGGGACATCACAGATCATTGATCTGGCAGTGTGCACAGCACTCTGCCAGATCTGCGATCTGCTGTGCAGGGCTGCAGGCTTACCAAGTGTCTGCACTGAGCAGACACTCGGTAAGCCACCTCCTTCCCTGCAGGACCCGGATGCCGCGGCCATCTTGGATCCGGGACCTGCAGCCAGGAAGGAGGTAGGAGACCCTCGCAGCAACGCGATCACATCGCGTTGCTCCGGGGGTCTCAGGGAAGCCCGCAGGGAGCCCCCTCCCTGCGCGATGCTTCCCTGCACCGCCGGCACATCGCGATCATGTTTGATCGCGGTGTGCCGGGGGTTAATGTGCCGGGGGCGGTCCGTGACCGCTCCTGGCACATAGTGCCGGATGTCAGCTGCGATAGGCAGCTGACACCCGGCCGCGATCGGCCGCGCTCCCCCCGTGAGCGCGGCCGATCGCGTATGACGTACTATCCCGTCACCCGGAATTAAGTCCCAGGTCACCTTGACGGGATAGTACGTCAAACGGGATTAAGGGGTTAATAACCAAAAAGTACAAGGAATCCAGCAGCTTGTAAAGAATCAATTTGTTCTGTCCGCAACATAGGGGCAGTTGTCCGAATGTCCTTTAAAAGTGCACACATCCTCGGGCCGGGCACTGGACAGATCTCATGTATCGTCTATGGAAATGTGATGTCCTATTATAATACCCAAAAATTACATAGTGAATGCTAAACGGCGTCAGTGACATACAGAGGGGACTGTTGACTTTGGGGAGAAGACCCACAGCTAGTCTAGATAGTCAAACTTGAACATGTGAAACTGGTGTTATGGGGGTAGTAGTTTTGGGAAACCTCTTTCATCAGGTTAATGGAGGTTCATATATAATACATGTGGCTCAGTGATTAGCATTATTGCTCTGTAGTCCTTGGTTTAAATCCCATCAAGGACAACATCTGCAAGTAGCTTGTATGTTCTCCTCGTGTTTGTGTGGGTTTCCTCCAGGTTCTCCCGTTTCCTCCCACATTCCAAAGACACACTGATGGGGAATGTAGATTGTGAGCCCCAATGGGGACAGTGATGTCTAAAGCGTTACAGAACAGCGCTATGTAAGTAAAGCAGAATATTTCTCGAACACAATAAGATATTACTCATCATTCATTATTGTGTTTACACTTTTTTTTTTACTGAAGTAAAAATGGTTCTAACATTGACTTATCTAATCTGTATTCATTATTTAATCCACATCTTTTTTAAGTTGACTTCAAATTTCTATTTGTTTGATATATTTTTTTAAATGAAACTAATGTTATAGCCCAAGTCATCATTTGCATTGGTGATGCAGTTGGCACTCCGCCCTGGTGGGCTAGGAGAATCCTCGCTAAATTAAAAAGGGAACCCGTCACCAGGTTTGCCCCATGAGATTTGGCATTGTGCTCCTGCATACTTCTGTGCCCTGACTAGGGGAGAGTAAAGCACTGCAGAACGTATGCAAGAAGACTGGCATAGAAAGAAGAGAAACAGGACCAAAACAGCGTCGACCTTCGAACCCGAGCATCCCGCAGGTGAGTAAAAATAATAATCTTTTATTTATATAGCACCAACATAATCCGCAGCGCTTTACAGGTTGCACACATTATCATCCCTGTCCCCGATGGGGCTCACAATCTAAATTCCTTATCAGTATGTCTTAGGAATGTGGGAGGAAACCCACGCAAACACAAAACATACAAACTCCTTGTAGATGTTGTCCTATGTGTGATTTGAACCTAGGACTCCAGTGCTGCAATGCTAACCACTGAGCCACCGTGCTGCCCGTGAGTATGACATGTTTTTCTTTTGTTGCAGGCTGGATCGGAGGGTATATTAGTATGCTGCGTGTGAGGGCTGAAAGGTGGTGGCCGTATCTCATATGGGACAAACAAGGTGACAGGTTCCCTTTAAAGGATTCCCATCCTCAGACTAGAGAGATTTTGGAACAAACTCAATTTGCAACCGCTCCTCAGATTTTAACAGCTTTGTTTTCAGCTCCTTGCTGAAGAGACCGACCACCACTGATGTGATCTGACCGGGATTAAGACGCGACGGCGCTGCCCAGCCTCGGAGCAGCACTAGCAGACTCAATAGAAGAGCTTGCAAGCGCTGCGCATATTTCTACAGTCTTAGCAGCGGTGGCCGATCTCCAAGGCAACGAGCTGGAAATAACAGAACAGTATTAACATCTAAAGAACGGAGGGAGAAGTTTATGCAGCAAATTGACTCACTGACAATCGCTATATCCGACAATATCAATCTATGTAGACGGGAAAAACTTAAGCAAAACCCACTTGCCGTACCCCTGTAGAAAAATACGGCCAGTGCCGGGGTTTTGTGTTTTTTTTTATTTTTAACCCTTTAATAAGTTATGTAGGGTCACACGAGCTAGTCTTCATATTTCCACAAGCATGGAAGACAGGTAACCATCTATTTCGGTAGCCCCCTAACTCGTGTCCCTCCCCGCTCGGTGCGTTGCGAGCTGTCAACTGCACATGCGACTAATAGTCTGAATATTTGGTGCAACTAACCGCAGGTTACTTTGTCTGCAGCCCCCCTGCACCCTGTCAGAATGGTTTGTGCAGTTGGAAACTAACATTTTAAGACCTAGAAAGACTTTCTCCTATTTTGATTCATTTTGGGCAAAACAAGAAAAAAAAAAAAGCCACAACTGATAAATCCAGTGTGCAGGAGTGTATAGGAAACCACTGTACCTGGTATCAGGAGGGCTCAGGCCGCAGCACAAGCAACTCGCTGCGACTTTTTATGGCCAGGGTAAAATGTCGCACAAGATCCGCGCCCACTGCAGACCCTCACCGGGAGCCGCCATGTCTGCGCCTTTACAACCCGCAGATTTACACCAGAACGGCCTATTCTAAAGCCATCCTCCCAGTCAGCACCGGGCCCTCCGGCCTCTGCTCCCTGCTGCCTCCACTAGCTGGTAATGCGACCGTCTCCACACACAGCCCCCTCCGGACACAATCCCCTGTTGCTCCCCGGGTGACGTAGAGCGGTATAACCGAGCACCGGAGCGCCACTCACCTTTACCTCTCAGCTCCGCTCCAGCACGAGGTAATCAAGATGGCGATAAAGGATGATGGGCGGAACGTAACGACGCCTCGCACGCTGGGGGCGGAGCCACAACAGAGCGCATGACGTCATCCCGCTGCGCTTCTGAGCCGGGGAGCTATTCTGTTTCTATGGCAACCAATGATGCGGCCCATGACTAGGAGTCTCTCCCCTCTATGTCTGCGCCATGGGCTCATCAATACCTCGCAATAGAATGGACAGGCACCACAAGTTCCAGCAGAGCGTGGTCTCTCCATGTGGAAACACATTCACTCCTTTTGTCTCATTTTCACATACTTGACAACTCTGGAGAAGTGACAACGGGGAATAAAAATAAAAAATAAATAAAAAATGGCGAACGACATTCATTGTGCAGTAAAAAATGCTGTGGTAATAACACGATTCTCCACGTCAGTGCGATCGCGGCGATACCAAACAGCAGACAGTTTTATATTTTACTGGTTAATAAAAAATCACATATTTGTAAAAAGATAATTAATAAACGTTTGTGTCACGACGAGTTTTACAGACCTGATAATTTGTTTTTCTTATTTGCAGCATTCTGGGCCACATACGACATTTTGATCATTTTTATTGCATTTTCTGGGGAGGTGCGAAAACCAAAAAAAACCCACAATTCTGCTGGTCTGTTTTTTTCTAACCCGTATGGGTTATATCATTTTATATTTTGCGAAATCAGACTTGTGGGCACAGGGTGATGCCAAATATGGTATTTTTAACTGAGGTAAGATGGTTTATATACAGTACAGAGCAAAAGTCTGGACACCCCTTCTCATTTAAAGATTTTTCTGTATTTTCACGGCGGTCCTCAGAAGCAGAGGTGACTCTTGGTCTTCCTTTCCTGGGCCCATCCTCATGTGAGCCAGTTTCTTTGTAGCGCTTGATGGTTTTTGCCACTGCACTTGGGGACACTTTCAAAGTTTAACCAATTTTTCGGACTGACTGACCTTCATTTCTTAAAGTAATGATGGCCACTCGTTTCCCTTTACTTAGCTGCTTTCTTCTTGCCATAATACAAATTCTAACAGTCTATTCAGTAGGACTATCAGTGGTGTATCCACCAGACTTCTGCTCAACACAACTGATGGTCCCAACCCCATTTAGGCTGCGTGTCCACGTTCAGGATGGCCGGCGGTATCGCCGGAGCGGCGAAGCCGCTCGGCGCTAAGCCCCGCCCCCTTCTGGGACGCGATGATGCCGGATGTGTTAACTGTACACATCCGGGATCATCGCCCCCCTCCCATAGGGCCCTGTGTTATGCCTTGCGGGGACGCTGCGTCCCCGCAAGGTGTACGGACATGCTGCGATCTGAAAAGACGCACAGCATGTCCGGAGTCGCAGGCCCGCCGCGTGTGGGTTTCCACGCATAGTGGACACGGGATTTCAAAAAAATCCCCTCCACTATGCTGGAACATCTGGACGCTGCGTGTTTGATGCTGCAGCTCTGCGCAGCGTTTACTGACCGTGGGTACACCTCCTGGTAAGGCAAGAAATCCCACTTATGAAACCTGACAGGGCACACCTGTGAAGTGAAAACCATTCCCGGTGACTGCCTCTTGAAGCTGATCAAGAGAATGCCAAGAGTGTGCAAAGCAGTCATCAAAGTAAAAGGTGGCTACTTTGAAGAACCTAGAATATAAGACATAATTTCAGTTGTTTCACACTTTTTTCTTAAGTACATAATTCCACATGTGTTAATTTATAGTTTTGATGCCTTCAGTGTGAATGTACAATTTTCATAGTCATGAAAATACAGAAAAATCTTGAAATGAGAAGGTGTGTCCAAACTATTGGTCTGTACTGTACATATAGAGAGAAAAGTAAAATGTGAAAAGTAAAAAGAGAAGTGTTAACATATATATATTATTTCTTGTTACTTTTCACTTTTTTCACTTCCCATAGTGAACTTGCAGCTGCAATTATTTGAGGGCTTGCGCTGCATATTGAAAACGACATTCTCCCATGAAGCGCAGTCACGGGGGGCATCGGGGGCTTCCGTAAACCTCCGGCTGCCATGGCAATTCAGAGGCACCGCATAACCAAATTCTGAGAATGTACATCACAAATGCTGCATGTAAGCCCCTTTATTACACTGCAGAATGAATACCGACCAAACCTCCTAAATAAATACATTTCTGAGCTCCTTTTCCAGGTGACTCTGCAGATAATGTCCTGAGACCAGCGCCAGTGTTGGAAGATTGTCTGCAGCGGTGCTGGGGGGTTGCCTTTAGCTGGGGTGTAACCATAATAGGTGCAGGGGTTACAAGCACACCCGGGTGCTGGGGACTAGAGGGCCTCAAAAATCCCTTTACCCCATAGGAAAAAACTATTACTATTAGCGACCTGTGATAGTTGGGGTCCATGTTGGGGATTTTGCATCGAGGCCCACAAGCTCCGCCATTGGCCTTTAGGGATGGTGGCAGCATAGTGACTGACGGACAACCTCACACACAGGGCGTGCAAGATCCACACAACAAGCCCTTCACAGAATTTCCTGCAGCATGTAAAATAAACTCTTCACGGGCTAAAGATGAATAAATTATGTTTTTTTTGTCCTGTATTTTGCAACGTATTTCCAGTGTATTTTCCTCCCTACTTGCTGGAGCCCTTTGCAGCCACCTACTCTGCCTGCCCCTGCCATTTACCACTGACCTGCCCAGAATGTTTACCACAAAGTAACAGAAATGATCATCTGCTTTATGTTCACACTTAAAGGGAGCCTGTCACATGAAAAAACACTCAACCTGCAGATATGGGGTTAATCTGTAGGTTGACAGCATTCTGATCCGATCTGGCGCAGGCACATGTAGTCCCCGCTGTGTTTGGGCTTCAGTCTCAGTTACAGCTGACGTTCACTTTTTAGAATGGAAGAAAAATGTTGCTTGCTCTAAAAAAGGACAGGGGCCCATAGTAATCACAGGGGCCCATAGTAATCGCAGGGGCCCATAGTAATCGCAGGGGCCCATAGTAATCGCAGGGGCCCATAGTAATCACAGGGGCCCATAGTAATAACAGGGGCCCATAGTAATCACAGGGGCCCATAGTAATCACAGGGGCCCATAGTAATCACAGGGGCCCATAGTAATCACAGGGGCCCATAGTAATCACAGGGGGCCATAGTAATCACAGGGGGCCATAGTAATCACAGGGGGCCATAGTAATCGCAGGGCCCCATAGGAATCGCAGGGGCCCATAGGAATCGCAGGGGCCCATAGGAATCGCAGGGGCCCATAGTAATCACAGGGGTCCATAGTAATTACACGGGCCTCTGCTGCCATGTGGAAAGGAGAGGATCGGTGCAGCAGTTGCAAGCACGGCATGTATTATCCAGTCTGCACACCCACATCACATACACAGCGTGCACACACGGAGGACCCACGTATCGGTCACACGCGTGGAGTGTACGTTGTACAGCAGCTCCTCCCGCCGAGCCCCGGTCACTGCTGAGCCGCCTCCATCCGGTGCACATCACTTCCCCCGGACGCTTCTCCTGCTCGCTGTCTGTGCTGCTCCCCGCTGTCATGCTGCCTTCTTGTAACAGCCGCTGTTCGGTGCTGTGTGCCAGTGTCCTCCTCCTGGCTGTAGGGACCGCGCTGGTATCTGCTAGTGAAGGACTTGGCAGAGGTAACGTCATTGATGGACTGTGTGCTGCGGGGTCTGGGGGCTCTGTGGTGCCCTGTGCGGGGTCTGGGGGCTCTGTGGTGGGCAATTCATGGGTAGTGTGGTGCCTTCTGCAGGGTCTGGTGGCTCTATGGTGTGCTGTGCATGGTTTGGTGGTAGTGTGGTGTCCTGTGCAGGGTCTGGGGGCTCTGTGGTGGGCAATTCATGGGTAGTGTGGTGCACTGCCCATGGTCTGGTGTAACTATGGTGTCCTGTGCAGGGTCTGGTGTCTCTATGGTGCGCTGTGCATGGTTTGGTGGTAGTGTGGTGCTCTCTGCAGGGTCTGGTGAGTGGTGACACTGTGGTGCGCTGTGCATGGTTTGGTGGTAGTGTGCTGTCTTGTGCAGGGTCTGGTGTCTCTATGGTGTGCTGTGCATGGTTTGGTGGTAGTTTGGTGTCCTGTGCAGGGTCTGGTGGCTCTATGGTGTGCTGTGCATGGTTTGGTGGTAGTGTGCTGTCTTGTGCAGGGTCTGGTGGCTCTATAGTGTGCTGTGCATGGTTTGGTGGTAGTGTGGTGTTCTGTGCAGGGTCTGGTGGCTCTATGGTGTCCTGTGCAGGGTCTGGTAGCTCTGTGGTGACCTTTGCAGTGTCTGGTGGCATACCTGACCTGTTGTGCAGAGAGTGGCCAATTTGACCACACACTTTGGAGGCCCTTTTGGCTGACGTGATCCTGCATATCTTTGGGTGTGGGCCACTGGGTGCTGACTGTCATCCATGATGGCTGCCGAGTGTCAGTGTAATGCCTGGCTAGGCGTCCTTGGTGGAGCTGGGAACAGCACTGTGTCCTTTTCAGCACTTCAGCAGACCATGTATCCTAGTTTGGCATCCTGCCATCCAGGATACAAGGCTGATAACACCTGAGGGAAAGTTCCTGCCATTGTGAACAGGTGTTCTGTGGGCTCGGTGGGGATTGTTTCTGTGAGGTCGGTGGGGGATTGTTTGCGGCTTACATAATAAGCGCTATGGTGGCGTTTCTGGGGCTGTAATGTTGTTGGCATAACTGACATTAGGTTAATCAATACTGGCGGCGTTTCTTATGCCAGAAATGTTATTCCATTCCTTATAACTTTTATTTTATGGTCAATAAAGTTGTAGGAGGGAATATTTTGCACGGTTCAAGTTGTACATTTTATCATTGCCATTTTTGGATCCATACAACTTTCTGATCTTTTATGCTGTTTTATTGGGAGGCCGGTAATTCCAGCCACTGGCCGAGTTATATAGGTGCACAATCATGGCACTAGTTCCCCTAGTTCCCTCTTCAATAATGCTGTATTGATTAACAATAACTTCTATTTTACAAGATTAAACTGTTATGATCGGATCTGTTGCTGATCGCTGCAGTGAAACTCGAGTGCTGGCTGTACAGGTCCTTCTCAAAAAATTAGCATATAGTGTTAAATTTCATTATTTACCATAATGTAATGATTACAATTAAACTTTCATATATTATAGATTCATTATCCACCAACTGAAATTTGTCAGGTCTTTTATTGTTTTAATACTGATGATTTTGGCCTACAACTCCTGATAACCCAAAAAACCTGTCTCAATAAATTAGCATATCAAGAAAAGGTTCTCTAAACAACCTATTACCCTAATCTTCTGAATCAACTAATTAACTCTAAACACATGCAAAAGATACCTGAGGCTTTTACAAACTCCCTGCCTGGTTCATTACTCAAAACCCCCATCATGGGTAAGACTAGCGACCTGACAGATGTCAAGAAGGCCATCATTGACACCCTCAAGCAAGAGGGTAAGACCCAGAAAGAAATTTCTCAACAAATAGGCTGTTCCCAGAGTGCTGTATCAAGGCACCTCAATGGTAAGTCTGTTGGAAGGAAACAATGTGGCAGAAAACGCTGTACAACGAGAAGAGGTGACCGGACCCTGAGGAAGATTGTGGAGAAGGACCGATTCCAGACCTTGGGGAACCTGAGAAAGCAGTGGACTGAGTCTGGTGTGGAAACATCCAGAGCCACCGTGCACAGGCGTGTGCAGGAAATGGGCTACAGGTGCCGCATTCCCCAGGTAAAGCCACTTTTGAACCATAAACAGCGGCAGAAGCGCCTGACCTGGGCTACAGAGAAGCAGCACTGGACTGTTGCTAAGTGGTCCCAAGTACTTTTTTCTGATGAAAGCAAATTTTGCATGTCATTCGGAAATCAAGGTGCCAGAGTCTGGAGGAAGACTGGGGAGAAGGAAATGCCAAAATGCCTGAAGTCCAGTGTCAAGTACCCACAGTCAGTGATGGTGTGGGGTGCCATGTCAGCTGCTGGTGTTGGTCCACTGTGTTTCATCAAGGGCAGGGTCAATGCAGCTAGCTATCAGGAGATTTTGGAGCACTTCATGCTTCCTGGCACCTGCTCACAGTGCCAAAACCACTGGTAAATGGTTTACTGACCATGGTATTACTGTGCTCAATTGGCCTGCCAACTCTCCTGACCTGAACCCCATAGAGAATCTGTGGGATATTGTGAAGAGAAAGTTGAGAGACGCAAGACCCAACACTCTGGATGAGCTTAAGGCCGCTATTGAAGCATCCTGGGCCTCCATAACATCTCAGCAGTGTCACAGGCTGATTGCCTCCATGCCACGCCGCATTGAAGCAGTCATTTCTGCCAAAGGATTCCCGACCAAGTATTGAGTGCATAACTGAACATTATTATTTGATGTTTTTTTTGTTTGTTATTAAAAAACACTTTTATTTGATTGGACGGTTGAAATATGCTAATTTATTGAGACAGGTTTTTTGGGTTATCAGGAGTTGTAGGCCAAAATCATCAGTATTAAAACAATAAAAGACCTGACAAATTTCAGTTGGTGGATAATGAATCTATAATATATGAAAGTTTAATTGTAATCATTACATTATGGTAAATAATGAAATTTAACACTATATGCTAATTTTTTGAGAAGGACCTGTATAATGCAGCCGGCACCGGTGCTGTACGAAGCAGGTGACCCTCATGTACAGTGTGCACCTGCACTTAGATCAGGTTCTCTGAAAGCTGATGCCAGCCCTGGTTCACAGGACTGTGACAATTATCAAGTGTCTAGAAATGCATAGGAATAAGCCATATGTACCAGGACTCTATTTTTAAGAATTTTATTTCATGCACTTCCTAATATTTATTTTTGCATTTTGTTTTTTTTTTTAGGTTTTGGAGATCATATTCATTGGAGAACTCTGGAAGATGGGAAGCAGGAGGCCGCCAGCAGGTAATGGCCATGTTGATTTGTAGGAGAAATGCCCTTATCAAAGTTCACATACTGCATATTTGGTTCTGATTTTTCTGCAGCTTATCTACATCGAAATCTGTTTTTGTTCCATGCAGATTTTGCTGCATATTTGTTAGGCTGTTTTTCCATATGCTGTGTTTTTAGAAATCTGTTCTGATTTTTCCGGCTCCCCATGGAGGTCCACAGGAAAAAAGGCACCTAAAAAAATGTCTTTACCCTCATGGGCCAGATTCCGACATCTGTGCTTTGCAGTCCACAGACAGATAACGATGCATGGACCAACCGCCGGTCTGATGACTGACAGCTTCATAGACTATACGAGGCTATTGAATACGTGTCAGGAGACCCTTGGCGCCAGTCCGTGCATCATGGTCCGATCAGGGATGTATGAACCGGCGTCGTTTTCATAAAATCGCATTCATTTTGCTTGAACTGTTAAATGCAGCAGATTTTCTAAACGCAACAGGAAAAAAAAAATGAAAGATTTAACATGTCAAGGATTGAAAAATGTGCACCGCAGGTCAATTTACCCATAGAAAATATCTGCTTTGTGTTGATGAGCTCCTCTGTGGCTGGTACGGTATTACGCAGCAGATTTTCTGCATGGAAAATCCACACTTTATTCCGAGTTGTACCATTTTATATGACCCACATCAGCTGATCTTTTCTTCATTTTTTGCAGTGGGTTGCCAATAATGCTTGTGATCCATAAAACCTGGTGTGGGGCGTGCAAAGGTAACCAACTGCAACTTGGACAATGAAAGATGTGGAAGAGCAAAGGAACTTCTCACCTTTACCTGTTATTGTATTTCTCATGCAGCGCTGAAACCAAAGTTTGCCGAGTCCAAGGAGATCTCCGAACTTTCTCATAACTTCATCATGGTGAATGTGGAGGTGAGCGCAGCAAGTGTATTATGTGGAAGTCCAGGATTTAAATGCTCATATGTTAGGCAATATCTGATCCAGGACTCTGTCATCCGAGCAAAAGTGGCCAGTCTTCCCTCTTACATAATCAGGAGAGCAGCAGGAATAAAGTATGTATGTGTGTGTGTGTGTGTGTGTATATATATATATATATATATATATATATATATATATATATATATATATATGTATATATATATATGTGTGTGTGTGTGTGTAAATTATATATATAATGTATATTATTCTGCATTACTACCCTGTAAGCCATGACCAGGGTGAGCCGCGGGGTGTAGCAGAGGGCAGGGTGAGCCACCGCTGGAAAACGAGGCTCCATAGGCTTAGTACGGAGGATTCAAAAGACTTTGCTTGATTCTCTTGGACTACGTTGGACCTGCAAGGGATTTTTTTAATTTTTTTTTATAAAGTGGTGAACAAGGCAAAGAGTCAAGGAGTGGTCATTTAAATAAAGTTTTGTTGTGGTTTTTTTTTGTGTGTGTGTTTTTCTTTTGGTTAGTAATAGGGGTGTCTCCATTACTATCCCCAGGACTTGATATCAGCTGTGTCTTCGGACAATTCACAGCTGACATCAACCCCATTACCTCAATTGCCAACGCACCAGGGAAGCGCAAGACTTGTAGCATCTCATGTGATGCGCGGCTTCGGGGTGCTATTTTTAGGATGGGAAGGACCTAATAACCAGGGACCTTCCCAGCCCGAGAATATAAGCCCACAGCTGTCTGCTTTACCTTTGCTGGTTCCCAAAAATTGGGACCCAACGTCATTTTTTTTCATTCATTTAATTTTTATTGTTTTCATATAGGATGAGGAGGAACCAAAGGACGATGCCTTCAGCCCTGACGGTGCTTACATTCCCAGAATTCTCTTCCTTGGTGAGCTTTCTGTAAGACTGATATTTCGGCATGTTAGGCGGGTTTACAGTTTTGTCCATTTTAATGACATTTGACTCCATCTGGTTATTATTTCATCCTGTAAATGACCAAAAATAACCCTGATAACGCGCAAAGCTATATTATCTGTTAGATGTTCCCCAGGGCTACAGAATTTCCATTTCTTACATTTGCAGATCCCAGTGGACACATCCATCCTGAGATCATAAACTCCAACGGAAACCCCAGCTACAAGTATTTCTACAACACAGCAGAACAAGGTATGTGAAGACCCCGACGCTTTCTTCTACGAAGTATTAACTTTGGGGTAAACTAGTATTTATTAATAGGCAATCTGTTCACACTGGCGCCTCTTTTATGTGACGCCACCGAAAACCGTGTCGGTGACATTGAGGCAATGATGCGTCGTGTGCACGGTTCTCTAGGCTAGGGTGGCCTCTATAAGGGGTTTGTGTACACATTCATCACCTCAGTTTTTTGGTTATTATTCAACATCCATCTTAGCAAGAGGCATAATAGTGAGTGACGTATCCTTTATGCATCCTCTGGATAGAATTTGACCCTCTATGAAGTGATAAAGTTACATAAAACTTTCTGTGCAAGAAAGCAGATTGCCAGATAATAAATATATATAATACTCCTGCTGGTGTCATCCTTAAAAACTTTAGTATTTGATGAAACCAAAGTTAGTCATAGACTTCAGGTAGTTATTCTCGGGGCAGGTGCAGACGACCATATTGTCTGTCCGAGTGCAATACGTCCGCCTCGCCCCCGGCCAATACGTCCGCCTCGCCCCCGGCCAATACGTCCGCCTCGCCCCCGGCCAATACGTCCGCCTCGCCCCCGGCCAATGCGTCCGCCTCGCCCCCGGCCAATGCGTCCGCCTCGCCCCCGGCCAATGCGTCCGCCTCGCCCCCGGCCAATGCGTCCGCCTCGCCCCCGGCCAATGCGTCCGCCTCGCCCCCGGCCAATGCGTCCGCCTCGCCCCCGGCCAATGCGTCCGCCTCGCCCCCGGCCAATGCGTCCGCCTCGCCCCCGGCCAATGCGTCCGCCTCGCCCCCGGCCAATGCGTCCGCCTCGCCCCCGGCCAATGCGTCCGCCTCGCCCCCGGCCAATGCGTCCGCCTCGCCCCCGGCCAATGCGTCCGCCTCGCCCCCGGCCAATGCGTCCGCCTCGCCCCCGGCCAATGCGTGCTATGGGGTCATGCACATATCTGATTTAAAAAATTTTTTTTTTTTCTCCCTTGGACACTGTCTGAAAATAAGAGAATTCTTTTTCTCCATCGCCTCCTCGTCTGAGAAAATCGGATCAAACTCTTGTGAAACTTGATCAGTGTCATTTGCATAATTGATCTAATTTTCTTGCATGAAAAAAAAAAAAACGGGATAGTGCGTCCGAGGTCAGATCCCCTGCTTTGATGTGGGCTCCGGCGGTGAGCCCACATCAAAGCCGCGACATGTCAGCTGTTTTGAACAGCTGACATGTGCACGCAATAGCGGCGAGTGGAATTGCGATCCACCCGCCGCTATTAACTAGTTAAATGCCGCTGTCAAACGCTGACAGCGGCATTTAACTAGCCCTTCCGGCCACGCGGCCGGAAATGCGCTCATTGCCGACCCCGTCACATGATCGGGGGTCAGCGATACGTCAGGATAGTAACCATAGAGGTCCTTGAGACCTCTATGGTTACTGATGCCGGCTAGCTGTGAGCGCCCCCTGTGGTCGGCGCTCATAGCAAGCCTGTAATTAAGCTACGGTACATAGGAGCCGATCTGATGATCGCTGCTATGTAGCAGAGCCGATCAGGCTATGCCAGCTTCTAGCCTCCCATGGAGGCTATTGAAGCATGGCAAACGTAAAAGGAAAAAAAATGTTTAAAAAAAATATGAAATTTTAAATCACCCCCCTTTCGCCCCATTCAAAATAAAACAATAAAAATAAAAACAAATATACACACATTTGGTATCGCTGCATTCAGAATCGCCCGATCTATCAATAGAAAAAAGGATTAACCTGATCGCTAAAAGACATAGCAAAAAAAAAATTGGAACCGCCAAAATTATTTTTTTTTTTTTGGGTCGCCACGACATTGCATTAAAATGCAATAACGGGCGATCAAAAGAACGTATCTGCACCAAAATGGTATCATTAAAAATGTCAGCTCGGCACGCAAAAAATAAGCCCTCACCCGACCCCAGATCACGAAAAATGGAAACACTATGGGTATCGGAAAATGGCACAAATTTTTTTTTTTTTTTTTTTTAGCAAAGTTTGGAAATTTTTTTCACCACTTAGATAAAAAATAACCTAGACATCTTTGGTGTCTATGAGCTCGTAATGACCTGGAGAATCATAATATCAGGTCAGTTTTAGCATTTAGTGAAGCTAGCAAAAAAGCCAAACAAAAAAACACACATGGGATTGCACTTTTTTTTGCAATTTCACCGCAGTTGGAATTTTTTTTCCCATTTTCTAGTACACGATATGGTAAAACCAATGATGTCATTCAAAAGTACATCTCGTCCCACGAAAAATAAGCCCTCACATGGCCATATTGACGGAAAAATAAAAAAGTTATGGCTCTGGGAAGGAGGGGAGCGAAAAACGAACACGGAAAAAACGGAAAATCCTAAGGTCATGAAGGGGTTAAAGTGTTTTTTCAGCTCTTCCCTTTTACACCTCCTAAGTGGAGCGGTGCTGCTGACGTGTCTTTTGTGTGGCGAGCAGGTATTGTGCATCCAGCATGGTAATTAGAATAGGACACGTGCATGATACTTGCCCGTAGGCGAACGTCAGGGTTCACATCCGTAGCGCCTATCCCCTTCTAATATGGCGATCAAAAGTGCTAGATAATGGATAATCCCTTTTAAAAGGAATGGTCATGTCAGTTCTAAAAGCTGTCGCCGGTACATCTTTATAATTTATATGATTGTGAATATTTAATATTTCTGAATCTCTCTTTTTTTTTTTTTTCTCGCCATCCAGTCGTGGAAGGTATGAAGGAAGCTCAAGAAAAACTTACTGGAAATTTTGTGAAGAAACAGATTGAAGATGAGTTATAACCGCTAGATTTCCCATCCCAAACTGTTCCTCCCTGAGGCTGTGCGCCCCCAGGGGTTATAGCGATTTGTTCCCACTCTTGGGTCTGGAGTACGCACCCTCCATTCACCCCTTTCTGTTCACTTCACTAAAAGAGATTTTTTTTTCACATTTTTTTTTTTCTTAGATGACCAATACAGCTCACCTAATATTCTTCCTACGAGCTTGGAATTTTCAGTGCATCCACGGGACCGGTCATATTACATGCAGATGTGTTATGTGAGACCTTAGGAGGGATTCTCCTGCATCCATATACTACCTACATTGCCAGATATTTATTGCTTATATTCTTTAACCAGGTCCGTGCCTGGTTAAATGGCGCTCGGCCTATTTTCTTGGCCTTTTGTTTACTGAAGGTTTTGCAACAAGTCAGTTTACGTTAATTCAAATATAGGGGATATAAATGTATTATTATTCTTTTTAATCTTTTTTTTTTTAAGATCATTGTTTTTGCTGAGCGCTGCATATTTCGAGCTGAATTGGATCCTGTCCTGTGATTGTAGGACAGGACGACCTATTCCTTGGCTCTGAATATATACATCTCCTACAAAGAGATGTAATATGACTGGGAGCGGCGCCCATGGATTATACATTGGGGCACATACGACAGTATGGACGTTATATAGCATTCGGCCTCCTTGTTTCTTATTCCTGACTTTTATAGTCTTCGTGCATATTGTGCAGCTTGGGTCCCAATTTTGAAATCTAGGATTGTGGTGCTGTTTTGAGAAGAAAGCCATAATGTTATGTTATAAGCTTGGACAAATCCTTATTTCCAAGACTGTAAGTCCGTAGAATAGGGGCTAACTAAGGGGGACCTAACTGAGCGCTGAGGATCTGACTGCTAGGACCCCCAGAAATTCTGACAACTCTAGAACCGGATCCCCATCTTTTAATGGGACCAAAGTTTGTAAATGGTGGATGTTAGAGTTCATTTCTGTCATCTGCAGGGGTCTCCACACCTGGACCACCACCAATCAAATCATCAGACATGTCGCTGTGACACTTCTGTGCTCCCATAGACAAGCGATCATATACACCTGAGCACCATTGAAGACTGATTTGGCGGAGCCCCTTACTCAGGATCTGTGGGCGTCCTGGCAATCGGACCCCCAGCGATCAGTATGTCATCCACTATCCTGTCGAGAGGCATTCTTACTATCATGGCCATTACCCTTTAATGCTTTAGGAATTTCAAAAACAAATGCCGACCAAAGTACCTGTATAATTTTACTACCTGCGCTCCCGTAGCCCAGATCTAAAATGTTGTGTGGGCTTGTGAAAGATTTCTGCTTTGTCACAGTGCCATGTCAGATATTTTGATCGGTGGTGGTCCTGGTTCTGAGACCCCTGCTTATCACTGACATTAAGGAGCAAAAGTGATTAGTTTAGCGTTGTGCCCCTTTGGCTTGTTAGCTGATACTTTTGTTTCCCTTCATCTAAAAAATGCCCGGGAGTCTTAGCTTAATAACAGTGCTGGTATGTTTAATTAGGCTATAGTTTGTTTTTTCTTTTTATAAAGCTTGCACTTAAAAATGGCAGCGATAAACAATTCATCTTAAAAAGAAAATGAAGACTTGCAGTACCCATTATTTTCCTGTAGGTGGCATTGTGAGCTTTGTAAAAAAAAAAAAGGAAAAAGCAACTTCCAAAGTTACAATTAACATTTATGTTGGGAGTAACTTTGAAAACTTTTTTTTTTTTTTTTTTTTTTACTGTCATTATACTCCTGTTGAGGTAGATGCAGTGTTTCGTCACAAATTAGAAGCTGAATTTAAAAAAGTGCATTGTGGGAACTCACTTAACAGGCACAAACTGGGTGTTAATGATGTCGTAAGATAAGCGGCGGTGTTACACATGGTTGAAAAAAAAGTTTGCGCGCTCCCTGCACTACAGGATTGGGTGTGATTGCATCTTGACTTCCGTGAACTGCATGGGACTAAACGGTAATTCCACACATGACCAGTGGAAAGTGTGGCGCTGTTTTTAGAGACCCCCCTTTTAAAGCGCGGACCAATTTCAGCAATAACAGTGGGAAAAGTTTTACCGTAATTAACTTTTTACTAAATCTAGACTAATTTTCGTATATAGATATACAATATCCAGCCTCGTGGCCAGTATTGGCGCCATGCCACGGTGTAAATGCACAAAGTATTGTAACATTTCTATTAATCTTGATGGTGTAATATATTTTTACATTTATAAAATACTCTATATTATTCTTATAATATGAAGAAAAATAATAATAAAAGATGCCAAGGATTCCTCTATAATGTAAATTGCAGCATTGATCCCCAGCTTTTATAATGTGGGTACTCCACTTTTGGGATATTTTCTGTGTGTGACCGGTAGACGTGGTGGCCGTTTTTTTACGTTAATGCGTTTTTTTTTGTTTTCCTTCCTTCCTTCCTTCCTTCCTTCCTTCCTTCCTTCCTCTATTTTTCGGTGAAAAATATTAGTATAACTTTTTTATTTTATTCATATCCTCCTTGGTCCTTGAATGCATACGAGTCCAGTGGGCGGCCATAATAAGGGATTTATAGTCTTCCCTGTATGATTGTGCATGCGGAGCTAGCTGTCAATCATTAGTAGGACCGCCCACTGGACTCCTGCATGCAAACACCATGGATTTTAACGAATAAAATACAAGTTATACCGGACGGTTTCCAACAAACTGACCTCAATGTGCTCAGCTTCTCCTCTGTACCCTTCTGTCCACAGATCGGACTGCAGGTACGACATGAAAGGTTTCCTTTAAACATGTGGGAGGCACATTCACAGCCATGTATGGAGCTGTGCCAATGGGCTGATAAAGATGGGTCATCCGTGGGAAGGGACTGGACACACTACGTTTTTTACCATCAGGGATTTGGTAAAAACTGCCCAGGATATTTTCACGGCCATACACATCTGACCGATCGCTTTGTCTACTGACCCTCAAACATATATGATGATGAGATGATCAGAGACCTGGACTTTTGGGGGATTTTTCACTGTTTTATGAAATGATACCACTATATAATTCACCTGATTGTTCACTTCCTCCCAATATTGGTAGAACTGAAGGGACAAGTCGTTTATTTGTTGTTTTTTTGGGGGGGGGTTTGGATTTTAATGCTGGCCATAATTCTCACCTGTTCATGAAGCTGGACATTGACCTCTATTTTTTTTTTTCTTTTGCTCTGTGTGATTCTTGCATGTTAATTGAGATCTGTTATTTTTTGCTTTTTTTCCCCCCCGTTCTCATTAATAAGCTTCATATGAGATTTGTAATGTTTTGATTATTGAAAAAAATAAACGTTTTGAATAAATAAAAAGAAAAGACTTCCACACCAGCGGCGAATCCAAATTTTACATGGTCCACAAGAACAGCCATATAATGTAGAAACGTGTCGACATCGAACAATGATGCATCTTTAATTCTACAACACCGTAAAAAAATCTGCAGTATTTCAACCCAGAAAGCGAGTGGTCTTTCCTCAGCGCGTAACAAAACCCCATGGGGGTCAAAACATTGTAAATTTTCGACTTTGGTGGAACCTTACTTTTGGATGTCGTCGCGTTCATACATTAGGTAGAAAAAATTCTAGTTCTAAAATGGAAAGTTGTTGAAAAGTTTATGCCATTTATTGTGTTGTCAGTGTTTGATATCTCATGGTGTTATTCTACTATGTTGGGCACAATTTGCACCACTCTTCCTTTTTTACACTAAAGTTTGTAGATACCCCCATGGCGTTGGATGGGGCTGAGGTCCGGGCTCTGTGCCGCCGGTCATCTTCTACACGAAACACCTCCAACCATGTCTATATGGACCTTATGCACTGGGCACAGTCATGGGGAACAGAAAAGAGCCTTCCCCAAACTGTTCCCACAAAGATAGAAGCTACAATTGTTCAAAATGTCTGGTGCTAAATCATTAAGATTTCCCCTAACTGGAACTAAGTGGCACAGTACAGTAAACAGTACAGGGGGCACAATGAGGTCAGGAGGTAACGTTCTCCTGGCATTCACCAAACCCAGACTCCTCCACCCGACGCCAGATAGAGACGTGTGATCCATCACTGCACAGAACACGTCTCCTCCAGAGTCTAGTGGTGGCAGCTTTATACCACTCCTTCCGACACTCGGCATTGTGCTTGGTGATGTAAGGCCTAATGCAGCTGCTCGGCCATGCCACCGTGTTTGTACTGATGTTAATGCCGGAGGAGGTCAGAACTCTGCAGTTATAGAGTCCCCAGAGCGTTGGAGACTGTTTGAAAAACCTGAAATCAATGATTAAGACATTGTTCAAATACTTTTTGCCCATATAATACACGTCAGACATATTATCCCTTACAACAAAGTGTCTAGGGAAGAATACCTCCAGAATAGGGCATGCAGTAAACTTGCCACAAGGTTTTTTTATGTTGGTCCCATGAAAAACCTCAGAATTTGGAGGCATATGGGGGTAAAACGGGCGATTAACGTGCATGAAGCCAACAGCAAGGATCCATAGTGGAATGAAACAATTTAGAATTATTTATTTTTGCTGAGTATAAATGGAGTTCAGAAAATCTGCATCTCTTGCCCACCCTGAAATCTGTGCGCGTCGTACCCCCTACGTGCATTGACCTTTACTGCACAGAAGAGTTGCAGAAAGTAGAAGTTACAAGGAAGTCTTCTCCATCCGCAGTAATCGGCACGTGTGGGCAGCGCAGCCTTCATTCATTTACGCGCTCATTCATCGTCTCGTCTCGGTTGCTCTCTTTTCTCCGATCTCGCTGGAAAATCTACGTGAAAATAAAGAAATAAATCAGTTGCCTGGAAACCTGCACTTAATCCGAGCGGCTTCTGTACAAAAGGTCGCAGGTAAGAGGCTTTTCCTGGAAAATCTATTTATAATCTTGTTTATCAGTCGGAGGCGGTGAGCTGCAGCGTCACCTTCTGGGGTGACAGTGCGGGAACACCTGTGTGCCCATGAGGCCTAGATGAAAAATGCCCCCAAAAATATATAAAAATTTACTATAACATTTAGAGTAAAAAGTGTCGTTCATAATTGTGATTTTTATTTTTTTTTTGTGATATTTTCATCTTCTACTGTTCGGCCGTATCACTAGGATATATAATTTGCTTTGCAGAAAAATGCGACCTGGATCCATTCAAGAGAAGGTAAAATACTTAAAGGGAACCTGACAGCGGAGACATGCTGCTGTGCCCCGGGCAGCGTGTGTCAGACACCGCCGGTATGATTTCAGCCAGGTGTGTTGGACACTGCGGCGTTTCGGAGACCGACCTGCACAAGTATCAAGCTGAAAAGGCCGGTCCTCGGCAGCTTCTTCCCGACTGGTCTCTCCCCTGTATGTATAGCTGTCAGTCATTGGCAGGGAACGGGGAGAAGCCGCCAAGGACCGGCCTTTTTGACTAATCATCTATGCGGCTCAGTCCTTGGCAGCCTTTAAGGTATGTATTCTTCCTATTTTTTTGCAAAATAAGTAGTGCCATTCCTTCATTGCCTCTTGAGTCCATAATTCAGTAATTGATAGCATATCCAAATATTTCAATGGGATTTTACCTTTTTCTTTAGAAATAGTTTTATGAGGTCAGAATGATTTTTCTTCAAACAGTGCTGCTCCTGCCAGGGGTATGTGTATGGTAAAGCAAATCGGCCTCATTCAATTAAATAACTGTGAGCTGCCATACACCCTTACCAGAAAGTCAATATTACATTGATTTTACAAGAAGCCGAGCGAAACGCGCGTCGGGGTAGAGGGACCTCATTTCATCCACCTGGCTTGTGCAATACAGGTATAGTGTATCCTCACACAATCACTTTAGCAATTTTACCTTTTTTCCTTGTTTAGCCAGGACACGATATCCACCGTAGTCCCCGACAGAGGTCTTATTAACTAGGCATTTACACTATTGCTTTTTGCAGGCATGCTTATATAGCAGCCATTTTACACAGAGTGCTGATTTTTGTCTGATGTGTTATATTAAAGCCTTGTAAATTTTGCATCTGCACCATAACCACCCCCCGCCTTACCATTCATTTATGGGCATTTATTGTAGGTTTTGAATTATATTAAGGCATATTGTTAGTGGCCTTCGGACATACCCCAAACACAAGGTTTTATCTTTTTATGCAATTTGGTTTGCAGGCAATTAATGATTTGCAGCATGCAGTTGCTGTATGTTTTTTGATTACCATGAGATGATATAAATAGAATCCATCTTTTTATTTTCACCTTTCTTTGATTTTTTTTTTTTTTTTTTTTTTTATAATTTATTTTCTATTTATCAATAAAATATTACTTTATATTTTTGAACTTTATGTAATTCTTCCTTTGCCTATATTATATCCTGATGGTAAATTTTGTGATAGTTATTGATTTTACAGGGCTAGATTACAGAGAATGTGCCCTTTATCCTCATAGACACAACATCTGGACTTCTCAAAGGCCAGATGACCCAAAGATCATCAAGAGGTTTAAGGACTTTGGTGCTCTTTATAAGTCCACGTTCTATGATCCCTATTTCTCAAATACTATGTGGACAAAAAAGTATTGGGCTGCATGTCTTAATGATTGAATTCAGTTTCCACATTCATTCCCCCCCTGGTTTATAATACTAAGACCCTCGCCCCCTGTGTATAACATCCAGCCCCATAGTCCCTGGTGTACAACATCCGGCCCCATCACCCCGGTCCTCTGGTATTCACATCAGCCAAACACTGTGCCCCCGCCAGGAACTTCATGGCCGATCGGCTGCTATAGCCTTATATCACCAAGCACAATGCCAAACGTCTGATGGAGTGGTGTATGCAGTCTGCACTCCATGTATAGTGACCATTCTGAAAAATCTGGAGGGAGAAAAAACTCATTACTGTATTCCTGTTGGTTGTTGGCGCAGAGTCCCCGGCATGGCTGTACAGTATTATTCCTTCCTCCTCTACTTTTGACTTGCCGATTTCAGGCTGCCTTCATGACCTGCTCTTCTTACCATCTGCCTTCTGTTGATTGATGGATGAATATTATAAATTCCGCAGTGAATTCCTTCTTCTCCGTCTCAGGTCTGATTATGAATAATTTGTGCAGCTAATGTCTGAGAATCACAGACTCCAAACGCCGCAGGAAGAAGCCATGAAAAGTCCTCAGAAAAAGCTCTAAACCAGAGTCATTGGTTCAAACCAAATTAGAACTGGTCCTACATATACAGTGGGGAAAATAAGTATTTGATACACTGCCAATTTTGGCAAGTTCTCTCATCTATAAAGAATGGAGAGGTCTGTAATTTTTACTGTAGGTACACTTCAACTGTGAGAGACCGAATCTAAAAATAAAATAAAAAACAATCACATTGTAGGATTTTCACATAATTAATTTGCATTTTATTGCATTAAATAAGTATTTGATATAATAGAAAAACAGAACTTAATATTTGGTCCAGAAATCTTTGTTTGCAGTTACAGAGGTCAGACGTTTCCTGTAGTTCTTGGCCAAGTTTGCTCACACTGCTGCAGGGATTTTGGCCCCCTCCTCCATACAGATCTCCAGATCTATCAGGTTTCGGGGCTGTCGCTGGGCAACATTGAGTTTCAGTTCCCTCCAAAGATTTTCTATTGGGCCCTGGTGTGGAGACTGGCTAGACTAGTCCAGGACCTTGAAATGCTTCTTACGGAGCCACTCCTTAGTTACCCTGGCTGTGTCTTTCTGGTCATTGTCATGATGGAAGACTCAGCCACAACCCATCTTCAGTGCACTTAATGAGGGAAGGAGGTTGTTGGCCAAAATCTTGTGATACACGACTCCATCCATCCTCCCTCTAATACGGTGCGGTCGTCCTGTCCCCTTTGCAGAAAAGCACCCCCAAAGTATGATGTTCCCCCCACCATGCTTAATGGTTGGGATGGTGTTCTTGGGGTTGTATTCATCCTTCTTCCTCCAAACACGGCAAGTGAAGTTGATACCAAAAAGTTCTATTTAGGTCTCATTTGACCACATTCACCTCATTGGTGAACTTCAAACAGGTCTAGACATGTGCTGGCATGAGCAGATGGATGTTGCATGCCCTGCAGGAATTTAATCCGTGATGGCGTAGTGTGTTACTATAATAATAATCTTTATTTTTATATAGCGCTAACATATTCTGCAGCGCTTTACAGGTTGCACACGGTAATATTTGAGACTCTGGTCCCATCTCTCTTCAGGTCATCGACCAGGTCCTCCAATGTAGTTCTGGGCTGATTCCTGACCTTTCTCAGAATCATCCTTGCCCCACGAGGCGAGATCTTGCATGGAACCCCAGACTGAGGAATATTGACAGTCATCTTATGTTTCTTCCATTTTCTAATAATTGTGCCAACAGTTGTTGCCTTCTCACCAAGCTGTTTACCTATTGTCCTGTAGCCTATGCCAGCCTTGTGCAGGTCTACAATTTTGTCCCTGTTTCCTTAGACAGCTCTTTGGTCTTGGCCATGGTGGAGAGGTTGGAGTGTGATTGAGTGTGTGGACAGGGGTATTTTATACAGGTAACGAGTTATAACAGGTGCAATTAATACAGGTAATGAGGGCAGAGTAGGAGGCTTCTTAAAGAAAAACTAACAGGTCTGTGAGAGCCAGAATTCTTGCTGGTTGGTAGGTGATCAAATACTTCTTTCCAAGCAATCAAATGCAATTTATTTATTTTTAAAAGAAATCATACAATGGGATTTTCTGGATTTTATTTTTAGATTCTGTCTCTCACCGGTGAAGTGTACCTACAATAAAAATTACTGACCTCTCCATTCTTTGTAGGTGGGAAAATTTGCAAATTCGACCGTGTATCAAATACTAATTTTCCCCACCGTAAATTAAATGGCATCTGGGAGCAAATCCTCTTTTAAACTAAACTTTTCGAAACTCAACGTACAACTTTCTCGTCACTTTTCAAATTTGGCACACAAGGAGAAATTTGCAAAAAAAATTGCACAAATTTGTGCCGTTTTCAGCAAAAATGTACAGTAGATGAAAATACTAATACATTTGGGCCATTGCGAGTAATACTATAGCAGGCGTAGGTGCAGTTAGGAGCTGATCATAAAGGTGGCCCTTCAGGGCATTTCACATGTCAATATGTCTGATAATAATCCTTTCTATTTTGTAAGACTTATTAGCCGGATGAAGCTTATTTTGTGGCTGCACGCTGTAAATGCACAGGCCGAATGCAAAATGACTGTAATTTCCTCAGCAGCTGTGTCCATTACTATACACATAATCCCATTAGAGGGCACTGGAGTTGGTCGATTTATCAGTAATTATTGATAAATTGATGGTCGCATTCAACTGCACAGCAAATGTAGCTGTAATGTCAGACCTCCAAATTTAAGGAATGGGAGCTCCAACCGGTTGCTGACTGCCCACCATCGATAGACATGTCCCGGGGCTAGTGAGACATGTGACGTGGCTAGTGTAACATGCTCCTCACTCTGGGGCATTAAATACAAAATATATCAGCGCTATATACAGTTAAAATCATACGTATGTTGCGTACACCGTAGACCGGGTAGTGTACGGTCCGTATATGGACCTAAATGTCCAGACTGATCACAGGTCTCCCAACCTGAATTTACAGCCTGATAGACACATATGAGACAGTAAGGTTTTCTTTGGAAGACCTGCGGCCAGTCTGGACCTCATGGTCTTCTATATACGGATAGAGAAATACGCCCACCTCAACCCATTCATCAACTACATGCAGATCGCTCAACTACAAAGAAGGCAGAGATGGTTTATTACTGCCTCTGCCTTCCAGAACTCTGTATACACAGGGCTGAAGGAGATGTGTGTGTGTGTGTATGTAGTTTAGAAAGCATTGACGGCGCTTCTTCCTCCTATTACAGCAATCATGAGAGTGAAGGTGTTACGCACGTGTCCCGGATTTTGGGCTTTGCCTCCCTCACCCCAATCCATTAAACTCTGTTGTGCTCCACGTCGGGGTTTGGAGATGGCCCAACCTGATCCCATGTGATCATCTGCCTGGGCCTATATAAGGCTGGGTTCACACTGCGTTATGGCAGTCCGTTAGACGGACTGCGTTATAACCTGGTGTAACGCAGTCCGTTAACGCTGCCATTAACCCCTATTATCGGGCGCATCGCCAACGCATGCCATAATCGGCAGGCGCTAGCAATGTGCCATCATTCAGTGACGCGGGCTGCAGCATCAGAGGCTCCGTCACCGCTAGCGCAGATGAATCTGCGCTAGCGGTATAGCATAACGCGATGGCGTTGAACGGGCTGCTTTAACGCAATGTGAACCTGTCCTTAGGCTCACCAAGAAAAACATTTATATCTTGGTATTGAGACTTTAGTGTTTGTGAGACCTGTCTGTGGTCTCTAGAAGGCCTCCGCTCTGTCTGAAACTTCCACTACCTCTGTTACCAGTCTGTGATTTACAGGATGTCTCCTGTCTGCCTGCAGCTTCCAATACCTCTGCTACCTGTCTGCGGTATCCAGAACATCTCCTGTCTGTCTGCGACTTCCAGCACCTTTTAACTGTTTGAAGTACCTCTGCCACCTCTCTGCGGTCTCCAGGACGTCTCCTGCCTGCTTGCATCTTCCATTACATCAGCTACCTGTTCCCAGTCTCCTGTCTGCCTGCAATCTCCAGTACATCTGACATCTGTTTCCCGCTCACCTTCCTTTCATGCTGCACCGACGCCCGTGGCCCAAGTGGCCAACCGGTCCTTGGGCTTGGAGATTCCACCTCACCAGGTGAGCCTAACAGAGGGAGCAGAAGCTACTGAGTCTTAACAAGACCAGATCATCTCAGCAGTGCAGGCAGGAAGCTGAATTTCTCCTGGAACTGGGGCTAATGTGCCAGCTGTAGTTACAGCGGAAAACAGCATAAAAAAATGTCTTTCCATTTTTAAATGCTTCACACAGGTTCTTGTAGAGAGAACAATGTGTGAAATAAATGGGGGGAAAATAAGAAAAAACAATGAAATTAAAAAAATTGAAAAAGAAAACTTCAGTTCAAATTACTCTTTTGAGCCCCACCTCCATAAAAAAGATTTTATATATATATATATATATATATATATATATATATATATATATATATATATAACTATGGGAATATGATTTAAAATATATTTTGGAGACCCTTTGTGGTCATAAAACAAAAAAATTTAACAATGGGAAAAATAGAGACTTATTTCCTTTTTTTTCTTCACATTTTTCCCCTGATATTGGAAATGAAATGTATAAATATTAGATAAAGTATGTATCATGAAAAATAAAACACAAATTATTTTAATACCAGAATGAGGACATTTTTTTACAGCTCTGAAAACAATATGGATGAAGAAAGAAAAATAAAAGAATAAGTGTCTGGTCATGTACGGAGGAGAATGGCCCAGTCTAAAATTGGTTAAAACTTAGTTTTTCACAACTCCTGACACTTACTCCTCGTACACATTCCATGTTTTGGGTATTTTCGGATCATTACTGTAGATCCAAAATGTGAAATGTAAGAATAATATAAGAGATAATGGTTTATTTCATCTTTTATTTCTTTCATCACATTCCCAGCGGATCAGGAGTTCACATACACGTGCTTAGTTTTTGGTAGTGTTGCCTTTAAATTGTTTTACTCGGGTCACACATTTCGGGAAGCCTTCCACCAGCTTCTCGTAATAAATTGCTGGAGTTTTTGCTAATTTCTCCTGGAAAAACTGGTGTAACTGAGTCAGCTCTGTAGCCTCCCTGCTCACACAGGCTTTTTCTATTCGGCTCATAAATTTTCTATGTGATTGAGGTCAGGGCTTTGTGATTGCTGCGCCATTACCTTTACTTTGTTGTCCTTGGAGGGTTATTCTCTGCTTCACAGATGGATAGTGTTGGATAAGGTTTGTAAATACAAGCAATTTTGCAATTTACTGCTTCTTAATATTTGCAGCCGTTCTCTAGCTATTAACTGTTTTTTCTTTTGTTTACATTACGTTTCCTAGGAGACCGACCACTGCTGCTGTCTAGTTTGTAACCACTGCTCTGAAGCTGCCCTGGATTAGGAGATAACACTGCACTCCAGTAATCTCACCAGTTTTGAAACAGTACCTACAAGCTCAATAAAAAAGAGCTTGTAAGCATTATGCACGTTCTGCTGTGTAGCGGCAGCGGTCGGTCTCCAAGACAACAAGCTGTAAACAAAAGAAAAGTGTTAATATCTCAAGAACTGTTGCAAAATTGCTTATATTTACAAGCACTATTCGACAATACCCATTTACGAAGATGGGATTAACCTGCTAAAGATGACCTGTCACATGTTCTTTAATACCAACTCAAACACTTTGTAGAAAATCTTAAAGTTCCCCTGTCTCTGCTTTTTTTTGTTTTGCGCTGCATAACTCCATTTTAGATATATTTACATTTTTTGCTCTTGGAGCGCAGTGTGAGAAATCTCTGCTAGACTTTTCTTAAGAGTCTTCTCAGGGGGTGTGCACTTTCACCCCTCTCTCCCAGATGCTGCCAATCACAGCACAGCAGCATCTGAGACTGATAGGTTGCTGGATCAGCTGCTGAGCTGTGATTGGCTGTATCTAGGAGAGAGGAGTGAAAGTGCACACCCCCTTTGAAGACTCTGAAGAAGCCCCAAAAAATAAAATGAAATTGGCTGCATCCTTGAGTGATTAAATGTCAGAAATCATTCTGTGTGACAGATTTGCAATAATTGAGGACACCTGGAAAAGGTGTGAATACTTAATAATATCCGTACTTTACAAACTCACAAAAATTGATAATATTGCTGGGCATGTTATCCTACAAACACTTTCTTTTTCGGCAACCTTCATCCCTGTGATGGCCAACAATCATTCAGCCGTATGTAAACAACCTCGTTGAACCACGCGTTCTTATCTTTGACCGCTCTATATATAGATTTGTGTTTTCAGAGCAAATTGAGCCCGTGTGCTGCCAAAACTACACTTTCAGATTTCAAATCATTATCGCTGTCTGCGTCATTGGCACTTTTTTTTTTTTTATTTCTAACACAGACTTGTCGAATAATTTTAGCACATTTATGGAAGCGGCACTTGTTTTTTTTTTTTGTAGTTTAGTTTCTGTGCCCATGGGGCATAAACTCTTATGCAATTGGAGAACAAAAGTTATATATATAATTTTACACCATCCACTTTTTTGTGTGTTGGCTGTGGTACAAAACCATCTGCATCGCAGCACTTGTGAGAAGATGGTACTTTTGTTGAGAGCATGTCCCAGAAGTGGCTCTTCAGCTGCTTATTTTATGAAATTACTCTATTATGGGAAAAGTCCATAAATCTGTTACACAAAAAAAAGAGAATAAAAACATGACTTATTTGGTCACATAATTATGCCCACAGGGTGACAGCCAGGCTTGGACTGGCCCACAGGACCACAGGAGAATCCTTGGGTGGGCCCCTGTGCAAGAGTCTTATATGAGCAACACTTGGCACAATATACTTAAATCACTATGTACAGACAGAGGCGACATCTTATTCATTTAACAATCTACCCCGGTCATGATTTCACCGCTGGTGAATGATGCTGCGCCCTCTGCAGCTCATTCACCAGTGGTTTTCACCTGGGACGTCGCATCTTGGCACTGTCCTGGTTGTAAAGTATTTAGCCCCCAGACTTGGATTACAGCGTGGGACGGAACGATGGACAGGTATGGTATACACCAAAGTATCACATGATACTTTTTATACTTGTTGTCCTACTCCAAGCTGTTCAGGCTTGAGAGCCAACTACCAATTAAGTAAATCAGGTGATGTGCATCTCTGTAATGAGGAGGGGTGTTGTCTAATGACATCACCTATATAAGGTGTGCTTAATTATTAGGCAACTTTCTTTCCTTTGGCAAAATGGGTCAGAAGAGAGATTTGACGGGCTTTGAAAAGTCCAAAATTGTGAGATGTCTTGCAGAGGGATGCAGCAGTCTTGAAGTTGCCAAACTTTTGAAGCGTGATCACCGAACAATCAAGCGTTTCATGGCAAATAGCCAACAGGGTCGCAAGAAGCGTGTTGGGCAAAAAAGGCGCAAAATAACTGCCCATGAATTGAGGAAAATCAAGCGTGAAGCTGCCAAGATGCCATTTGCCACCAGTTTTGCCATATTTCAGAGCTGCAACGTTACTGGAGTAACAATAAACACAAGGTGTGCGATACTCGGGGACATGGCCAAGGTAAGGAAGCCTGAAAAATGACCACCTTTGAACAAGAAACATAAGATAAAACGTCAAGACTGGGCCAAGAAATATCTTAAGACTGACTTTTCAAAGGTTTTATGGACTGATGAAATGAGAGTGACTCTTGATGGGCCAGATGGATGGATCAGTAAAGGGCAGAGAGCTCCACTCCGACTCAGACGCCAGCAAGGTGGAGGTGGGGGACTGGTATGGGCTGTATCATCAAAGATGAACTTGTGGGACCTTTTCGGGTTGAGGATGGAGTGAAGCTCAACTCCCAGACCTACTGCCAGTTTCTGGAAGACAACTTCTTTAAGCAGTGGTATAGGAAGAAGTCGGTATATTTCAAGAAAAACATGATTTTCATGCAGGACAATGCTCCATCACATGCCTCCAACTACTCCACAGCGTGGCTGGCCAGTAAAGGTCTCAAAGAAGAAAAATAATGACATGGCCCCTTGTTCACCTGATCTGAACCCCATAGAGAACCTGTGGTCCCTCATAAAATGTGAGATCTACAGGGAGGGAAAACAGTCCACCTCTCAGAACAGTGTCTGGGAGGCTGTGGTGGCTGCTGCACGCAATGTTCATCGTAAACAGATCAAGCAACTGACGGAATCTATGGATGGAGGCTGCTGAGTGTCATCATAAAGAAAGGGGGCTATATTGGTCACTAATTTTGGGGGGGTTTGTTTTTGCATGTCAGAAATGTTTATTTCTAAATTATGTGCAGTTATATTGGTTTCCATGCAAAGATAGAAAAAAGTGCACTTACCCGTATTCAATGGTCACAACTTATTTGGACATGTTACAAAAATTGCAGGGAGGGATGTGAAACAACGTGGACAACGGCCGTTTCATGCCTCAGCACTTCAACGGGTCCTTTACTTTTTTTTTAAGGACCCGTTGAAGTGCTGAGGCACGAAACGGCCGTTGTCCACGTTGTTTCACATCCCTCCCTGCAATTTTTGTAACATGTCCAAATAAAGTTGTGATCATTGAACACGGGTAAGTGCACTTTTTTCTATCTTTGCATGGACTACAAGGTGTTTTTTGGAAGTTGCACCCCGTTATTATATTAAAAGGTATTTTTGTCGGCTGTTCCTACAAGCAAGGGGTTTGTTTGCCACAACAGAGCTTAATCAGATTAACAGCTGTGCGGAGGACTCTTTTTTCTTTTCACAGTGTTCATAGTTATATTGGTTTCCCTGGTGAAAATAAACAAGTGAGATGGGAATATATTTGGTTTTTATTAAGTTGCCTAATAATTCTGCACAGTAATAGTTACCTGCACAAACAGATATCCTCCTAAGATAGCCACATCTAAAAAAAAAAAACATCCCACTCCAACTTCCAAAAATATTAAGCTTTGATATTTATGAGTCTTTTGGGTTGATTGAGAACCTAGTTGTTGATCAATAATAAAAATAATCCCTCAAAATACAACTTGCCTAATAATTCTGCACACAGTGTATTGTTGGTTTATTATTTTATTTTTATTACAGGAGATCGAGGGCGTCACATGGATTAGGAGAAATCATAAAATTATCAACATGTGTGGTGCTTTATTTCATTAAAATACTTTATTCTGGATGTGTTTTTTATTTAACATGTAACAACTATAGGATTAGTAATGGATAGGTGTCTTATAGACACCTCTCCATTACTAAGCCGTGGGTTTGATGTCACCTGAAAGGTGACATCAACCCCACAAATATTACCCCACTTGCCAATGCTACAGTGCAAGTGGGAAGAGCCGGGCAAAGCTCCAGAAAAGGCGCATCTTAGACGTGACTTTTCTGGGCAGCTGCGGGCTGCTGTTTTTAGGCTAAGGGGGTCTATATCAATGGCCCCTTACCAGTATGAGAATAGCAACCCCCAGCTTTGAGCTTTAGCAAAACTGGTTGTCAAAAATGGGGGGGACCCCACGCCTTTTTTTTTTTAAATTATTTAAATAATTAAAACAGTGTGGGGATCTCTCTATTCTTGATAACCAACCTTGCAGAAGATGACAGCTGAGGGTTGCAGCCCCCAGCTCTGAGTTTTGTCTGGTTGGTTAATAAAATAGGAGGCAACCAATGTCAGGTTTTTCATTAATTTATTTCCGAATGATCACAGGCGGCAGCTGTGGAATACCCCCATCCTCCGCACCTACTGTCACTGTTATTAGCAACAGCAGGTGTCGGATGATGGGGGTAACACTCCCAAAAGCCCCCACCTGCTGTTGTTCGGACTTTAATTTAACGCTCATCATTCTTTGCTCACCGGCAGGGCAGGGGAGAATGATGACAGCCGGCTTCAGCACCAGCCGCCGGGGAACAGCACTTACAGTAGCGCTTTTTCCCCGTCGGCTGTCCATTTCACACAGAGGAGATCAAACTGTGTTCTCCGTCTGCGGGTCGTTTTGCCATCCGTGATGACGGCAAAAAAACGGATATGTCGGCGTGTTTTGCCCACGGACACACAGTCCATGGAAACACACTGACATGTGCACAGACCCATTCATTTGAATGAGTGTACGTGTGAAAACTGTCACCACATGTGTGCCGTGTGAAAGAGGCCTAAAAAATGTATCCTGAATTACCGATTTATGGACATGATTTTTTCACGTACATTGAAATCTGGTCCCATAGATCGTTCATCCCGAGCTACATACAAAGCTTTACTAATACAGTGCGGAGAAGCAATTGCTAAGACAACTCGAGCACCACTTATCTCTGCGAAAAACAAAATGATCAGACAGGAAAAATCTATCGTGTTCGATCCCTGCTCCCTCATCAACAATCCAGACACCTGCCACCCACATTGGCTATTAAATTGTGGACAGATCTTTCTGAAATTGGAAAGAGCGGGTAACAAAAAAAGTAATGTTTATCGACACCTTAAAGGGACACTGAACCTACAAATACAATGATACAACTCACTATGAACACCATTGCATCTTAAAGCTTGCATTACAAAGAAAAAAAAATTGCAATTGATTAAATTAAATTAAAATTTAAATTTCAATTAAAATTTGTTAACCATTTAACTTCTGCAGCTTGCATGTATTAAAGTACATTGCAAGCTGCTCAATGCTGTTCAGTGTGAGTGCTGATGGCCAATCTCCCTGTGGGTCAGTCTCCAGTCACCCTTGTCTGCTCCTGTAAGTCAATCTAAGCTCAAATTATTCTTTTTTAGATAGATTTGAGCTTAATAGAACATTCAGGAGAGATGGGCTACAGACTGACCCAACAGGGCTTTGGGTGTCGGGATTAACAGTGAATGTTATTGAGCAGCTTGTATGCAGTGTAATATATGCAGGCTTTACAAGTGTAAAATCATTGCAAAAAAGTATAAAATGCAATCCTAGGTAAAAATAGAATTCACGAAAAATCTGCCTTTTAGGAGGCAAAAACTGGCTAACTTCACTAATACAGATTATAGGTTGTTACAATGCAAAGTGATGGCTGCTATAATCCATAACATTTGACTGTATACAAACAACCCTCCATGAAAGAACCAATTCACAGGGAAAGAGAGCAGACAATCGCATGTCATTTTTGACGGGTTGTCCACCTTTAATTTTTTATTTCAATGTATAGAATGGAGGCTAAAAACAATCTTTGCAATTGAGTTTCATTAATAGTTTTTCACCGTTTGCTTTCTACACCCTCTGTATTTTTCTGTCTGGTTGCAGAATGAGTTAACTGAGAATCCGCCGGGCAGCTCACTATGATGGGAAGTTATCTCTCTTATCTGTCTTTCTCTGAGCTCCTCTCAGCTGATTTAGAACCAGAGATAACACCAACATTAAATAAGTGTGCAGGGAAACAAAAGACCTGTAAATGCTGAATGGTGCAACATATTTAATTAAAAAAAAAATTTTTTGCCCCAAATACATGCATTTGAATAGTAAAATAATAAATAATAAAATAGATAATAAAAAGTAACTACAAAATAAAAAATAAAATAATAAATTAATATAATAAAAAGAAAAATAATACAAATATAAAAACAAGTTGTCTTACGTCTGACTCCGGGGAACGTTCAGGACACCCACAATACACGTTAGATGAGTTTTTCAGATTTTGACAGAGTTGGGTAACCAATACCATGAGCCATCTAATGTGTATGGGGGTGTACTGACTTTCCCGATGCCAAATCTCAGTGGGAAAAAAAAGATCTGGACATTTAGATTTAGCTGCTTCCCTGCATGGGAAGGGTTAAAAGGATTGTCGGATTAGTTACTTTGCAGTAAATGAGCAATAATAATCAGCTCCAGTAATCAAGAAAAATCTGATTGGTAATAATAAGTTTTGTAACCAGAGATACAAATGTATCAGTAATATTAACCATATAGGTGCATGTTAAAGGGAAGGAAGTGATGTTACTTAATCTGTAAGTTAATGATAACAAAATATATAATTTTTCACTTCTTTTTACTCCCATGCTGTTCTATGCGTTTGTCTTTTTTTTTTTTTGCCAGCATGAGTCATCATCACAGCATGTGGTAACCAAGGGGTTAATGCATGCTCTCCTCTCTGGGATGCAGACTTGGTTCTTGGACACACCCTTCTGACGTCATGACAGCTGGCCACGCCCAGAAGTGTTTGGTCCTTTTAAACCTGAGCTGATGATTGTCAGTGGAGGGGATTTAATCAGGGAGGGAGAATGGAAAGTTGTGTAGGAGACAATGGCCAGAGCTGAGCGCTGAGAGGCAGCAGGAGAAAGGAGGGCACACCAAGAAAGCCAGAGAGTGAGGGGTTAATAGCAGGTGCCTCACAGCAGACAGAGGTAAGGAACTTCTGACTTTTCAGCTATTCTTTCATTTCTGGCATAGGTGGCATTGAAGAGTCTCAGCAGCATGCCAATAGCTGGCTGGGACTTGTAGTGCTACACCAGGCTCTTCAGATCTGCAGTCCTAGTGATGCATTGCACTCTTTGCACTTCTGGTCTTTGTGCTCCAGGTCCATGATACATTTATTAATGCTGCTGTTTCCTATGTTTCTCACCCCTCTCCTCCCTTGAGATCAGCTTGTATGTAACCTCTAAGGAAATTGCCTCATATTTACTTTTGCTGGCACCTGGGTTCTGCACTGTCGCTCCCTCGCCGTCTGCAGGGTGACGATGGGTTAATGACACCGTAATGTGAACACTGTCTGATGGGGACTGTGCAATAATCCTATAGATTGTGATGTCCTACTGTATGATAGTGTATCATGGACCTTGATATTGTATCATTTTGTCAGGTTCCTGATGGAAGCGGAACATGGTCTAATGATCAGATGCGTTATGTGACTTCGCTTCTTAAAGGGGTCACACACCGAGGGCTCGTGCAGGCGACTGTAACAATTGGACGAGAGCTATCCGTCATTTTGATGGATCGATTTAATTCCATGGGGCTGTGCACATGTCGGATTTATTTATCTTCAGATAAAAAAAAAAATCGCAGCATGTCCAAGTTTGATCCAATTATCAGATCGCACTCGGCCATGTGAGTCCGTGTAAAACATCCGACTGCACTCGGATGACATATGAGTGCAGTTCGATTTTCACTGTCAAGCAAAATGAAAAAGATGGTGTCTGGTTTTCTTTTTTTTTTTTCCAATCTTCTCCTCATCCCAAAAAATTGGATCAAACTGTCATCAGAGTGTGATTTGCATAATCTCCTAGATTCTCTCGGCTGAGATACAATACGGTGGTGTGCACCTAGCCTAAGACTCATCCGGGTCTATTTTTATATCCGCGTAAAAGTGTTTTGTTAAAAAATATTTTTTTTCCCTTTATTTTAATTTATGGACTTTTTCCAATGTATCAGTTAAAATAAACGTATGGAATTCTGAAGTGTAAATTGTTTCCGCTTCAGATTCTCAGACTTTAACAGCTGGGTCTGATCTAAAATAAATGAAAATACGAAATGCTCAGAGACTCGCAGACTGGAGACACCCAGATCTGATTTTATAACTGATCAGTGTGTGGATGAATGAAGGGTCGTGGGCTGTCCGAGAGAGGGGGAAAAACAAGTCCGCACTGGGATGTGTGAACGCAGTCTTGGGTAGCGCCATCAATGCCTCGGGATCACGGCCATTACAGGTACAGAGGAGTAAATCATTGATGCAGAAGTGTTTCTCTATTCCTGTGTAATCCGGATGTCCCTGCATGCAGCGCCCCGCTGGGGACCCAACTGTTCAGTGCTTGTGATTGGCCGGATGTTGGCTAAATGGAAAATAGGTTATGGGAACGGTTTGATCTGACGTATTGCAGTACGGAACCCTTCAATTTAAATAGGGATGGCGGTAGTTCCCTTTTAATTTAAAGGGAACTTGTCAGTCACTTTATGCTGCCCAGTTCGATGGACATCAGGAATCTGAGACCGGCTCCTGCGTCCTAAATGGCGGTGTTTTACTAAAGTTCTTGCCACGGACAAGGTGACAAGTCCAAAATGCAGGTCCCTCCTGGTTCACCTATGGTGACGGGTCTCTTTGCTGTACACACATACGGAGGGATGTGTCAGTGCTCCACTTCGGACATTGATCAGTGTCTGACGTTGTAGGTGAGGGACCCTCATCCATTTTATGAGTGGCATTCTGTTTTGCAATTATAGGAATAAAGAGGTGGTTTTGCATGGGAGTTAAAAAAATAAATTAAAAAAATAACTGTCGGGCAGGCGCAACCGTGTCTCCATTAGAAGGAGAGCCCTACTCTGAAGATCGATGCAAACTTCCGGATATATCTTAAATGTCCAAAAAAATAAAGGTTCTCCTCAAGGTACAATTTTAATTGAATGATTCTCAGAGCTAACACAGCCAAGATCTTCAGACCCTATTAGAGAGTGACGTGATGAAGGGGGTCTATCTGGCTCCGTTTTAGTCCAGCCAGCTCCCTATTTGGCTATGCATATGGAAGGAGGCTGGCTTGGCTAATGAATTGAGGCAGACTGCCCGCCTCTTTACCGATTGGCAAAAATCCGGTAGGAAGATTGGGGGGCTCTCTGTTATACTGGAAAAAATACATAAGCAAACCTTCCTGGGCAATGGGACCAATAATGGTGATGATGGCGCAGTATTCATAATACAACTATATTAGTAAGTTCTGCAACCCAGATATACACCATAATTTTTGCCCATGGACAACCCGTTAAGGACCTCACTAAACCTCAACGTCTATTTCAACTTTGAGGACCTAGTGTTACATTATAGGGGAGAGATATTGGGGAACATTTGAAATGAAGGTGTCACCAGAGCATCTGTCGCCTGATGAAGACAGGCGAAACGTGCATAGAGGCGGCAGGCCGGGGTCCATCTCATTAATACCATGGGAGTTATAGCTTATACACATGCTCACCAATGCACACTATGCACTACTGCATCTTCCAAGATCCCGTTGCTGCATTTAAGGTCCCATCTCACTAGAGAATGATTTTGTAAGGGATAACCTGGAACGCTTATGCAGCTGTGACCTTTTCTATGGTGCCTTATACATAATCTGGTACTAGTTCTTTAGGTGCAAGCTCACTCTGAACTGTGATTCCCAGCCTAGCCTTGGTTACATATTCCCCAAACTTTTCAACGACAGAATGGAGAATGGGTAAATGTCTTGAGCGATTGCGACCCAAAGTTTGGAGGACGAGCAGTGGATCGTGTCAAGAACTCGACAGTAGTATCTACGCCAATCTGGCATTCCTGTACCACCCATATCCCTAGATCTGGTTAGTATGTTAAGATTTTATTCTGGGGCAACCAGAGGACCAAACAAAGAATAAAGCTACGCTGAATTTTATGGTGTTGTCCCGGACCTCCCTGCCAGGAACAAAGCCCACCTGATCTGGGTGTATGAGCTTCGGAAGAAGAGGGTTTAGTCTGTCTGTGATTAATTAATTCATTTTAATGTCAACGTTAAGGAATGAGTTTGGGCGATAGCTGGAGCGTAAATTAGGATCCTTTCCAGTTTTTGGAATGACGGTGACGTGCAGAGTTTTTTTCGTTTTTTCACCGTTTCCAATAAATAACCCAAACCACCTTGTGCTCCAGTCTTAGAGGTATTTATATATCATCTGAAGCCCTTTACTTATTAAACCTTGCCGTGTGTACACAGCAGACTCTGATAAATGTGTTTGCCTTGCTTTGCGCGTGCTTTGTTCCATTGTGACTCTGCACCGTCCTATTTTACGCTTTTCACTTCCTGCAGGTGATTAGCTGGCGAGTTTTTCATCCTCCCATCTGGTGTCTATAGAACTGGATTTACCTTTTAGTCTGTTGCTCGGTAAGCGGCTATTCTATAGCTTTATCTGGCCTTGTGGTCATAGGACCGAGGCACTGGCTGTTTGCTCCTAAGACCGGATACATTTAACTCTCCGAGCGATGGAGAATGGAGTTTTTCTTTTTATTGATGATGTATGTTAGGCTACATTCACATCTGCGTTGTTGGGCGTTGCATCGGCGACGCAACGCATGCAAAACGCATTGTTTTGTGACGCATGCGTCCACTTTTGGCATGATTTTTGGGCAAAAAAACTGCATCATGCAGCGTCCTCTGCGCCCTGACGCTTGCGCCAAAAATGACGCATGCGTCACAAAACGCAAGACAACGCATGTCCATGCACCCCCCATGTTAAATATAGGGGCGCATGACGCATGCGTCGCTATGCGTCGCCGAACCTGCGCCCGACGCAACACAAATGTGAACGTAGCCTTAGAATCAATTGGGAAACAAAAACCTTTACGGTCCATTGGGTGCCATGATGCAGATCTGGACCACACAGGCTTTGCGTCTATTTCAGATGATATCTTTAAAAAAATACACTTTTTTTTTTTTTTTTTTTGTCAATATAAAGCATGGCTTGCAGAGACTCGGGACCACCAGGCACCCTATCTGCACCATCAGCAGCATCTAAAAGGGGTCTTTCTACTATATATACTTATACACTGGACCCCCAATGAAAACATAGAATGGAAGTCCCAAGTTCACCTTGGAATAGAGAGGTGGTTAGCATGCTACACTTCTACATGGCCGTCTCTCTCTGTACCATGGAAGTGAATGTGCACTCCGGCTACATATTAGACTTTGGGACCCTTGTTCTAAGGATCATCCAAGTAATCGCACATTCTTCACTTCTCGTGGGATAAGCACTCAGACCAATTAATCAATGATGAACTGCGGATCAGCATTTTATTTTACGCCAACTCCACCCCAATAACAAAACTTGAATGTTAAAATTTTTACTTAATTTTTTTTTAAATCACCGCATCCACTAGTTTCTCCTGTAAATTGGATCAGTCTCACCCATTCAAGCAGGGGCGGACATATCATTGGTGCCCAAGAGGTAAGCGAGCCAATTTCTATCTCCAAAGCCGATGCATTCTTGGGCAAATATATGAGCATATATTGTTCGTGCACAGGGGCCCTTTTCTGTCTGTGTCCACCAGTGCATTCAAGTGTATGGATGCATTAAGAAAGCAAAAAAAAAACATTATAGGAGCCATTTTCTATGAACACGTTGCAATTCTGTAACATGGTAAACTGGAAATAGTCTTGCAAATTATTAATAGCTGTTGTAAGAAAAAAAACAAAAAACATGTTGCGTATGGATGACATGATGATTGTGGTTTAGAATCCCAAAACATAGGGCAGGTGCACTTTAATGGGGTTGTTCATTAGTAACATATTTGATATTAATGACCTTTGGCTACGTTCACATTAGCGTTGTGCGACGCAGCGTCGGGCACCGCTGCGGCGACGCATGCGTCATGCGCCCCTATATTTAACATGGGGGCGCATGGACATGCGTTGCACTTGCGTTTTGTGACGCATGCGTCACTGCGGCGCACGCGTCAGGGCGCAGAGGACGCAGCAAGTTGCATTTTTTGCGCGTCCAAAATCAAGCAAAAAAAGGACGCATGCGTCACAAAACAATGCGTTTTGCATGCGTTGTGCGTTGCGTCGCCGACGCAACACACAACAACGCAAATATGAACGTAGCCTAACTCTAACCTAAGGAGATGTCAGATTGGAAGTGGTCTGACCCCCAGAATCCACACCGACCGTATGTTATCTGCTCCGGAGGTGGATAGATGGCAGTTACCAGGTTCTGCCAATCTGCTCCTATTGAAGTAAATAAGAACAAACTCCATTGTTTATTTTTTTTTATGTGGTCTCCACTCAAGTTGATCGGTAGGGGTTCTGGGTGTTTGGCCCTCCACTAATCTGATTTTAGTTACCCAAGACCTAGAAAACCCAAATATTTCTTAGTCTATAAGCCAATTTAGAGGTCTGTATCAGGAAAAACAAACCTCCAAATTATTATTTTTACTTTGCAAATTATAGCCCTACTTTCTGTGTATCCGATATACTGTAATTGTGAGCGCTTCCTAATGACTTTTTCTGCCTTCCAGTCCATGAGCAAAGAAAACTGCTCATGTGTAAAATGTATACATCTTGGCATTAATGGAGAAGGCGAGACCACCCAGGTGCAGTATAGGGCAAGTAGCACGAAGGATCACATCCTAGTCAGTTTTGGTTTGTCATTCTTGGACCCCCAAGATGTTTCCCTTTAGCTAATGCTGCCCTCAACACTAAAATACACTGCTCAAAAAAAAATAAAGGGAACACTCAAATAACACATCCTAGATCTGAATGAATGAAATATTCTCATTGAATATTTTGTTCTGTACAAAGTTGAATGTGCTGACAACAAAATCACACAAACTTTCAATGGAAATCAAATGTATTAACCAATGGAGGCCTGGATTTTGAACGATACTCAAAATCAAAGTGAAACATCAAATTACAGGCTGATCCAACTTCAGTGGAAATGCCTCAAAACAAGGAAATGATGCTCAGTAGTGTGTGTGGCCTCCACGTGCATGTATGACCTCCCTACTGTACAACGCCTGGGCATGCTCCTGATGAGGAGGCGGATGGTCTCCTGGGGGATCTCCTCCCAGACCTGGACTAAAGCATCCACCAACTCCTGGACAGTTTGTGGTGCAACATGACGTTGGTGGATGATGCGAGACATGATGTCCCAGATGTGTTCAACGGTCGGGCTTCAATGCCTTCATCTTGCAGGAACTGCTGACACACTCCAGCCACATGAGGTCTGGCATTGTCCTGCATTAGGAGGAACCCAGGGCCAACCTCACCAGCATATGGTCTCACAAGGAGTCTGAGAATGTCATCTCGGTACCTAATGGCAGTCAGGCTACCTCTGGCGAGCACATGGCAGGCTGTGCGGCTCTCTAAAGAAATTCCACCCCACACCATTACTGATCCACTGCCAAACTGGTCATGCTGAAGGATATTGCAGGCAGATCGCTCTCCATGGCGTCTCCAGACTCTGTCACGTCTGTCACGTGCTCAGTGTGAACCTGCTCTCATCTGTGAGGAGCACAGGGCAACAGTGGCAAATTTGCCAATCCTGGTTTTCTGTGGCAAATGCCAAGTGCAGTGTTGGGCTGTGAGCACAACCTCCATCTGTGAACGTTGGGTACTCAGACCATCCTCATGGAGTCGGTTTCTAACCATTTGTGCAGACACATGCCCATTTGTGGCCTGCTGGAGGTAATTTTGCAGGGCTCTGGCAGTGCTCCTCCTGTTCCTCCTTGCACAAAGGTTGAGGTAGCGGTCCTGCTGCTGGGTTGTTGCCCTCCTACGGCCCCCTGCACATCTGGTGTACTGCCCTGTCTCCTGGTAGCACCTCCAGCTTCTGGACACTACGCTGACAGACACAGCAAACCTTGCCACAGCTCGCATTGATGTGCCATCCTGGATGAGCTGCACTACCTGAGCCACTTGTGTGGGTTGTAGAGTCCGTCTCATGCTACCACAAGTGTGAAAGCACAGCCAACATTCAAAAGTGACCAAAACATCAGCCAGAAAGCATTGGTACTGAGATGTGGTCTGTGGTCCCCACCTGCAGAACCACTCCTTTATTGAGGGTGTCTTGATGATTGCCAATAATTTCCATCTGTTGTCTATTCCATTTGGACAACAGCATGTGAAATAGGAGGCAACACTGATTGACAATCAAAGTGGACAGTTTGATTTCACAGAAGTTTGATTTACTTGGAGTTACATTCTGTTGTTTAAGTGCTCCCTTTATTTTTTTGAGCAGTGTACATGAGAGCACATGATCATTAGGTGACATAAACCCGGCCGCTCCTTACTGGTCACAAGCCATAAGTAAAAAATCATAGATAAGACCCAGATCAGCAGCAGTTGCTCCACTTAATCAGGAAAGGGATGGAAATTCTACATGGTTTCTCTAAGTATCCTCAATATCAATTTGTATGTAAATGGTGGGGGGGATGGACCGCCAATCAAGAATATGCGCTATTAGATGTCTGATTTTCAAGCGTGCAGAGACGTCGCTGACGTGGCTGCAGAGGTGGCGGTGGCACATGGACTGGTGTCTGGTGCCAAAGACTCCTCTGCAATATAAGAGGATATTGATGAGATCTGCGCAGATCAAGTCACTTTCTCAATGTTGGGTTATGAGAAGTTCCTCAAGACTCTCGTAGGATTTTATTGGGAAAGTGACTTAAAGGTCATGCTGAAGACGCTGTGTGATCTCGCTAGGGTTATCGGTGGCCATGTCATAATGCAGGAGATGGCCAGAATGGTACAAGGCAATGATCGGTAAGTATTTTAATACATACCAATGGGGGGTAGGGGTGGAAAGGGAGTGAAATCTATAGAAAAATATTGCTTCCTTCTCCCCCACCCTTCGCAACACATTAAAACTGCATTTGGTGTGCAAACCATTCCGCAGTCTAAATAAGAACTGTCCTGATTCTCCAGGTCTGTAAATTGCAATCCATGCTATTTAGATTATTCTTTTCCTGTTCACGAGCATTCTGCCAGTACTGAAGGTCCTGGAACTTCCTTCCATAGCATGTATTGTGCCTTCTATTATCCAATAATTTGCCTGTCCTGGACTTAAAGTGCTCTCCTTTATGTCTATGGCCGCTACCCATTTTTTTCCTACTATCTCTCTTGGCATCTCTGCTGCTAGATGGATTACACTCGACAACAGGCAGTGGACAACAAGTTGGTCAAAAGGGAGTCTCCTAATGGTCGCCACTTTGGAGTGAGGTGTTTTGTTTTTTGTTTTGTTTTTTTTTTTGGGGGGGGGCATATAGTAGACAACACAGTAAAATTCGATAATTTATTTACTTTTATTAGACCATAAATTGGTGCATATCGGTCTAATAAATAACACAGAGAAAAAGCAAAAAACAGTGCTCGTGGTTCACACAAGTCATTCTTTCTGGTGCGGAATAGTATTAAATGTATCTTGCATAATTTTGGTGCACTTTTTTCTTCTCCCCAAGATAAATGGATGCAATAACCTCTGCAACTAAGGCAGCAATTCTCGATTTCTTGGCTGCTGTACGTTGCACAGTAAGCAGCTGGTTATCTCTTGTGTATTTCCCATACAGTTTCACAACATCCCTTTTGTATTGCACCGCATCTCACATTCAGCAGTTCGCTCGCCCCTCTTATTTCTCAAGTTACCGCTCACATATGACACGAAGCTTAGAGCAGTTTCCTTCTTTGTGAGAAGTTCACAAAAATGCATGTGAATGATGCACAAGTGAGAAGTCTACTGGTGCGGGATGATGAAGCCAACGTCCGCAGCTGGTATCATTGGCATGACTACTGGAATATATGGACTCATTTTTCAGCCTAGATGAGTGACCTTTAAGTGGTGACGTAAGAGGAACGAAAACACAGAAATAGAGGCGATGTACTTGTTTCCAGATGAAATATTTATTTGTTAATTGCATGGTTTGGAAAAGCTTCGGATGACATTGCGGGCAGCTGAGCGCAGAATTTACCGTGTTACAAGGTCTTACTTTCTTATATTTTGGTCTTTGCCAATGAATGAGACTGTCATTTTGTAGTCCAAGTTTTGAAGTTGTTTTTTTTTTTTTTTTTTCTCTCTGCTAGTTTGGAAATCCTTTTTGGGTAGAGGGTTTCCTCTGAAAATTTTCTGATCACTTTCGAATTTTGCTTTTATTTATTTATTTTTCCATTTTATATTTTTATGGTCTTATACCAAGCGGACAGTGACCACAAGATAATAATGGAGATCAACCGAAAGTCACACCCCAGAGGATCCTGGGAGCCACGCCCCATTATTAGATACTATAACAATTTGCATATTGAGTGCACTAAACACATGCCATATCCCTAATATTTGTGGCTTATATACATTATTTTTTAAATAAGTTTTTTTTAAAAAAATAGCCACTTTTCACCTAGTTTGAAAACTAGCTTTCAGTCACTGGTTAGGACCGCCCACTTGATTAAAAAGCATAGATTTATATGAGTTAGAATTCAAGTGTTTCCTGCTCTATAACATTCCGATTAGACCGCATTTTCTATTTGACAGTTCCCCTCTAAAGTCCGTGGTACACCTTAGAGTAACATCAGCCAAGGCTGCCAATATAGTTGGGGTAGGCAAACAGTCAGTGTATGGCAGCCGCCCTCAAACTCTTCCCCCAGCAGACTGTGTCAGGGGAGAGAACGATCCAATGTGTCTGACTTCGGACTTCCAATCCTTTTGTTATTCGGAGAGATAAATTGCTGAGTGAACCCTTGAGCCTGTGCTTTGTGGTGTGTTGTGTGTTTTTATTTACACATTTGTCTGACCTATCACCATTCAGGTTGTTACGCCCAACGGTGGTGCATGTGGATTTGTGAACCCAGTGTGCCACAAGGCCGGAGCTGCACAGGAAGGGGAGTAGCTAAGTGGTTACGTGGTGTTCACTGGAGCTCCTGATGGTGGAGACAGACTGGGCTGCAGGTAGCCGCCAGGGACCACTCCTGGGCAGAGCCCGGTACTGCAGCTGCTGACCCCTGGTGTCAGGTACGCTGACACTGATTAGGGCTAGATCTCTGTTCAGATTAATAAGTTCTAGCTCCTCTACAGACCGGTTACTGACACAGATTCAGGCTCAGTTCAGACACGCTAGGATGCTGGGTCAGGGTTTGGCCGCACACAGACCATGGGACGAGGTTCAGGCACTGGCCACTCCAGAACCAGGGGGACGAGGTTCAGGCACTGGCCACTCCAGAACCAGGGGGACGAGGTTCAGGCACTGGCCACTCCAGAACCAGGGGGACGAGGTTCAGGCACTGACCACTCCGGCGTCCGGGGGGCGAGGTTCAGACACTGGCCACTCCAGGGCCAGGGGAACGAGGTTCAGACACTGGCCACTGACCTTCCCACAGGTGAAGTAGATCCCCAGGGCTTCCCAGTGTGAAGGTGGTAGAATGGCGAGAGGTGCAGAGAAGAATGAGGACACAGGATTGCAGTCTCTTTACCTTGTTTACTGTTGGTTTCAGCAGCCACAGTCCAGGGCACCAGACCACAGGACAGGCAGAGAAGTCCAGGCAGTCCAGAGACAAGCACGTTCCCCTGGGTAAGTCAGGTGGGAGCCTACCATTCTGCGCTCTCTGTTTCTAAGTCACTGCTGCCACTAAGTGTCTCAACAAGGTCTTTAATCGTTCTGCTGTCCTAGGACAGGTACCTGTATGGCAGGCAGCTCAAGCCGTGTGTTGTGGGGTCCGTTCTTGATGACTCCGTGCTTTTGAGCGCTGCTGTGCCACAGGTAATTGTGGGCAGAGTTTTGGTAATGCAATGCCCTCCAGTTCTGCTCCATGTCATAAAGTCCACGTGAGCCTCGGGCTCCCGGTTCCCGGCTCCTTGCTCTATGGCTCTTCAGAGGCTTGCTAGTGGCCTCCTGGAGCTCTCACTTTCCTCTGTACTCCACTTCTGTCTGTCCTCGCACACTGACTCCTACTATAAAACTGAGCTCACTACGCCTCCAAACCAGGACCTTTATTGAGGGAAGCTGCCTTAAAACAGGGTTTTGAGCTCCCCCTCCGGGCCTGGAATTGGAAGGTATTTTCCAAATACATCAAATGATCACCTGCACTGAAGCACAGTTTGCTGAAGCCCAAACAGCTCATTGACCAAAAGAACCTTTCATGCCATTATGTGTTTTTTATATTTTATTTTTGTTAAGTTACTGATCATCAATGCAAAATCTGTGCAAGATTAAACTATTGATATGAAGGAAAGGGGATAATCCAGCACACGTCAGGCGATCCACATAAAGAGACTTTCTCAGGAGGATCGTAATGACAGGCACATGGGTTATCCAGCCCAACAAACCCCCCCCCCCCCCCATTTTTTTTTCTTTTTGTGCGCATGCTGAAGACACTCTGTTAGCACATGAGCATGCTCGCTCATCACTAATGTGAATACGTAAAAAAAAAAAAATTATAAACTGCCTAGAACTGAATATGTTGGTATCTGTGATCCCATTCTGTCCTGTCTGTATAATCGTTTGTGTCCACACACACACACACACACACACACACACACACACACACCCTGCCTAGGAGCTGTGGTATGATCAGACTATGTTCCTGCATGGTCGGACACGACCATTACACAGTACATAGCAGGGGCACATTTACAACATTATCTCAGCATAGGAACATTATTTTTAAACTCTTCTAATTGTGAAACTTTTATTATTCCAAAACCTATTGACTTAAAGTGTACTTTGTTCTTGGGGTGGGGGGGGGGGGGTGAATCTCTTTAGGTGTCACAGAATCAGGTCCTCCGACCCATCTGTTTAAAATAGATCTAAACTGGACAACTCCTTTTAAGATAGACTTGAAGCTGAAATTTCTAAGTGGTTCATTGCCTCCTTCTGAGAAGTTGTGTGACCTCTCTGAATGTCAAGCACAGCGATGGTAATGAGCCTTTAGTCTGCAGGCGTCCTTTCTCCACCCGTTTTTATTGTAGCTTTTGCCTAGTATTTGTTTTAGATGTGCCCCTCTCAAATTGTGTCAACTCGTTTTAGCCTCCTCTGATCGAGAGGCACTGCAAGAAATTTTTGTGTAAAATATATATATTGATTTTTTTTCTTTTTTTTTTTTTTCCATTTAATACAGCCATAGTAATCCTTATAAGCTTGCTCTGCATGGAAGGGGTTAACTGATCCTTCATTATCAGGTCCTGTAAATTAGCTGTTGATTATGGATGGAAGCTCCACGGAGCTGATGAATGTCGTTAGATGAAGAATCGTGAATTTAAAAAGCTCATTAAAATAGATGAATTTTAGTTACGGTATTTTTCATGACAGCTGAAGTTTTACCACTTTTCTCATCAGAAGGTCAAATTCTCAGTCATATTTATATGCTGTGGTATTGGGGTGAAAACCAGGGGGGTATAACCAAAGCAGGTCCTATTAGAGGGCGGTCTGCAGGCTAGGCTCGCACATTGTGGATTTGCTGCGGATTTTATGCACTGATTTCTAAATTGAAGTCCGTAAAGTTTCTGGATGGTTTTACACACTTATTTATGCCTTTTTTTTTTTTTATGTGTTTTGGAAATATGTGAGACACAAAAAATAATAAAATGCAACAAAATTAATGTGTAAAATCTGCACTACAAAAATTGACATGTCAAGGATTTAAAAATTAAAAATAAAATTAAAAAAATTTGAAATTAATTTAAAACTTCTCCACTTTGCTGGTTCTGTAAAGATGCTGCAGATTTGTAAAGTGTAAAATCAGCACCGAATACTCAGCGTGTGAACCAGGGGATGTATCGGCAGATTTCGCAATACAAACTGCATACTTGATTACAGAGATCGTGGTCCTGATGAGGCTGGTGAACTTACTGTGAAAATCATCAGCATTGCTTTTATTCTGATACTAAATGAGCATTTTTATCTAGCTCATTTCAATATCAGACAGGTAAACTTTTTAAGATGGTATTATACAGCCACCCTGCCTTGGCTTTCCCCCCCCCCCCCCCCCCTTGATGTACTGTGAAATATGATGAACAATCTGCTTTAGCTTTGGAAAAGATTCCCATTTGCACATCACCACAAAAATAGTAATCTATGACTGATGGAAGACTACAAGTTCCAGCATCACCACAGTCTACAGCTTTACTGCATACTGAAACCTGTCCATTCACAACAGCTGGAGAGTCACTGGGTGAAGACCCACTGGGAAGGTGTGTTCTCCATTCCTCTCTCTTTACCTGTGGAGCTGCACCCTCTCCCAGGAAGGTCTTGGCATGCTCGCTAACTTTCTTAACCAGATCCTCACGATCTCCTTTGAAGTTGACCAGTGCGCTAAATCCTGCCGTTTCTGTGTTGCAGATGGCCTCCGCAACTGATCCTAAATACGGACATCGAGACGCTTCGGACCAGAATTTTGATTATATGTTCAAACTGCTGATCATAGGGAACAGCAGCGTGGGGAAAACCTCCTTCCTGTTCCGGTACGCGGATGACACCTTCACGTCGGCTTTCGTCAGTACTGTGGGAATTGACTTCAAGGTGAAGACGGTGTATCGAAACGATAAGCGAGTGAAGCTACAGATCTGGGTGAGTGGATGATTATTCTGCTAAACAAAGTTGCACTCTCCACACCAGCCATTAGGGATTTTTTTTTCTAATTTCCTGGCCTTTCCTGTAATTCACATGTACATTGGCCACAATAACTTTTATTGAAGCATCTAATGAGCGTGTAAAGGTCACTGTGAATGGAGGGAGAGGAGGTGAGCTGTGACATTACCTATTGTGATTAGATCCTGTATATAGAGATGTGACTTTTTTTTTTTTAATTCTGATCACAGGTAATAGTGATCACCAGTAACATTATACACAGGAGCGCTGTATATAATGTCAGTGTACAGGTAATACAATGATCACTAGTGACATTATACACAGGAGCCCTGTACATAGTATACAGTGTATACTGTAAGTGTACAGGTAACACACTGACTCACTGGTGATGTCTCTAGTTGAAGTTCTTCATCTTCGCTTTTCTTCTTCATCCATCACAGACCGCCATCACTTCTTCCAGCCAGGAATTGTCTCTGCAGAAAATAAGTTACCTAGAGCAAGCGCTTCCAAAGCACATTCCCCACTTTTCCCAACTTCTACACTATGATCATGAAAAAAGTGACATAGTGATGCCTTGCACAGTAACAGGATCCCTCCCTCAATTCATTATTTGTTGTTCTCTACCCCCCCCAGTTTCAGTTCATAAGCATTTGCTCACCCCTCTTCAATACAGCAACATTTTCCTTCCACCACCCTCAATTCATCATGCTGTGCTCTCCACCACACTCAATTCATCATTATTCAACATTATACACCCATTTAATTTAAAAAATATATATTGTAGACGTCGTCGTCGTCGTCATCATCACGTCACTAAAAACGCAGAGGGAGTTTCCCCAAAGCCATTCTGCTATTCTGTTTTAATGGTCGTGGAGCTTCAAGAAAGCTTCTTTCTCCAAGATATATAACGCAACCCATCCCTGTCCCTGGGGACCAGTGAGAAAAAAAGGGGAGGGGCCCGGACTATGTCTGGGCCCCCCTCTTTGCTTCAGCTCACCGGGCCCCATACACCAGTAAGGGTAGTAATGCCCTGATGGTGGCCTTGACCCTATCTAGGCTCCTACAATGGGAGTTGCAGATCACAAAAAAGGGCGAGGATGACTGCGAGATGCTGTTTTTGTAGCTCCTATTTATAATCTTGCACGTGTAAGTGTGGCCTTGGCTGAACAATCTTATGAGGATCTGTTTTATTTCTAACCCTGACGTGTACTTTGAGCAGAGGCCAAACATCTACAGTAGATTTATAAACTAAACCTCTACTTAAAAGCTGTGACTCGGAGAACAGCAACCTCATCGTCTTTAAAAGCAGTAGATCACAACAACCTGAAACTTAAAGGGGCTCTGCAGGACTATTTAAAACCCAACTCTGGCTATTTTTCTTTATTTTCACCTCCAGCGTGGTTAGTTCCCCACCTGCAGTAGAATCTTAATGGTCGCCGTCTTCTTCTGCTCTCAACGCCGCCTTCCGATAAACTTTGTTAAAAACCAAACCCCGGCACTGACTTTTTTTGGTCATTGAATCCCACCCAAAAAATGCTAAAACCTATCAAAATGTTCTATGTGTTCAAAAATGGTACCAATAAGAAGAAAAAAGCCTTCACACACAAAAAATTGGCCTGGTTATGAGCCAAGGAAGTGCATTGCATCCTAAGATGCTGTGTTGGTGGCCAATTGTGCATCGCTGAGTTATAGACATGGTGCATTTACAATAATTAGTGATCAGATAAATAAAATCGGAGTAGATAAAAGTTCCCTAACCTTTTTGCAAAACTACAAGTCCCAGCGTGTCCTAACAGCTGATGGGATTTTGTTCTTACTGGTTAAGAAATGATTGGATTTTGTGTCCTAAAATGTTCTGAATATCCCAATTTTGCCCCTTCTGTGGTTTTAATGAATGCTCACTAATTCATGCACATAATAAACATTGCGAGGTCACCCAGACGCTCACCTCTGGCCTCATGTGGGGGGCGTCCATTACCTATTCATAATTAATCATCGTTAGTTGCCGCTTTTGCTGTGATTCCCTGATGACATGGGCTGTATAACTTCATCACTTTGCCATCAGACATGACGGATTGCTATATCTGGTATTGACAACACAGCAACATTCTCGCATTACTTGTCGATTTCTTTTTTATATTAGGAGATATATACAGTGGGTACGGAAAGTGTTCAGACCCCTTTAAATTTGTCACTTTGTTCCATTGCAGCCATTTGGTAAATTCATAAAAGTTCATTTTTTTTCCTCATTAATGTACACTCTGCACCCCAAAAAAAAGAAAAACTGAAATATCACATGGTCATAAGTCTTCACACCCTTTGCTCAGTATTGGGTAGAAGCACCTTTTGAGCTAGTACAGCCATCAGTCTTCTTGGTAATGATGCAACAAGTTATTCACCCCTGGATTTGGGAATCGTCTGCCATTCTTCCTTGCAGATCCTCTCCAGTTCCGTCAGGTTGGATGGTGGTGAACGTTGGTGGACAGCCACATTCAGTTCTAGCTGGGCCAGTCAAGATTGGTCACAGAGTTGTTCTGAAGCCACTCCTTTGTTATTTTAGCTGTGGGCTTAGGGTCATTTTCTTGTTGGAAGGTGAACCTTCAGCCAAGTCTGAGGTCCAGAGCACTCTGGAAGAGGTTTTCAACCAGGATATCTCTGTTCTTGGCCGCATTCATGTTTCCTTCAATGGCAACCAGTCGTCCTGTCCCTGCAGCTGAAAATCACCCCCATAGCATGATGCTGCCACCACCATGTTTCACTGTTGGGATGGTATTGGGCAGGTGACGAGCAGTGCTAAAAAGGTCTATCTTCATCTCATCAGACCAGAGAATCATTTTTCTCATAGTCTGGGAGTCCTTCATAGTCTGGGAGTCCTGACTTGTGGAGGGCTGCAGTGATAATTGACTTTGGGGAACTTTCTCCCATCTCCCTACTGCATCTCTGGAGCTCAGTCATACTGATCTTGGGGTTCTTCTTTATGTCTCTCACCAAGGCTCTTCTCCCACGATTGCTCAGTTTGGCTGGACAGCCTATTCTAGGAAGACTTCTGGTGGTCCCAAACTTCTTCCATTTAAGGATTACGGAGGCCACTGTGTTCTTAGGAACCTTGAGTACTGCAGAAATTCTGTTGTAACCTTGGCCAGTTATTTGCCCTTGCCACAATTCTGTGTCTGAGCTCCTTGGCCAGTTCCTTTGACCTCATGATTCTCATTTGGTCTGACATGCACTGTGAGCTGTGAGGTCTTATATAGACAGGTATGTGCCTTTCCAAATCAAGTCCTATCATTTTAATTAAACACAGCTGGCCTCCAATGAAGGAGTAAATCCATCTCAAGGAGGATCACAAGGAAATGGACAGCACGTGACTTAAATATGAGCGTCTGAGCAAAGGGTCTGAATACTTATGACCATGTGATTTTTCTTTTTTATTAAATTTGCAAAAAAATCTACATTTCTATTTTTTTCAGTCAAGATGGGGTGCAGAGTGTACATTAATGAGAAAAAAATGAACTTTTTTGAATTTACCAAATGGCTGCAATGAAACCGAGTGAAAAATATAAAGGGGTCTGAATACTTTCCGTACCCACTGTATATACAGTCATGGCCTAAAGTGTTGGCACCCTTGAAATTGTTCCAGAAATTGAAGTATTTCTCCCAGAAAATTATTCCAATTACACATGTTTTGTTACACACATTCATTTCCTTTGTGGAGGGAAAAAAAGTCAAATTGGACATAATTTCACACCAAACCCCCAACCTCTTGTAGCTCATCAAGAGAATGCCAAGAGTGTGCAAAGCCGTCATAAAAGCAAAAGGTGGCTACTTTGACGAACCTGGAATATAAGACATATTTTCAGTTGTTTCACGCTTTTTTGTTAAGTATATAATTCCACATGTGTTAATTCATAGTTTTGATGCCTTCAGTGTGAATGTACAATTTTCATAGTCATGAAAATACAGAAAAATCTTGAAATGAGAAGGTGTCCAAACCTTTGGTCTGTACTGTGTATGTATGTATGTGTGTGTGTGTGTGTGTATATATATATATATATATATATATATATAAAGTATATAAGTTTTGTTTTGTTTTTTGTTTTTACTTTTATTTTTCTGCAGGCAAAAATAATTCTGCTCTCTTGGCAGTAAAGAAGCTGCTTACAAAAAGTAGGTTTTGTTGCTTTTTTCAGGATAACAAAATTCAGTTTTGCTTCCACCTTGCAAGCCGGTACTACACAAGCTGTTAGTCCACCAATGCGAGATATATGTGAGAAAAAAGAAAAATGACAATTTTGATCAAGTTTAGGGCAAAAACAAGGTTTTTTTTTTTTATGTTTGAAAAAAATTGTGACCATTCTGAACAAAAAAAAAAACTGTATTCAAGTGTGAAGTACGATAAGTTTTTGGTGCATTTTAAGTTTTTTTTGTTTGTTTTTAATGCAAGTAACCTATTTTACTTAATGTGTGCAGAAAATCTGTAATATAAAAAACTCACCGAAATCTCATCATGGGGAATGTAGCCTTAAATAAGACACCATTGCTATACGGGCATGTTATGGATGTAAACCGCACAGGATTTTAGATCAAAGAACTAAATTGCAGACATGAATAAGATCTAATATGGTCCTATTAATAATCCATCTTGGACACAGATACTTGAATATGCTGGAAACCCATTTGTGATAGTGGGGGGTGAATTTATTTTTTAATTTGTTTGTTTCCAAATGATTTTGTATGATTTTGCTTTTAAAATTCCTTCTAGAAGAAGTAATACATTTGCTGGATGACTATGAACATGGTGGTTTATTTGTACCCACGAAGACGTCTTATAATTTGCAAGAAAATAAAGTGGCCCTTAATGGTCCCATTTAATCTTTTATGTAGTACAGCTATTAATGGCTTTTCTTAATATCCTTTGCTTGTTATATAGTCTATTGGTGACCAGACGGCTGGAAGCAGAGAATGCCTGGCATTTCAGGACTTTTAGTTTAGTGTTGTTCATCTTCCAAAAGTCCAGAAAATCACATTACTACATCTTATTTGATTTACTTACTATTGATTTGTATCATGGCAACATATTTTGCAGCACGGAATAGAGAATGTGTGGCCGTGTCCTATTCTGGACCCCTTCAACAGCACAATTGGACCCCAAAGTTCTGTGTAAACGCACAAGAGATAGATAGATGGAGAAAATATATATATATATATATAGATAGATAGATAGATAGATATACACACACACACATACATACATACATACATACATACATACATACATTTTAGACATTCTCATTTATTGGGGAATTAGATGGTGCCCCGGAGATTTTTCAAAAATTTCCCAAAAGTTTGGGATTATCCTCTCATTTTGGAAGAGTTTGCAAAAATGCCTTTTGTATGGGGCACTGATTGGTTATGGGGCCAAAGATCTCTCTATGCTGCTGTAAAATTGGAGGTGAACAGGGTCGTTTTGCAACCTGCGCTGTGCCACGACTGTGATGAGAGAGTTACGAAAAGTCCTAAACCAGTTGCAGCTTTCTTGTCTTGGTTGGTAACAATACAGACCCCATTCCCCAGCATTTTGCCGCGATGGTATAGAGCGATCTCGGGCTATTTCTGGAGTGGGGAGTAGACCATTACTTGACACCTCTAGAGACCGTTTATCTATCAAGATAACAAAGGATTGCGCATGTTGAAAACAATGTGCCCAATCCTTCCTAACCCCAAAAAATTTCTGTAAGGGAAGAAAACGGGAGGACTTGGCACACATACGACAGTGGACTTTTCCAGGCAAAGCTGGTACATATGAAACCAAACCAAAACACAAGGATTCCTAAAATATAACTTTTAATATATAAAGTTAAAACCACAGAGTTCTAAAATTGAGGACAACACATTGAAAATGAATAACCAACAGGGGGGCTAACTGACCCCTATCAAATACCCTACTCCTGTCCACTACCTATTTGCGGAGGTTGGCACCCTAAGTTTCTGCGGTTGGCGCCCCCGCTCCACGAAGACTGGCCCTACAAATTCCCTATAGTCCCTAATAGGTAGTGTCACAGATACCAATAGACCCAAAAACCAAAAGTATTATAAAAAATTAGCAAAAATAGTTTGTGTAAAGAATAAGAAAAAATTAGAAAAAACAAACTAAACAAAAAAACTCAAAAATAGTTATATAGCCAACAGGCTGAAAACCCTTAATATGGGGAACCACTCAAATGACAGTAATGCCAATACAAAATTCTCACACAGTGGTGAAGTCAGCCAAAGCTAGATGCGAAAAGCCCACCTTAATACACTGGCTAATTCCTATTTATGATAAAATCATTTCATAGAGTGGAAACCCCAGAGTATAATGCAAAAACCCTATCCCAAGGAGATATATATATATATATATAGTGCATCATATAGTCATTTAGATGGCCATATCCTATGCAGCTCAAACAGTTATTAAGCCACATAAAGCGCTTTCACACAAAAAAGAAATGAGGGTGTGGCCCATCTGATTCATAGAAGTCCTTCAATAACGCTGCGGATATCAGTCCAATAGTCATTTAGATAGCCATATCCTATGCAGCTAAAGTAGTCATTAAGCCATATCAAGCGCTTTACTCATCTGATTCATAGGAGTCCTTCAACAGCGCTGCGGATATCAGTCCAGCCACCGACAGACATCCTTGCATCATTTGGACGGTCATTACCCCCTGATGAACCCCCAGCTTTCCCACGGGGGGGAAATGCGTTGGGTATTATAAGGGATGCTATCCTGTATGGAGATGTCTGTCGGTGGCTGGACTGATATCCGCAGCGCTGTTGAAGGACTCCTATGAATCTGTCATTTGAGTGGTTTCCCATAACTGAGTCTCGTGCATAAATGGGACATTAATATTTTCCCTCTCTGTCTGCCCAAAAAAGGTATATTCTGTTTGAGTACCCTACCAAGGGGTTCATCTGGCCACTAGGGATATGCTATCCTGATCCCCCACCCGGCCTCTGGGGGTGTCTATGTTCCTCTCCCCCTCTCCCCCCCCCCCCCCTTTTTCTATTTTTCTTTTTTCCCACTGGCCTATATATTTCTCTCCAAATATTATTTTATTGTCTTGTATTGAGAACATCTATATGTATTTCCGCGAATAGTGTCTGGACTTCCAGTCCATGGAATCAGCTGTAATAAACAAAACCTTTGCAATTCTTTATGCAGGGTCACCACTCTGCCCAGTGTTCCCCTCTCTTCATTAATATTCCTGGTTTCGGTGGGTTATGAATCTGGTTTTTACACCGTAGTACTTTCCAGGCATAAGGGGCACTTTTGCTACTCTGAACAAACTTTATAATTCGAGATACATGTGGCATTATTGCTGGTATGGAGTGTAGTATTTTTTCATACATATTTGGCTTTTCCTCCATTTACTTTTTCCCTCCGCGTATTACCTGCCCCGCCTATCCCCTCTCCTCTCCCCTCCTTTACTATGCAGCATTTCAGATATGCTATTTATGTTTGTGTCTGGATATTGTTGTAACAGTGATATCCATAGCACTGTCCCCTCCTATATGACGGATATGAGTACTATTTGAAATGTGCTTTTTTATGTTTATGTATGGACACTTCCTCACATATAAAAGTGTATATTTATAGTATATTAGCTGGCTTGGACACTTCCAGCCATACAGATGGAGTATTTCCAAATCTCTATAGATGGCCTGCCTTGTATGCCTCTATTATCCGTTAGATGTATGTATGGGGTGGAATAGTCTGAATGACATTTCAGAGTGAGGGTGCTCCTAATTATATTTGTTTATACATTTGATACCGCATAGCGCCCGATAGATAGGTGGTATAAACGCATACAATAAAAGCGAATTTATTACGTCTGATGTATATAATCTACATCACCACCATGCGCCTGGGTACCTGCAGCCGCTTTGGTTCCACACCTGGAGCGCATAACATCAGCGGCGTTTTGAAAATGATGTATCTAACTTGGTGTACACAATTACATCACTTCATGCGCCCGGGTGCTTACAGCCACTTGCGTTCCATGTCTGGAGCGCACAACAACAGCGGCGTACCGGAAATGAGGTATTCAACATGGCGTCGGCACTTCCGGTTGCGCGAGACGCACTGGTGAAGTGGCCGGCAACCTTGGAGCACATGGGGAGACAGCGTGCGTTCCAGCGTTGGAGCGCTAAATGATCCGGTAAGCACCGAAACCGGATGGGGGCAGTTACTAGTTGTTTTAGATCCCCATGGCGGGGAGGGGCCTTATATTCATTACATTTATAAGGAGACAGCGGATGCCACTCTGGGCTGACTCACTTACTGTGGCGGATTGCCACATGGGATTGCCTATCTCTAGGATGGTATACAGCCACTGCGTATACCCTCTGTGTTTGGATACTTAAGTGGACTTTATTCATGGACCTTTGAATCTACGTCTAGGCCTTTTTGGCCATGGAAAAAAAAACTCCCCTGATGAATCTCCATTATTGGTGAAGTAACGCGTAGGGACGGGAGGCGTTGACTACATCATACATGGTGGGGGGTGTCCATAGTAGGGCACATCTGGGCCTGTCCTTGTAAGGACAGGAGTTTTTGCTGGGGCACGACAGGGGATTAGACATAGGTCCCTGTCCCTTTCTATCACCCTACAGTCTGGACCCTCCCTGGGATCACCCTATACATCTACGTGGGTATCCCTCGTCCACAATTGGTGAGATCAAACCAGTTTTTTACTTCGAGCACAGTTTTCGGCGTGAGCACTTTATTATTTGGTTGTATATTGTTTGTTCAGTTTTAATATTACAAGTAAAGGTTATGTTTTAATATATTGGGATATACTCTTCTAGCTGATATCTGTCATATTCCCCAAGAGTTGTGCAACGGCTTGGTCTATCTAAGCTGTAGCTTATTACCCTACCAAGGGCTTCCAGGCTGTTGGTTACAAAACTATTTTTTAGTTTTTTTGTTTAGTTTGCTTTTTCTATTTTTTTCTATGTTTTTCATACAGTTTTTTGCTAATTTTTTATATTACTTTTGTTTTTGGGTAAATTGGTAGGCCACTGTAACTATCAGATGTGGCACTGGGGTTTCCACTCTATGAATTTAGTGGGATAAGTCTATGACAGTATTATTGTGATCTGAGTGGTTCTCCCTAATTGAGCTGTTTTGCATAAATGGGACATTAACATTTTCCCTTTTTTATACCCCAAAAAATGGTATACTGTATATGAATACCCTATTAAGGGTTTTCAGCCTGTTGGCTATATAGCTATTTTTGAGTTTTTTTTGTTTAGTTTGTTTTTTCTAATTTTTTCTTATTCTTTACACAAACTGTTTTTGCTAATTTTTTATATTACTTTTGGTTTTTGGGTCTATTGGTATCTGTGACACTACCTATTGGGGACTATAGGGAATTTGTAGGGCCATCAGGGCCAGTCTTCGTGGAGCGGGGGCGCCAACCGCAGAAACTTAGGGTGCCAACCTCCGCAAATAGGTAGTGGACAGGAGTAGGGTATTTGATAGGGGTCAGTTAGCCCCCCTGTTGGTTATTCATTTTCAATGTGTTGTCCTCAATTTTAGAACTCTGTGGTTTTAACTTTATATATTAAAAGTTATATTTTAGGAATCCTTGTGTTTTGGTTTGGTTTTGTAGTCTAGGATTCCATTGGAACTTGCTTTTGGTCTTTTAAAGCTGGTACATATGGTCAACTTTGTTCTTATATGTATAGTCACCTTTTAACAAAGCGATTTTGGAAAGAAAAAAAAAAGGACCCCCACCTTAGAAGCAGGTTTACTTTTGTGCAATAAAAAAGCTGGGCCATAAAATTGAGCTTCATTCCATTTCTGAAATGATCCGCATCCCCCTACCATTAATTAGTGATGAGCCCAGTCTTTATGACATGGGGTTTCACGCTCCGAGGCAGTGACGCAGTTTATACATCACAGAAATGTCCTATGAGATTTCCCAGGACCCTTTTTCATTGTAATATAGCGGATGAGTCATTCTGCGGCGGATGTGTCTGTTCATCCTCCATTAGTTTTACTGCTGCGCCTTGTAAAATCGGAAAAAGACAAATCCGCGTGATAGAACCGCATACACCGCACCTGTCAGAAATGTGCATTACAGAAACCCTCTGGCAAAGAGCAAATGTCTTTTCTGCTTCCTCCTCCTCCACCACCAGACAATTATCTAATAATTCATGGTGAAGCTCAAATTGCAGCAAATGGAAGTGACGTATTCCGTGATCAAACACTTTGGTGCCGACGATCGAGTCAGTAAAAATCCAACAAATTATTTTCACATTGCTAAATTTCTAAATGTTCTACATCACACAAATTGACATGGGGTGGTTAGTGATCGTAATAGTTTATTATCCCACACAGTTGGATATACTACAGTAGATATTAATTACTAAAGGGGTTGATATTATAATTGATGGCCATTATCCAAGGCATTAAGGCAGGTGGCCTAAATGTTGGAGAAGTTGTCATGGAGGTCTGTATCGGATGAAGATAAGGGAAAATGGATGAATGCAAAGATGTCCCTGGATTTACCAATACTGTATTTCCTTGAAGGGTATGTAAGGCAGGATATGCCTCATAGATGCAGTTGTCTCTGATGGGACACACATCTTTCTTGCAAATGGGGCCTTATTGCCAAGAATGGAGAGGAGGACATGCATGTGCGGCGTTACCAATTTAAATAGAGCAAACAACTTTTACATTCCCGATGGTGCAAGACAAGGTGCTGTCCTTGAGAAATCTGGGACTCGGAAGAGGAACCTGCTGCATCTGTCAGCATTTATGGCATATCCTGCAGTCATGCCATAAATGTTGAGATGGGCTGGGAGAAGTTGTCATGGAGGTCTGTGCAGGATGAAGAAGGGAAAATTAAGAACTTAATTCAGAAAAGTTGCCACTGAATGACACTACTGGCATTCACTTGAAAAGTAAGAGGCACCGGATACACCATAAATGCAGGTACCACTGCAGGGACCCATATACTGCATTTCTTGAGAACGGGGCCCTAATGTGTGTTGCTGGGAATGGAGATGTGGCCACACATGCACGGCTCTCTGAAATAATATGTATTGGAACAAAAGTGAAAGGAGAGAGATGTGCATCCACTTTTTCTTTCCTGGTGGTGCATGACTGGGCCCAATTCTTGAGCGACATCCAGATAAGTAGGACCGACCTCTATCGGGCATGTATGGAATGACTTGAGGTCAGTCCATAAATGTTCAAATGGGAATATATCTTTAATACTAAGTCTAGAGTTTTAGAAGTCAGAACTTTTAAAGGGGGTTTTCTTTGCAATTGATGACCCATCTTTAGGATAAGTCTAAAATATCTGGCATCAGGGCCGGCGTCAGCACCCGGGCAAATTGCATCATTGGGAACTGAACTTGTGTTACTAACACTGATCAGCTGATTGAAGAGGCTGCGGCTCCCCATTTTTTTTTTTTTATTATTGGTTATTTGGGGCCAAAGGGAAATCTCATTGACAAATCCATGGCAAATAGTGCACATTTTCCATCATGCTATTCATGTGATCAATGTTAAAGGTTTCGGAAGGGGCTTCATTTTATTTTACTTATTGGTAGACTGGACAGTGATCTATTTTATGAAGTGATGGAAGGGTTAAGCTTTTTCTGTCTGTTAGACGCGCTCCGCACCACTCTACCTGTTACAGCACAGGCTATGCTCTTATGTCACACGTGTTATCCTTTCCGGGAACATTTAATTATGCAGAGCCATAATTGTAGCAACGGATGGAAAGCAAAGCCAGCAACACACGAATATTAATGAACGGTTCAATTTATAAATTGGCACCGGCAGAAGGTGCTCATTTACAGGTTAAACAGACGACTTCTGCTTTAATTAAGCCTTAATGGTAGTGACAGAATTATATGGATCTTGTGCCTTTTTTTTCCATATATTTTCTGCAAGGAGAATTTAATTATTTTATTTCTAGGAATGTACATAAAAATCATGTAACTAGTAAAAGTCTGAATTTCATCTCCCTTTCTATGAATTTGGACGCTTATTATGGGGGTCTATTGACCACAATCCAAGGGGTTACTGATAACATTGTGGGAGTGAGAGACTGGGCCCTTCTGTCTAACCACGTAGATGCCATGGTCACTGATAATCACAGCATATTAAGGGTTATACCTCTGCAATCAGTTATCTGCTAACACCGCACTAACCAATGGTTGTCTGCAATGTTAAACAGCCGATCACCTGGCAGGTTTGGAGCGGGTTCGGTGTGTGAGCCTGTATTATTAAACACTCCCCCCTGCCATCCCATGGTGTTGGGTACCAACAGGCTAAATTTTCAGACGCAATCCCGGCAATCATAGGTGTGGCTCTATTTTTTGGGGGGAGAAAAGAGCACCTATTTTTTTTTCTAATGCCAAATAACCTGTTTAACTAGTGATGGGCCAACTCGAACGATAAAGTTTGAGGTCCGTACCAGACAGCTAGTGTCTGTGCACAGACCTTGAACAAGAACTTCTTCTGGAAGTCTGTGTTACTGTTCTGGTTTGGCAGCCTGAACAAAGCTCGTTGAAAGGCTGTGTGGGCACTTCTAGTCCTATCACAGCCATGTCGAGTATTGACATGGCTGTTATTGGCCAGCATACAAGTAAAAATTAATAATTAAAAAAAAAATTGATAACCAGCGCAGGTTAGGCAGATTGCTACGACCTGCAGCCCTCAGCTTTATCTTGGCTGGTTATAAAAAAAAAAAAAAAAAAAAAAGAGGTGGGCCCCCATCATTTTTTTTATTTTTTTAAATTATTATTTATGGGTTTAATGGCTTCCCCACATTTTTGATGACCTGCCAAACTGAAGCAAAGAGCTGGGGGATGGTAGTCTCAGGATCGGCAGGCCTATAGTTATTGGGCTCTTTCCAGCCTAAAAATAGCAGCCTGTAGCCGCTCTAGAAAAGGCAAATCCATTACTTGCGTGGCGCTTTGCCTGGCTCTTCCCGCTTGCCTTGGTGCATTGGCAAGCGGGGTAATATTTCGGGGTTAATGTCTGCTAACATCAAGCCCAGAGGTTGGTAATGGTGTGGCATCTATCTCATCACTCTGACAGTTGCACTGCCCTTGTGAGAGCAATTGGCTGCTGTGAACTAATGTAACCTTAATAACGTCACCTCAGTTCACAGCAGCCAGGTTCTCGAGGAGCACACTAATCCCGAACACTGACTTCTTCTGGAAGTCCATGTTACTGTTCGGGTTAGGCAGCCCTAATAAAGCTTGTTGAACAAGCTTTTCTGGTGTGGGCACTTCAGGCCCCATCACAGCCATGCCAAGTATTGGCTGTTTTAATGCCCATAAATAAAAATAAAGGACCTTAATGTGAAGTATCACAGCGGCAAAGGCTGAACAATACTTGAATATATTCTCTGTGTGCCTGCAGATAAAAGAACAGTGTAAATAAGAAGATAAAATGGCTATTGGCCGAATGTAGGGAAACTGGTGTCACTACTTTAGGCCGAGCAGCCAGGATATTAACTCAGAGATAACCTCTTATGTAAAGCTTCCATGTAATGCATCGGTAGTGATAACAAGATCTGTTCTCTTCCTGCTGACTTCATTCAAATATTTCTTTTTTTATTTGGAGGTTGAATGCCCGTTATTAGGGTGCCTTGACATTCCGCTTATCTTCACGTTTGTGGGTTCCGTCAGGGCCTGAGTCCAAACATCCGATTTGTATGTGATGCATCAGCACTTAATAGTATTAATTGGTGGTGAGAAAAATATAAGCATAAATCAAATTTACGGTATCAAATACCATGGGCATATGTATTCACCCGTTTTGTTATGAAGCCCCTAAAATTTTCTGGTGCAAGCAAGTCACATGCTTAGTGACCGGACGTCCCCCTGTGTGCAATCTAGGTGTCACATGTCTGTCGGTATATGCACTTTACAATTTCTGAAAGGCCACAGGGGCTGCAACACCATTAACAAGAGGCTCCATTAACCAACCACCACCATGAAGACCAAGGAGATCTCCAAACCTCACCATGAAGACCAAGGACCTCTCCAAACCTCACCATGAAGACCAAAGAAATCTCCAAACCCCACCATGAAGACCAAGGAGATCTCCAAACCCCACCATGAAGACCAAGACCTCTCCAAACCCCACCATGAAGACCAAGGAGATCTCCAAACCCCACCATGAAGACCAAGGAGATCTCCAAACAAGTCCGGGACAAAATTGTTGAGAAGTACAAGTCAGGGTTGGGTTATTAAAATAAAATCCCAATCTCTGTTGATCCCCAGGAGCACCATCAAATCCATTATCAAATGGATTATACCACATCAAACCTGCCAAGACAGGGCCACCCACCAAAACTGTCAGCCCAGGCAAGGAGGGCATTAATCAGAGAGGTAGCACAGAGACCAAAGGTAACTCTGAAGGAGCTGCAGAGTTCCCAAGCAGAGACTGGAGTGTCTGTCCATACAACCACAATAAGCCGTACACTCCATAGAGGTGGCCTTTGTGGAAGAGTGGGCAGAAAAAAAAGCCTCTACTTACACACAAAAATTGCAAGGCTCGTTTTGAGTTTGCCAAAAGACATGGGAGACTCCCCAACATTCGCCTGTGTGATATCTCGCCAGTTTGGCTGATGTGATCTGTGGTTCGGGCCAAGTGGAACTTCTCATTTCATTTCAGTCTCCAGGTGGTGCTGCCTGGGAACCTGAGCAGGATGACCAGTCGTTTGTTGGTTCAGTGCGCTTGTGTTTTGTTTTTGTTTTTTTTCTTCTTCTTCTTCTTCCTCTTCTTGGTACTCTATTCGGTGATTAACGTCTTCCTCTTCTCTTCACTTCCCCATTAATCTTTGCTGAGAAAGATTGAATTCTTTATTGTATTAATTGTATTACAGGAACACCTTTTTAGTATATGAACCTACAGCCAGATTGTTAACGTCATATAGCAATGATTATAGGCAGCCATATTTCAAGGAGTCTTAAAGGGTAACTGTACTTTTCATGTAAATTTTCATAACAAGCTGTCCTGTGTGTGGCGATAAGGAATAACACTGCTTCTGGCCATTATATTACGTCCATACTGCATTTTCACCAGCTTTTCCCCTCTGCACTATCCCTGAATTTGCAATTGAGTCTGAGTTAGTGGGAGGAGATGAGATGTTATGACGTATTCCTTACACAGATGGAGATTCATGTTTTTCATTCACAGAAGACATTATACACCAGTATTTATTGAGCAGTGTAGATGTGAATCCATCTCTGCGATGAGACAAGACTTCTTAGAAAGCTCCACGCAGTCTGTGTTTTTCTACCTGTTTCCTCACTCAGCTTCTCACTGTTCCTCCCTTATATTACAAAACCATCGGAGCACAGTACAAAGAGCTGCAAAAAAATATAATTGTTACAAATGTAGATTAAAAATTCGCAATAAAAGTCTCAACCCAATCACAGTCTGAGTGGTGTCCTAAATAACAACTCTGACCATCAGTTTTTGTATTATTGCTTTGCCCAGGCGGTAGTTGTAATCAAGGCGCAGGACAGATGTTAGCTTGCGGATGTACCTCTCCAAATACAGTCATTCTCTATACATTAGAGTAGGGTAAATATAGTGTAAAACCAGTAACAGACATATTAGATTTATTTCATATATTTTTTTTTTTTTAGTTCTAAAACTCCAATGGAAAAAGAAGCATGGGATAATCGGTACATCAGTATAATCCAAAACCATATGTTCTGCCCTGTGCCCCGTGTATGGTTTAGTTTTCCAAAATTTTATTATGTTGATGTGCTTACTAATGTATACTGCTTTATTTTATTCTTATTTTGTGTGAGTGTGGTAATATTGTGTCTTAAAGTAAAACCTGTGAATGGTTTTCCAGAATGTTTTGGCTAATCTGATTTATTCTCCTCTGGAACCAGCACTTCTTTCCAGAACCAGGTTGACCAAGAATTTTCCTGCTGTGTGGAGGAAGATATTGTGGTCAGATTAAACCAAAATTGAAATTTTTGGCCACCAAGGTAAATGCTATGTCTGGCACTAAACCAACACCGTTCATCACCCCAAGAACACCATCCCCATAGTGAAACATGGTGGTGGCAGCATCCTGCTGTGGGGATGTTTTTCAGCAGCAGGGACAGGAACAATTGTTGAGAGGAAGATGGCCTGTGGGAAATACAGGGATATTCTTGTTTCAGTCTGTCAGTGATTTGAGACTGGCATGGAGGCTCACCTTTCAAGAAGACAATGACCCAAAGCATACTGCTAAAGCAACACTCGAATGCTTTAAGGGAAAAAGTGTAAATGTTTTGGAGTGTCCTAGTCAAAGCCCAGAGCTTAATCCAATCTGTTCACCAGAGAAAACCGTCTAAATTGAAGGAACTGGAGCAGTTTTGCCCATTGAGGAATGGGCACAAATCCCAGTGGCAAGATATGGACAACACATCCAAAGCGACTTGCAGCTGTAGTTTCTGCAAAAGGAGGCTCTACAAAGTACTGACTTTAGGAGGTTGAATACTTATGCATACTGAAGTTCTGTTATTTTTTCCTATTTGCTTGCTTAGCAATAAAAAGAAAGCCAAATGTTCACAGTTTTAGGCATGTTTGAACTTATGCAACCCCCAAGAAAAAAGTGAAATTCCAGGTTGTGAGGTAGCAAAACACAAAAAATGCCAGGGGGTGAATACTTTCGCAAGCCACTGCGCACGCGCACACACACACACACGCACGTGCGTTTCATGCATATGGCTGGTTTGAACAAAAAGATTGTGAGCGGGTTGATAAGGCGTTCGCCATGCTCCTTTGCTGGTGACACTGATTACTGCTGAACCTATGGCTATAAAGATCTCGCCTGGTTACCCTATTTGTCTCCCACCTTCTGCATATGGGTATGCTCACATGGATTGCATGATTCTGCTCCAAAATCCACATAAAAATAGCTTTAAATACTGTGTTTTTCCCATTGTAATGTACATTGGATTTATTCGCATAGGGCACATGTTGGTTGTTGGGTTTTTGGTTGGCAGGGGACAGAAAAAAATGCTCCAGTTTTTTTCAGCTTGATATTCATGGATTAAAAATAATACTTCAGCATGCCCAACAGTTTTTGAGCATGGATTTTGATCAAACCTTTTACACTAGGAATTCAGGGAGACCTTCATTAAGGTAGTCGTCCACAACTCCAGTCTTAATCAGCCCCCTCCACCATGTTTTATGGTATGTCTTTTGTTTGTTTTATTAGTTTGGTGTGTTTTTTTGTTTTGGTTTTTTTTTTTTTATGGAGAAATGCCTCAAAAACTTGTTGATTATTTTGCGTTGTTTAAAAAATCTTATTAAATCCTCTCAAATCCATATTAAATAAAAACACAACACACACCTCAATGTGAACATAACCTAAGGAGTGTGTGTCATCCCACAGCGGCTACAATGGCTCTACTCAAAACAGCAATGTTAGTGCGGGCTCTTTATATAGAAAGCAGCGACTACAACCACGTCCCCGGCACTGACTGACAGCCAGCTCCAATGCTGAGCTGCTGTCAGTCAGTACCTGGGCTGTGGTTACAGCCGCCGCTCTCTGTACACAGCACGTGAATGGATCGAGAGAATGGTAAAGAAACTATACCTTGTACATTGTGAGGCTATCCTCTATTATTAACTGGGCTAACACTGACATGCTGACATCGCTGCATTACCGCCACGGAAAAGTTTAATGGGTGCATTTCCACCCCCATTGTGGTTCCTGGTCCATGACCTTTGCCTGTGTGATATCTCAGCTGATGTGATCTGTGGCTCGGCCAAGTGGAACTTTTCATTTCAGTCTCCCCAAGGTGCTGACTGGGAATCTGAGCAGGATAACCAGTCGTTTGTCGGTTCAGTGCGCTTGTAGTTTTTTTGTTTTTGTTTCTTTCTTGTAAGTTTTCCTCTTCTCTTCACTTTCCCATTAAACTTTACTGAGAAAGATGGAATTCTTTATTGTATTTAATGTATTGCAGTAAGACCTTAATATATGAAAGTCAAAAAAACAAAGAGAAAAGAGGCATGTATAAATTGGGGATCACCACATCCAAGATCATACAAATATAATAAATTTTATTAAATATAGCAAGCACAAAACACTGCACAAAACTTTAAAAACACATAAAACCACCAAAAAACATGGTAAATACAAAGACCCGTAATAGGGTCTATAACCCTGGTTCAAAACACATCCCCATATATAAATAACGTATTCAACACCTAGTAAAGTGCACTGAATATAGGTAACCTATGCAGTCCCAAAGGCTAAGATAATAATACAGGCATACACTTACATATAAACAAGGAGTACCCCGTCCAGTGCAAGACTGAGCCCCGATCCCTACAAAATGTCAAGGGATTCTAGGGACAAGCAAAAAAAGGGGGGTAGAGAACCAGGGCATAAAATCACCCAACGCGTGTCGCCAGAGAGATCTGGCTTCCTCAGGGGCATTGAATGCAGAGAGGTGCCCGTGTTATAAATACCTGTTAATTGTAAAAGGCTAGAAACAGCTGGTATCTAGAATCCAGGATGTAGAGCATGGCGCCGGTACTGAACGAGGAAAACCGGACGTTGCAGAGGACGCCGGCGTCTAAGCAGTATAGCGAGTTTACTAAGGTGAGAAGTTCCCTGATTGTGGGCCGCCCATAGCTGCGCATGCGCCAATCGGTGATAGAGAATGTCGGCGTCTGCGCAGTGCAGCGAAGCTGCGAAAGAGGGGAGAAGATTCTCCTATTGCGGACTACTGGCAAGTGCGCGTGCGCCGGTCGGCGCCTGCGCATTGTATGCCAGAAGACATAATAAGTCCGCATATGGACTCTCGGCCGAGAGTATTGAAAGGAAAAGGACCCCTAGCGGATACAAAGGATCTGGAGTGAAGCAATTGTATATAGTACGCAAGGGACACAGGGCAGGGACTTGTCTGCCCATGGAGACAAGTCCCTGCCCTGTGTCCCTTGCGTACTATATACAATTGCTTCACTCCAGATCCTTTGTATCCGCTAGGGGTCCTTTTCCTTTCAATACTCTCGGCCGAGAGTCCATATGCGGACTTATTATGTCTTCTGGCATACAATGCGCAGGCGCCGACCGGCGCACGCGCACTTGCCAGTAGTCCGCAATAGGAGAATCTTCTCCCCTCTTTCGCAGCTTCGCTGCACTGCGCAGACGCCGACATTCTCTATCACCGATTGGCGCATGCGCAGCTATGGGCGGCCCACAATCAGGGAACTTCTCACCTTAGTAAACTCGCTATACTGCTTAGACGCCGGCGTCCTCTGCAACGTCCGGTTTTCCTCGTTCAGTACCGGCGCCATGCTCTACATCCTGGATTCTAGATACCAGCTGTTTCTAGCCTTTTACAATTAACAGGTATTTATAACACGGGCACCTCTCTGCATTCAATGCCCCTGAGGAAGCCAGATCTCTCTGGCGACACGCGTTGGGTGATTTTATGCCCTGGTTCTCTACCCCCCTTTTTTTTGCTTGTCCCTAGAATCCCTTGACATTTTGTAGGGATCGGGGCTCAGTCTTGCACTGGACGGGGTACTCCTTGTTTATATGTAAGTGTATGCCTGTATTATTATCTTAGCCTTTGGGACTGCATAGGTTACCTATATTCAGTGCACTTTACTAGGTGTTGAATACGTTATTTATATATGGGGATGTGTTTTGAACCAGGGTTATAGACCCTATTATGGGTCTTTGTATTTACCATGTTTTTTGGTGGTTTTATGTGTTTTTAAAGTTTTGTGCAGTGTTTTGTGCTTGCTATGTTTAATAAAATTTATTATATTTGTATGATCTTGGATGTGGTGATCCCCAATTTATACATGCCTCTTTTCTCTTTGTTTTTTTGACTTATATATCTTTGTGGCATGTGATGGGAGATCCCATGTAGTGGTGCCCGCCTGTCTTTATTTTTACACCTTAATATATGAACTCACAGCCAGATTAACGTCATATAGCAATGATTATAGGCAGCCATATTTCAAGGAGTCTTAAAGGGTAACTGTACTTTTCAAGTAAATTTTCAGAACGTGCTGTCCTATGTGTGTAGATAATGAATATTGTTTTTTTCTGGCCATTATATTACTTGCATCCTGCATTTTCACCTACCTTCTTCACTATCCTTTAATTGAGTCTGAGCTAGTGTGGGGAGATGAGATTCTATGATGTATTCCTTACACAGAATGAGATTCCTGTTCTTCATTCCTTAACACACAGAGAGAAGCAGTAGCAGCATGGAGGTCGTTATATACCAGTACTGAGCAGTGTAGATGTGATTCCATCTCTGGGATGAAAGAGGACTTGTTAGAAAGTGCTGCACAGTCTTTCAGGGTCTTTCTGCCTGTTTCCTCACTCAGCTTCTCACTCCTCCCTTAGATTATAAAACCATCTGAGCACAGTACAAAGAGCTGCAAAAACTATAATTGTTACAAATATAGACTAAAAATTCTCAATAAAAGTCAACAATATTGCACTTGTAAAGTCTCCTGAGCAGAAAGTCAACAAATAACTTTGCAGTGGGCAAATAAATTAAAAGGTGAAATTATGGCTTCTCAACCCAATCACAGTCTGAATAGTGTCCTAAACAACAACTCTGACTACCAGTTTTTGTATTTATGCTTTGCCCAGGTGGTTCTTGAAATGAATGAATGAAGAGAGATGCTCGGCTCTCTCCATTTAGTTTTATGGCAATCGTGGAAATGGCTGAGCACGCTTGTGTATGATAGGGCAATAGTCTTGGATTAAAGGGAATCTGTCTGCAGCTTTTTGCTATGTTATCTGAGAACAGCATGATGTAGGGGCTGAGATCCTGATTCCAGCAATGTGTCACTTACTGGGTTGTAATTTGCTGTTTCAATAAAATCCAGTGTTTTATCAACAGGAGATTATCACTACAGGACTACCTGTCTCGTGCCTACTAGTCAACTGCTTTGTGTAACCCCGCCCCCACCACTGATTGGCTGCTTACTATAATATTACTACATACCCAGTTACTTTGCAAATGAATAGATGTCTAGTAGAACAAGTCTCACCTTGCAGGTAGCGGCACTCGTCACACATGATTCTTGTCTACCTGCTGCTGTCATAAAGGTGTTTGGTAGGCGAGTGCCTCTGTAAATGGACTTATTTTTAGTCCTGACAGCTGCTGTTAACTTATGGATTAGCTGTGGCTCAAAGTCAGCACCTCATATTAAGTGATAGATGGGGCCCAGATAGGAACAGGCAGCAGTTTCTGTGGCCGGGCTGACGTCAAAGCCTCTTATCTGCACCAAGTCATCAAGAAACTGCTCCTGAGCAAAAAGCTCTATGGACAACCCTCCCAGACTGCTGCTAATAACGCACCTCTGGATACAATAACCGTGTACACAGAATAAGCTGCAAGGTGCACAGATAAAACATTGACTCATTGGAGCAAAATAGTCGCATCACGGCAACTTGCGAGGTGCCAACCCTACCTCGTAGCTGGACATACATTGATTAAATACCTTTGTAAGGGTTGTTCCTTTATTACCATCAGATTACTTAAATCTCTCTATTAACTGGATTTACACGTAGCCTAGAAATACAGCACAAAATCTGCAAAAAGTTGAGTCGCTGTTCAGGATTTGTGAAGACCATGATTAAATTCTGCACCCAAAAATGTCACGCAAAAATGCAAACCATGTATTTGTAACACCCTAGGTTCCTGGCTGTTACAGTGGCATTGCTTTCCTTACGGGGAGAGTGATGTCATGCTTGGAAGCGAGGAAGGATCCCTTTTGGCAGGTAATCATAAACATGCAACATGTTCTTACTCCAGGCCAGAAGGGGGAGCTCTGATCCATTTCAGCTCCCCTATATATATATTGTGGCTGGAGGGAAAGTAGTTGGTTGGTGCCAGACAGCACTGAGGCAGGCAGTCTGAGAGAAGAAGAGAGGGGCCGGGCAGCCACGTGAGGTGCTGCAGCTCCTGGAAAGAAAGGAAAGTAGAATAAGTTGTAGAGAGCGTGAAGGAGGAAAAGAAGCAAAGGAGAGTGAGGAGCTAGAGGAGAGCTGCGATTGGGCTCATTCCAAGCTGAAGCGCAGATACCGGAGGCCGGAAGACCGAGGTTGTGCAGTACTCACAGCAGAAACCGGCGGACAGCCGATTGCAAGTCACCTGTCCACCATAAACACCTGAAGACACAGTAATGCATAGAGCCAGGGTAATGATAGAGATTCTGTCCAGAATGATAGAGATTCTGTCCAGGTTAGGACCATACCTCTCTTAAAAGTGTTTCTGAGATTATAAAGAAAGGTCCAAAAATAACACCGCTAATGTCCAAAAATAACGCTGCTAATGTACATGTCTTTTACCATAGTTCAAATGAGGCACTCATCCTTTCTGTCCTAGGATGAGGGTAGGAGGTGGCATTAACTAGCAATAAGAGGGGGCTCTAATTGTGTCATAGGGCCACCTAGGTACTGCCATAAAGTACTACTCAATAGTGCCCCTAGTGAACTGTCAAAAGTTTATAGAGATTGCCCTGTACACTATCACCTTATACAAACCTATCAAGACAGAAGGAACATTTGGAGAATTGGTATAGAGGCGTTATCCTATGTTCTCTTCCTGGTTTTTCTATGATCTATATACTTGTCCATTTTTAAAAAACGTCATCAAATACCCCAAAAAAGGAAGTGTTTAGTGCGGAATGATTATTGGCAGCTCTTCTTTTTCAGACTGGCTTCTGTATATAAACACACGCCCACCACTTGCCCTTCAGAGTCGGCACATGTAGGACTTGTTTCCATTATGGTGCTTTCACAGTGCACTTTGTCCTACGATCAGGGTCCGAACCTCCCCATAAAATGAGATTTGGGTGTTTGTGCCAATGTGGCCATTGACTATAATGGTGCTGATGGAGTCTGTGTGTTGCACATCATTTTTGGGTGTGTACGCCTATTTGAGGCAGACACTCCGACACAGTCTATTACATCTGAATGTCCACCGCAAGTAGGCGAAGATGACTGAAAATGACGAGTGGCAGAGCGCACTGTGACTCGGTCAGCACCATTATAGTCAATGGCCCCAAATCCCGCACACGCCCAAATCCTGGTTTTTTTTTCCGGGGGTTTGGATATAAGCCCCAACTGAGCCACTGAATGTAGGACAAAACGGGATGTGAAAGGGACAGTATAGAAAACCTGAAGCCGCCGTGTGGCCCCAGCCCAAAGGATAATCCTGGATAAAATCCAGATTCTGTAATTGTAACGAAGACCACAACATACACAAAGGTTCTAAGGTGAATGTCTAGTTTAATACAAGCCATATTCTACAATTTGCAGGTATTCTATTTCCTGGCTATACAAACCATCAGTTCTAACCCGCTGGTTGAACACTTGATCTTCTCCCTTTTGCTGCACGTTGACTTCATTAGTATTCTGTGAGATTTCCGCTCGGCTCTCGTACATCCCGTTCCCAGGGGTTCTGTCATTTTGCAGTTATTTCTATCTGAAAGTTTAGAGATGATGGGAGGATCTGCATCAATTCATGATTTTATTTGACAAGATCACAGCGGACGTGTATTAAGCCGTCAGATATCCGAGGAGTTATTGTCAGGAGTCCCCAGATTGGTGCAGCTCAACAGATGCTGAGACAAATGCCCATATCATGAATTTGTATTATTGTAACCCTTTATGTAGTGAATCCAAGTCAAGAGGACAGTGTCAGGAAGGTCTGTTCATGACATCTAGAAAACTGAACAGTTCTATACTGACTCTTCAACGACACAGCGCCCCCCCCCCCCCCCAACGTCAAGTATAAATTTACTTTGACTGGTATTGTAGTTATATATACGGTAATTTATCATACTTTTTTTTTCTTTTTTGTTCCTCATCCATCCCAATTACCCCTGGTATATAACATCTGGCCCCTTGCTCCCCCCCTTCAGTGGTGTATAACCTCCTACCCCATTGCCCCCAGAGTATAATATTTGTCCAGTGGTGCAGAGCTCACTGATACCAGCGCAGTCCTGCAATAGGAGACACCGGGGTAACGAGTCCGTTGATGACATTTCCTCTTCCTGAATCTTCCCCATCACCTCTGACTGATATTACTGAGAAGTGGAAGAAACTGCAGCAATTCATCCACCCCGTAATGTTACAGAGAGGTGGGGCAAGCGCTGAGGAGCAGAGGACGGAAAAGTCAGCAACGCTCTGCTGACCCCATAACTGCAGAGTCCAGACCTCCTCTGCTATAACATCAGCATAAACACTGCTCCCCAGCTGGGAGCCTCATGACCGAGCAGCTGAATGCAGCCGTACATCACCAAGCACAATGCCGAGCGTCGGATGGAGTGGTGTAAAGCCACCAACACTGGACTCTGGAGGAAATGTGTCCTGTGTAGTGACGGATCACACTCCTCTATCTGGTGTCTGATGGACAAGTCTGAGTTTGGTGAATGCCAGGAGAACATTACCCCCTGACTGCATTGTGTCCACTGTACAGATGGTGGAGGAGGAGGATGGTGGAGGAGGATAATACAAGAAGTTTTTTTTTTGTTTGTTTCTTTTCAGGGTTCAGCCTCTTCATTTCAATGATGGGAAATCTTAAATCTTCAGCACAAGACATTTTGGACAGGGGAAGGCCCTTTTCTGTTCCCCATGACTGTGCCCACAAGGTCCATACAGACATCGTTTGGTGGAAATAACATGACCGGCCGTACAGAGGCCGGACCTCAGCCCCATCCAACACCTTTGGGATGTGTTACAACAGAGACTGTGAGCCTGGCCTCTCCCCAACATCACAGTCTGACCTCCCAAATGTTCTTCTGGATGACGGGACAAAAATTCCCACAGACCCCTCCAAAATCTTGTAAAAATCCTTCCCAGAAGAGTGGGAGCCATTATATCTGTAGAGGGACGGACTCCATATTAACGTCTATGGATGTAAAATGGGAGGTCAGTAATGTGTAGTGTAATGTGGAATGGGCACAATACGTTCATCCATATAGTGTCTGTACGGCCTTTGGACCTGTGCTAAGCACCGGGCAGCAGGTGTGATGAATATGTTACCCCCGCTATAGTCATAGATGATAAAGTCTAAAACCAGAGGCTTATATTGGAAAGGTATCTGCAAGTGTTCTGTTCTGGAGTGGCGGCTGTAGCCAGAATACTTTGATTATAGAATAGTTTTATATACTATACTTTGATATATATTTACCTTGGGTCTGGTTTGTGTGCCTCCAACATATTAAAGGTAAAAAAAAAAATATCCCAAAGTATCATCTATCTTTTTAGTTTTTAGCAAAACCACTTTTTCCACTTTTTTTGGACGTGGTTACATTGTGTGCTCGTCTGCAGGCTTCTTTATTTTGCGCATTTTTAGTCCACAGCTGTTCAAACATCAGATGATTTGACACGACGGTGATGTTTGTCAGTCCCTCTCTACATCTGGATCACATGTCAGCAGCTGATCTGGGCTGTGGATGCCTCCCTTTCATCCGGTGATCATATTCCTCCTTTACAGCTCATGCAAATGTCCGAATACGGACAGGCCTGCGGTTCTCCCGACCCAAGCATCACAGCCTCATGGAAGAACCGCAGCCAGTCCGTGCATTGCCGTCCGTGCTCACACCGATTTGCACAGATATCTGCATGCGCCATTTTCCAAATAAAATGGTAAAACTTTATTTCAACATCAGTAGGTGAATACTGTTTCATAGCATTTTTTTAAATCCATAAATAAAGACCTACTATTGGTCTGAAACGCGTGGGGGAAAAAGAATGCAATTTATTTGGACATACTGGAAAATGTCGCCATTTTAAAGATGTTGGAGTAAAGTTTTGACTATTTTTATTTGGAAAACAGCTGGAGCTTCCTTATCCTTGAATCTTCGATGAACCACACTGGGCAGGAATGGCTTTCTCCGTGCCAAGAATTTTACAATATCCTTCGCAGGGGTGAGCTGGTTACTTTTTTTTTTTTTTTTACACCATTGCTGCATTTTGGGATATGTATATTACTGTGCAAAAAAATTTAGGTAGGTGTTGAAAAAAATGTTGCAAAGTAACAATGCTTTCCAAAATGGAAGTGTTCTTTAGTTTATTATCAATATTTAAAAGTGAATGAACAAAAGGGTAATCTAAAGCGAATCAATATTTGGTGTAAACTCCCTTTTTCTGCCTTCAATTCTAGTAGTTGCTTGCATGCAGTTTTTGCAGGTCTCGTCTGGAAGTTGTTCCAAACACCTTGGAGAACCGACCACAGATCTTAAATCCTTCTGTCTCTTCATGTGATGATCTGCTGATATCAGGGCTCTGATCTTCCAACTGGTGCACTATTATTCAGGCCACTGAAAAGATTTAATGTTTCTTACTTACACAGATGGAGCTCGTTTCAGTGTATCGGTGCAGCCAACCTTATATTGACAAGACTGGAAAAATAAATAAAATCTTCAAGTTTCTGTTAATCACCAAATAAGTAAAAACTGCACAGCGGCTTCTTTTTAATAGTGAATGAAGTGTTGCCAAAACCAAAATCGCGCTTTGGGCTTCCTTGGATCTGTCTTGTAGACAGCTTAGAATAAGCTGAGACTCGTCCTCGTTTGCACTCTGAATAGATTACGTATGGCCGCTTACATGGCTTTTAAAGCAGCAAAATAAGAGTAAGGGTAACTTGTCCTTAACTGCTAATACTACCACTGCAATAAAAGACCTTTGTCTCACGCACATGAACATATAACAAGTTTGGTTCCATAGTGATACGCAAACTGACCCACTGAAGTTCTGTTTTATAATAGTTTTTTTTTTTTTTACAGAAATATTATATTTATTCGGACTCCCATGACAGCACCACGAGAGAGGGGATCCGCCCCTTTAGGAACAGGAAACCCACAGATACAAAAGGGCGGCACCTCTCCCACGCATCAGTTGGTTTCCTGTTCCTAATGGGACGGGATCCTGCAGATTTTACAAAAGGATCCCAGGCCGGCCGGCCGACTCAGGTAGCGAGGGGGTCTCCTACCTCGGCCGGTGCGGAGTTCCTGGAAGATGTCGCGATGGTCCTGGCAGGGCTGCATGTCGGCGGCATTCCAGCAGGGAGCGGTCACCAGTGGTGTCCCGTCTCCAAGGCAGCGCTAAGTGAGTATGTCCCCTGGGTCTCCTCCTTCTGTGGTGGCTGGGGTCTCTGTTTGCGGCGGCGCTTGGGGGCGCCACCCGAGGGGTGCTGCGGCTCTGTCCGGCGTCCTCGCCGCTCTGTGCGCTGATGGAAAGCGCTGGGAGCCCGGGTGACGTCGGGGGGAGGAGCCGGCAGTCACTTCCGGGTTTCCGGGGTCCTGCGCATGCGCAGTGTATCCAAGATGGCGGCGCCCACCGGTATAGCGTCGCCGGCGTTCTGAGCCCCAGAGATTACCACCTGCACCAGGGGGAGGCCTGTAAAAACAATCAGGGGAGCGCTAGGCACAGCTGCTGACCGGAGGAGGGGTTATAAAAAGAACTCCGGATCGTGATCCCTTGCTTCTGGCCTCATATTTGGTGAAGATGGAGGACGAGCACGTGCAGGTGCTGGAAGAGGTGTCCCAGAAGCCTAAAGAGAAGGATCGCGACAAAAGGAGTAGTGAGTCTGGCCACAAAAGCTCCTCCAGACAGGGGTCTGGAGCGTCAGCCAGAAGAAATCCCCCTCGTATTCCGGTACTTTTCTTTGGGCAGCGCTGGTAAGTGATCTTCGTGAAAGTTCACCCAGTGACATGATTCCCCTCATATGTTCTATTATAGGGGAAGAAATGTGCCGGGAAGGCGAAACACAGGGAATGTGGTATCTGCGGGGTTCCCCTACCTGATTCGTGCCCTAAAAAGTTATGTGGCCCCTGTATCCAGCAGACGGTGAGGTCTCAGGAAAGGGGAGGGGGTGAGAGCATTATATCTACAGGGATTAGATTGCCTTACTTACCCCCTCAGGTAGCGGAGGAATCCCTTACTATGACAACCAGCTTGAAAGAGATGATCAGAATGGAGGTCAGACAATCCTTAGAGAGTCTTTCTCAAGGAGGAAGTTCTAAATCTAAAGCTCCATTACACTCCGATTCTTCAGTAGAAGAGGATAAGGAGGAAGTTTTCTCCGGTTCAGCTGCATCGTCCTCCTCCTCGGATGAGGACACCGCCCGATTCTGTCTGCCCCTTGAACGAGTGGATAAGCTGGTTAAAGCGGTCAGAGGAACGATGGGCATAACAGAATCGAGACCCCAACTTTCCAAGGAGGAAATTATGTTTAGTGGGTTGGAGCAGAAAAAACGCAGAGTCTTTCCGCTCAATGAGAAAATCCAGGATCTTATCATTAAAGAGTGGAAAAAACCCGAGAGAAAGGGTTCCTTACCTCCAGCGCAGAAGCGCAGATATCCATTTGATGATCCAGCGGTCACCCATTGGGAAAAAGCCCCCAAGTTGGATGCGGCAATAGCCAAAGTGGCAAAACGGGCCTCTCTCCCTTTTGAGGACATGGGGACCCTTAAGGACCCCCTTGATAGAAAAGCAGACACCTTTCTAAAGAGTACCTGGGAAATGGCGGCTGGTGCCTTAAGGCCTGCGGTGGCTTCAACCTGTACAGCCAGATCAATGATGGTCTGGCTGGAACAATTAGAGACCCAGTTGAAAGAAGGTGCATCAAGGGATTCTATTCTGACTGCCTTACCAGTGATCCAGGAAGCAGCTGCCTTCTTATCAGATGCATCCATTGACTCTGTCAAAATGGCTGCTAGAGCAGCAGGTCTCTCAAATGCAGCCAGGAGGGCTCTATGGCTGAAATGTTGGCCAGGTGATATACAATCAAGGTCAAAACTTTGTATCATTCCATGTAAAGGAGAGTATCTATTCGGGCCCACCTTAGATGAACTCCTAGAGAAAGCGGGAGATGACAAAAAGAAATTCCCCAATCTGCTTGGGTCCTACCGTCGTCCCTTTAATAAAAGAAGGTTTGGTCGCGGAGGGAAGCGTACCTTTTCACCTTCAAGGGATCGGTCTAGGTGGGAAGACAGACGTAGACGAGGTACGGGATATATGTTCCGTCGTTCCTCAAAAGAAAGAAAGAAAGAGGACAAATGACTAGGAACCCCGGTGGGGGGTAGACTTTTACATTTCGGTTCGGAATGGTCGGAGATCACGAATAGTGTCTGGGTACAAGATACTATTTCTCGGGGTCTTACACTTGAGTTTTGCCATACCCCACGGGATAAATTTATGTTAACTCCCTTGCGCTCTAATCCCCTAGAACAATCTGCTCTAGAAGAAGAGGTGTGGTCTCTTTGTTCTAAGAAGGTTCTTACACAGGTTCCGGAGGCTGATAGAGGGAAAGGATTCTATTCTCCCTTGTTTCTTATTCAGAAACCTGATAAGTCGTATAGAACCATCATAAATCTCAGGCATCTTAATAGTTATCTGGTTAAGCATACGTTTAAGATGGAGTCCATCAGCTCAACAATAAAGATACTGTTCAAAAACTGCTTTATGGTGGTAGTCGATTTAAAGGATGCCTATTACCACGTACCTATTCATGTGGATTTCCAGCAGTTCTTGAGGGTAGCAGTATTAATGGGAGGAGTGGTTTATCATTTTCAGTACAGAGCTCTTCCTTTCGGTATAACATCAGCCCCTAGAGTATTCACAAAAATAGTGGCGGAGGTGATGGCTCACTTGCGGGAATCTAATGTCCTTATTGACCCATACCTTGACGATTTCCTCATAGCAGGGAACTCTGTAGAACACTGTTTATCCCAACTAGAACTAACTAGGGTTAAGTTGGAACGCCTGGGTTGGATAATTAATTTTGAAAAATCTCGGTTACAGCCTCAAAACATTCAGAAGTTCCTAGGTTTATTATTAGATTCAACTACACAACAGTGTTATCTTCCGGAAAATAAATTAACTCAGATTCAGCATCAGGTATTAAAAGCAATTAATACACCCTCTATGACCCTTCGGCAAGCCATGTCCCTGCTGGGGTCCCTCACATCGTGCATTCCAGCGGTAAGGTGGGCACATTTCCATACTAGATCCCTCCAGAAAGAAATTTTGATTAAGGACAGGATCTTGAAGGGTGTATTGGAGGAAAAGATAACTTTAGAACCAGCGACTCTCGAATCCCTAAATTGGTGGCTGGATAGGGATAATTTGTCGGCAGGTGTTCCCTGGATGATAGATGTATCCCGAGTCGTAACTACGGATGCCAGCTCCTCAGGTTGGGGGGCTCACATGAATGACATTGTAGTTCAAGGCCAATGGGAACCATACTCAACATCTTCTTCCAATCAGAGAGAATTATTGGCAATCAAATTGTCAGTTAAAAAACTCCTCATGTATCTGCAGGGCCACCACGTCAGGATCCTCTCGGACAACCAGGTGGCAGTCTCCTATATAAATCATCAAGGAGGTACACGCTCCGAGACTTTGATGCAGATCACAGATCGTCTTCTCCGGATGGCAGAAGAGAATTTACAATCTTTGACTGCTCTACACATCACAGGAAAAGACAATATAAAAGCGGACTTTCTCAGTCGCAACGTTCTAAAGCAAGGAGAATGGTCTCTAAATGGAGACATCTTCAAGCAGATTGTCCGCTTATGGGGTCGACCAGTGGTGGACCTATTTGCCACAAAACAAAACAAAAAAGTAAAAAACTTTTGTTCCCTAAATCCCAGGGAAAATCCACTGGCAGTGGACGCATTCCTCATAAAATGGGATTTTTCTCTGGCCTACGCCTTCCCACCACTGAACCTGTTACCTCTAGTGGTGAGGAAAATCAGAGAAGATTGTGCGAGACTTATTCTGATTGCGCCCTTCTGGCCCAGGAGAACTTGGTTTTCATGGCTCAGGACGATGTCAGTGGGCGATCCCTGGGTGCTTCCAGACATCCCAAATTTAAGGCCCCATCTCACATAGCGAGATCGCTAGCGAGATCGCTGCTGAGTCACAAGTTTTGTGACGCAACAGCGACCTCCATAGCGATCTCGCTATGTGTGACACGTACCAGCGATCAGGCCCCTGCTGCGAGATCGCTGGTCGTGTCGGAATGGCCTGGACCTTTTTTTGGTCGTTGAGGTCCCGCTGACATCGCTGAATCGGTGTGTGTGACACCGATCCAGCGATGTCTTCACTGGTAACCAGGGTAAACATCGGGTTACTAAGCGCAGGAAAGAAGCGCACCAAAAAAAACAAACAGTACATACTCGCCTTCTGATGTCCGTCAGGTCCCTTGCCGTCTGCTTCCTGCTCTCACTGACTGACGGCCGTACAGTGAGAAGTGAGAGCACAGCAGTGACGTCACCGCTGCGCTCTGCTCTCACTGTATGGCCGGATCTCAGTCAGAGCAGGAAGCAGATGGCAAGGGACCTGACGGACATCAGAAGGCGAGTATGTACTGTTTGTTTTTTTTGGTAACCAGGGTAAACATCGGGTTACTAAGCGCGGCCCTGCGCTTAGTAACCCGATGTTTACCCTGGTTACCCGGGTGCTGCAGGGGGACTTCGGCATCGTTGAAGACAGTTTCAACGATGCCGAAGTCGTTCCCCTGATCGTTGGTCGCTGGAGAGAGCTGTCTGTGTGACAGCTCCCCAGCGACCACACAGCGACTTACCAACGATCACGGCCAGGTCGTATCGCTGGTCGTGATCGTTGGTAAATCGCTTAGTGAGACGGGGCCTTTACTCTCCCAGGGGCCGATACTTCATCCACAAGTGAAGGGACTTCATTTGACGGCTTGGAGTTTGAGCGGTCATTGTTAGAGAATAAAGGCTTCTCTCCTAAATTAGTTGATACCCTTTTAAAAAGTAGAAAGCCAATAACAACAAGAATCTACTCCAGAACCTGGAGAAAGTTTCTAACTTCCTCAGATTTTAACATTAAGGATGGGGTACCAATACGTCAAATATTGGAATTTTTGCAAAGGGGGTTAGAGTTAAAACTCTCCACAAGTACATTAAGAGTACAAGTTTCAGCACTTGGGGCCCTGTTCTCATGTAATATTGCGGGCAACTACTGGGTGTCAAGATTTATTAAGGCGGTCGGGAGAATTAGACCGTTATATAGAAACAAAATGGTTCCATGGGATTTAAATCTTGTCCTTTCTTCTTTGACAAAGCCCCCTTTTGAGCCGTTGAATGAAGCCTCAGTCAGGATGTTGTCTCTCAAAACAGCTTTCCTAATAGCCATAACATCAGCTCGCAGAATAGGAGACATCCAGGCACTCTCTAGGCTTCCCCCGTATATAGAATTTCTCCCGGATAGAGTTATCCTTAGACCGGACCCAGCCTACTTACCAAAGGTAGTATCCCAGTTTCACAGATCGCAGGAGATAGTTTTACCTTCATTTATCCCTAATCCTTCTAACCCTAAAGAAAGGGAGCTCCATTCCTTAGATGTCAGGAGATGCCTTCTTCAATATATCTCGGTCACTAATGACTGGAAGAAGGATAATGCACTATTCCTGTCCTTCCAAGGTCCAAGGAAAGGGGCTAGAGCATCAAAATACATACTTGCTAAATGGATTAGGGAGGCTATCTCTCTTGCTTACACGACAGGTGGGGGTCCAGCTCCGCAGAATCTGAGGGCACATTCCACCCGAGCCATGGCGTCATCCTGGGCAGAGAGGTCTGGAGTGTCGGTCGACCAGATATGTAAGGCGGCCACATGGTCATCCCCTTCCACCTTTTTTAAACACTATAGGTTGGACTTGGGGTTCTCCTCAGATCTCACCTTCGGGTTAAGGGTGCTACAGGCTGTGGTCCCTCCCTAAAAATGGCTTACATCTCTGTAAATCTCTCGTGGTGCTGTCATGGGAGTCCGAATAAAGCATTAAGCTACTTACGGGTAGCGGCATTTTTCGGAGGCCCATGACAGCACCCTTAGTTCCCTCCCTTTTTCACATGGGGTTGCACATCCTGGGGTTATAAACAACTAAATAATTTAAAGAAGAAATGTTATCTTCTCATGTGTGTTACTTTATTAAAGTCATTGTGTTCAATTGTATGCAATATTGTGTTTGCTTGTCATTAACTGCGGTAGTCCTCTCAGGCTCTGTAATCCAACTGATGCGTGGGAGAGGTGCCGCCCTTTTGTATCTGTGGGTTTCCTGTTCCTAAAGGGGCGGATCCCCTCTCTCGTGGTGCTGTCATGGGCCTCCGAAAAATGCCGCTACCCGTAAGTAGCTTAATGCTTTACTTCCGTTTAACGACCTTCATAGAAAATCTGCATTTATATTGCAGCTAATGCATGTAAGAAAACCAAACCTTGTGTGCAAAAATATAACGTCACATAATGGGAAGCAAAGACTTGCGGTGCTGCGCCCCTTGCTGGCATAACCTCATATAAACTGTAGCGTGAGAAAATATTCAGAAAAATTCCCACGCTCGAGTTCTTGTGAGGTTATGCCAGCAGGGGGTGCAGCACCGCAAGTCTAGGTAGCTACGTTCCCCTGCTTCCCATTCATTCCCCAGTTTTTACAGGCAGGGGCGACAGCTGCATTAGCAGGCTCCTGCTTGTAAAATTATTTAACCCCTTCAGATGGATTTACAGCGTGAGACATGACTGTAACGGTGGAAAGGTATGGGATATTGTTGTTTTTTTATTTTTCCTTTTTTACAGAACGAGGGTCGTCATTTGGATTGAGAGTATAATAAACTATTACAACACCCTGTGTATTTATTTCAATAAAATACTTTTTTCCTAATGTGTGTGTGTTTTATTAACCATTTACTACTATTGGATTAATAATGGATAGGTGTCTTATTGACGCCTCTCCATTATTAACCAGCCTAATGTCACCTTACAATAGCAAGGTGACATTAACCCTTCATTACCCCATATCCCACCGCTACAGGGCAGTGGGAAGAGAGAGGCTAAGTGCCAGAATAGGCGCATCTTCCAGATGTGCCTTTTCTGGGGTGGCTGGGGGCAGATGTTTTTAGCCGGGGGGGGGGGCAATAACCATGGTCCCTCTCTAGGCTATTAATATCTGCCATCGGTCACTGGCTTTCCCACTCTGGCGGAGAAAATTGCGCGGGAGCTCACGCCATTTTTTTTCTGCGATTTAACCCTTTATTTTAACCGCTAGAGCCCCCAAATTTTGCACACACACTCTACTAACATTAGTAGTGAGGAATATGCAAAAAAAAGGGATATGAGATGGCTTACTGTATGTAAACCATGTCTCATATCATGTCGGGTTTGATAAGGAGATGGCAAAAGCCGGCAATTGAATTACCGGCTTTTCTGCCATCTAGCGCTGTATTAAAAATAAATAAATAAATAAATAAGTATGTATGTATGTATGTATGTGTATATATATATATATATATATATATATATATATATATATATATATATATATATATATATATATATACATGTGTGTTCATGAATATTTGAGCCCATTAATCCATTCTATGTCCATTTTGCAAGCCTGCGAGAAGATCTCGCTGTACGGATTACATACGGAGGTTTACATGCTCAAAATACGCAGCCACACCCTGCCTACGGATGAAATACGGATCACTGTATTGGGATCATTTCTGCGTATTGCGCATGTAAAATGCGGACCGTATTTCCCTACGCCTAGTGTACCTGCGATATCTCTGACAATCCTTAACCCTTGCAGTCCTGTGGATGGTTATTTCTCTACTCTCTTGCTACTTTGTGACCCCGGCCTAACATTTTAATATTTCTCAAAAATGCGACATTTACCTGTGAAAGTCTAACAGATCTAATAAGTTAGTGTCATTTATAGAGTAGAATGACATTTTGTTTTTCATGTGACATTTGTTCTTTCTTCTATGTGTTCTTTCTCTTTTAATGTGACATTATCCTGAATTTTCAATACATAAAAAGGACTATTATGGTTGATTTTAAAGGGCTTTTTTTTTTTTTTTTTATTTATTTAATTTTTTTTGTCTTGCATGTCTATCCAGTTATTGTATATACCCTCCTTGTATACGGTAAGCACTGGGCGGATCACCTGCTGCTACCACTGAAGAGGGCACCATTGGACATCTGCTACTTGCTCCCCTGATCCAGAACCTCATGTTCTTGGCATTCCTAGTGGCTAAACTCTTGTAAAAAATCTTTGCAGTTAACTATTTGTGATGATAATATGATGTACTCTGAGCTCTATATGGAATTCCATATTGGTGTTAATTGGAACTACTGGCAAGGTTGGTGCAAAATTTTCCATTTGCTAGAAATCAATGTGCAAGCCCCTTAAAACTGGCCGTGCACGTGGAGCGCTATTGGTAGAGGATGCAAAGATGCAGAGATGGTCACTACACCTGCACCCCTCTACTGTTACAGGTTTTTTAATTAGGAGCCCTATAGCTTCAGGTTGCGCTTCTGAATGTGTGGTCAATGCCCGTGACCTCTGGCACATGCGCTGTAAAGTTAGATGAGTTAGGTGTACTGGTCTTGGTTTGGTTGTGTCGGATGCCGCCATAACTGGGTTAGAATGATGTATCTGAAATCTCAGCTTGTTCCATGCTCCTCCATATTCCGCCTCTTGTTCCTCCATGTTCCGTCCTGTTAGTCAAGCTTGGTGGAGCACGGAACAAGAGGCGGACATATCCTTGGTACAACCTGTGTAGCCACCAGGGTTGGACTGGCCCACCAGTGAACCGGAAAATCCTCTGGTGGGCCCTACGTTCTCCTTCAGGAGATTACATAGTGCAAACCTGCCACTGCAATTGGGCTCTTGAGTGGGGGAGAAAGGTGGGCCCTCAGAATCAAGTCCTCTAGTGGGTCCAATGTTCTTCAGCTTGACACTGGTAGCTGCGGAGGGGTCCAGGAGGTAAGGGGTCCACTTGGACCTCCAAAACATGTGGAATTGTGCATTATGATGAGTTATTGGATTGCAAGGGGCCCATATATTGTCCTTGCACGAGGGCCCTTTTTTGCCCATGTCTGACCTGCATGGAACTGAATGACTCTTCACCTGACTACCACCGCCCATAGGACTCTTTACATGTAGTTCACATAGCGCATACGTTATATTATAATTATAAGGCATGCACAATACTGAAATGCTGTTTTTATACAGGAAAAGTTTGGGAAAGCTTTTGTAAAGCCATATGGTAGTGGTTAGGAGAGCGGAAATCAAATTCTAGGTTCCTTTTAACCTAATAGTTGTGTGAATAAAATCAGGGGATTCTAAGCTCTGTCCAAATATAGTTTAGGGAATGCTCATTAACCCACAATTTAGTCAACAATTAGCCATGAATGTGTATCCTGTACGATTCTATTCTCTCGCTCCGTTCTTCTGACCTCCCAAATAAAGTTTGTATGCATTTTTTTTTTAAACTGTCCACCCTCCATCCCCTAATTCAGATCCAGATTTGCCATCTGTTAGAATAAGAGGTCGGGTTATTTGTTGCTGGCTGTAAATGGCTCATCGGTGTGCCCAGTCGCCAATTGTACAAAGTGTGTGTGTCTGGGAGATAAGGGCTTGTCTGGATACTTATTATAACAGCATCTCGGCAGAGGAGACACTTCTTTTTATTTTTTTTTATTTTCTCTTGTTGAGTTTATCTTCAAAAGACCAGGTGCCATGTAGACCGCCGGAGCCGACACATCTCTGTAGCGAGAGACAAAGAGCATTCGTTATTATTCTTATTGTTACATTATCTTTTTAGAGCCAAAATATTACCAATATAGTCTTATGCAGAAGTATTCATTCCCTCTGTTAATGCAAACTCTGCATTTGTAATATACACTGATCAAAAAAATAAAGGGACCAATTAAACAGAATATAACTCCAAGTAAATCAAACTTCTGTGAAATCAAACTGACCACTTAGGAAGCAACACTGACTGACAATCAATTTCACATGCTGTTGTGCAAATGGAATAGACAACAGATGGAAATTATTGGCAGTTATCAAGACTCCCTCAATAAAGGAGTGATTCTGCAGGTGGGGACCACAGACCACATCTCAGTACCAATGCTTTCTGGCTGATGTTTTGGTCACTTTTGAATGTTGGTTGTGCTTTCACACTCGTGGTAGCATGAGACGGACTCTACAACCCCACAAGTGGCTCAGGTAGTGCAGCTCATCCAGGATGGCACATCAATGCGAGCTGTGGCAAGAAGGTTTGCTGTGTCTGTCAGCGTAGTGTCCAGAGACTGGAGGTGCTACCAGGAGACAGGCCAGTACACCAGGAGACGTGGAGGGGGCCGTAGGAGGGCAACAACCCAGCAGCAAGACCGCTACCTCCGCCTTTGTGCAAGGAGGAACAGGAGGAGCACTGCCAGAGCCCTGCAAAATGACCTCCAGCAGGCCACAAATGTGCATGTGTCTGCACAAAACTTCATGAGGATGTTCCGAGGGCCCGACGTCCACAGATGGGGGTTGAGCTCACAGCCCAACACCGTGCAGGACGCTTGGCATTTGTCACAGAACACCAGGATTGGCAAATTCGCCACTGCTGCCCTGTGCTCTTCACAGATGAAAGCAGGTTCACACTTAGCACATGTGACAGGCGTGACTGTTATGGTTCTCAATGGCAAGAGAACATAGCCCAGCATACATAGGAACTAGCTCTTGGAAGGATGGAAACTTAAACTGACCATGAACTAAACCTGCCGCACAACTAACAGTAGCCGGGTAGCGTAGCCTGCGTTTTATCCCTAGACGCCCAGTGCCGGCCGGAGGACTAACTAATCCTGGCAGAGGAAAATATAGTCCTGGCTCACCTCTAGAGAAATTTCCCCGAAAGGCAGACAGAGGCCCCCACATATATTGGCGGTGATTTAAGATGAAAATGACAAACGTAGTATGAAAATAGGTTTAGCAAAATCGAGGTCCGCTTACTAGATAGCATGAAGACAGAAAGGGCACTTTCATGGTCAGCTGAAAACCCTATCAATACACCATCCTGAAATTACTTTAAGACTCTAGTATTAACTCATAACATCAGAGTGGCAATTTCAGATCACAAGAGCTTTCCAGACACAGAAACGAAACTGCAGCTGTGAACTGGAACAAAATGCAAAAAACAAACAAGGACAAAAGTCCGACTTAGCTGGAAGTTGTCTGGTAGCAGGAACATGCACAGAAAGGCTTCTGATTACAATGTTGACCGGCATGGAAGTGACAGAGGAGCAAGGTTAAATAGCGACTCCCACATCCTGATGGGAACAGGTGAACAGAGGGGATGATGCACACAAGTTCAATTCCACCAGTGGCCACCGGGGGAGCCCAAAATCCAATTTCACAACAGTACCCCCCCCTCAAGGAGGGGGCACCGAACCCTCACCAGAACCACCAGGGCGATCAGGATGAGCCCTATGAAAGGCACGGACCAGATCGGAGGCATGAACATCAGAGGCAGTCACCCAAGAATTATCCTCCTGACCGTATCCCTTCCATTTGACCAGATACTGGAGTTTCCGTCTGGAAACACGGGAGTCCAAGATTTTTTCCACAACGTACTCCAACTCGCCCTCAACCAACACCGGAGCAGGAGGCTCAACGGAAGGCACAACCGGTACCTCATACCTGCGCAACAATGACCGATGAAAAACATTATGAATAGAAAAAGATGCAGGGAGGTCCAAACGGAAGGACACAGGGTTAAGAATCTCCAATATCTTGTACGGGCCGATGAACCGAGGCTTAAACTTAGGAGAAGAAACCCTCATAGGGACAAAACGAGAAGACAACCACACCAAGTCCCGGACACAAAGCCGAGGACCAACCCGACGCCGGCGGTTGGCAAAAAGCTGAGTCTTCTCCTGGGACAACTTCAAATTGACCACCACCTGCCCCCAAATCTGATGCAACCTCTCCACCACAGCATCCACTCCAGGACAATCCGAAGATTCCACCTGACCGGAGGAAAATCGAGGATGAAACCCCGAATTACAGAAAAAAGGAGACACCAAGGTGGCAGAGCTGGCCCGATTATTGAGGGCAAACTCCGCTAAAGGCAAAAAAGCAACCCAATCATCCTGATCTGCAGACACAAAACACCTCAAATATGTCTCCAAAGTCTGATTCGTCCGCTCGGTCTGGCCATTAGTCTGAGGATGGAAAGCAGACGAGAAAGACAAATCTATGCCCATCCTAGCACAGAATGCCCGCCAAAATCTAGACACGAATTGGGTTCCTCTGTCAGAAACGATATTCTCCGGAATACCATGCAAACGAACCACATTTTGAAAAAACAGAGGAACCAACTCGGAAGAAGAAGGCAACTTAGGCAGGGGAACCAAATGGACCATCTTAGAGAAACGGTCACACACCACCCAGATGACAGACATCTTCTGAGAAACAGGAAGATCCGAAATAAAATCCATCGAGATGTGCGTCCAAGGCCTCTTAGGAATAGGCAAGGGCAACAATAATCCACTAGCCCGAGAACAACAAGGCTTGGCCCGAGCACAAACGTCACAAGACTGCACAAAGCCTCGCACATCTCGTGACAGGGAAGGCCACCAGAAGGACCTTGCCACCAAATCCCTGGTACCAAAAATGCCAGGATGACCTGCCAACGCAGAAGAATGAACCTCAGAGATGACTCTACTGGTCCAATCATCAGGAACAAACAGTCTACCAGGTGGGCAACGATCAGGTCTATCCGCCTGAAAATCCTGCAAGGCCCGCCGCAGGTCTGGAGAAACGGCAGACAATATCACTCCATCCTTAAGGATACCTGTAGGTTCAGAATTACCAGGGGAGTCAGGCTCAAAACTCCTAGAAAGGGCATCAGCCTTAACATTCTTAGAACCCGGTAGGTATGACACCACAAAATTAAACCGAGAGAAAAACAACGACCAGCGCGCCTGTCTAGGATTCAGGCGTCTGGCGGACTCAAGATAAATTAAATTTTTGTGGTCGGTCAATACCACCACCTGATGTCTAGCCCCCTCAAGCCAATGACGCCACTCCTCAAAAGCCCACTTCATGGCCAAAAGCTCCCGATTCCCAATATCATAATTCCGCTCGGCGGGCGAAAATTTACGAGAAAAAAAAGCACAAGGTTTCATCACGGAGCAGTCGGAACTTCTTTGCGACAAAACCGCCCCAGCTCCGATTTCAGAAGCGTCGACCTCAACCTGAAAAGGAAGAGCAACATCAGGCTGACGCAACACAGGGGCGGAAGAAAAGCGGCGCTTAAGCTCCCGAAAGGCCTCCACAGCAGCAGGGGACCAATCAGCAACATCAGCACCCTTCTTAGTCAAATCAGTCAATGGTTTAACAACATCAGAAAAACCAGCAATAAATCGACGATAAAAGTTAGCAAAGCCCAAAAATTTCTGAAGACTCTTAAGAGAAGAGGGTTGCGTCCAATCACAAATAGCCCGAACCTTGACAGGATCCATCTCGATGGAAGAGGGGGAAAAAATGTATCCCAAGAAGGAAATCTTTTGAACCCCAAAAACGCACTTAGAACCCTTCACACACAAGGAATTAGACCGCAAAACCTGAAAAACCCTCCTGACCTGCTGGACATGAGAGTCCCAGTCATCCGAAAAAATCAGAATATCATCCAGATACACGATCATAAATTTATCCAAATAATCACGGAAAATGTCATGCATAAAGGACTGAAAGACTGAAGGGGCATTTGAAAGGCCAAAAGGCATCACCAAATACTCAAAGTGGCCCTCGGGCGTATTAAATGCGGTTTTCCACTCATCCCCCTGCTTAATTCGCACCAAATTATACGCCCCACGGAGATCTATCTTAGAGAACCACTTGGCCCCCTTTATGCGAGCAAACAAATCAGTCAGCAGTGGCAACGGATATTGATATTTAACCGTGATTTTATTCAAAAGCCGATAATCAATACACGGCCTCAAAGAGCCATCTTTCTTAGACACAAAGAAAAAAACGGCTCCTAAGGGAGATGACGAAGGACGAATATGTCCCTTTTCCAAGGACTCCTTTATATATTCTCGCATAGCAGCATGTTCAGGCACAGACAGATTAAATAAACGACCCTTAGGGTATTTACTACCCGGAATCAAATCTATGGCACAATCGCACTCCCGGTGCGAAGGTAATGAACCAAGCTTAGGTTCTTCAAAAACGTCACGATAGTCAGACAAGAATTCAGGAATCTCAGAGGGAATAGATGACGAAATGGAAACCAAAGGTACGTCCCCATGCATCCCCTTACATCCCCAGCTTAACACAGACATAGCGTTCCAGTCGAGGACTGGGTTGTGAGATTGCAGCCAAGGCAATCCTAGCACCAACACATCATGTAGATTATACAGCACAAGAAAGCGAATAATCTCCTGATGATCCGGATTAATTCGCATAGTTACTTGTGTCCAGTATTGTGGTTTATTACTAGCCAATGGGGTGGAGTCAATCCCCTTCAGAGGTATAGGAGTTTCAAGAGGCTCTAAATCATACCCACAGCGTTTGGCAAAGGACCAATCCATAAGACTCAAAGCGGCGCCAGAGTCGACATAGGCATCCGCGGTAATAGATGATAAAGAACAAATCAGGGTCACAGATAGAATAAACTTAGACTGAAAAGTGCCAATTGAAACTGACTTATCAAGCTTCTTAGTACGCTTAGAGCATGCTGATATAACATGAGTTGAATCACCACAATAAAAGCACAACCCATTTTTTCGTCTAAAATTCTGCCGTTCGCTTCTGGACAGAATTCTATCACATTGCATATTCTCTGGCGTCTTCTCAGTAGACACCGCCAAATGGTGCACAGGTTTGCGCTCCCGCAGACGTCTATCGATCTGGATAGCCATTGTCATGGACTCATTCAGACCCGCAGGCACAGGGAACCCCACCATAACATCCTTAACGGCATCAGAGAGACCCTCTCTGAAATTCGCCGCCAGGGCGCACTCATTCCACTGAGTAAGCACAGACCATTTACGGAATTTTTGGCAGTATATTTCAACTTCATCTTGCCCCTGAGATAGGGACATCAAGGCTTTTTCCGCCTGAAGCTCTAAATGAGGTTCCTCATAAAGCAACCCCAAGGCCAGAAAAAAACGCATCCACATTGAGCAACGCAGGATCCCCTGGAGCCAATGCAAAAGCCCAATCTTGAGGGTCGCCCCGGAACAAGGAAATCACAATCCTGACCTGCTGAGCAGGATCTCCAGCAGAGCGAGATTTCAGGGACAAAAACAACTTGCAATTATTTTTGAAATTTTGAAAGCAAGATCTATTCCCCGAGAAAAATTCAGGCAAAGGAATTCTAGGTTCAGATATAGGAACATGAACAACAAAATCTTGTAAATTTTGAACTTTCGTGGTGAGATTATTCAAACCTGCAGCTAAACTCTGAATATCCATTTTAAACAGGTGAACACAGAGCCATTCCAGGATTAGAAGGAGAGAGAGAGAGGAAGGCTGCAATATAGGCAGACTTGCAAGTGATTCAATTGAAAGCACACTCAGAACTGAAGGAAAAAAAAAAAAAAAAAAAAAAATTTTCAGCAGACTTCTTTTTTCTCTCCTTTCTCTGCCGATTAATTTAACCCTTTGCGGCCGGTCAAACTGTTATGGTTCTCAATGGCAAGAGAACATAGCCCAGCATACATAGGAACTAGCTCTTGGAAGGATGGAAACTTAAACTGACCATGAACTAAACCTGCCGCACAACTAACAGTAGCCGGGTAGCGTAGCCTGCGTTTATCCCTAGACGCCCAGCGCCGGCCGGAGGACTAACTAATCCTGGCAGAGGAAAATATAGTCCTGGCTCACCTCTAGAGAAATTTCCCCGAAAGGCAGACAGAGGCCCCCACATATATTGGCGGTGATTTAAGATGAAAATGACAAACGTAGTATGAAAATAGGTTTAGCAAAATCGAGGTCCGCTTACTAGATAGCAGGAAGACAGAAAGGGTACTTTCATGGTCAGCTGAAAACCCTATCAATACACCATCCTGAAATTACTTTAAGACTCTAGTATTAACTCATAACATCAGAGTGGCAATTTCAGATCACAAGAGCTTTCCAGACACAGAAACGAAACTGCAGCTGTGAACTGGAACAAAATGCAAAAAACAAACAAGGACAAAAGTCCGACTTAGCTGGAAGTTGTCTGGTAGCAGGAACATGCACAGAAAGGCTTCTGATTACAATGTTGACCGGCATGGAAGTGACAGAGGAGCAAGGCTAAATAGTGACTCCCACATCCTGATGGGAACAGGTGAACAGAGGGGATGATGCACACAAGTTCAATTCCACCAGTGGCCACCGGGGGAGCCCAAAATCCAATTTCACAACACGTGACAGAGTCTGGAGACGCCGTGGAGAGCGATCTGTTGCCTGCAACATCCTTCAGCATGACCGGTTTGGCAGCGGGTCAGTAATGGTGTAGGGTGGCATTTCTTTGGAGGGCCGCACAGCCCTCCATGTGCTCGCCAGAGGTAGCCTGACTGCCATTAGGTACCGAGATGAGATCCTCAGACCCCTTGTGAGACCATATGCTGGTGCGGTTGGCCCTGGGTTCCTCCTAATGTAGGACAATGCCAGACCTCATGTGGCTGGAGTGTGTCAGCAGTTCCTGCAAGATGAAGGCACTGAAGCTATGGACTGGCCCACCCCTTCCCCAGACCTGAATCCAATTGAGCACATCAGGGACATCATTTCTCGCTCCATCCACCAACGTCACATTGCACCACAGACTGTCCAAGAGTTGGCGGATGCTTTAGTCCAGGTCTGGGAGGAGATCCCTCAGGAGACCATCCGCCGCCTCATCAGGAGCATGCCCAGGCGTTGTAAGGTGGTCATACAGGCACGTGGAGGCCACACACAATACTGAGCATCTTTTCCTTGTCATGAGGCATTTCCACTGAAGTTGAATCAGCCTGTAATTTGATTTTTCACTTTGATTTTGAGCATCATTCCAAATCCAGACCTCCATGGGATATTCATTTTGATTTAGATTGATAAATGTTATGTTTTATTGTTCTGAACACATTCCACTATGTAATGAATAAAAATTTGCAACTGGAATATTTAATTCAGAGATATGTAGGATGTGGTATTTTAGTGTTCCCTTTATTTTTTGAGCAGTGTACTTTCTGAATTAACGTATATCCATATCGATTGCGGTGGATGACATGACCCTTGGTCCCCTCTGATGGGGACATGCCAACATTACCCGGTCCACTATGTAGTGCCAACTCGACCAATCTCTAGAATATTCACCTTTTTCCTCTTCTTTATATTCTATTACTTTATCTTTTTTTTGTGCTATTATTATATTTCTTGACATCTCCGTTTCAATACAGCTCTTGATGGACCCAATATTTTTGGCTCCTTTTTTCACTTCTGCCGTCATCTTGGCATCATTAAGATGCTATGGAAAAGTTTTGAAAAGAGTCTTTTCTGTGGCTGCTAATTGCTGCATTTAATCACTGGATATGTATGAATCATTCTGCTTCAACTCTTCGCAAATGTATCGGATGATTAGCAAAACGACTTTTCATCAAAGCTCCGTTTGACCTCTGCCGCAATTCAGAGGGACCTTTACAACTTCTGAAAGGGCAGATGGGCATCGGGGAATCTGCTGCTTTTAGGTTCTTCTATGGAGACACTAAAACTAAATGAGGATTTTATTATAATTTTATGGTTTTGGAGTTTTTCAGATAATTTGATTCCTATAAATTTCTAAATGCAACGATAAAAGGGGAACTGTGGTCCCTTTTAGCCTTTTGGTATTTTTGGAAAGTTACGTTCTATCATATCATGTTTATTTATTTATTTATTTTTTTAAATTATCATAAAAATTAAGTTCTCTGGGACTCCAACAGTAATTGCTGGGGGTCCTACATTGATTGTTTAGGGTCATGCCTAGAATTTCCCATAGACCAAGAAGAAAAAAAATTATATCTGTGGATGTTAATCCACTTTTTTTTTTTTTTTTAAAGCACGGGGCATGTCTGGGTGTTTACAGAACCCTCTAGTAAAAATAAATTTGGTTTCAGTTTTTCTTCCTTTTTTTAACAAAGTACGGTATTAGGTTTTAGATAATTCTTTAAACATTCAACATTGGAAAAGTTTGATGTTTATCTTGCATCCGGTTTTGTTTTATTTGTATCAGATCCAGGTTTTTTTTTTTCGTTTTTTTTACTGGAGATGTTACAAACATGACAGCTGGACATGAGAGGATCCATACGTACTGATCTCAAGAAGAACTGTATGCATTTCTCTCCGCAGCTCCCCCTAGTGGTGGCTGTATGGACCTAGAATTATATCAATAAACTCTTGTCTTCGCAGAGGAATTTTGTACCAGACAAACTGAGGTCTAAGCAGTAGGCTACTTCCCACGATGCAAAAAAAAAAAATCAACATCCTTTTACAGTCCTAAGAATAATGTATGACATTTTAATAAAACCGCGTCCACATGCTACAAAATATATCTGCAGGGTAAATTGACTGAAGCTGTGGGTTTAAGATCCTCAGCAGGTTAATTTATGCTGCACTTGTAGGTGCAAACTTCACCTTTTTCAATGCAAATGTGCTGCTGTAAGAGGTGTTGTGGGGTCCGTAGTGGAAATGCTACATGGGAATTTAGGCTTTTAAAGATTTTGATATTGAAGTGTTAGTTTTGATGACACTTTACAGAATATATTCTAGACCTACATGAATAACAATCTGCTAACCTTGCCATACAAAACAAATTATTTGACTGTAGGAACCTCCCAAAACTTCGGACATGGATGGGCTTCAGAACTTAGTATATTTTTTAAGTAGTTCTTATCAATTTGTTTTTAGGCTGCTTTTTAGCTCTGCAAAATCAGGATTTATCATTGGAAGCCATGATTTAGGCCGGTTTCACACATCTTGATATTTCCGGTACTAAAAAAACTGTGCAAAGTGCCAGAATTAGCGCATCTAATAGATGCACCTCTTCTGGGTGGCTGCGAGCTGCTATTTTTAGGCTGGGGGGGGGGTCAATATCCATGGACCCTTACCAGTCTGAGAATACCAGCCCCCAGCGGTCTGCTTTAGCAAGGCTGGTTGTCAAAAATGTGTGTGTGTTTGTGTGAGGAGGGGCACACCTTTTTTAAATTATTTAAATAAAAAAAAAAAAACAGCATGGGTACTCCTCTATTCTTGATAACCAACCTTTCTGAAGCTGATAGCTGAGGGTTGCAGCCCCCAGCTGTGAGTTTTGCCTGGCTGGTTATAGAAAATAGAGGGGAGCCCACACGGTAGTTTATTTATGTATTCTCCCATCAGCCGGCACCTGCTCTCACTGGTATTAGCGGCAGCAGGTGTAGTCTGATGAGAGTAGTAGTCCCATCAGCCGCCGCCTGCTCTCACTGGCATTAGCGGCAGCAGGTGTAGTCTGATGAGAGTAGTAGTCCCATCAGCCACCGCCTGCTCTCACTGGTATTAGCGGCAGCAGGTGTAGTCTGATGAGAGTAGTAGTCCCATCAGCCGCCGCCTGCTCTCACTGGTATTAGCGGCAGCAGGTGTAGTCTGATGAGAGTAGTAGTCCCATCAGCCGCCGCCTGCTCTCGCTGTTATCAGTTGAACTTTACACTCATCATTCTCCCCTGATCACCGATACACCCACTTGAATGGGTCTAGGTGTGCAAGTGTCTCCAATAAGTGTGAAAACAGTCACCACATGTACTGGAGACATGGACATGTGAAAAAGTCCTTACAATGTATTCTTAAATCCACCTTTTCTAGATCTGCCCTCCATACTTTACACTGCAGGTCTGCCTGTTCAGTTCATCTGGTTTAAAGTTGTCCACTTTTTGAGTATTTTTTTCCCCCCCTTAAATGCATAGGGTTAAAACGAATTTTTGCAATTAGTTTTTTCAATAAATATTTTGTACCGTTTGCCTTCTATATCCTCTGTGTTGCCCTGCCCATTGCAGTCTGCAGAATGAGTTAACTGAAAATCCATCAGTGAGCCCATTCTGACAGGAGAACTTGAACTGTCACTTCCTGAGCTCTTCTCATGAACCCCAAAAGGAAAAATTATTTTAATACCCAAATACATGCACTTAGGTAAAAAAAAACATTGTTCCCAAAGGGGATAACCTCTTTGAAACATTTCACAATTTTTATCTTGCGCAAACCTATTGGAATATGTAAACCTACAAATCTGTTTCCGGAATGTGAAGTTTCACACTTCACCTCCTGCAAATTCTTTCAATCCTGTTATATCCCTACTGTGGAATTTAGGAAATGTTTAACGTGGGATATGACTAATATATACATTTTTGCTTTTTTTCAGGACACAGCTGGGCAGGAAAGATACCGGACCATCACCACCGCATATTACAGAGGGGCAATGGGGTTCATACTGATGTATGACATCGCCAATGAGGAGTCGTACAATGCCGTGCAGGACTGGTGCGTCCTCCTGGTAGCTCCCTCTATTCTGCTAGTTGCCTATAAAGCCTCATTCACACATTAGTTTTCCTCGTCTGAGTGCTGTCCGGGTTTTTTTTTCATGGATAGCACTCGTACCTATGACAGTTCATGGGGGTCATTCACATGTCAAATGTTTTTCCTCAGACCGAACGTTCCACGTAAAATCACGGGGAAATGTCTGATATTGATCTGCGTGTCGGATCAAAATCATCAATGCAAGTCTATGGGTAAGTTCACACAGGGCATTTCTGCTGCGTTTTTTTGCTGCTTTTTTAAGCTAATTTTCAGCTGCTTTTTACAGTACCAGCAAAGCCTATGAGATTTTAGAAATCTCATGCACACACATTGGATTTTTGTGCTTTGCTGCGTTTTTTGGACATAAGGCATGTCACTTCTTTCAGCGTTTTTCCAGCTTTTTTTCAGCGTTTTCCACCCATTGACTTGAATTGATGGTGAAAAAACGCTGCAAATACACAGGATGACTTTTCTTGCAGCGCATTTGCTGCAGAAAAGTCAAGGACAGCCGGATGTGACGTCACACTTGGCTCTGCTACCTCTAGATGGCAGGCTGCATGGTGTGTCCATGCAGCCTGTCATCCAGCAGAGCCGACCAGAACCCCATTCACTTGAATGGGGGCCCGACATTACAGTGTTTGACATGCTGTCATATGCATGACAGCGTCGCAAACACCGCTTCTGATCAGCGGGGAAATCCTCCCAGCCGGTCAGAGAGACGCGGCTCCCCGCTGTTAGAAGACAGCGTGAGCGCACAGCTGTGATCGGAGGTGTAAAGTTTACCTTTGGTCACTGGTGTCAGCTGATGGGACTACTGCTCCCATCATCCGACACCTACAGCCGCTAATTACAGTGAGAGCAGGAGCGGCGGATGGGAGTTTTCATCTGCCGCTCCTGTTCTAAAAAGAAATTTATTTTTTTTTTAAAAACCCGGCATGGGTTCCCCCTTATTTTTGATAACCAGCCAGACAAAACTCACAGCTGGGGGCTGCCACCCCCAGCTGTCAGCTTCAGCAAGGCTAGTTATCAAGAATAGAGGGGTCCTCGCACTTTAAAAAAAAAAAAATTAAATAATTTTAAAAAACAGTGTGGCTCCCCCTATTTTTGACTACCAGTCTTGCTAAAGCTCATAGCTGGGGCTGGTATTCTCAGGCTGGTTAGGGGGAATTGATATAGGCCCCCCAGCCTAAAAATAGCAGCCCGCAGCTGCCCAGAAAAGGTGCATCTATTAGATGCGCTAATTCTCACGCTTTGCCCCTCTTCCCACTTGCCTTGCTGCAGTGGTAAACGGGGTAATGAGGGGTTAATGTCACCTTGCTATAGTAAGGTGACATTAAGCCCACTTAGTAATGGAGAGGTGTCAATAAGACACCTATCCATTACTAATCCTATAGTAGTAAAAGGGTTAAATAAACACACACACAGTAAGAAAAAAAGTTTTTTAATGAAATAAAACAATATACACAGTTTTGCCATCTTTATTAGTCTGCCGTTCCAAGCGAAGCTCTCAGTCTCCTGAAATAAAAATAATAAACCAACACAAATACTCCCTGTTGCGTTGTAGTCCAATATAACAAGTGTCCCACGCAGTAATCCATATCTGGGGGAGATAAAGTTTACAACCGAGAGCGCTGCTAAGGCCTCTTTCACATTTCCGTCGGCCCGACATACCGATGGACGTAGTGCACAATATAGGCAGCAGATGCAGTTTTTAGACGCATCCGTTGCCCATTATGAGTTCTGGGGAGGAGGGTGTGGAGTTCCGGCCACGCATGCGCAGTCGGAAATGTCGGTTCCGACGGACGAAAAAACGTTACATTTTTTTCGTCACAACGGGCCGCAAAATCACGACGCATCCGTTGCACGACGGATGCGACGTGTGCCCATACGTCGCAATGCATCGCTAATGCAAGTCTATGGAGAAAAAATGCATCCTGTGGGCAACTTTGCAGGATGCGTTTTTTCTCCAAAACGACGCATTGCGGCATTGGCCAAACGACGGAAGTGTGAAAGAGGCTCCCGGCTGTGAAATACTGGGGAATGAGGAGATGCTCCCGGCGCTTGCTTCAGTGACCAGGGGTGATGTCACCGGGCCTGCGCTCCCTCACAGCCTGGCCTGAGGTAACCTCTGAACCGTGTGAAAATGCCAGTGAAGAGGTTACCGACGGTAATCTAGCTATTCTATCTATCTAGCTATCCATTCTATCTATCTACAGGAAGATTTTTTTTTTCTCTGTGTGCACTCAACTTTATTGGCATGCACAAAGAGAAAAAAGAAATGCATGAAAAAAACACACCAAAAACGCAATGAAAAACGCACCATAAAATGCACCTGAACCTGCATTTTTGGCGCAGCTTCTTTCCTGTCAAGAAGATCAGGTTTTGCTGCTGAAAAAAAAGCAGCAAAACGCCCTGTGTGAACTTACTCTATGGGTCCGTGACGATATCTGACTGCATTCGGATGCCGTGCATGTGCTGTCCATTTTTCACTGACTGATGGACATAAAAAGCTGGAGAAACCTTTCTCCTTGGTTTCTCCTTCTTCTTTCTATTTTCTTCTTTCTCTTGTCGTCTTCGTCTTTCTCCTTTTCACTCCATCCTTTCTCTCTCTCTCTCTCTCTCTCTCTTTCTTTCTTTTTCTTTCTCATTTTCCCTTTGCCTTCTGTCGCCTTTTCCCTTTGCTTTCTTTCTCCTTTTCCCTTCTCTTTCTTTCTCCTTTCCCCTTCTCCTTCTTTCTCCTTTTCCCTTCTCCTTCTTTTCCCTTCTCCTTCTTTTCCCTTCTCCTTCTTTTCCCTTCTCCTTCTTTTCCCTTCTCCTTCTTTTCCCTTCTCCTTCTTTTCCCTTCTCCTTCTTTTCCCTTCTCCTTCTTTTCCCTTCTCCTTCTTTTCCCTTCTCCTTCTTTTCCCTTCTCCTTCTTTTCCCTTCTCCTTCTTTTCCCTTCTCCTTCTTTTCCCTTCTCCTTCTTTTCCCTTCTCCTTCTTTCTCCTTTATCCTTCTCCTTCTTTCTCCTTTATCCTTCTCCTTCCTTCTCCTTTATCCTTCTCCTTCTTTCTCCTTTATCCTTCTCCTTCTTTCTCCTTTATCCTTCTCCTTCTTTCTCCTTTATCCTTCTCCTTCTTTCTCCTTTATCCTTCTCCTTCTTTCTCCTTTTTCCTTTTCCTTCTTTCTCCTTTTCCTTTCACCTCCTTCTTTCTCCTTTTCCCTTCTCCTTCTTTTCCCTTCTCCTTCTTTCTCCTTCTTTCTCCTTTATCCTTCTCCTTCTTTCTCCTTTTTCCTTCTTTCTCCTTTTCCTTTCTCCTCCTTCTTTCTCCTTTTCCTTTCTCCTTCTAAGCGCTAAGCTTATCAAATTATTAAGTACCTCATGGCTTATTTCCCTACATTGTCTTGGTCCCTTCAACGCTTTGTGTTCGGTGCAATAACCACAAAAAAAGTGATAGTGGCAGCCGCATATTTACATCAGTGGTGAGTCCGCATATACAGCACCAACAGCACTGGAACAGGAGCCTGTTGGGTGTTATTTTCCCGAGGTCAGAAGCCTCCTGTAATCCCTGGCTGAGAACAGGATTTTAGAGTCCCGTTTTTTTTTGTATCCACAGTGGGGGTCCCAGTACTTTTACTCACCACAAGATTCTGATCACACCTTTTTATCAGTGTTAAACATACGATTCCTGTGCATATTGTAGATGTATCCATATTGCAGGAGCGGATATTGACGGCCCAGGGCCCCTGTGCAGGACTTGTCTGGGGCCACCCCATCCGTCCTGCACACACTCATGCATGTTGATATTAACCTTACAAATACTCTCATAAACCTAAACTATGCATATACACATTTACACATTGCACAAATATAGAAAATACTAAATATATTTTCCTGCAATTTCTACCAAAGAATGCAAAAAAAAAACAAACTAAACAAATTAGGGCAGCAATATACTGCAAGTTTGTAATTGAATCCTTTTTCTGATAGAAATGTTGGTGATGTACTCAAGACTTTGTTCCACCATCTAACATTTCTAGCCATAAATGATGATGTTTACATTTTATTTTAAAGAGTGATGTCCCATCTCCATAGACTGACACTGTCAGCCGGCTTTGTAGATACAAGCTGTTTTGCAATTTACTGCTTATTAAAATTTTCAACCGATCTTGAGATATTACCACTGTTTGTTTAAAACTCGTTGTCTTGGAGACCGACCACCACTGCTGTCTCACTTGTAGGCACCATGTGGGATTAGGAGGGAATTGCACTCTCCAGCAAGACCACCAGCTTCAAAATGATGCTTAGAAGCTCAATAAAAAAAACTTGCAAGCACTGTGTGCAGGTTCAGCTGTCTAGCAGCAGTGGTCGGTTTCCAAGGCAATGAGCTGTAAACAGAAGAACAAAATGCTAATATCTCAAGAACGGCTGAAAATTGTAATAACGAGTAAACTGCAATTCTTTTGCAAATCTGAAACCCAGATTTAAATGCCAAATTAAAGGAATTTTCTATAGTCCCTTGTTTATTAAATTTGTTTTATTCTTTGTTTTATTAGGGCTACACAGATAAAGACTTACTCCTGGGACAACGCACAAGTCATATTGGTGGGAAATAAATGTGATATGGAGGAAGAGCGGGTGATAGCGACTGAAAAAGGGAGGCACCTTGCGGATCAGCTCGGTATGTTCTATGCTGCAGCACCCCCAGCTGGGAACAAGATGCATTACAGTCTGTTATTGCCGAAAATATCTCTTGTGCAGTGCATTGGCGTCAGTCTGCAGGTGCTTTTTTGCACATGAAAAAAATCTAAAAATGAAAATGGAAAAATATGAAAATGATTTAAAAATAAAATAAAATGGCCATTATTTATAAAGCACGATCCGATACATGGATCCCTATATATTAGGGCCAATGTCATAGGACTCTTAAGTTACTTTATAGGAGATCTTATAAATCATGAATTTTCCAGGCATAGATTTAGATATCACCCAGTATATATATGTACATAGCCACATTTAGTAGAATATATACATTAGAATTTTGTAATATATGATTTAATGTTCTAAAATATATATATATATATATATATATATATATATATATATATATATATATATTACAGTGTGTGTGTGTGTGTGTGTGTGTGTATATATATATATATATATATATATATATATATATATATATATATATATATATATATATATATATATATATATATATATACATACATGTATATTGTATATGAAAATAATTATATGATTTGCAATTTTAATTTATATATGTGTATGTAATATATATATATTAGAACATTAAATTATACACTCTACTTAAAGTGGCTAAGGGGTTTGAGAACATACAATGAGGTGTGATGTTACTGCTACATCCCTCATACACACCAACCTTTACAACAATAGATGCTGAGCATTTTTTACCCTATTCATCATTTTGCATTTTTTAAGTCCCTTTTATTTATTTTTTTTGTCTTGTGGTATTCGTCCACTTGTTTTTGCTCCAGATTGTTCAATATGACGGTTCACAAATTTTTGGGGGAAAATAAAAAATGTTCTTTATTTTTTGTTAACTTTTTTTGTACTTGCTTAGTTGCATGTTTTGCTAAAATATTGTAATTTTTGTGTAAACATTTCAGATCTATTTTAAAACAAATAGTGGTCGATGAATCAGCTAATAACATCTAGAAACTCCAAATCCCATCCAAAATTGCAATTCTGGGGGGAAAAAAACACACACCTGTGAAAGAAATATCAAATATATTCTTTTAATTTGTGCCTTATTTAAAGTCTAAGGTGCAAATTGAAAAACACCAAAGAGATTCAATAATGAATCTGTCCCTCTTGGCTTTTTAGGACCACGGCCGATAACTAAAGCGGAGTGTTACATAATGCACTTTTCTTGGCTTTTCAAGGCTACATCTGTCCCTTTAAATCCACAAATATCCGTTGATTTTGTATGTTTGCTGTAATTCTTCTATTTTCTTTTTCTAGACAACCAGAATTTATATTGCACTCCCACTGACTTTTGCTCCATAAAAAAGTGAGGCGTCCTAGAGACAAGTTTTCCAAAGTTGATAGTCGCCATAAACTAACGTTATTTCCATTAAGTTCCATTGCAGAACTCTACGCTGCAAATGTTCCACTGCTGTTGGAAAAGTTCTAGTCATCCCATTTAATAGGGCGACAAATGAACTTGTGTGGTGCCTGACTGAGTCCTGCCGTGATTGGTTTCCTTTCAGAGTGATTATTACAGGGTTGATGCCTCATGTCCCCACATCATCCTCTTCCGCTCGCTATGATCAGCAGTTGAGGACAATGGCAGCTGATGGCTTAGTATAGAAGTTACAAGCTCTGAGTCAGCTGAAAACTCCGGCTCTTCATTCTGATCCTTCCAGTTGATTGTGTGCATTGTGCCAATGCTCTATAGAAGATCACAGTCATCAATCTGCATTGTAACACTCTGTATCCAGCAGCACCGACCCATACCGTACATTGGGGAGGCCAGTGCTGCATACCGGCACCTTACAACATGTTACACATCCAGACATAGACATTAAATGGCAGGGGCATTCATAGAAATCATGGGGCCCCATAACAAAAGTCCTAATTGCCACCCCCCCCAAAACAAAAAAAATAAATTCAGGGGCACAGAAGAGCATATACTACAATTTTGCAGTACTTACAAAGTAATTTTGTCCCTATTGAATCCATTTAGCGTTCCCACACTGTATAATGGCCCCCCACGTAGTCCTACAGACAGTATAATGGCCCCCACACAACCCTCCACACAGTATAATGGTCCCTCATAGCACTCAATGATGGCCCCAAAAAAAGCCCTCTACATAATATGATGGCTCCACAAATATCCCTCTACATAGTATGATGGCCCCACAAATAGCCCTCTACATAGTATGATGGCCCCACAAATAGCCCTTTACATAGTATGATGGTCTACAAATAGTCCTCTAGTATGATGGCTCCACAAATAATCATCTACATAGTATGATGGCTCCACAAATAATCATCTACAAAGTATGACGGCCCCATAAATAGTCCTCTACATAGTATGATGACCCCAAAAATAGCCCTTTACATAGTATGATAGCCCCACAAATAATCCTCTACATACATAGTATGATGGCCCTACAACCAGTTCTCTATATAGTGTGATGGACCACCCATAGCACTCCACATAGTATGATGGCCCCATAAATAGTCCTCTACATAGTATGATGGCACACCATAGCACTCCACACAGTATTATGGCCCCACAAATAGTCCTCCACATAGTATGACCCCACAAAAGGCATCCTCGTAGTATAATGGCCACCACAAAAAAAAAAATCCCCATTCTCCCTCTTCTCTAGTCGCTTGTGGTCCGTCACGATGTAATGATGTCCTCCCATCGGCCGCGCTGACATCAGACGTGCAGGAAAAGTGATGAGGGAGAAAACGTCAGCTGATGACTCGCTCCTCCATCATTGATTTCAGCTGTATCTGTATTCAGAATGTAGATACAGTTTAAAGTCAGGCCGGCCCCGGGGCCCCCCTGGACTCACGGTCCCATAACGGCCGTGTGGTCTACTGCTAGGCTGGCTACTGTTGAAGAGTTATTTCCAACATGGAAAGTGATCATCTATCTACAGGATATAAGGAATAACTTTCTGACCAGTGGAAGTCTTGCAACCGGGACCACCGCTGATCCCAAGAAAAGGGCTCTGAGATATTCCATTCATTCTCTATGGGACCGCTGAAGATTCTTAAATGGCCACCAGACGGTTATCCCGGCAACTGACCAACCTGAAATGCAGCAGCAGCATTTCTCTGATCTCTATCCCTTCAATTTTATCTTTTCATTACCCTTTTACTGGGACCTAGTACACATTTATTAATATCTCCTAACCATGATGTCATCCTACCTTTACCTATATGGGGGGAATGGGAACTGCTGTGACTTGTAGGACGTACTAACCATCCACATTGGGTCTGTATGTTCTGCAGATGCCGTAGGCCCTCTTCTCTCTTCTCTCTTCCATATCCAGTAAAAATCTGACTGCCAGAAGCAAATGCTCTAAATTGGCCTCGGTACAAGGTTCTCTTTTTCGAGGGCTCTACTGTGACTTTTTGTAGCACTAATTAATTTTCTAGCACTTGAGCTACAGCTATAGTACACGAATGACATAGTTGTGTGCCACCTCGTTGACTGCAGCTGTCACTCAATAATATAACAGCGTTATTCCCAACATTGAAAATCATATCCTAGCCACATGATGGGCAATAACTTTCTGATTGATTGAGGTCTTTCTGCTTAGAACCCCCCCCCAAAAAAAAAAAAACAAGGCTCTAAAACGTTTGGTCAGAATGGAAAGGTGTCCACGCATGCACTGCACAGAGCATTCTTTTTTTCTAGGGCTTGCAGAAGAAAGCCAAATGCAGCAATTCAGAGCCCGGTTCTTAGGATCAGTGAGGGAATTTCAGAGCCCCGTTCTTGGGATCAGTGAGGGCATTTCAGAGCTCCGTTCTTGGGATCAGTGAGGGCATTTCAGAGCTCCGTTCTTGGGATCAGTGAGGGCATTTCTTTGCCCCGTTCTTGGGATCAGTGAGGGCATTTCAGAGCTCCGTTCTTGGGATCAGTGAGGGCAGTAAGACCCGAACCGATCAGAAGGTTATCACCTATGCCGGAATAACCCATGTAAAATCAGTAGCTAGTGATGAGCGAGTATACTCGTTTTTTCTTGAGCACACTTGGGTGATCTGAGTATTTGTAACTGCTCGGAGATTTAGTTTTTATTGCCTCAGCTGCATGATTTACAGCTGATAGACAGCTTGAATACATGTGGGGATTCCCTAGCAACCAGGCGCAACCCCCACATGTACTCAGTCTGGCTAGCAGCCGTAAAGCATGCAGCTTCTTCAACAAAAACTAAATCTCCGAGCAGTTACAAATACTCGGAGACAACCCGAGCGTATTCGAGAAAACCCGAGCAACGAGTACACTCGCTCATCTATCAGTAGCCTTTCAAAGTTCACCACACAAGCAGTAACTCCATTTTAAAATCAAAGTAAATAGCATGTGGTGTTACTACACAGCACACTACTACCACGTCTGAACGCAGCCTAAAGGCCCCGTCTCACATAGCGAGATCGCTAGCGAGATCGCTGCTGAGTCACAAGTTTTGTGACGCAACAGCGACCTCAGTAGCGATCTCGCTATGTGTGACACGTACCAGCGATCAGGCCCTTGCTGTGAGATCGCTGGTCGTGTCGGAATGGCCTGGACCTTTTTTTGGTCGTTGAGGTCCCGCTGACATCGCTGAATCGGTGTGTGTGACACCGATCCAGCGATGTCTTCACTGGTAACCAGGGTAAACATCGGGTTACTAAGCGCAGGGCCGCGCTTAGTAACCCGATGTTTACCCTGGTTACCAGCGTAAATGTAAAAAAAACCAAACAGTACATACTCACCATCTGATGTCCATCAGGTCCCTTGCCGTCTGCTTCCCACACTGACTGAGCGCCGCAAAGTGAAAGTACAGCACAGCGGTGACGTCACCGCTGCGCTCTGCTCTCACTGTACGGCGGCACTCAGTCAGAGCAGGAAGCGGACGGCAAGGGACCTGACGGACATCAGATGGTGTTTGGTTTTTTTTGGTAACCAGGGTAAACATCGGGTTACTAAGCGCGGCCCTGCACTTAGTAACCCGATGTTTACCCTGGTTACCCGGGTGCTGCAGGGGGACTTCGGCATCGTTGAAGACAGTTTCAACGATGCCGAAGTCGTTCCCCTGATCGTTGGTCGCTGGAGAGAGCTGTCTGTGTGACAGCTCCCCAGCGACTTACCAACGATCACGGCCAGGTCGTATCGCTGGTCGTGATCGTTGGTAAATCGCTATGTGTGACGGGGCCTTTAGTCTTTATCTGGATACAGGCAGAAGTGAATCCTTGCCATGCACAGACTGTAATGAATAATCTAATCCATTAACCTTGGCATTTTACAGTCCTGTCATTTGCAAGCCTGCCACACTGACTCTCTGTAGACATGGATCTGCTTAGTCACTGGATGGAGGAATATATTTTCCTATTAACGACTTAAATCCTAAATGACAGTTTGATTACGAGCAGGAAAGAGGTTTGCCTGCAGCTGTACAAACACGAGATGAGGTTTAATTACAAAAAATGAATATATTTATTTATTTCTAGAATTAAAATCTTGATCTTTTTAAATGTTTTATTTTATTTTTACCTTTTTTATAAAGTTAAACTACTTTCGGGACTCAGAAATTTGGGGTATTAATTTTAATTTTGGCTATAAGGTAGATTTTAAAAGTAGTCGGTCACCAACAAAATTAAAATCAAACCAAATTAGGGGACCCCTATACAAATCGGACACGTAGCACTGATTTTTCTCATTTCATTTTACATAGCCAATCATTTTTTCTTTAAGTAACTGAAGGCTCCTCGGTGCACCCTTGGCGAGGCCAAGAGCTCAGTGCACCATTCTGCCCTCCCCATTGCAATCCTCCACACATCCCAATGTGGTATTGACAGCACTTGCTTTGGCGCCCTGCCTGAATTAAATCCTGAGCCCCGCACACACTGACACTGCGGGAGCCGAGAGCCCACTGTGTAAGTGCATGGGTACTCTCCTTCCTCTCTCCTGTTTGCCCCCTGCAGTGTCAGAGTGGGCACACTCTCATCTCCCTCTTCTGTCGGCATCGGCCGCTTGCTACTCTGTGATCCCTTGTGCAGCGAGCAACTGCTGAAGGCGGAGAAGTCATGCCTAGGCTGACCCTGTGTGCTCTTGGCACCCGCAGTGTCAGTGGGTTCATGGATGAGGATTCAATTAAGGCTTCAAAGTGAGTGATGTCACTCCCCATAGGGGGACTTGTAATTGAGATGGTGGAATGGTGCAGTGAGTCTTTGGCCACACCAAGGGTGCGCCGAGGAGCCCTCATCCAAGTTTTCCAATAGATGATGGCAACCTTACAAGATCTTCAAAACTGTGAGCAATTTAATAAGGAAAGTCGTAAAGAAGTAAGATTATGGGTGGGGGCTATATGTTGATTCTGGCCACAACACAGGTTGCATGGCCAAAGATCGCTCTGTTTAAGTGCTACTTTGCAGAACCATGACCCCTAGGGTACAGAGACAAGCAAGTTGCAAAAACCCAATTGGTTCTGACATTTTTGCAATTTTTCAGCACAGTACCCTAAGGGTCACAATGCAACTCGATCCACCTGTAGTATGCTACGATGTTGCAGCCACGTGGACAAAGTCGCCATCTAGCCTTAGTCTACACAAAAAGCGTGAAAGCTGTATGAATGCTGCTCTGGAGTGCGAGACCACGTGACATGGTAATTCATTTATATTTTATCATCGTTTAATAGGGTTTGAATTTTTCGAAGCAAGCGCCAAGGAGAACATACAGGTGAAGCAGGTCTTTGAGCGGCTTGTGGATATCATCTGTGAAAAGATGTCGGAGAGTCTGGACAACGAGCAATCAGCAGCCACCGGTGCGAAAAACCTGCGCTTTACAGACTCTGATGTCCCCATGCAACAAAAATGTTCATGTTAATCCATTCGTCCTGGAGCAACCGGTGCTGCCCGAACTGTACGCCATCTTACCAATTCCACTTGCCGTTTGGTAAAACGTTGCCAGTCTGTGCCGGGAATAAGATGTCATCGACCACTACTCAAACCATTATTGGCCACCTCATGTTCCCGGATACAATGGCTGGAATCTGATTCCATAAACCCGAATATCTGCCTCGGAGTGACGTAACTGACCTATAAGTAGTAACGATGGGAGACCCTCTTAATACGTAATTGTATGGGAAAGTGACTACAGTCCTGTGTGTGCTGTCATTTTGTGAACCAGACTTAGTTTTTTGAAACACTTGTGCTTTTATGACCGATGTGTAACATTGTGCGCAGTTTTTTAAATGTCATAGAAATGTACATATATAAATATATTTCCATCTGCCGACAATAAAGTTATTTGTTAGAAAGTGAAACTTGTTTTTTTCTCTTCTTATATTGGAAAAATAATACATTTTGTTGCTTCTTCTCCAATTAAGTTTACAATGAAAATATCAGAAAATTACCTGGTGTTTACATTTTTGTTTATATCATATTTATTTAAAAAATAAATAAAATTCATTATCCTGCAATTTTCACAGTGGCCACTGGGGCTATGTTAGACTAATATTTCCTACTAGATGGTGGCCCGATTCTAACGCATCGGGTATTCTAGAATATGTATGCGTATAGCAGCCACATAGTATATAGCACAGGCCACGTAGTATATAGGAGCCATGTAGTATATAGCAGACAAATACTACGTGGCCTGTACTATATACTATGTGGCTGCTATATACATACATATTGTTGAATAGCCGATGCGTTCATACAGGCCACGCAGTATATAACAGTGGCCACGCAGTATATAACACAGCCCAAACAGTATATAACACAGCCCACGTACTATATAACACAGCCCACGCAGTATATAGCAGCCACGCAGTATATAACACAGGCGACGTAGTATATAGCACAGGCCACGCAGTACATAACACAGGGCACGTAGTATATAGCACAGCCCATGCAGTATATAACACTGCCCATGTAGTATATAGCAGCCACGCAGTATATAACACAGCCCACGTAGTATTTGGCAGTGTGGGCACCATATCCCTGTTAAAAAAAATAAAATAATTAAAATAAAAAATAGTTATATACTCACCCGCTGGGATCCAGTGAAGCTCTGGCGATGCGTGCGCGGCTGCCGCCATCTTCCGTTCCCAGGATGCATTGCGAAATTACCCAGATGACTTAGTGGTCTCGCGAGACCGCTAAGTCTTCTGGGTAATTTTGCAATGCATCTCTGGGAACGGAAGATGGCGGCAGGCGTGAGCGCATCGTCGAACGACGGAAGGTGAGAATAGCAGGTTTTTTTTTATTATTTTTAACATTAGATCTTTTTACTATTGATGCTGCATAGGCAGCATCAATAGTCAAAAGTTGGGGACACACAGGGTTTATAGCAGCGGTAACGGAGTGCGCTACCCGCAACATAACGCGGTCCGTTACCGCTGGCATTAACCCTGTGTGAGCGGTGACCGGAGGGGATTATGGAGCGGGCGCCAGGCACTGACTGCAGGAGAGTAGGGAGAGACTAATCGGACTGTGCCCGTCGTTGATTGGTCGCGGCAGCCATGACAGGCAGCAGGCGAGACCAATCAGCGACGCGGGATTTCCGTGACGGAAGTTGCTGACAGAAAGATGGAAGTACCCCTTAGACAATTATATATAGATTTTTTTGAGAAGAGTTTTCAGCAGGCTCATTACCAGCAGAGGCAGGATAACAATGACAGGTAACAGCTGATAACACCGGATACAACAATGACAATAGGTGATATCACAGCAGACCCTGCTGACTCCTTTCACAATTACCTTTTTCATGCGCTCACTACATGCATCAATACAAAAGATAGGATCCAGAGTCTGTTCGTTGCATGTACATGTGGATTTCCTGAAACAGAAATATTTGCTTTGCCCCGGGTTTTTTCAGACTTCAACTTCCTAATTTTTATTTGTAAGAAATATTGTGATATGGAAAAAAACTGCTAAAATTAAAAAAAAGAAAAGTTTAAAGGGACCATGTCACCAGATTGTTCACATATAGAGCAGGGCCAACACCTGTAAGCCCCCATTAAAGCATTCTAGAGTGCTGTATATGTCCCCAATCTGCTCTCTATAAAACAAAACTGGCTTTCATTGTACTCTTCTACAACACGGTCCGGTGGGCTCCTCTGGTCTCGGTCTAGCTCCTCCGTTCTTCTTGCGATCGCTATCCTCCTGATGACGCGTTCTACATCATCCTCAGTGTCCACGGCATCTTGCTCCTACAGAGGCACAGAGAGAGGTCTGTGCAGGAGCGTGATGCAGAGGACACTGTGTGGATGACACAGGACTAGTGATGAGCTCATGTGCTCTGATATGGTGTTATATCAGCATGCTCATGTGCTAACCAAGTGTTTTCGGCGTGCTCGAAAAACATGTTCGAGTGAGTCTCCACGGCTGCAAGTCTCATGGCTTTTTGACAGACGCAACACATTCAGGTGCGGGGACTCGAACATAATATTCAAGAACGCTGAAAACACTCAGAACCCTAGTGACTTATCTGGAGCACAGATAACACCTTATCGAAGCACGTTCGCTCATATCTACGTAGGAAGCATCATCCACACTAAGCAAAAAGAAATGCGATCATAAGAGGCACCGGACAAAGATCAGAGACGCCCATCAAACCGGACCACCCTGTAGGTGAGGTTAATAAAAGCTGTTTTATGGGGAGTGGATTGGGGGACATATACATAGTATTCTAGAATGCTGTAACGGGGGGCTTACAGGTGCTGGCCCTACTTTAAAGGTCAAAAATCTGCAAATCCTGAATGTGTGCACATGCCCTTTAACACTAAGAGTATGTGCACACATGCAGGATTTGCAGTACGAAAACCTGCTGCAAATTCTGATGTGTTTGCAGGAAAAACTGTGTGAAATGTGTTTTTGATGCCATCTTTTTGTTAGAATGGGTGAAAAACGTTGACCGGTTTTTAGCTGTCAGTCACCTGCAGTGGCTGGCGACACTGAGGACTAGGGGCGGAGTCGGACTAGTCTGGTCTCTGGCAGTGGTGTCAGCAGCATCAATCATGTGGCAGCTTCCATATAATATAGCTGCAAACAGACCAACTGTATAACAGCTTCTCTTATGGGAAGGTTTCTACAACATTGTGGAGTCTGTGGGAATTTCAGCCGCTTCATCCAGAAGATCATCTGTGAGGCCAGACCCTGATGTTGGCGGGAGGCCGGGCTCACAATCTACATTCATAGTGTTGGATGGAGCTGAGGTTCGGGCTCTGTGCAGTCATGTTCTTCCATGTCAAGCTTCCTCCATCCATGAATTTATGAATCTTTTGCACTGGGCACAGTCATGGGGCTTCCCCAAACTGTTCCCCCATAGCTGAAGCTACAATTGTCTCCTAAGGGAGGACTAAGATTTCCCATCACTGGAACTAAGGTGCTGAGGCCGAGCCCTGATAACAGCCCATAGCATTAGCTCTCCTCTACCAAACTGTACAGGGGCACAATGAAGTCGGGGTAAAGTTCTCCTGGCATCATCAAACCCAGACCCCTCCACCAAATAGAGAAGTGTGATCCATCACTGCACAGAACACGTTTCCTCCAGAGTCCAGTGGTGGAGGCTTTACACCACTCCATCTGACACTCGGCATTGTGCTTGGTGATGTAAGGCTGCATGCAGCTGCTCGGCCATGAAGCTCCTGTCAAATGCGCAGTACACTACTACACTGATGAACAGCTGTGTCTGCTACATACTGGTCACATAGTGGGCGCCACTGGGAAGAACTGGGCACGCAGAGTGTCACACCCATATGATAGTGATATCCTCTCCTAAAGAAAGGCCAGAACCAGCTAATTAGTGGACAGTCCCTTTAAGACCTCTACGTGCTACAGAGATCACTAGATGTGGTGACTGACACGTGAAAAGACTGCTGCTAAAAGCAGCCAATCACAGGCCACAGGCTCACAGCGCTGTATCACTGCGCTGTCAATGAGGAAAAGGCAGCTTTTCTTCTAGGATCGACGTAGTGTTATAAATCTGCCCGAACACAGATCCAATCCAACCGTTCCGATCAGACTGACTCCTGACTGACTCCGGACTGACTCCTGACTGACTCCTGACTGACTACTCCAGCCTCCCACGTGCTCTGCCTCCACAGCCACAAACTTCCTGAATAACTTCACAACCTGGCAACAAGGAGCCCTCTGATTGGTCAACTACAGAGAGCTCCGCCCCTCTGCTGCTCTCTCCAAGTACACAGGCGAGACGAGGGGCACGTGATCGCGCCTCTAGCTCCTGATTGGTCGGGGCGGTGATCCCCGGCTTCTGTGTGGCCTGGAACACCGGGTGCCTGTAAGTGTTACACCGTGTCATCGCTGCGACATGCCCGCAAGAAACCCCCACAAGTCCGTCGGCCCGTCCCCGGCCATTCACGGCGACACCACTACGGGCAGAGAAGAGGCGGAAACCGAGGGCAACGCTGAGGATGTAGAGATCATTAAATCTCCCAGTGACCCTAAGAAGTACCGGTAAGTGTCATCTCTGCGTGACGTCAGGGCTCCTTCTCCCCCTGACGTCAGTGCTACAACCTAATGATGTCATTGCCACCTTGTGCCCCTTCATATTCCAGGGTCTTGTGCCAGGTGCTGCCCCCCTCCCCCTATGCCAGGGTCTTGTGCCAGGTGCTGCCCCCCTCCCCCTATGCCAGGGTCTTGTGCCAGGTGCTGCCCCCCTCCCCCTATGCCAGGGTCTTGTGCCAGGTGCTGCCCCCCTCCCCCTATGCCAGGGTCTTGTGCCAGGTGCTGCCCCCCTCCCCCTATGCCAGGGTCTTGTGCCAGGTGCTGCCCCCCTCCCCCTATGCCAGGGTCTTGTGCCAGGTGCTGCCCCCCTCCCCCTATGCCAGGGTCTTGTGCCAGGTGCTGCCCCCCTCCCCCTATGCCAGGGTCTTGTGCCAGGTGCTGCCCCCTCCTCCCTATGCCAGGGTCTTGTGCCAGGTGCTGCCCCCCTCCCCCTATGCCAGGGTCTTGTGCCAGGTGCTGCCCCCTCCTCCCTATGCCAGGGTCTTGTGCCAGGTGCTGCCCCCTCCTCCCTATGCCAGGGTCTTGTGCCAGGTGCTGCCCCCCTCCCCCTATGCCAGGGTCTTGTGCCAGGTGCTGCCCCCCTCCCCCTATGCCAGGGTCTTGTGCCAGGTGCTGCCCCCCTCCCCCTATGCCAGGGTCTTGTGCCAGGTGCTGCCCCCCTCCCCCTATGCCAGGGTCTTGTGCCAGGTGCTGCCCCCCTCCCCCTATGCCAGGGTCTTGTGCCAGGTGCTGCCCCCTCCTCCCTATGCCAGGGTCTTGTGCCAGGTGCTGCCCCCTCCTCCCTATGCCAGGGTCTTGTGCCAGGTGCTGCCCCCCTCCCCCTATGCCAGGGTCTTGTGCCAGGTGCTGCCCCCCTCCCCCTATGCCAGGGTCTTGTGCCAGGTGCTGCCCCCTCCTCCCTATGCCAGGGTCTTGTACCAGGCGCTTCCCCCTCCTCCCCCTATGCCAGGGTCTTGTGCCAGGTGCTGCCCCCTCCTCCCCCTATGCCAGGGTCCTGTGCCAGGTGCTGCCCCCTCCTCCCCCTATGCCAGGGTCTTGTCAGGTGCTGCCCCTCCTCCTCCTGTGCCAGGTGCTGCCCCCTCCTCCTCCTATGCCAGGGTCTTGTGCCAGGTGCTGCCCCGTCCTCCAATGCCAGGGTCTTGTCAGGTGCTGCCCCCTCCTCCTCCTGTGCCAGGAGCTGCCCCCTCCTCCTCCTATGCCAGGGTCCTGTGCTAGGTGCTGCCCCCTCCTCCCCCTATGCCAGGGTCTTGTCAGGTGCTGCCCCCTCCTCCTCCTGTGCCAGGTGCTGCCCCCTCCTCCTCCTATGCCAGGGTCTTGTGCCAGGTGCTGCCCCGTCCTCCAATGCCAGGGTCTTGTCAGGTGCTGCCCCCTCCTCCTCCTGTGCCAGGTGCTGCCCCCTCCTCCTCCTATGCCAGGGTCTTGTGCCAGGTGCTGCCCCTTCCTCCCCCTATACCAGGGTCTTGTGAAATTTCCTGCTTATTCCTGGGCAAGCGGCTTCTTTATTTTTGCCCCTGAATATTCCTATTCTTTGCCCTTGTCCCTTGTTTTCCAGTTTGTGCCGATCTCTGTTTATCCCTGTGCCAGTTGTTCCCCCCTAAGGACATTTGTGGTACTGTAACCCTCTACCTGCCAGTCTGTTACAGTCGTGATTATTGCACTGGTTTTCTGCCTTCTATCCTTTGTTTCTATGGTAATTCTTCTCTACACCTTCTCGTATGTGCAGCCCCCTGGTATGAAATGTCATAGTGCCAACCATCTGCAGCGGTTTCGTATGATGTGCGGTGCCCGCTGACTGTACACAGATAACCGGGCACCGCCGCCCGTACTGAGGATTCCACATGTATTTAATTGAAGTTTTTTAAAGTCCTGCACTTTTCTTTCTATTTTACTTAGTGTTTTTATTTCTTCACAATGTTCGTAATCAATATGATAATTCAGATGATTATTGCAACCTGCCCTATGACACAAGGTTATTCCCATTTATTGACAGCAAACAGAGATCTTGAAAGTGGTGTCAATACATTAATAAATATTGTGCACATTTGTATTTTCTGATGGAAAATGTTCCTGGGAAGGTTAATGAGGCTGGAGAACTATGGTAGATCTGAAGCCTATGTCACTCCAGCTCTATTCCAGTCCTCCTGCTTCACTGACAGTCTTTATGATGTGTGACTTCAGGCAAAGGAGCCACCAATGAAACAGGAGGCATCGCCAGGCGAGGAATAGAGCTGTAGTGACAGAGGCTTCAGACCTACCATAGCTCTTTAGCCTCATGTGCCTACAGCTCTCCTGTGTCTGTGCCCTACAGCTGCTCCATAGATTAAAGCTAGCCAAACCTAGCTGATGATCCAGTGTGAATTATTGTGTCAGCCTGGCAGCTCCTTGGTGAGATCCAATATGGCGATTCTTCACTCTTCTGAGGGATAGGTGGCTGCTGGAGCCATCTGACAGCTACTTATCACTTCTTATTGAAATAAACATGCGTGCCCGTCCCAGTCGGAGGGTGCCCGTCCCAGTCGGAGGGTGCCCGTCCCAGTCGGAGGGCGCCCGTTGATGAAGAAGCTCAGGTTTATCACTCTCAGGTCCGTCATCTTCATTATTTCTGATCTTCTCATTTCCTTTGATCCCTATAGATTTATTCAGCTGGACAATGGTCTCCGAGCTCTGCTCATCTCCGATATGGCCTCCTTTGGTCACACTGCTTGTGAATCCTCTGATGATGAGGAGGATGATGATGATGGTGATGAAGAGGAGTATGACTCTGAAGAGGACAGCGGGGATGAAGAAGAGGAGGATGATGATGATGAAGAGGAGGACGACGAAGACTCGGACAGCCAGTGTGCTAAAGACAAGAAGGGGTGCACAGAAAAGCTGGTATTGTGAACTATTGCTGTAGTGATTGCACAAGTGTTTGCAGTCAGGAGACCACTGGCCGATCGCAAGAAGGGGAGATGGCTGATCGTGGAGGGGCCAGAAGGGCCCCAACCAGTCTAATATGGATGGCCTATTCCAAAGCACTCCATGCCCTCTCCCAGACACATTAGCGCTCACTCTGACGAGGGTGTCTTTGTTCTTTTTGAGAGACATCTCTTGGAGAACTAAAGGATCAGAAGTCCGAAAATCGGACATACTGGATCCACTGACAGCACCCCTCGGAGCCCCATCACACATTACTGTCGGCTGAATCCTCGGCTGACATTAGTTTGTGGATGGAATTAGGATCCGTCTGCTTTACATGTCTTAGTAAATAATTGCTTTCCCCAGAAAATAGCAATTCTGCAGCATTAAAGCTTAATTCCCTGTCTTGTGTCTGGAGAATAGGACCTCCATAGTGGCCCTGGCAGACATGATCCCTCCGCTCTCACAATACCCTCCCATCCGATAATGCTTTCCTTGATTTGCTGTAATCCTTCAGACGTGGTCGGCATTTTCCGCCCCCAGACATTGTGACCTCGTGTTCTTCTCTGTAGTCCGCAGCCGCCCTTTGCATCGGAGTCGGAAGCTTCAGCGATCCAGAAGATCTCCCCGGATTAGCGCACTTCTTGGAGCACAGTAAGTGTCCCCCGATTGTAAAATTGTGGGAAAATGAAGGTAGCGTAAAGTAAAATCTGTCCGGAATAATGAGGTTTAACTGTTCTGTAAAATTAAAGTGACTGTGACCGCGTCGTCTTGGACGTCTCTTGCAGTGGTGTTCATGGGCAGTGAAAAATACCCGGATGAGAACGGCTTTGATGCTTTCCTTAAAAAACACGGGGGCAGCGATAACGCCTCCACGGACTGCGAGCGCACCATTTTCCAATTTGATGTGCAGAGGAAGCATTTCAAGCAAGCCCTGGACCGGTAAGATGTTTGTCTTAATAGTGAGTAAATGGAAGGCCCCAGCTAAGACCTGATCATTGCAGGGGACTGGGAGCCACATTGTCCCTGGAACAGCATTGGTCACTTATCTACAGGATTACAAATGTATGATCAGTAGTGATCTAGCTGCTGACACCCCCACCGATCCCAGCAATCCTCTGTCTTAATGGAGCACTAGTGAGCATGTGTGACCACCGCTCCTATAGCATGCTCACTACCGCTGCATTTACACAGATCGATCGGGACCCCTGTGCTTATGATTGGTTGGACCCCCAGCGATCATACCTGTATGTCATATATGGGACAACCCCTTTAAGATGGCCATACACATTGGATAAAAGTTGTTTAAAGCTGCCAGTTTTAGTGCCAGACCATCTAAAGTACATGGTGACTTCCCGCCTGCCCCCCTTACGACTGATGTTGGGGGGAAATAGAAGGATTGATCATGTTGGATGACGACTTGGCAAATCTTTTCTTCTCGCCGCTGTTCATTACTGCATCTGACCTATTTATATGGAGAATACCCAATCGGATATGGGCAGAACGGAATGCAACGAAAAAGTCTAAAAATACAGAAATGTGATATATTAATAATAATAATAATAATAATACACAGCAAAGATAAAAATCCGGAGCAATGAGGGAATAGGGGCTGCCTGGGAATAAGTGACGTCTTCTACCTGGGAGGGGGGAGCTTGTTATGCAGGAAAGGAGCCTTCCACATTCATACACCTTGAGTATGGAGAATGGCCCCTTTACCTCCACCACACATCCATCGCCGACCTTACCTGTGCTCTGTGGTCCCCCCAGGTGGGCACAGTTCTTTGTCTCCCCGCTGATGGTCAGTGATGCCATAGACCGGGAAGTCCAAGCTGTGGATAGCGGTAAGTCTGGTCTTTATCTCCCCATCCCTTTTTCTCATATAGCAGACCTAACAAAAGTTATCTTTGCTAATCTTCCAGAATACGAGCTCGCTCGGCCCTCCGATTCCAGCCGCAAGGAAATGCTTTTTGGTAGTTTGGCAAAACCTGGTCATCCAATGGGGAAGTTTTTCTGGGGTAAGTTCTTCTTAACAAAAGGATTTTGGATATAAATGTTGAGCAGATGTCTGATATCCTCCCCAAAAAAAGATAAAAAAAAAAGTTTTGCATTTCTCACTGCTACGTATATATTTTGGTTAAATGGATACCACCTTGTATAGTCGACGCTTATCCTATATTATGGCCGTTCTCTCGATTTTGTAGGAAACGCTCAGACTTTGAAATATGAACCTGAAGAAAAGAAGATCGACACTCACTCCCGGCTCCGAGAGTTTTACAAGACGTATTACTCTGCCCACTACATGACCCTGGCCGTACAGTCTAACGGTACGGATGACCCCCTGCGGAGCTGTACGTGCCATGGTGATAATAACGCTGTTACTCATTGTCTTCTGATCTCTCCAGAAACTCTGGACACTCTGGAGGAATGGGTGAAGGAGATATTCAGCACCATTCCAAATAAGTGAGTTTTCACGGAGGTCACTTTCTTATCATGTGATGTGTGTTCTGCGCATTTACATTCTGATTTACCTAATATTTCTTTTAGAGTAGTAATTTATTTATTTTATCGCCTGTAGTTGTGTGCTAAAACCCGATTTCGGCCACCTGAGCGACCCTTTCGACACTCCAGGATTCAATTCTCTCTACAGAGGTTTGTATTATGGTGGACATACATGGGAGTTCCTATCGAGGTTTATTAGTATTTGCCGCCCGAGAGAACGCCCAGTCCAAGCCAGTGGTTCAGCCATGACACTGGTCCGAACTGTCAATCATCAGCATTGCACCGTTCCTCCCTGTTAAGCAAGAAGCTCCCTCCCCCCCCCAAAAAAAAATAAATAAATAAATAAAAAACATGAGAAACCCTTTTTAAGCAAATAAACTTTAGGATTTGATGTAAATCTTTACTTTTGATTAGTGATGAGCGAACATGCTATGATAAAGTGTTCTAGCATACACGTGTGCTAACCTAGTGAATTCGGCATACTCGGAAACTTACAGGCATTCCCTGCATGCGTTATGGCTGTTTAGCCGCAGGGACTCAAAAATAATATTCGAGCATGCAGAAGACACTCGGTTAGCACATGAGCATGCTCAGATAACACCTTATCCAAGCACGTTCGCTCATCACTACTTTTGATGACCTTGTTGTCCCTGTAGTAAGTCCCCAGACCTATTTGTTACCTTTTAGTTGTTTTTTAGTCCCCTGCAGCCTCCTTATTGTTTACATTCGCAATTCTCCTCCCAAGAGAGTGAGCACTTGGCGTTCTCATCCAGAGCTGTATCAATCCCATTGCTTGCACACTCCCACTCTAAGTCCCCTCCCGCTTCCCCTAGAAAGCACCATCTTGAGACTGTTCAACAGTCTCAAGATGGATCCATTGTTTCCCACGGTTTCTCTCTCCAACCACTTTTAGCAGAAAGTGAGGAGTCGGAGGTCACGTCACCCCACGTGACGGCTCAGGAACAGAGTGTTAACAGCAAGTAAATGAAGAAACTTTTTTATATCTCAGAGGCTTTACAATATTACCATTATTTTAAAACCCTTTTAAGTACAAAGCTTTATTCTCTGTTTATGACCATGATAACCATCTCCATGTCATCTGTATAACCTCCTGTCTTTATTCTTGTAGTTGTCCCCATTAAGAAGGTGCATGCCCTTACTATAACATGGGCTCTGCCACCCCAGGAAACGTTTTACAAGTAAGAACCCATCTGACATGAGCTTATTCTACAGGAGTTCTGTGCTCAGGTTTGGCATTAAGTTCTTCTTTAGTAGTATTCATGCTCTAAGCTGTGGTCATGGTGCAGGGAGGGAGAGGAGGTGATCTGTGACATCACTTACTGTGAATGGTGGATCCTGTGTTATCTACTGTATATAGAGGTGTAATCAGTCATTGTACAGGAGGAGGAGGTGAGCTGTGACATCACCTATTGTGAATGGTGGATCCTGTGTTATCTACTGTATATAGATATGTTATCAGTTATTGTACAGGAGGAGGAGGAGAGCTGTGACATCACCTATTGTGAATGGTGGATCCTGTGTTATCTACTGTCTGTTTATAGAGGTGTTATCAGTCATTGTACAGGAGGAGGAGGTGAGCTGTGACATCACTGTCAATGGTGGATCCTGTGTTATCTACTGTATATAGAGATGTTATCAGTCATTGTACAGGAGGAGGAGGTGAGCTGTGACATCACCTATTGTGAACGGTGGATCCTGTGTTATCTACTGTATATAGAGGTGTAATCAGTCATTGTACAGGAGGAGGAGGTGAGCTGTGACATCACCTATTGTGAATGGTGGATCCTGTGTTATCTACTGTATATAGATATGTTATCAGTTATTGTACAGGAGGAGGAGGAGAGCTGTGACACCACTTACTGTAAATGGTGGATCTTGTGTTATCTACTGTATATTGAGGTATTACTTGTCATTTTAATCCTGTCTGTGATGATAATGGCACTGCTGAAAAGTGATCTGTACAATCCTGGACGTATTGGGCCTAGTGAGACCTGTATCCGGTGGGATAGTTACTGATCACACAGCTTTTTCCGAGACTTTACAATTAAGAAAATAGTTATACACTTGTGATAATGTCAGAATAGAATTTCTTGAAGGAAGTTGAAAACTCCAGACCCTCCTAGGTGTGTAGCCTGTACCCTTGCCCTTAGCACCGTCCTGGACGAGGATCTTGCCTGTTACTTCCGATCTACGTTCACTTTGCGTTTCACTAATATATTTTTGTCTGTTTTTAAGGGTGAAACCTCTTCACTATATTTCGTGGCTGATAGGACACGAGGGTAAAGGCAGCATCCTGTCTCTGCTGCGCAAGCAGTAAGTAATGTACCGGACTGTGGGGGGATTCGTCATGATGCCGCCCTGTACTTGTAGATGTATCGATCCCACCCTTTACGCCCTGTTAAAGGGAAGAGTAAACTTATGGCTTGCAGAAATCCATGCAGCTATTACACAAACTGCTCCATTCAGATGCATTGGGCGCCAGAGCGAAAGCTGAGAATTTAGCTCTGAAGTCTGCAGAATTGTGAATGCAGCTCCGGACGATAATGCCGGCTATAACTCGGGATCAGTACAAGACAACAATAAAAAAAACAGCTTATTACTCTACATTATATGTAGACTAATTAAGTTTGTAAAATAGTGTCCAAAGCCTGATCTATACTTTGCTATAAAGGATGGGCTGGAGCAGTGGATGTGAACGCTGCACCAGACTTTCAAGCTGGTCATTTACTGTTATATGCATCGGGGGCGTTTATTTTATGCGGCCCCTTTAAGGATAATAGACATTTTTAATTTTTTTTCTTTTAAACTGGACCCCAATTGTTTTGTTTCCTTTCTCAGGTGCTGGGCACTCGCTCTTTTTGGAGGGAACAGTGAGACCGGCTTTGAGCAGAATACGACGTACTCTGTGTTCAGCATTTCCATCACGCTGACAGACGCCGGACACGAGCACTTCTATGAGGTATGAGAAGTAGGCAAGTCGTAAGGATGAAAGACTGATGTGTAGAAACCAGAGCTCCCCTTAAAGGGGCTGTCCACTGCTTGAGCAACCCCTTCTCAATCACTATATTTCCCATACCTATGGGAGGCCTTGCGCAATGTCGGGGGAGCTAAGTCTCCTGCGGCTCGTGACGTTCCACAAGACCCAGTGCTGCTGTAGCGACATCAGCGCCGGGTCTCCCATAAAGGAGTATAGGCTGTTATTATTGAACACGGGGGAATATGGTGAGTAAGAAGGTTTGCCCGAGTAGTTGACATCTCCTTTAGGGCGCAGTCAGACGGCAGTATTACTACGTGAGGATAGCATTGCAATGCTCGGACTGGCCGTCTGCTTTCCTTACCTGAGCGTGACATCTGCATAAAACACATACTGTCACGCTCCGGTCAGGAGAGCAGATTGCAGTGCCATCCTAGCACGAGGGAGACGGCCGTCTGTCTGCCCCTCAAGAGCAGTCCCACCCATCCCTCTTATTTATTCACTACATGCTGAACTACAGCCGAATATTCCTGAGTCAATGGTAGCAGCATTATTCTGCAGATGACTGCTCCGGTCCGCGGTGTAACTAAAGGCATCTGATTACAGGCGCATGAATTTGAATAAATCTCATCCACATGCTGCAAAAAGATATGTGCAGCAGAAATTGACCAATTCTGCAGATTTGAAATCCGCATCATGCAGTTGTCATTGGGTTCGGCTTTGACATGATGATGGATGCTTGTCACTTACCTGCATTTTTAGAAGGTAATTTTTATTTGTTTATTTCCTAGGTTACTCATTTCGTATTCCAATACCTAAAAATGTTGCAGCAGCTGGGCCCACAGGAGAGGTTGGTGCTATTCCATGTATTAAGACCCGTCTATCTACAGAATTCTGACTTTCACTGAGTCTGATATTTCTCTCTTCAGGATCTTCCGGGAGATTCAGAAAATTGAAGCTAATGAGTTTCAGTATCAGGAGCAGGTACCGGACTTTGGAGGCAAAGGTTGACGGTTCTCCGACACTCTGCCTTGTTATAGCAGTTTGACAGACTTTTTCTTCTAGGGGGGTCTGTGTATTGTGATCACGACTAATAGATAAAAAAGAAAGGTCTGCAGAGCTCTGCGCCTCTGCTGGTTCCCGTTGCACAGGGCTCTAATTGGGAACAAAAGTTTTTACACAAACTCTGCTAATCTGAGTAAACCTTACGTTATAGCATTTTTAGAATCGGCTCATCTGAGTAAACCTTACGTTATAGCATTTTAGAATATGAATGTTGTATTTTATTCTGTTTTCAGACCGATCCTATAGAATATGTGGAGAATATCTGTGAAAACATGCAGCTGTTCCCCAAAGAAGACTTTCTGACCGGAGACCAGCTTCTCTTCGAGTACAACCCTGACGTGAGTTTAAGATTTTTAGTTTTTATTTCCTTTTCTTAGTTTTATTTTTGTGCATAATATTAACATCTCTAAGGACTTCGCCTAAGATGTAGCCTAGGTGACGGCTGTTGGGGATGATCACGTTGACCTACACCATCTTTTATGTACAGGTGATTGCCGAAGCTCTTCGAGGACTAACCCCAGAGAAGGCGAACCTGCTGCTCCTGTCTCCAGACAATGAAGGCAAATGCCCCATGAAGGAGAAATGGTTCGGGACTCAGTATAACATTGAAGGTAACGCTATAGACCATACCGGCCACTTTATACAATGTATGCAACGTTTATTACATTGCATTTCTCTGCAGAGATTGATGCAAAATGGAAAGAGCTGTGGGCCAGTGACTTTCCCGTAAATCCAGACCTTCACCTCCCGGCTGAAAACAAGTTCATTGGTAGGTAATGCCACAATTTTGGGTACGTTCTCAGCCTCATCACTTCGGATTTTCAGTCTTTTTTTAATTACCTCTACAGCCACTGATTTCACGCTGAAGACCTCAGACCGTCCAGACACAGAATATCCGGAGAAGATAGTGGATATTAAGGAGGGCTGTCTGTGGTACAAGAAAGACAACAAGTTCAAGATCCCGAAAGGTATGAAATATATTCAAGGAATGGTCGTAACAATTCCTCCTGATTATATTCCAATGTATCGGTCCTAGTAAATCTTTGCAATGCAACTGGAAGTGAAGATGATTCCAGTTATTACACTCCACATTAAACTTTTTTTTTTTTTCTTCCTTTTAGCTTACATCCGCTTTCACCTGATCTCTCCATTAATACAGCAATCGCCTGAAACGTAAGTTCAAGGACTAATGACCATGAGGGGTGTAAAGTTCTCCACCTACTTGCCTAACGCATCATTTACTTTAGTTTGAGGAGGACAGAAACCAAAAATGCATAAATGTGATGTAAATGTAGACAAGGATGTTGAAGACCTTGGGGCATCCTGTTTACTAGCTGGAAGTTTTGTGGTTACTTTTCCTAAAGTGCTGTGTGAGAATACAGCTCCCCACACAGCTCATTAACTGCTACATCCCCTGATTAGGGGGTCATGGACCCCCTGTACAGGGAACTGCATCGTCCTTTATTTATTTTTTATTTAGAACTAGGTGACTGGCAGCACCGTTATTCAAGAAATAATTAGGGTACAGTGCCCATTGCTTTCGGCCCATTTATTCTTTTTTAATGTACTGGATGTGATATGTCATGGTGGGATTAACCCCTTTTATCAGGATGTATTTGTTTACCATCATTTGTTCTGCTTGGAATATTTTTTTTGTGCTGGGACGGTTGTGACTGTTTTTTCTTATTACAGCTTGGTTCTCTTTGAAATATTTGTGAATATTTTGGCTCACACATTGGCAGAGCCGGCTTATGAAGCTGACGTGGCTCAACTAGAATATAAACTGGTGGCCGGAGAGCACGGGCTCGTTATTAAAGTGAAGGGATTCAATCATAAATTGCCAGTAAGTATAAGATCGACGCACGTAAGGTGTTAAAGGGTTGTTCCCAAAAAATCAAGTTAACCTCTATCCTTGGCATAGAGGAGAACTTGCTAACCACAGGGATCTCCATTGGTCCTGGGATCAGGGCTCTTTTGCTTCATCCTGAATGGAGAGGAGGTGTGCTGTTCTCCGCTCATTGTCTATGGGACTGTGGCGCACTGCGCTCGGCTATTTCCATCAATCCCATAGACAGTGAATGGAGTGGACGCTGTGCATAATCCTCTCTGCTACATTATGGGCAGCACGTCCTCGTTCCTGAGATTACAGAGCCTCAATGTTGGGATCACTGTGGGCCCCAGTGGTTGAGACCAGAGTAATCAATAAGTTATTCATTAATAGGGGTAGCTTGATTTTTTTGGGGGGTCTAACCCCTTTTAAGCCGCCTTTACACGTTGGTGTATAGACCTACATTTCCAGACCCCACTCTTATTTTACAAATCCAGCAATGTCATGTATGTCTATAAGGCTGAAGAGCTCTGGTCTGGAAATTCCAGCATGTCCACGTACTGTGAAATTCAGACACGTGAGACAAAAATTTACCATCTGTTTGGATGAGTTCTGGTGGATTAGGCCCTTCCATATTTTTTTTTCTGTACTGCATTCTTGTAAAAAGTGGAACCTCCAGCGATGAGCATCTTCTTACTTATTCTTACTTAGGTCCCCACATAGTCAGCCCTTTGCTTGAAATGGCATCAGATTGTGCTTTATGTTTCTACCTTTCTTTTCCTCTTTGTGTAGCTCCTCTTTGAGTTGATCATCGATTACTTGGCTGACTTTACGGCTTCTTCTGACGTTTATGAGATGATCACAGAACAACTTAAAAAGACCTACTTCAACCTTCTGATCAAACCTGAGAAACTGGGAAAGTAAGTGCACAATGTGCAGGTATTTGGACGGGACGATGTTGGCTTGTTATTGAGCTGAGAACGACTTTATACAAATTGATCGGGGGTCGTTTGCATAAATTGCCGGAAACCGGTGGGAACAGATCGAATGTTTTTATGATGGTTCTGTCCCCAAATGGCATCATGTTATCGTCAGCACATGTCCTGTGTACACAGAGCGGAGTGCTGCTGAGACTATCTGATCACCGGATGAACAAGTGCCGCTCGTTCTTTGGGTGATCGCTTGTATGGTTACATGGGCTGATAATTGGCAAATGCTCGATTGCCGATTTATCGCCTTGTCTAAATTGCTATAATATGTAAGTTTTGGCCCACGACTTTCCTGTAACTTTTTAGTGTCGGTCATTACAAGCTGGGGGTTACAGTGTATGCTGCTAAACCGATCCTCTTCGATACACCGGGTTTTGACCTCTCTTCTCTCCTCCAGAGATGTGCGACTCTTGATCTTGGAACATAATCGTTGGTCTATGATCGAAAAATACCACACGATCCACAAAGGCTTGACTTTGGAACAACTGCTCTCATTTGTTGAGGAGTTCAAGTCTCGATTATACGTAGAAGGTTTGGTCCAGGGCAACTTCATCAGTAAGGTGAGTGGAGATTCATGGTGGCACCTTCGCATTTTTCGTATTCCATAAACTTTTCGTCCATGAAATGCTGGGAGCTGAAGATCGAGATGTGTCTCAGACTTGATCTCAAGTAGTAAACTGCATCATTTTCTCTTAGGAAGGGGGAGAAAAACAGATTGATGCAGTGTATAGGTTTTGTAGGGAAACAATTAGATAACTTGTTTGAGTTGAGTAAATCGATTTGAGCCCTACGGACCGCTTTTTACTTGCCACCATCTGCATTTTCTCTTTTGATTAGCCGGTCTCACGCGATGTCATCGTTGAGGCACAACTCGCACATGATGTTGCACCAGGCCGGCTAATCAAAAGAGAAGTCAAGATGAAGGCAAGTAGGAGGCGATTTATAGGGCTCCTGTTCACCGGCCACGCAATGCAGATCTAACAGTTGGACTAGAGTCCTGTGAATTTTATATGCTCATCTCTGATTATCTTCATTTACACCTCTGCTTGTTTTGGAATTTTCAGTCACAGTGGCCGTCCTACTTGGTGTTAGACAACCCTCCTTGAACATACAGGGGTAGCTGTCAGTCACTGGTAAGACCGCCCACTGGACTCCTAAATTCAGAATAAGCTGGGATTTGAGTGCTGAGTACTTCTGCCTTGTGGTTTGAGCTGTCATTAGGGGAGGTGGGAGTTCTCTGGACTCGGGCCCTCCCAAAAAACAGGGTTTTTAAAGGGGCTATTGCATATTAAATGGTTTGTTAAACTTTTAGATGCATTTTTGGCACTTTAAACTATTTTTCTTCTTTATCACTTCATTGGGGGATACAGCAGAGACCACGGGTGTATGCTGCTACCACTAGGAGGCTGACACTAGACAGGAAAAAAAGGCTAACTCCTCCCCAGCAGTGTACACCCCACCGACCGGACAAAGTGTCCAAAACCAGGCAGACAGGACTCTGCGTTCACCCCCATCTCTACCTTTTTGTTGTGTTTTGTGAATCCTTTCCTTTTTCTTTCAGATATGACTTGTGAGGGCGACAGAGTGGAGTTGTCACTCTGATCTCCCACCTAGAGACCGAGAGCACGGTGTGAAGCTGTGTCTCTACTGTATCATCTCTGGTCTATGAGGCAGGACCATATCCCCGCAACACATCGAGTGTTTGGGGCTTCCCGGCGGATGGTCATTTTCACCAATCCCCTGCCTGCTTGCCCCCCAGAGCCTGACTGTGTAGAGAGAGAAGATGGATCTGTTACCTGTCAGCCACCTGAAACACAGTGCCTCGGTTGTCTGATGTCCGTCTTCCATTACCGTTCTGCGAAGAAAGATTTGGGATCTTAACCCCTTTCTGACCTCGGAGGGATAGGACATCTGAGGTCAGATCCCCCTGCTTTGATGTGGGCTCTGGTGGTGAGCCCGCATCAAAGCTGTTTTGTACATCTGACATGTGCACGCAATAGCGGTGGGTGGAATAGAGATCCACCCGTCACTATTAACTAGTTAAATGCTGCTGTCAAACGCTGACAGCGGCATCTAACTAGCGCTTATGGCCATCGGGCCGGAAATGAGCGCTTCGCTGACCCCCGTCACGTGAACTGGCCTAGCCTGTGGAATCAGGTGCTCTCCTCTAGAGTTTAGTCCATCTCGGTCCCAGACAGGAGATAGCCCTGAAAAGGAAGGAAAAACGGTGTATGCTCTGCATGCGGGACCGTGCATCCAGAGCTGAGTCACCACACAACAGATTATCCCGATGTTGTTGGAAACTGCTGGCAGATGTATGGTGAGAAAAACAAGAGCTACTGACTCTTATAGGCAACTCGCTTTTCTAGATCCGACAACTTTGTTGTAGGAGCCCAAGAGGAAAACCTGGCAAACTGGACAAACAGAGGCAGACCTGTCAATCCAATAGTGATGGGCACGAGGGCTGATCCTGCGACCTACAAGTGCAGAGTTAGCCGGCGGTTACAAACAATAGTCATGGACTTGCTCATGGTGAAAGGTGTACAGAGTACCAGGAGGTTGTGGGCATAGGTAAACACTCCATAGCTGCGATCGAGGTCAGACACCGGTAGGACAGAGTAGTGACCCGAGAGAGAGGGGGCGCACAGTAGTGTCTGGTCGCAGGGGGCTCCTGAGCCATGGCAGAGGAGCTGAGAGTATAGAATTAAGACCATATAGAAAAAAAAAAACAGGTACTGATCTGTATGAGGCATAACCTGTAAATTCCCTGTGGAGCCCCGGAGTGGGTGAGGGGCCCAACTGGGATCCCGGGGCTTTGACATTTCTCCTACGTATCATTGGGGGACACAGGACGAATGGGTGTTATGCTGCTGCCACCAGGAGGACACTAAGTTAAACACACACAAAAGATTAACTCCTCCCCTGCAGTATACACCCACAGGCTGGACAATCCAGAGCCAGTTCTTACTTAGTGTCTCAGGAGGCACTTGGGTCCTCAGGACCCCACCAATTTTAGTTTTTAACGGAAGGGAGCGACAGGCAAATTTTCAGCTCTGATCTCTCCCGCACCAACAACGGGCAAGTACATGGAGCGTTCCTCCTGTATCCTTTCCCGCGACGATGGATGCCAGCCCTGGCTCACTTTTCAGTGTGGCGACGGTTCCTTAGCGTTCCGATCTCCCTCCCTCCCTGTCAGGCGACCACGGGGACTAATCATCCACCTAAGTTTCCTGGAGCCAGGGCACAGCCGGACAGTATGCCATGGCGTCCGTGCAGCCGCCCACTGCATCACCACTGAACATAGCGGATGTTGCACGGCGGCAGAAGCTCTCCACCCTCTCCCTACTAAGGTGAAGGTGGATGGAGCATCGGCCCCATCGCACAAGGTAAGTGCGGGGGCCGACCAGCTGACAGGGGACCGCCCGTTCAGGGATCCCTTATCCTCTTTTTAATGTGGCGCTGCAGCCGCGGGGCAGCTTTATAATGGAGGCATGGCGGGCAATCCGGCGCTCTGTTAGGGCGGTGGCACAGTTTACCGGCCCTGGGCCGGACTCCAACACGGACAATCAGACTCCCTCCCTCATACAGCAGGAGGCGGTGGCAATGGCAGCGTTCCGACGCGCATAGCAGGGAATCCACCGCCCGCCCACGACACGCCCCCCTCCCTCTCTCTCTCTCTCTCTCTCTCTGGGCGCTTCTCGTTCCCGAGAAGCGCCCTTCTCACATCTCGGCGGCCATCTTGGACCAGGAAGTGCGCTGGCGGCTCTGCAGCACCACAGCGCACAGGACTTCAGGACCTCCCTGCCAAGCACCGCAGAACTTGGTGAGACGCACTCAGTAGGATTGTCTCTTCCCCTGCCAGTACGCTCACTTTATGGCAAAGATGTCACAGTCTAAGCAAAAACGGACTGGAAAGACCCACTCTGTTATTTTTGCTGTGTGCACCTCCTGCAAGGTATCTCTGCCCCGAGGTCACACTACCCCGCTGTGCTCCGCCTGCGAAATGTCTGCGGCACAGGATACTCCGGCCTCTGACCCGGAATGTAGTGAGCCTAGTACCCCCGCATGGGCGTCCTCCCTTGCTCGATCTGTGGCATCCTTGGAAAGGACGATACAGTCCCTCCGTGACCCGTCCCTTACCCAGGGCGCTTCCACGGATGAGGTAACGCGGCCTAAAAACCCCTCTTGGCCTAGAGGTCGTACCGTTTCCAGAAGCCCTCTCTCATCTAGAAAGAAGTCCAGGGTAATATCTCCGGTCCGTGATCAGCCCTCCGGCTCAGAGAGCGAAGTCTCTCGTCACTCATCCCCAGCTCATAGCAGGGAATCCTTTCTGGACGACGCATCCAGCGTGTCCTGTTCCCCAGAGTATCGTCATGACCAAGAGACCCTAGATTCTCTCATAGACTCGGTAAGTCAGACGCTACAGTTAGAGGAGGAAACCCCGTCCAAGGCGGTTCATCCCGTGTCATTCGGGCGAACCACAAAGGCTCATAGATTTTTTCCTACGCATCCTCAATTCAAGGACATTGTCGATCTCCACAGAGTCCGTCCGGATAAACGCTTCTCAGGTCAGAAGGCTATGCAATTGAAGTATCCGTTTGCTCAGGACCTTCCTAAGGAGTGGTCTCAGTCACCCTCCGTGGACCCGCCAGTGTCGCGGCTAGCCACCAAGGCGGTTCTATCCTCCTCCGAGGGCGCGTCCATCAAGCATCCCACTGATAGACAAATTGATCAGATGGCTCGCTCGGCTTTTGAAGCTTCCTCGGCTTCTCTCTTCCCTTCTTTTGCCGCCACATGGGTTGCAAAAACCATGACCCATTGGGCCGAGTCTTTAGCCTCTACAGCACTACACGCCGACTTACCCCCCCGAGGTTTCACACCTGGCCACTCAGATTGCCAGAGCGGGGGACTTTGTAGTTTCCGCATCCTTAGACGCGGCCAACTGTGCCTCACAGGCAGCGGCCAATGCTGTCACGATCCGCAGATCCCTTTGGCTCAGGGACTGGAAAGCGGACTCAGGATCCAAAAAATCTCTCACGTCCCTTCCATACCAGGGCGAACGCCTTTTTGGGGACAAACTAGATAAAATAATCGCAGACTCCACAGGGGGAAAGAGCAAATTCCTTCCCCAGCAACGGACCTTTCGCCCCTTTCGCAACCAACAGGGCCGAGGCCGATATTTCCGTTTCGGCTCCAATTGGTCCAATCCTCCCTCCGCGCCACCCGGCGCCGGGAGAGGTCAGCGCAAGGACAGAACCTCCCAGCCATCTTACAAACCTTCTCCCTCTTGGAGAGGCAGACCCAGACAACAGGGGTCCAGGGGGCCCAGACCTAACAGGTCTCCACCTCAATGACTCTTGGCAGACGCCAAAGGACACCGACAGAGTTGGCGGCCGCCTACTCTTCTTTCGGGACGCATGGCTCTCGGTAGTTTCCGACCGATGGGTCCGCGAACTGGTATCCTTCGGTTACAAGATAGAGTTTGTCTCTCTTCCCCCATCTCGTTTCTTCCAGTCCCCTCCTCCCAGAGCAAGGGTCCGTCAGTATTTTCAGGCCATAAGATCGCTATGGGAAGACGGGGTCATCATCCCGGTACCTCAGAACGAGAGGTACCAAGGTTTCTATTCCAATCTTTTCATTGTACCAAAGAAGGACGGCTCAGTACGTCCAATATTGGACCTCAAGCTCCTCAACAAGTACGTCCGTGTACGTCAATTCCGTATGGAGTCCCTCCGCTCGGTAATTGCCTCTCTGGAAGAGGGCGAGTTCCTTGCATCTCTAGATGTTCAAGACGCTTACTTGCACATTCCCATCCTACCGTCTCATCAGCGCTTCCTCCGCTTCGCGGTCCAGGGGCACCATTTTCAGTTTGTCGCCCTACCCTTCGGGCTGGCCACTGCTCCTCGGGTGTTCACCAAGGTCATGGCAGCTGCCGTGGCCATTCTACATGCTCGAGGCATAGTGGTGTTGCCCTACTTGGACGACATCCTCATAAAAGGCCCCTCTTTCCGGTCCTGTTCAGAAGCGGTAGACGTCACTATAAATACCTTTTTGCGCCTGGGCTGGAAAATCAATTTCAAAAAATCTTCCCCAGTCCCGGCCCAAACCATATCCTACCTGGGAATGATCTTAGACTCCTCTCAGGGTCTAGTACTTTTGCCTCCGGAAAAGGTATCCACTCTTCAGAGAGAAGTCCGGAAGCTTACTCAACCTCGCTCTCACTCCCTACGCTTCTCCATGAGGGTACTCGGCAGGATGGTGGCGGCAATGGAGGCAGTGCCCTTTGCGGTTTTTCACCTCCGTCCCTTACAACACGCCATTCTGGCAGTATGGGACAGGAATCCCGCCTCGCTCGACCGCCGTCTCCTTCTCTCTCGCCCAATCAGACAGTCCCTCAGGTGGTGGACCAAGAGGTCCTCCCTGACTCGGGGGAAGTCTTTCCTTCCGGTGCACTGGCTGGTTGTCACAACGGACGCCAGTCTCTTCGGCTGGGGTGCAGTGTTCCAGCGCCACTCGACTCAGGGTCGCTGGTCTCCGCAGGAGTCCCAGCTGCCCATCAATATCCTAGAGATCCGGGCAATCAGACTGGCTCTCCATCATTTTCAGCCGTTCCTCTCCGGCCGTGCGGTCAGAGTCCAGTCCGACAACGCCACTGCGGTAGCCTACATCAACCGCCAAGGGGGCACTCGCAGCAAGGCGGCCATGGTCGAGGTGACGCTAATTCTCCGCTGGGCCGAGACACATCATTCCATACTCTCAGCAGTTTTTATCCCAGGCGTGGAAAACTGGGAAGCGGACTTTCTCAGTCGCCACAGCCTCGATCCCGGAGAGTGGTCTCTCCATCCCGCAATCTTTCACCAGATATGCTCTCGATGGGGGACCCCGGACGTGGACCTAATGGCATCTCGCCTCAATTGCCAGGTTCCCGTCTTCATGGCCAGGTCTCACGACCCCTCAGCCTTCGGAGCCGACGCTCTCGTCCTCTCATGGCAGGGTTTCAGACTCCCATACATCTTTCCCCCAATTCCTCTTCTGACAAAGGTGATCAGGAAGATCAAGGCAGAACGGATCCCAGTACTTCTCATCGCTCCGGACTGGCCGCGCAGGACATGGTATGCCGAGATGGTTCAACTGGTCTCAGACGTACCTTGGAGGCTGCCGAGTCGCGCAGACCTCCTGTCTCAAGGGCCCATTTACCACCCGAACTCAGAGGCCCTGTGTTTAACGGTGTGGCCGTTGAGTCCTGGGTACTGAGGCAGAAGGGGTTGCCCCAGACGGTGATTTCTACCATGCTCCGTGCACGCAAGCCTTCTTCTATGCGCATCTACCACCGCGCCTGGAAGGCATACTTCGCCTGGTGCAGGAAGCGGGGACGTTTCCCCCTCCGTTTTTCTATCCCTCACATTTTGGAATTCCTCCAATCAGGCGTAGACTTGGGTCTTGCTCTCAGCTCTCTTAAGGGCCAAATTTCTGCTCTCTCGGTTCTTTTTCAGAGAAAGATTGCAAACAGATTGCAGGTCAGGACCTTCATCCAGGGTGTTTCTCATATGGCTCCGCCTTACAAGATGCCCTTGGAACCATGGGACCTGAACCTAGTTCTCTGTGCTCTTCAAGAGCCCCCCTTTGAGCCCTTGCATGAAGTGTCTTTGCTGTTCTTGTCTTGGAAGATTGCCTTCCTCGTGGCTGTCACGTCTATTAGACGTGTCTCTGAGCTGGCAGCTCTGTCGTGCCGACCTCCTTTCCTCGTGTTCCACCAGGACAAGGTGGTTTTGCGGACATGTCCGACTTTTCTTCCGAAGGTCGTTTCCTCCTTCCATCTTAATGAGGAGATTGTCCTTCCCTCACTGTGCCCTGCTCCTTCCCACCGCACGGAAAGGGCGCTCCACACTCTGGACTTAGGGTACTGTCACACAGTACCATTTTGATCGCTACGACGGCACGATCCGTGACGTCGCAGCGATCGTATGATTATCGCTCCAGCGTCGTAGACTGCGGTCACACGTTGCAATCACGGCGCTGGAGCGATGCCGAAGTCCCCGGTAACCAGGGTAAACATCGGGTAACTAAGCGCAGGGCCGCGCTTAGTAACCCGATGTTTACCCTGGTTACCAGCGTAAACGTAAAAAAAACAAACAGTACATACTTACATTCCGGTGTCTGTCCCCGGCGTTCTGCTTCTCTAGTCTCCACTGTGTAAGCGCCATAGCCGGCAAGCACAGCGGTGACGTCAGACGTCACCGCTGTGCTCGCTTTCCGGCCGGCAGACGCTCACACAGTGGAGAGAAGCTGAGACGCTGGAGGACAGACACCGGAATGTAAGTATGTACTGTTTGTTTTTTTACGCTTACGCTGGTAACCACGGTAAACATCGGGTTACTAAGCGCGGCCCTGCGCTTAGTTACCCGATGTTTACCCTGGTTACAAGCGAAGACATCGCTGGATCGCTGTCACACACAACGATCCAGCGATGTCAGCGGGTGATCAAGCGACGAAAGAAAGTTCCACACGATCTGCTACGACGTACGATTCTCAGCAGGATCCCTGATCGCTGCTGCGTGTCAGACACTGCGATATCGTAACGATATCGCTAGAACGTCACGAATCGTACCGTCGTAGCGATCAAAATGGTACTGTGTGACAGTACCCTTAGTGAGGGGTCTCAGACGTTACGTCTCCAGGACTGCGTCTCTCCGTAGGTCAGACGCCTTGTTCGTTCTTCCGAAGGGGCCACGGAAGGGACTACCCGCTTCCAAGGCCTCCATTGCCAAGTGGATTCGTTCCGCCATCCAAGAGTCCTACCGTGTCAAGGGTCACGCCGCACCTCCGGGGATCAAGGCTCATTCTACCCGGTCAGTCGGCGCGTCCTGGGCCATCCGGCACCAGGCATCGGCAGCACTGGTCTGCAAGGCCGCTACATGGTCCAGTCTACATACGTTCACGAAGCACTACCAGGTGCACTTTCAGGCTTCGGCAGACGCTTCCGTCGGTAGGCGAATCCTACAAGCGGCTGTGTCTCATCTGTAGCTTGTAGGCTCGCTCAGCATTTATAACTTCTGGTGACCCACCCAGGGACTGCTTTGGGACGTCCCATTCGTCCTGTGTCCCCCAATGATACGTAGGAGAAAAGGAGATTTTTGTGTACTCACCGTAAAATCTTTTTCTCCGAGTCATCATTGGGGGACACAGCACCCTCCCTGTTAGCCTAGTTGGCTCAATTGTTCTTTTCAGTCTGTGTTTTGACTATGACATGTTTTCTGTTTGTTAACTGGCTTACTCCTATTGCTTTGTTACCGAACTGGCTCTGGATTGTCCAGCCTGTGGGTGTATACTGCAGGGGAGGAGTTAATCTTTTGTGTGTGTTTAACTTAGTGTCCTCCTGGTGGCAGCAGCATAACACCCATTCGTCCTGTGTCCCCCAATGATGACTCGGAGAAAAAGATTTTACGGTGAGTACACAAAAATCTCCTTTTCCCAAAAAAAGCATCACCTAACCGGCTCTTTCCATGAGACATTGCTTCTGACGCCCTATCACCTGTAGGAGCGCTGACTGGACAGGACACTCGTGGCGGTAACACTGTGGCCGGGTTACAGCACAGCTCTATGTAGCGCTGTGGTCTTCTCCATAGGGAAAGTGAGTGCGGCTCCTGTACACACTATAGACAGGAGCACCCTTACCAAGTACTGGGATCTACCTGACCGAAGGCCATGGGATGCGGGAGGCACCGACGTCAGTGAGTGGGAAGATACACCGGAATAGTGTGGCTGCAAGTTCTTTGATAAGATGACGGTGCCCAGAGGAACCGGAAGGGGTGGGCACAGACCTAACGCTGGAAGGAAGCCCGCTCGCCAAGAGCAGGAAAGATGGTGGGGGGGTGATGCCGACCGTAATAGGGAGGAGTAAGGAGCGTGTTGGAAAGTGCGCGGAGTTCCTGCTAGTCTGCATGAAAAGAGCACTCTGATAGGCTCAGAGCAGTGGGCGGAGGAGCTGGAGAGAGCCAGAGTGCACCATTGGCTGGGCTGCCAGGGGTGTGGCCAGACCACTGGAGAGTACCCAGGCAAAAGCCAAGAGGAAACCCAGGGCAGCGAGGATGCCGCAGCTTGTTTTGTGGCAATGAGTGTGGGCCGCAAGTGACCCAGGCGGCCCCCACTTCCATGGGGCCTCTGAGATATACACACTACAGGGCCACCACAGGGTGAGACTAAGGCCTGGGTCACACTTGTGAGTGCAATGCGAGAAACTCGCACGAGTCTCTCACCTCAATACCTGGCCCGTTCACCTCATACCAAACAGGGACCTTGTCTATGTTGCCTCTTTTGCCAATTCTCTCCGTTCGCCAAGAGAACCTCCGCTTTTTAAGGAACACCTTCTCAAGCCAGCAGTTGACCGGCCTTAGTTCCAGGAGTAGCTCTTTTCTCCCACCCTAGGGACTGCTTCAGGACGTCCCATGGTTTCCTGTGTCCCCCAATGAAGTGATAGCGAAAAGAAGATTTTTGGTACTCAATGTAAAATCTTTCTCAGAGCCTTCATTGGGGGACACAGCACCCGCTCTTGATGTGCCTTTGTTGAATCAATTTAGGGTGATCTTTTATCTCTTCCTTTTCTACTGCTTTCTCGCTAACTGATTGGCTCCTTGCCAGTTGTTGGGCCTACCCTGTCTTACACGCATGTTACCCAATGAAGGCTCTGAGAAAGAGGTGAGTATCCAAAATCTTCCTTTAAAAAAAAAAAAAAATGGACTATGCTTTTCTTACTACCTTATATTCCAGGGTAGCATTATTCATGTGCACATACCTAATAACTTGGTAAATTAGTGCATAGAAACAATTTCTTTGCAAATTAAAAATAAGCGTGCGCCGTGTGTACTGTCCGCATACAGGACTCTTGGGAGGCTCTGTGGTACATTTGCTTTGCTAGTGGTGTCCTAATCCTTATGATGTTTGCAATTCTTCTTTTCTCTTTTTAGCCTGTTCTTTGTGTAGTTGCACGATCATATACTTTTGTGTAATAATCTTTTCTTATATATATATACTTTGTTTCATGCAGGAGTCCGCAGAGTTTCTGAATTACGTTAGAAGGTGAGACTATAACCGCGACGTTTCATTTCTGAACCTTGTGCGACCGATATCCGATTTTCAGAAGACACTGATCATTACAATGTATTATCGATGTTTGATTTGTGGGGGTCTTGCCATTCGGACGTCCATTCATACCTTGGCCCAACACTGCAGTTTTTGATATACACACAAAGAAGACATTAGGATGTCATTTTGTAAGTCTTACTAGGATGGGAGAGGGGAATTATATCTGTAAAATTGGCTCCATCAGTAATGTATTGGGAAGATACATGGGGGCACCGTCTAGCTTCGGCACTTCTTCTTGTACCCCCCTAATACCTGACATGATCTCGTATTCATTAGTAAGCTGAAGTGTCTGCCTCTGAAGAACAAGGTCCCGGTGCAGTTCCAGGTGGTGGAGTTGCCGACTTCTCACCATCTGTGTAAAATCAAGTCTCTGAATAAAGGCGACTCCAACTCCGAGGTCACTGTGTATTACCAGGTGGGAACAGAAGAGATTTTATCACTAAGCCCAAGATTTGTTGTTGCTGAATTTATTTATTTTTTTACTTTTTTTTATGCAGTCTGGTGCTAGGAATTTACATGACTACACTCTGATGGAGCTGCTGGTGGTAAGTGATTTTAGATTTTTGTCCCAATGAATTCATATTTTTATTTTAAATTTGGCTGTTTTTTAAATTTTTTTTTGCCTTTCATATGATTATATAGCGGCCTTTTTAGGCTGGGGCTACATAGCACCTTTGGCCAAAATCCAAGGTTGCTAGGTGTAGCTGCTACATCACAGCGCAATACAAGCGAATGGAGACACAATGCAACCACAAAAAGCAAGTTGTAAGAAGTTCAACCGCGTCGAATGCTTTACAATTTGTGACCCCATTCACTTGCATTGCGCTGCAACACGTAGCGAAATTTAGTCGTGTAACAGGTGTAGCCCTGGCCTTATTCTCATCCTTATTACAGCCACAGGTTCCCGGCCCTGGCCGCAGGTGCCTCGTGGGCCCTGGCCGCAGGTGCCTCGTGGGCCCTGGCCGCAGGTGCCTCGTGGTCCCTGGCCGCAGGTGCCTCGTGGTCCCTGACCGCAGATGCCTCGTGGTCCCTGGCCGCAGGTGCCTCGTGGTCCCTGGCCGCAGGTGCCTCGTGGTCCCTGGCCCCAGGTGCCTCGTGGTCCCTGGCCCCAGGTGCCTCGTGGTCCCTGGCCCCAGGTGCCTCGTGGTCCCTGGCCGCAGGTGCCTCGTGGTCCCTGGCCGCAGGTGCCTCGTGGTCCCTGGCCGCAGGTGCCTCGTGGTCCCTGGCCGCAGGTGCCTCGTGGTCCCTGGCCGCAGGTGCCTCGTGGTCCCTGGCCGCAGGTGCCTCGTGGTCCCTGGCCGCAGGTGCCTCGTGGTCCCTGGCCGCAGGTGCCTCGTGGTCCCTGGCCGCAGGTGCCTCGTGGTCCCTGGCCGCAGGTGCCTCGTGGTCCCTGGCCGCAGGTGCCTCGTGGTCCCTGGCCGCAGGTGCCTCGTGGTCCCTGGCCGCAGGTGCCTCGTGGTCCCTGGCCGCAGGTGCCTCGTGACCTGAACAAATATGTATATTCCAAGGAGGCATGAAATAATACAGCAGCTATTTGGCTGTGTGAATCATTGCTTGGATAGATGTATCCAGGGTCCTGAAATGTGCACAAGGAATAATTCATTATCAGTGCATAATCATGGAAAACACAGAAGGGCCTCAGACGTAGCTAAAACATCCCAGGAGCAGGACTGTGACGACCGAAGCAAGGGCTGTGAATGCAGAACTTCGGTGGTGCTGAAATTCATGCTCGAGCTGCTGCATTAAGAGGAACAATACGATGGGGTCGTTGAAGTTGACACCAGCAAGGATCAGTTTATTTATTTTTTTAATTCTGATTTAATTTTTCCAGATGCACATGGAGGAACCTTGCTTTGACTTTCTAAGAACCAAGCAAACTCTCGGGTAAGAAGCCACAGGAGCGGGAAGATTTTTAAGTAGCCCCTGTCCTCTCTTCTTGGGACTTCTGGAGATGGTTGAGTGCAGCCATCATCTATCTCCGGGTGTTTCATAGACCATGACTAGAGCGGAGGTGTGTATGCTCATTCTCTGCTCCATTAAGGCCTTTGTTCTTTTGATTAATGGAGGTCCCAGACATCCAACCCTCAGCAATCTGCAAGTTATCCCCTAACCTATGGATTGGAGATAACGTTGGTCTTAGTGCAATCTCTTTAATAACGTTATGCATATAGAAGGCAGAAATACCGACCTCCACCTCCCTCATCTACAGGTACCATGTATATCCAACCTGCAGAAATACATCTGGAATCCTTGGATTTTCAGTCACTGTCGAAACGCAAGCAAATAAATTCAAGTGAGTGACATGTGATAGTATCGCCAATAATTTATTTCAGGTCAGTCACCCCTTTTATTTTGTCTTTTCATGTTTGGTGCAGTTATACTCATTGCTGCTCAGTCCTACACATGCACCTCCCTGTGCTTGTATCGCTGCTTACACCGGCAGTACGGGCCTGATGAAGTGTCCAGACTGCGCTCCAGTTACCACCTATTCATCTAGGAATTGCAGAATGTTCCGTCTGGATCCTCCGTCTACGATGCTGTAATCTATTTTAAAGGGCAAAAGAATACAAGTGATTAACTTGCTGGGATCCCCACGATTCATAGATTGTCGGAGTGGCACCGCTTTTTAAAAGCTGACGCTCGTAGATTTTCTTTGCACAGTTACACTCCCTTTAAATGAAGTGTCCTAGAGAGAGGTTGGAAAGTGTCCTGGAATTAGGGCTGATAGACCTCGTCCCTTTTGTTACTGATCTCAGAGGTTGGAACTCCCACTTATCTTCTGTATTTTAGGCTGTAGGGCATTTACATCAGACAAGTACTATCCGTTGCTTTATTGGATTGCAGTCAGACCAATATTATTCTATGGGGCAGTGCAGATCTGCCATTTTTTTTCTCATACCAATTCAGCATGAGAAAAATAATGCAGCATGATGCGATCTGCAGCGTATTTCCGATGGCATGCATCCATTCAAGTCTATGGGTGCATAGAAATTATCGGCTTGCACTCGGATTTCCGTGGATTCACAATGGAGAAGATGGAGAAAACTTGCTTTCCATCTTCTCCCTGGTGTGAGTCCACAGAGATCCGAGTGCGGTCCGATGATTTCCACGCACCCATAGACTTGAATGGGTCCTGTGGATAAGGCCATAGTTCTACGCCTGATGAGTATTATGCGAATTATCTTGTTGTCTCATATTCTGCGGTGTGGAATTACAGAGGTGGGGAAGAGGCACCAGGAGCATCTCACAGCCAGTGTGGAGATAAGAGGAATGTACAGTGCACCTGGGAAGGAATTCGGAAAATTGTGCTGAGTAGAGACTCGGGGGAGGGGTGCAGATCTGTTTAATGCTAGGCCATACGGAAAAAACTTGGTGCCCAGATTCAGGATCCAGGGAGCACTGCCTTATTTATAATGACAGTGTGTCCATCCCAGTACCCATCACGTCCTATTCCACAAAAAGGTGCTGCCCTCCTAGGTGCAAAAGTGGCTTTTACATGGGTTTTACATTTTTATTTTTTTTTATTTTATTTTTTTACATTGTGACTTCTCTTGTGCAGCTCTGAGGTGGTGGACAAGAAAATAGAAGAATTTCTGGTTTGCTTTGGGGAAACAATTGAGAGCCTAACGGAAGAATCCTTTAATACACAGGTAACTTATTAAAAAATAAAAGAACTAGAAAAAGCTCTTGCAGAATTGTCCGAGTTTGTCAAATTGTTACTGTGCTACAGCAAAAGGAAAAAAATAAATAAATAGTGGTCCATAGCGTTATAATGAAAGGCACAGAGGGGAACAAGCTACAGTATGGTGCTAAGATGGCTTCTCAAATTAGCTGTCTCTACAAATCTGACCTCTCATATCCAGAAAATGTAATAAATAGTCATTGTATTATAAAAAAAAAAAAAGAAAAATTGCTGCAGCAGGAGCCTCTCCCCTCTATCCCTTCTGCAGCAAGATATACAGATTGTTACATTCATTGCATGTTCTTGTCATTCTACAAAAATGGAACAGATCAACCGGGCATTTATTTTTCTGATTCTGCAGAAAATCCTAGTTACAAATGGCGGCGTTACTGTACTCCTTCATTTCTAGATTTAGCTGTCCTCTAACCGGTGCGGATTTGTTTCTGCAGGTTAATGCTTTAATAAAGCTGAAGGAATGTGAGGACACGCACCTCGGAGAAGAAGTGGACAGGAACTGGGGAGAAGTCCTCACCCAGCAGTATCTGTTTGACCGCCTGGAGCACGAGGTACCGTCCATGATTTTACTCCTGGATGTATTATCGCTGGAGATTTAGGCTGTGTGCACACGTTGCAGATTTTTCGCTTTTTTTTCGCTATAAAAACGCGAAAAAACGCATACATTGTGCATCCCATCATTTAGAATGCATTTTGCAATTTTTGTGCACATGATGCGTTTTTTTCCGCGAAAAAAACGCATCGCGGTAAAAAAAACGCAGCATGTTCATTAATTTTGTGGATTTTTTGCGGATTTCCCACTATATTATTGCATTGGGAACCTCCGGAAAAATCCGCAAAAAGAAAAACGCACCAAAAACGCAGAAAAAAGGCAGAAAAAAGGCGAGAAAAACGCATGCAGATTTCTTGCAGAAAATGTCCGGTTTTGCTCAGGAAATTTCTGCAAGAAATCCTGAATGTGTGCACATATCCTAACACGATATTCCAGGGTCTCTGTTACAGCACAGCTCACGTCCTACGTAAATAGCCATAGTGAAATCTTGGGGTTTATTCAATGGGGACGTGTCGCAGCCATTTATATGACTCCGTTTCATCTCAACGGGGATCTGGGAAGCAAAATGTTTCTGCAAAACCCATGTGCAAGAATTGGATTCTTGCAGGACTTTCTGTGAGCATTTCTTAATTCACTAACTGCTGAGCATCAATAATTCTATAATTTTCATTTCAGATTAAGGTCCTGAAGACATTTATTAAAGAAGACATGACTAAATGGTTCCAGGCTCATAGAGACTGTGATGGGAAGGTTCTGAGTGTCCATGTGAGTGCCGTTTTGTGATATTGTGGCTGCGCACACGGAAAGCATGAGATCTGCAGAGTATAAGCAAGGGTTTTATTAAATTATTATTCAACCAACGCGTTTCGGCCCCGGACCGAAACCACACTAGAGGCACCGAAACGCGTCGGTTGAATAAAACAAACCTTATTTATATTCTCCGGATCTCATCCTTTCCACAAGTGCTTCGGGCATGTAGCTGATGATGAGCACAACCCGCTTCCCCCACAAACTCCATTTGTCTGGCATTGTCCAGCGACACTCATTTCCCCATCGGGCCAGTGACATCACATCTACACTTACCTGCCGGGACACGTGTTGAATCGCCAGGTATCATCCACCTGTTCTGTCCATTAGAACTGGGCACACACGTGATACCTGTCGATCGTGTACGTGCTCCCCTCCGCGGAAACGAGTGCGAAGAACAACATTGGCGCCAAACTTCTTACTTTACGTAGACGCTCATCCGCTTATTGGTCTGATAAATTGACTAATCCGGATTCTTTTCATCACAGGTGGTTGGATTCGGTGAGAAGGAACCAGACGCCTCTCAGACTCCATCTGGGGAACCCGAATCGTCTTACGGGAACATCACCGATCTGATTTTCCTTCCCGCATCTCCTCTGATGGCCGACACTGTGCAAATCACCGACCTTCGCAGCTTTACCAGCACCTTAAAACTGCTGCCCTATCACAAAATAGTCATGTGAGAACTGATGGGACTCCTCTACACTTTTTGGTTTATAGCTTATTTTTCCTGGATGCTTTTAAAAAGACAGTTTATTAAGAAAAAAAGTAACCCGACACGGGTCCGATACGAGCGCAGGCGGACTCTGGGACAATGGCGGCCTTTGGTGCACCGAGGAACCATGGCTGTCTTAGTCACACACATAAGAGAAGAGCTGGATGGCAATCATCATGTAGGACTATATATATTTTGTTTTTTGCACGGCTGCTTTAAAAAAACACAACAACAACCAGTCAACTGACTTACAAGTCACCATTGTGTTACACTACCCCACGGGGGACGCTTGCCTTTTATGCAAGTCCTTTGGTGACACGGACTCTCCCAATTTTTTTTTTTTTTTTTTTTTTGCAGCTCTGTTTACACTGTTCGGCTCCTGTGTAAAATCACAAGCCCACCAGGAATTCTCCAAATTCGATTCCAGTAAAATCTGAATATTTATTAACTACTTTACCACCAATTAAATATACTATTATCTGCTACTCAACATCCAGGGTGCTGACCCCATAAGTATCTATTTCTTTATTTATTTTTTTTCATCCACCTTGATGATGAGATTTTTGTAAACTATGTATGGGGTCATCCTGACTTTCGTCAGAAGGATCGGACTTGCTGGATAGTAACATGCTCAGTCCGTTGTTCTTTAGAGTAAGCCGCCCAAGGTGCCTGGCAACCACTTATTTTACCATTTGAGAACACATGCACTTATGTGTAACGACTGGTAATCCACCGCGGATTTTTTTTAATATGAGACCCTAAAGGGGTATTCCCATATCCAAGATCCTATCCCAATATGTATTCGGTGCAATAATAATACCAAAAACCTCCAAATAGAAATGGAGTATAGTTCTTCTGATTAGCTATGTTGCATGTACTGGGCTTTGCAGTAGCTTAGGTATTCATGGTTACGACTGCAAACAACTAGCTATCACTATGTTAATGGTCATCATAACCATGGATACTTAAGCTGCTGCAATGCTCTACACATGGAGTAAGCGACATAGCTGATTGGAAGAACTATACTAAATTTCTAATTGGAGGTATTTGCTAATATTATTACACCTGCTGCATAATGGGATAGGATGTTGGATATGGAAAAACCAATTTAAAACCAGAGTGCAAGCTAAATTGTTTATTTTTTTTCTAAAAGTTTCCTGTACATCTTTCATGCTGCCCTGGTTCAGTTGTCGCACTGGACACCGGAACAGAATGTTTTTACAGCACTCTCAGTTCTGTTCAGTGAACAGAACGTCACAAAGAGTTGTGTGGATATCGTTGCATTGATCATTATGTGTTTTCTTTCACATATACATCACCGTATATTAAAAGTGGAGGTTATACATTTTTGTGGATGACTTTAAACAAAGGAGTTAAAAAGGATTTTGTCAGATTAGAAGGAAAAAAGGAAATTATTCCCCAAACAGCGCCACTCCTCTCCATAGGCTACATCTGGTACTGCAGCTCAGCCTTATTGAATCAGATTGGGCTGAGAAATATTTCCAGGCACAGGCAAAAGATAAGTGGTCTGGAAAAAGTATCCCCTCTGTTTTTTTTTTTTTTTTTTTTTTTAAATTTTAGCCAACCCCTTTAAATAACATGGGTGCTTATATTTATCCTCTGCTGTTTTTAAAATGTGTGTTTCGGTTTTATTGGTTTTTGTTTATTTTATAATTTTGGGGATTTTTGTGGGGAGAAGCAAAAAAAAAAAGAGAACTATTCACAGAACTCATCCAGTATCACCACCGTCCCTACTGTGGGGGCTTTCCATACGGACGGCCATATTCAGCCTTTTAGACAATAAATGGGGCCGTACTTATTTATGAGGGGATGGATCAGGTCCCCAAAACATTTACTGAATTACTGCTTCTATTGTATTCAGGTTGGTATATTAACATTTAGATTCCGGACGAAGACGCGCTCGTAACCCCGGATCTAGCTGACGGGTCTTATCCATCACTGCGTTATCTTTGTGCTTGGAAGCGCTGCAGTAAGGCAGATTACACTGTAACAAGTTAATAAAACTTACGCTTTAACTTATTCATTCTTCTTCGTGAGTTAATAAAGTAACTGTCCTTCCACACAACCCCCTCAACCACAGGTTAAAAACAGGATTTTTGGTTGCTTACCGTAAAATCTGTTTCTCGGAGCCTTCATTGGGGGACACAGGAAACCATGGGTCAGTCAACTACAATCAGATTGGAGAAAATCCCCACCGTCGACTGCAAGGTCTTTCTACCTAAGCCGTGTGGTAAAGAAAATGTCTAGCACAGCCTGAGGAGGTGCTTAAGAATAGGTTCCCAAACCTTAATAAGTGAAATAGTATAAATGAGTGGCTCGGAGAAAAGGATTTTATGGTGAGTACACAAAAATCCCTATGCTTAGCACACTCCAGTAAATGTGATGCAAAAGGTGTATTTAATGCGATACATACAGTAGTCACAAATGTTTCGGTCTGCAAGGACCTTCATCAGTGTGCTACAAACAAAATAATAAATGTGCATACACATAAAAATACAAAACAAAAGTATATACAGTGAAAAGATAAATGATCTATAGATCACACTGGTCATAAATGGTATCGTGAAAACAACCACATTGTTATTCCTACAACTACATCAACTCAAAAAAAGGAATTTACATCGTATGTGGAGGACAAGATATTATAATAAATTCTAGAGAGCCAAGGGTATGGCGAAAAAAACCTATTTGGAGACCGTTTGCATCTAAAAAAAATAATAAAGGGGAGGTGGTGATGGCGTTACTAACGAAGCGTGATATTACATGTGAACATGCCATGCAAATGTGGTGCAGTACCTACCAGTACAGGAAAAACGGGGAAAATGCTGGTAATATTAAGGAAGGCCACAACATGGCCAATCTGAGGAAAAACGTGTAAATGAATAGGAGTAGCCTAAAGGTTGGAGCTCATGCTGTATAAAGTGGAGAAGGGGACGCGATATGCATCTCTTACCGAATCACAGAGAGAACTGCAGCAGGAGGAGGCAAAGACGCGGTGCCCACCGCTTGTCAAAGGTGAGAGGCAGGCGCGTGTGTGCGCTCGTAAGTACAGCGGCCAATGTTGGCGAATCGTTCTGTGTATTTTGTATGCTGCAGGATGATATTGGTGTACAAACAGTATCCGATAGTTGGCAGAATTCTCCTTGGTATTAGTGGTACAATTCTGAATGTGCTTTTAGCCTGGAACGCACTCTACCGTTGCTATGTATCAGTGGAACGCACATCGCTCTCACCGATCATGTGACACATACGCGTCACTTCTGGTGCGTCACTTCCGGTCCGCCGCTTCTGGCCTCACCTCTCAGCTACAGCGCGCACATTTCGCCGCTGTACTTAAGAGCGCAGCTACTCACAGTAGTTGTCCTGTTTTCCGCTTCCAGGCTGTAGGACAGCTGGAAGTGGAAGGTCCCGCAGGAAAGGCACTATTCGGTCCCAGGAGGCGGAAAATGGTGGCCGTGAGAGGATGCCCTGGCTCCGGAGGGTAAAAGTGCGCGTTACAGGGACGCACGCTGAAAAACCCCACTCTGTACAAGGAGTCTGACAGGCCTGGAAGAGGGGCACAGCCAAGTGCCGGGTTAAAGATGGCACCAGCTCAGAGGCAGAGAGATGAAACCGAGGGGGGTGGGGCTATAACAGGCCGGGTGTGCCAAGGTACACAGGCCGGGAGCAACGGGCGGGAAAAAAGCCCGCCTGAAGAGCAGGAAGAAGGGGGTGGAGCCAGCGCTGCAGCTAGGCCCGAGTGAAGCCGGGACCTAGATTACTGCTGGTGACTGTCGGAGCATGGGCGAGCGGTGCGGAAGATCTAAAAACGCCGCAAAAGAATGCCTGGAGCCCCCAAAACTTAAGGGGGAAAGGTCCCTAATGCCCAACTCCGCAGCTAGGCCCGGGGGAAGCCGGGACCTAGATTACTACTGGTGACCGCCGGAGCATGGGGGGGGGGGGGGGGGAGCATCGTGGTCACTATTAAAATAAAGGAAAAATTGATCTTTCTTCTTTGATCTTCTTTCCTTCCTCGCCACACGGGGGGGGAGAGAGAAAGTACCTCCCCATCCACGAAAGGTCGGATGTCTGATCCAGCGTTGTGGGACATCCCTGTCTCCTCAAACCGACAGGCTCTGGTGGACGAGTGGGTGGGAGACGGAGGCAGGACCGACAATCGGATCACCTCAACATGCTTCTGTGTTAGGGGCTGGGGTCCTGCTGACTAGACGTATGAGGATACGGGGTGGCAGTACACACCGTACTCATAGTCTCTTTGTGGGAGTACAGTAGTGACTGTATCCCTCCAAGGCAGGGGCGTAACTACCGCGGTCGCCATTGCGACCGGGCCCGGTAGGTCAGGGGCCCGGGGCCGGCAGGTCAGACGCCCCTGATCACTGCACTATGTCCACCTCCTGCTCCCGCACACTTCCGTCACTTACTTCTATCTATAGATAAGCAGCAGTGCGCAGGCTCAGTGATGCTGCAGAGCGGCTCCTCCCATCCATAACAGGGGGTGTCTCTCTGTATCCGCCGCCACGCCCCTGACACGCCCACTACACAGACTGGTGAGGTGTCCGGCACTTCCAGCTCTCGCGTGCGGATGCTTTCTTCATTTCCCATGTTTCCGGCGGTGCCCGGAAGCGGCAGCACCTGTTTCCATAGTGACCCGCGGCCGTCCTAGCCATGTCCTGTCGCGCACTGCGGCTCCGACTCTGCCGCCTGTCCTCGGCCCTCAGGGGCCCCCGCAGGAGCCTTCGTTATGTCCAGGGCCAGAACCCCGACCCCCAGACCAGGGAGTACTTCTACTACATCGACCACCAGGGACAGGTACGGGGGCACAGTGCGGCAGGAGCTCGGGCCCCTGGGGCCCCTTGCTGTGATCGGCTGCACCGTGATTTCTCCTCTTTATTTTACAGCCCGCACAGTGGTATATACCGCACAGCCCGCACAGTGGTATATACCACACAGCCCGCACAGTGGTCTATCCAGCACAGCCCGCACAGTGGTATATACCACACAGCCCGCACAGTGGTCTATCCAGCACAGCCCGCACAGTGGTATATACAGCACACTGTAGACGCTCTCTCCTCCATCATTGCATTCAACTGTATCGGCGTCATAGACGCCGGTATAGTTGAATGCGACGGCAGGGGGGTGAATCGGTGGCGGCGGGAGGAGGCAGATCGAGCGTCCCACGACTGGCACCGGCTCTTCTGGCAAATGCCAGAAGAGCCAGCCGGTGCCAGTCGTGGGCCGCTCGATCCGCCGCCACCGACTCACCCCCCTGCCGTCGCATTCAACTATACCGGCGTCTATGACGCCGGTACAGTTGAATGCAATGATGGAGGAGAGAGCGTCTACAGACGCTCCCTCTCCCATCATTCCCCGCTCTGCCTCTGACACTGCGGGTGTGCGATGACGTCATATCATCACGCACCTGCTGTGTCCCGGGCAGACTGCAGCCGAGCCTGAGACCGGAGCAGGAAGCAACGCTGGCAAGAGGAAAGGTGAGGAGAGTTTTTTTTTTTTTTACTGGACTGTGGGCACATTCCCGGGGGGGGGGGGGGGAAGGAGGAGGAGAAATGCGGGCTGTGCTGGATAGACCACTGTGCGGGCTGTGCTGGATAGACCACTGTGCGGGCTGTGCTGGATAGACCATTGTGCGGGCTGTGCTGGATAGACCACTGTGCGGGCTGTGCTGGATAGACCACTGTGTGGGCTGTGCTGGCACCCAACACCATGTTGCAGTGCAGGAGATTCCTCCTGCACGGCAACAGTCCGAGGCATATCTAGGGGAAGGGGGCAGCCGGGGCACGTGGGAGACAGGAAGCAGCTCCAGTCATCACAGTGAGACAGCTTCTCAGTCTGTATTCTTCCCCCCTCATACATCTCATGTACGTCTGAATGAGATCGTATTTAAGAGAAAGCCAAAATAACCTCGGGATAGAAGGCGAGAGCAGGGGGGAGGTGCGGGACAGAGCCGCTTTAGTCAGGAGAAGCTGAGGAGCTGCAGCCAGTTTACATCAGCCACCCCTGTACCAGAGAGGAGATTGTGAGTTGTGTATATGAGCTGGTATCTGGTGTGTGTGTGTGTTATCTGTAGCGTGTGTGTGTGTAATATCTGTAGTATGATGTGTGTGTGTGTGTGATATCTGTAGTGTGTGTGAGGCAGGGGCGTAACTACCACAGTCGCAGCTGCAAGCGGCTCTGGCAGGTCAGGGGACCGTGTGTCCCCTTGAGCCTGTCTCCCTTATGCTTGTGTCCCTTGTCCCCATGTGCCAGTCTCCCTTGCCCACTAGTCCCTGTGTCCCCTTGTGCCAGTCTCCCTTGTCCACTAGTCCCCGTGTGCCCCTTGTGTCAGTCTCCCTTGCTCACTTGTCCCCGTGTGCCCCTTGTGTCAGGCTCCCTTGCCCACTAGTCCCCGTGTCAGTCTCCCTTGTCCCTTTGTGTCAGTCTCCCTTGCCCACTAGTCCCCTTGTAACCTACTCCCCTGCCTCCTAGCCCCCATGTGTCCCCTTGTGCCTGTCTTCCTTGCCCTCTCCCCTGCCCCCTCGTCACCATTTGCTCGTGTCTTTCTCACTGCCCCTGTATGGAGGGGCTGCATTATACTATGAGGGGGGCTGCATTGTATTCTATGGGGGTTACATTGAATTATATGGCATGGCGGGGCGGGGGGGGGGGGCCCATTTGGAAGTTCGCACCGGGGCCCATAACTTTGTAGTTACGCCACTGCTCCAAGGTACCTGAAAAGGAACGACGCACACTGAGGTAGAAATGGGTCTAATGAAAGACCAGTGTCCACATCCTACTGACACTAAGCTAAACTGAATATCCTACTTCCTGTCGGTGGGGTGTAAACTGCGGAGGAGGAGCTAACTTTTTTATTTGCATAGCGTCAGCCTCCTAGTGCCAGCAGCGTACACCCATGGTTACCTGTGTCCCCCAATGAAGCGATAGAGAATCTTATTTTAGTGTACACACCATATCATTCTCATGCTCTGTCATTTAGATTCATTATTTTTAAGTAGGAGCATTCTGCCAGCATTATAGGTGCTGGAGTTTTGTTTTTTTTTCCCTTCACTTCCCAAAAGTGAAGTATAGAATAATATTTGTGCGAGATTTCTGGAAGTTGTCATGCCGTTGTAGTTGTTCAGCAGAAATCATCACCACATTGGGAAATACAAAAGAACATTATGGTTCTTCGTCACAACGTGGAGAAGGCAAAAACCAAACTATACAACAATGAACATCTAATAAAAAAAAAAAGTCTTCCCCATAAGGCTGCAGCTGTTATACTCCAACAATAGTGGCTGGGATTGTTTAAAGTTGGCCATAAAATAATTAGCCGTTTAACTCGCCTATATTTGTAGGATCTATTGCTTTGTATGGTGATCCTAACCGCAGACATCGTACTGGCCGCAGACTGTTTACCAATTTACGAGAAATCAACAAAGTCTGCCAACTGTATAATCTGTGGGCATCTTCTCAGTACTTTCAGAAATGTCTTGAGGAAGTTAAACTTTTACACATGAAATAACTGTCAGCCGATATTGCTAGCGGGAGAGTAATAACTAGTTTAGGTTAAACTAGGAACTTGAACCGTGTGTATATTTGATTATGTTCACACCATATTGTTTTTTGGATCTCCAACATAATAGGAGGTGTCCTTCTAATTATCTACTTATTTGTAACATCGTCATAAGTCTGGATCTTGGTCTTCATCAGGCGCCTGCACCATTTTTTGTTTACATGTTGTATCCTGTTTTAAACAGGAAAAAATAAATGAAAAATGGTTTCCACAAGAATTTGACGTGAACCTGGGCGTATATATATGTTAGTGATAAACAGATATATATCAATGCCAGCGAAAGGGAAAGTAAAACCAGTCGCACCATAAAAGGACTGAACACAGCCATACTGGAACCACTGGAGAACCAGTTCATTCTTCGTCCATCGCTGCTTCTTACTCGTGAGTACGGTAACTTGTTTGCTATTTTTGTGTCGAATTATAAAGCCTGAAAACTTGATGAGAACCGGACTAAAGACAACATCCGCCTTGATTTTGGATATTTCTACAGATTCTCCACCCTCCGAAAGAACTATGTAGATAGGAAAAAAAAAAATCTCTGGCGCGTGTGAGTTTGGAATAGGAGAACTATAATATGGGGCTCAGTGAGGACGGAGGGCGATCAGCGATGGCGCAGTACGGAATATGGCGACACTATAAAGACAAAATAAATAAAATGTTCTGTATATATAGAAAAGCCAGATGGGAATGAAAGGTCAAGTAAGGAAAATAAATAGTGGGAAGCTCGGGATTGGAATCGGAATGTTGAGAGGAACACAGAACTTTCAACGGCTTAACCCTTTACTGTACAGGATGTATGGTGTCTTAAAAAATATATTTATTTAGTGTTTATACTTATGTAACATCACAGAATGAGCGGTGTATTTCTTTCTTTTTTTTATGACTATGAACTTTATAAACTTTAAATTTTTTATTTATTTATTTTTTTTACTATAGTTTGTTTTAAATTGACCCCATTCGCTGTGCCGCATAAATAATTACGGTAGTTTTATTCCAGTGCTCAGTAGTACGATTAATGTTGACAGATTTTGGTATATATAGATTTTCACTACGTTCGCACAATAAAAGCACATTTCATGGAGAAAAAAAAAACACCTCTGCATTTCGTGAGAACTTATTTTTGCGATGCATTAGCTATTAACTCATTAAAAACCCAATTATTAGTTTCTGAGCTTTTTTGCTTTATTTTTCTGTTGAAAGACGGCTTATTTTTTGATGACGAGTTGATGTTTTGAATGACGTCACATAATGTACAGAAAAAAAATGTTATTGTATTTTTTTAATGGAGAAAAGAGGGATAGCGGTGATTACTAACTTTCATTTTTATATATACAGGTATATATTTTTTAAACTTTTTTTTTGTTTGTTTTTATAGTCTCTCTAGGGTATTTGAACCTGTATTTTGTAGTATATATTGCAATCACATTTCTCCTAGGATGCATTTAAAGGGAACTAGTATCCAGAAACACTATTCACCTGCAGATATAGGGTTAAATAGTGTTACAACCAAGCTCCCTTAAGCCATCTAGATTCCTTGGTCAATAGAGAAAGGGTTCTCTCCATCACCCCTTTGCCTCTCTTTCTACATGATCAAAGGCTCCCAGTAAAGGATCTAAAGACGCAACAAATAAAAATGTCAGAAATGCAGCTTTTTAATAGAGAATATATGTGTATAGTAACGGTGAGATCACAGGGCTCTGCAATTCCATTTACCATCAGGGTTTCTCGTATGTAAAAAAAAAAAATATATATATATATATATATATATATATATATATATATATATATATATATATATATATATATATATATATATATATCAAAACCTGACGAAGGTTCCCAAGCTTCTAGCAAAGTGCCAGTAAAAAGTGAAAAACTGTCGGCAGCGGATTAATGTCTGTACTGTCCAGCCGTTTAACAATGAATATATATCTCTTCAGGAACAAAGGTAACACAGCTTACAACTGGTAGATCTTAGCTTGGAAAGTGAAAGTAAAATGTGCTCCAGCTACGCACACAGTGAGCAGGAACTTCCTGATTTTTTTTTTTTTTTTTTTTAAACAGTGTATTACTGGCAACACTGGAGAGAGAACCTCCTGCACTATGACACAATGGTTGTTGCAAAATATACAATAATAAGCATTTTTCCAACAAAAAGGGATAGCAAAAGTGCTCTGTCTGAGTTTTGGATTTAGATCCGTAGCTTTCATAAAATTAAATCAAGTGGTCTTTATTTGCAGACATTTATCCACACAAAAAAAAAACTAAACAAAAAAAAAGACATCTATATGACCGGATAGACTATTATGAGATAGAACTTGGACGTGAAACATGGATGTCTGAATGATGCCTAAACGTGTATGAACATTTTCCCTACTGAAAATCGCCTGCGTAATACATTATGCGCAGTGTAGACAAGATTTTATGATGTCTGCACTAGGGTTGAGCGAAACGGATCGTTCATTTTCATAAGTCGCCGACTTTTGGCAAAGTCGGCGTCTCATGAAACCGAGCCGATCCCTGTGTGGGGTCTGCCATGCGGTACGCGACTTTCGCGCCAAAGTCGAGTTTCAATGACGCTAAAAGCGCCATTTCTCAGCCAATGAAGGTGGACGCAGAGTGTGGGCAGCGTGATGATATAGATCTCAGTCCCCACCATCTTAGAGAAGGGCATTGCAGTGATTGGCTTGCTTTCTGCGGCGTCACAGGGGCTATAAAGGGGCGTTCCCGCCGACCGCCATCTTACTGCTGCTGATCTGAGCGTAGGGAGAGGTTGCTGCAGCTTCTTCAGAAGCAGGGATAGTGATAGGCAGGGTACATAAAGCCACAAACCGCTTGTGCTGTAGCGATTTCCACTGTCCAATACCACCTTTTGATTGCAGGGACAGTGGAAGCTACATTTTTTTTTCCTCAGCGCTGTCGCTCATTGGGCTGCACTAGAAGGCTCCCTGACCCTGATAGCTGCGTTGCTTTGTGTGTACGCCGCTGTGTAAACCAACTGCTTTTTTCAAAGCACAAATCCTGTTTTTCCTTCCTTTCTGCACAACTATCTTGTGTGTTTGTCCACACTTTTGTGTGCAGTAGTCCTTTTTATAGCTGCCTGCCATACTTTTCTGAGATAACTGCAGGGAGATAAATATTGGCAAGTCTGCCTCCGTGCCATTGCTGTGGGTGGTATCTGTCTCTCATTGTGTGCCACCGAAAACACTGTGTAATACTGGGCCATTTTTTTTTTTTTTTGGGTACATTCTCCCTTTTCCCAAAAAAAAATTAGTGGGAGATAAATATTGGCAAGTCTGCCTCCGTGCCATTGCTGTGTGTGGCATCTGTCTGTCATTGTGTGGCACCGAAAACACTGTGTAATACTTGGCCATTTTTTTTTTTTTTTGGGGTACATTCTCCCTTTTCCAAAAAAAAAATTAGTGGGAGATAAATATTGGCAAGTCTGCCTCCGTGCCATTGCTGTGTGTGTCATCTGTCTCTCATTGTGTGGCACCGAAAACACTGTGTAATACTTGGCCATTTTTTTTGTTTTTGGGGACATTCTCCCTTTTCTAAAAAAAAATAGTTAGTGGGAGATAAATATTGGCAAGTCTGCCTCCGTGCCAGTCCTGTGTGTGGCATCTGTCTCTCATTGTGTGCCACCAAAAACCAGTGTGTGATACTTGGCCATTTTTTTTGTTTTTGGGTACATTCTCCCTTTTCAAAAAAAAAGAATTAGTGGGAGATAAATATTGGCAAGTCTGCCTCCGTGCCAGTCCTGTGTGTGGCATCTGTCTCTCATTGTATGCCACCAAAAACCAGTGTGTGATACTTGGCCATTTCTTTTGTTTTTGGGTACATTCTCCCTTTTCAAAAAAAAAAATAATTAGTGGGAGATAAATATTGGCAAGTCTGCCTCCGTGCCATTGCTGTGGGTGGCATCTCTCTCTCATTGTGTGCCACCGAAAACCACTGTGTAATACTGGGCCTTTTTTTTTTTTTTTGGGTAAATTCTCCCTTTTAAAAAAAAAATAATTAGTGGGAGATAAATATTGGCAAGTCTGCTTGAGTGCTGCTCCTGTGTGTGACATATGTCTCAAATTATTGGGGCACATAAAACCTAGTGTGTAACATTGGGCCTGATTTTCCTTTCAGTGTCAGGCACCTATAAAGGTATATATAAATCCTACAGAAGTTTGAGTTCACCTTATAAGTTGTTTTACAGTAACAAATAGCGTTACTTTGGTTACGTTTTGCAAACAATGAGGAAGTCTAGTGGAAGAGGTCGTGGCCGTGGGCGGTCGTTGTCAGCTGGTAATGATGGTAGTGGTGGTGGAGCATCAGGTGGTCGTGGTAAAAGCAGTACAGCACCTAAGTCTCGAGTTGTTGAGCCAAAAACGTCGTCTGCCTACACAAGGCCTCGAACGCTCTCTTTTCTGGGAGTAGGAAAACCACTTTTGAAGCCGGAGCAGGAGGAACAAGTATTGGCTTTCATTGCTGACTCTGCCTCTAGCTCTTTCGCCTCCTCCTCGGAAAGTGCCAAATGTCAGAGCAGTGCATCATCAGTGGATGCTCCCGGTCAGGAACAAGTCGCTTCCTTGTGTCCTTCACCCAGAACAACAGTGAAGGATGCGTCAGTCGACACAACAGGTTACTCCATGGAGCTCTTTACACATACCGTTCCTGGGTTAGACAGTGAAACAGTTAACAGGCCATGCCCATTAGAAGTTGAATCGGACATGGAGTGCACAGATGCACAGCCACAGCCAGATTACTATGCTGTTCCTTTGACTCAGACCAGAACATTGCCCTCGCAGTGTACTGAGGCAGAATCAAACCCAGCGGAGACTATGGTGCCCCGTCACGAACGCTATACCACCGGCTTACACGGTGACACAGACGAAGTTGCACACGACATAGAAGAGGAGGTCATAGATGACCCAGTTGTTGACCCCGATTGGCAGCCATTGGGGGAACAGGGTGCAGGCGGCAGTAGTTCAGAAGCGGAGGAGGAGGAGCCGCAGCAGGCATCAACATCACAACAGGTTCCATCTACCGTGCCCGTATCTGGCCAAAAACGCGTGGCAAAACCAAAACCTGTTGGAGGACAGGGTGGCCATCCGGTTAAAGAAGCTCAGTCTGCAATGCCTGAAAAGTTATCCGATAGTAGAAAGAGTGCAGTCTGGCATTTTTTTAAACAACATCCAAATGATCAGCGCAAAGTCATCTGTCAAAAATGTTCAACTACCTTAAGCAGAGGTCAGAATCTTAAAAGTCTAAATACAAGTTGCATGCATAGACATTTATCCACCATGCATTTGCAAGCCTGGAATAACTACCAAATGTCCCTAAAGGTTGCAGCACCCTCGGCCAATGAAGCTAGTCAGCAATGCTACATCCCTTCCCTCACTGTAAACCCACCATTTCCCGCGCCACCTGCAGTATCTGTGCAGCTTTCGTCGCCAGGCCAAAGCAGTCAGGGAATCACCAGGTTTGCAGTAGGAAACACTGCATGTAGGGCACCGGCAAGAATACTATCTCCAACCCTCTCTCACTCACCCATGTCCACCGGCACCACCGCTAGTTCCACGATCTCCAGCTCTCCAGTCCGGCTCACCCTACATGAGACTCTTGTTAGGAAAAGGAAGTACTCATCCTCGCATCCGCGTACACAGGGTTTGAACGCCCACATTGCTAGACTAATCTCATTAGAGATGATGCCCTACCGGTTAGTTGAAAGCGAAGCTTTCAAAGCGCTGATGGACTACGCTGTACCACGCTACGAGCTACCCAGTCGGCACTTCTTTTCTAGAAAAGCCATCCCAGCCCTCCAACAGCATGTTAAAGACCGCATTGTCCATGCACTCAGGCAGTCTGTGACTACAAAGGTGCACCTGACAACAGATGCATGGACCAGTAGGCATGGCCAGGGACGTTATGTGTCCATCACGGCACACTGGGTGAATGTGGTGGATGCAGGGTCCACAGGGGACAGCAATATTGGGACAGTTTTGCCTAGTCCACGGTCAAGGAAAGAGTTAGCTGTAGGTGTTCGCCCCCCCTCCTCCTCTTCCTCCTCCTCATGCAGAAGCGAGAGCTCGTCCACACACCGCAGTCGCACATCCACTCCATCCGCAGCTGCCACTGTTGCACACCAGGTGTGCCATTATGGGACAGCTAGTGGCAAGCGTCAGCAGGCTGTATTGGCAATGAAGTGTTTGGGCGACAACAGACACACCGCGGAAGTTCTGTCCGAGTTCTTGCAGAATGAAACTCAGTCATGGCTGGGCACTGTACATCTTGAGGCAGGCAAGGTAGTGAGTGATAACGGAAGGAATTTCATGGCTGCCATAGCCCTTTCCCAACTGAAACACATTCCTTGCCTGGCTCACACCTTAAACCTGGTGGTGCAGTGCTTCCTGAAAAGTTACCCGGGGTTACCCGACCTGCTCCTCAAAGTGCGCAGACTTTGCTCGCATATCCGCCGTTCGCCCGTACACTCCAGCCGTATGCAGAACTATCAGCGTTCTTTGAACCTTCCTCAGCATCGCCTAATCATCGACATTGCAACAAGGTGGAACTCCACACTGCACATGCTTCAGAGAGTGTGCGAACAGAGGCGTGCTGTTATGTTTTTGTGGGAGGATACACATACACGGGCAGGCAGTTGGATGGCAGACATGGAGTTGTCAGGTGTGCAGTGGTCGAAGATACAAGACCTGTGTCAAGTCCTTCAGTGTTTTGAGGAATGCACACGGCTGGTTAGTGCAGACAACGCCATAATAAGCATGAGCATCCCCCTAATGCGTCTGCTGATGCAAAGTTTGACGCACATAAAGGAGCAGGCGTCTGCCGCCGAGGAAGAGGAAAGCCTTGATGACAGTCAGCCATTGTCTGGTCAGGGCCGTGTAGAGGACGCGGTAGTGGGCGAAGAGGAGGAGGAGGACGAGGAGGATGATGGGGATGAGTACTTTTTTAATGAGGAAGCTTCTCCTGGGCCAACAGAAATTAGTGGCGTTGCAAGGCTGGGTTCTGTTTTTTTAAGGGAGACAAGTGACGTAGATTTGCCTGTAACAGCCCCTCCAACCAGCACAACCGCAGATTTGACAACTGGAACTTTGGCCCACATGGCGGATTATGCCTTACGTATCCTCAAAAGGGACACACGCATTATTAAAATGATGAGCGATGACGATTATTGGTTGGCCTGCATCCTTGATCCACGCTATAAAGGCAAATTGCAAAATATTATGCCACATGAGAACCTCGAACAAATATTAGCAACCAAACAAGCTACTCTTGTAGACCGTTTGATTCAGGCATTCCCAGCACACAGCGCCGGTGATGGTTCTCACACAAGCTGCAGGGGGCTACAGGGCAGAGGTGTTAGAGGTGCACAAATCAGAAGTGGCGTTGGACAGAGGGGTTTTCTGACCAGGTTGTGGAGTGATTTCGCAGTGACCGCAGAAAGAACAGGTACTGCAGCATCTATTCAAAGTGACAGGAGACAACATTTGTCCAGTATGGTTACTAACTATTTTTCTTCCCTTATCGATGTTCTCCCTCAACCGTCATTCCCATTTGATTACTGGGCATCAAAATTAGACACCTGGCCAGAATTGGCAGAATATGCTTTGCAGGAGCTTGCTTGCCCAGCAGCTAGTGTGCTATCAGAAAGAGTATTCACCCTTTTTTTACTTATAGTTGTTTTGCGAGACATTAACATCTATTTATTTTTTTGGAGTACTAACTGTGTCAGACACTCCTTGCAATACTCCTCCACTGACCACAATGCTGCCTGCCTGTGCATCCATGTAACCGATATAAAACTGCCATGAGCCTATTGTTTGTTATTTTAGGCCTTTGATAGCCTGTCTGCGGTCCCTACTTGCATTACTCCTCCACTGACCACAATGCTGCCTGCCTGTGTATCCATGTAACCGATTTAAAACTGCCATGAGCCTATTGTTTGTTATTTTAGGCCTTTGTTAGCCTGTCTGCGGTCCCTACTTGCATTACTCCTCCACTGACCACAATGCTGCCTGCCTGTGTATCCATGTAACCGATGTAAAACTGCCATGAGCCTATTGTTTGTTATTTTAGGCCTTTGATAGCCTGTCTGCGGTCCCTACTTGCATTACTCCTCCACTGACCACAATGCTGCCTGCCTGTGTATCCATGTAACCGATGTAAAACTGCCATGAGCCTATTGTTTGTTATTTTAGGCCTTTGATAGCCTGTCTGCGGTCCCTACTTGCATTACTCCTCCACTGACCACACCAATGCTGCCCGTTTACCCCTGGAACCTATTTTACAGTGCATAGAGCCTATTTTTTTATTTTATTTAATATTAATAAAGCCATGATGGACTACGCTGTACCACGCTATGGGCTACCCAGTTGACAATTCTTTTGCGAGAAAAGCCATCCCACCCCTCCACCAGCATGTAAAAGACCGCATTGTCCATGCACTATGTCAATCTGTGAGTCCAAAGGTACACCTGACAACAGACACATGGACCTGTAGGCATGGCCACGGAAGGTTACGTGTCCTTTGTGGCGCAATAGGTTAATGTATTGGATGCATGGTCCACACAGGGGACAGCCTGGTAAGTCTGTCTGCAGTCCCTAATTCAAGTTGTCCTCAAATGAATAAATCTGAGCTTCAACCTTCTGGCTCTCATTAAGTGCTGTTGTTTAAAAAAAAATTGGTGTTTAGGGCCTACTAACGGTGTCTGCCCCTGCCTGGTGTTTGTCCTCAACTGAATAAAGCTGAGCTTCTACCTTCTGGCTCTCATTAAGTGCTGTTTTTTTTTTTTTTAAATGGTGTTTAGGGCCTACTAACGGTGTCTGCCCCTGCCTGGTGTTTGTCCTCAACTGAATAAAGCTGAGCTTCTACCTTCTGGCTCATTAAGTGCTGTTTTTTTTTTTTTTTTAAAAGGTGTTTAGGGCCTACTAACGGTGTCTGCCCCTCCCTGGTGTTTGCCCTCAACTGAATACAGCTGAGCTTCAACCTTCTGGCTTTCGGCCTATAGTATCAGATATTAAACTGCATTTGGCCTTCAACTTTGGTTACGGCCTACTAACGGTGTCTGCCCCTCCCTGGTGTTGACCTCAACTGAATACAGCTGAGCTTCAACCTTCTGGCTCTCATTAAGTGCTGTGTTTTTAAAAATTGGTGGTTAGGGCCTACTAACGGTGTCTGCCCCTCCATGTTGTTTGTCCTCAACTGAATAAAGCTGAGCTTCAACCTTCTGGCTTTTGGCCTACAGTAGCAGATATTAAACTGCATTTGGCCTACTAGTGTGGTTGGGCCCTTAAAACAGTGTCTGCTGCTCTTGGGTTTGCTACTCCACTGAACAAAGCAATGCCGCCTGTTTAGTCCTGTTACCAATTTTGAACTGCATTTTGCCTACTTCATTCTTTGGCCCTATATCTGTTTCCTCCTCATCCTGCCCATTGCCCAGCCACTGCTAGATGAGTCTGCTGGTACATTGACCTAGACCACTACATTCCCCTTGCACTCTACACAGCCAGAATCTGACCCTGCTGAAAGTAAGGTTCCCTTCCCGCATGTTATACCACCTTACACAGGGACAAAGAGGAAGGTGCAGATGAAAGTGCAGGTTCCTTCATCAGGTGGGGGGGGGGCATACTCGTTGGCGACGTCACGGGCACAGGGCCCCTCAGAGTACGCAAAAGTGTCGCTGCCGGTGGGAGGCGCCCCCGCCATGCAAACACACCGCTGTACTTTGAGGGGCCCTGTGCCAGTGCCAATGCGAACGAGTGGGCCCCCCCTATTTGCTCAGGATCACAGCACTTGCAATGTTGAAATACTTACCTCTCCCTGCTCCACCGCCGTGACAGAGTCCACATTTCCTGGGCCCACTAAAGCCTTGAACCAGCCCTACCCCCCACAACTTTTGCCAAATGACCCCCAATTTCCTATGCCCAACTATTATTATAAAGTTAATTAAGATTGACAAGCTTCAGAAACAAGAATGGATGTTTTTGGCATTAAAATGGGCACTGTAGGTGTTTTCCTGGCCTCCACGCACTGCCGACTATGCTTCCCCATTGACTTGCATTGGGTTTCGTGTTTCGGTCGATCCCCGACTTTTAGCGATAATCGGCCGACTGCACTCGACTCGACTCTGGACAAAATCGGGTTTCACAAAACACGACTCGATCTTTAAAAAATGAAAGTCGCTCAACCCTAGTCTGCACCATTTCCACAGTAGATGAGTCTCAGGTGCACGTGGCCTTGGTCCTTCTCCATGTGATTACTTCTCACTTCCAGCTGTATTAGATCTCTATAAAGGGGTGTGAGCTATGGCAGACAGCACTCGTCCTCAGGGAAGCGGCTGCTGAATTGTAGGGGTGTAATCACAGGGGCCCGGTGAGTTTTGTGTGTTTTTGGAGGGGTTTGTTAGTAGGATCCTACAGAAATCTATGGGTGACTTTTTTTTATACCTCTGCACAACCTGGAGGTGGAATGGAGCAGTAATACAGCAATGTCAATGGGATGGGGGATGAATTACTGATTGCTCTTGGCTCAGCTGCTGGGACCCTCAGCGATCCTGAGATTGGGGCTTCATGCCCCCTAAAAATGGGGCTTTGCAGAGTCATCCTGAAGGCATGAGTGTTCCCCACTCCATTCATTGTCTATGGGACTGCCGAGTACAGGGGTCTTGGGATCGCTTGTAGGTTGACCGCACTTTATTATTTTTATTTATTTTTTAAATATAGTTTTTTTTACACTGAATTTTCACTGCACAAAAAATGCAGCATCTTAGTTTCAGTAGAGTAGATGTGAGTAATACATCTCATGTCCACCGTGCTTTTTTTTTTTTTTTATTTCTCTGTGGCAACTGACCTGCGGTGGGTGTTTGAAATGCGCAGCATGTCAATTTCCGAGTTACCAGGAAGCATCAATCAATCAATTCGGCTTTATTTAAGACCTCATCTAACAAAAGCTGCTGCATCAAAAACATGATAAAAGCCTAGGTAAAAAAAAACTGACTCAAGAATGTAATGGGGGGGGGGGGGGGGGGAAAGGCAAATAGCTGAACTTACCAAATAGGTGCAGAAATTCCACAACATCAAATACTCATCATGGTTCCGGAACCTGAGTTTCTTTTCTTTAGGCTCAAATGTCTCTGGGGTAAAAAAAAAATGCAGCAGACCCTAATCTCTTCCATTACTTACGGTATTTCTATCAATGAACCCATAAAAAATGTTCTGATGTTTTCAAACTGTAGAGGAACAATGACAAGCTGTGGCCAGACCTGCCCAACATATTCACTGAAAAGCTGCAGCGTACCTTACTCCAGTCTCTGACCGGAGTACATTTCTGTAAGTGGTGCACACCAGTGATAAGATGTGCTGAAATCAAGCTTTGTGTCTCAATTATGTGCATTATACACCACGGTGCCCATTTTTAGGGCTGGCATGCGAAATGTACTAATGAGTCGGGCCCCCAGTGTATGTTTTGCAAGTCTTGATCCAGTTGTACTTTAACCCCTTAACCCCAGAGGTATTTTCGGTTTTGCGTTTTCGTTTTTCGCTCCCCTTCTCAGAGTGACAACTTTTTTTATTTTTCCGTCCGTATGGCCATGTGAGGGCTTATTTTTTGTGGGACGAGTTGTACTTTTGAACGACACCATTGGTTTTACCATGTCGTGTACTAGAAAACGGGAAAAAAATTCCAAGTGCGGTGAAATTGCAAAAAAAGTGCAATCCCACACCTGTTCTTTGCTTGGCTTTTTACCTGGTTCAATAAATGCTAAAACTGACCTGCTATTATGGTTCTCCAGCTCATTACGAGTTCATAGACCCCAAACATGTCTAGGTTCTTTTTTTTTTATCTAAAGCCTCTTTCACAGTAGCGTCGTGCACTGCACGTCGCTATGCGTTGTTTTGCAGAAAAAACGCATCCTGCAAAATTGCTTGCAGGATGCGTTTTTTTCTCCATAGACTTCTATCAGTGACGCAGTGCGACGCATTGCCACACGTCGCAGCCGTCGTGCGACGGTTGCGTTGGACCGTCGCCACCAAAAAACGTTGCATGTAACATTTTTTGGTGCGTCGTCTGCAGCATTTCCGACCGCACATGCGCGGTCGGAACTCCTCCCCCGCCTCCCCGCACCTCACAATGGGGCAGCGGATGCGTTGAAAAACAGCATCCGCTGCCCCCGTTGTGCGGCGCTTGCACAGTATGCGTCGGTGGTGAATAAGAATTCCAAACTTTGATAAAAAAAATAGTGCAATGTTCCAATACCCCTAGCGTCTCCATTTTTTGTGATCTCGGGTTGAGTGAGGGCTTATTTTTTGCTGACAGTTTTAATGATACCATTTTGGTGCAGATACGATCTTTTGATCACCTGTTATTGCATTTTAATGCAATGTTGCGGCAAGCAAAAAAAAAGTAATTCTGGCGTTTTGACTTTTTTCACTATGCCGTTTAGCGATCAGGTTAATCCCTTTTTTTTTTTTTTTTTTTTTTTTTTTTTTTATATTGATCGGGCGATTCTGAACGCGGCAATACCAAATGTGTAGGTGATTTGAAAAAAAAAAAAAAAAAAAAAAAAAATGTATTAGTAGCATTCTGATTTTTAATTATTATTAACTTCATTTTAAGTTAATTTACCACCTGCGTAAGCGCTATTGAATGTTGTCATTATTTACTTTAGTTTAATCATTAGCGGCGTTAATTAGATAGCAATGAGCATGCTGAGCGTTAGCTGGCTGGAAACAGCTAGTGTGTAATAAATATATATAGTGTAATTTTAGAAAACTTTTTTTACTTTTGCTATGCTTCAGTAGTCTCCATAGGAGACCAGAGGCTGCCACAACCCGATCGGCTCTGCTACACAGAGGTGATGATCAGATCGCCTCTATGTAGTAGAATTACTCACTTGCTATGAGCGCCAACCACTGGGTGGTGCTCACGGCAATTCGGCAGTGACAGCCATAGCGGAATCCAGGAGACCTCTGGTTGTCATGCCAATGAACTGGTGACCTGTGGTCACTGTTGGGTGGGTTTCCAGCCCAATGGCCGGAAGCGCAAGTTAAATGCCGCTGTCTGAGTTTGACAGTAGCATTTAACGGATTAATAACCGCGGGTGGATCGCGATTCCACCCGCACTGTTGTGGGCAAATGTCAGCTGTTCAAAACGGCTGATATGTGCCGGGAAAGATGTGGACTCACCGCCAGAGCCCAAATCAAAGGGAGGGACTCCGACATCGGCATACTATTACGCCCGATGGCGGAAAAAGGGTTAATCAATGTCTGTTGTGTTCCCAGCAGATTAAAGGGACTCTATCAGCACAGAATGACTGTTCAGGCCATGTACTAGCGCTCGCTGCTCTATGGCGGCCCATCATTTAACTACACCCTTTCACCTGTTTGGTTTCCATTTATCTCCACCTCTCTCTGGCATTATGAAGTCAGAGCTGACAATCAAAGAAGAGAAGGAGGGTGGAGATGGTGGGAAGGAGTATAAAAAGGATTGGCTGCGCCATGAAGCACCGAGCAGTGGGACTTAGTTTGAACAGTCATTCTATGCGGACAGAGACCCTTTAAAGTTCTTTCTATGCCCTGGTCACTAAGTACAGGAGTATACATACATGGTGCCATATGAATACATTTGGCATCTAGGGCCGGGTTCAGATGGGCGTTTTTCACTGTCCACATATGGTCCACAATGTCCTGACCAACTTCAGGTCTCCGGACCCAATTTTACAGCCACATGAGGATGTAGATCCGAGTTGGGAGACGTGCGGTCAGTCCAGGCATTGTGGTCCATGTCTGAACCGGGCCTTATATAGACTGTCTGATTGCAGGCTGGTCAGAGGTCTACGCAGACCATCCACACAGTCACGATTCACCAGCCCTGGTACCACCTCTTGTAGATGACCACCAGGACAACAGTCATTGGAGTCACCACTAGCAGCTATTGTATCAGATCATTGCGATACTGCAACTCCACAATCCATAAAACCTGATACCACCAGGGGCACATTACCTCACTTCTAGAGGGGAATGAACTTACAAAAATTCCTTTTGTGTCCAACTCGGCCAAAAATTTCAATTCTGCATGAATTGATTAGTACTAACATAAATTCCAATTGTCGTAAAGAAGTGTATGACATTCAGGGGTCTCCTAAGACACCATCCAGACCATTTTTCGGTCTTTAATGCTAAGACCGACTCGGTAATATCAAACTGACATCGGCATATATGGCTATGGGTAACTGGGTGGAAATTAACAGCCTGTTCAATAACAAACGGTATTGTCAGACGATTTAAGCTTTTTTTAAAATTAAAAGGTCTATAAAAATATTCCTTTTTGGGGGCAGATGCCTGCCATTCTTCATTCAGATACATTCATATCAGAAGAAGCAATGGCGTCTTAAAAAGCAGTCTAAAAATTATCCCTCTTTTTTTGGGGGGGTAACAATATGTTTAGTGTCTAGAAAGTGAAGAAGCAATGGCTTATTTTAGCCATCTGAAAATCAACCCTTTTTGTGAGCAGTTACAGGTTTATTATATTTAGCCCAATGCAGGGAAGGGCTGCCAGCAGCAGTACATTATGGAACATGATGTACAGATTGGAGACGTGTAGTTTTAGCAACAGCAGTACTGTATGGAACTTGATAGATAGGCAGGAGATGTAGTGATAGCAGTACAGTATGGAACATCACAGACGGGGATGTGTGATGGTAGAAACAGCAGTACAGTATGGAACATCATAGACGGGGATGTGTGATGGTGGCAACAGCAGTATGGAACATCATAGATGGGTATGTGTGATGGTAGCAACAGCAGTACTGTATGGAACATCATAGACGGGGATGTGTGATGGTAGCAACAGCAGTACAGTATGGAACATCATAGACGGGGATGTGTGATGGTGGCAACAGCAGTACTGTATGGAACATCATAGACGGGGATGTGTGATGGTAGCAACAGCAGTATGGAACATCATAGATGGGGATGTGTGGTGGCAGCAACAGCAGTACTGTATCGAACATCATAGATGGGGATGTGTGGTGGTGGCAACAGCAGTATGGAACATCATAGATGGGGATGTGTCATGGTGGCAACAGCAGTATGGAACATCATAGATGGGGATGTGTGGTGGTGGCAACAGCAGTATCGAACATTATAGATGGGGATGTGTGGTGATGGCAACAGCAGTATCGAACATCATAGATGGGGATGTGTGGTGGTGGCAACAGCAGTATGGAACATCATAGATGGGGATGTGTGGTGGCAGCAACAGCAGTACTGTATCGAACATCATAGATGGGGATGTGTGGTGGTGGCAACAGCAGTACTGTATGGAACATCATAGACCAGTGACGTGTAGTTGTGGCAACAGCAATAGATAATATTAGATGTGGCAGAGTCAGACCCTGCACAAATGCAACGAAATGAGAGCCGGGCTAGACTGTCACTTTATGTGGACACAGCACAGAGTGATTATGGCACAGACCCTGTGTGATTACACATTGCAGCACTGACAACAGCAGCCATTTGTCCCTCTGACTGCCCCCTGCCCAACAGTGTCAGTGACTTTTACCTCTCTCCCTAAAGCCTCACTCAATCAAGGTTTTCTAATCAAATCTATTCTCTTTTTATTTGCGAATACTCACAATGTGGCTATGTCGCTCTCGAGTGAAATCCTCAGTTCTTTACCCATCTGCACAAAATGACAGCAGCATCTCCTACTTGGGCTATTAAAAAAAGCTATGAGTCATCAGTGACCTCAAACTATTGCCCCTCATCATTGGCTGTTGTATAGGGTGGGGTGCTTGCAAGGCATTATTGGGAAACCCACCGGACTGCACTGAAGATCATGTACGTGATCCTTCTAATCTGAAACATGGCGTTTTACCAGGAGCTAATCGATAATTTTCCCAAAATTAAAAAAAAAAAAGTGCCCAGAACAAATTCTCCCATCTTTCTTCACCATTTAATACAGTATATTCATATCGGTGAAAATGTATGCTTATACCCTGAACACCGTTCTTATTGATGTTTATACGGGACCGATCTGTAGAAGGAGTTCCAAAAGCAAAATCCACAGGTAAAGGATTTAATTGCACGGTGAATTGTAAATGGTGATAACCTCAGAATAAACTCATTCACTTGCTGAAGATTTCAGTTCCGCAGTCTGTCAGTTTACGGTGTAGATTTTCTTAATTGTAAATTAGATTTCTTTGCGTATTTCCTCCATGAGAAAGTAACTTGGACAAATAGGAAGTTTCCTAAATTGAAATATACAAGCGACTATTTAGCACGCAGATGTAAGATTGTTTGTAATGTTGCACACATTTTAGGTGCAACAACTTTGCACCTTTGACACTTGTACACTAGCCTTGGCCGGCTCTCACAAACCTTTTTGGAAAGTGGTTTGTCACGAGGGTGTCACGTCCCCCTAGAAGACCTGGAATTAGAGGGTCATGTCGGGTAATGAAATGCAGGTCTTCTTTAGAGATGGTGTGATTTGTGTCCCATATTAAATAGATTGTTTCCTCTGATCCTGAGAGGTTAATGACCCTTTCTATGCTGGTCAGAAACGTGCAGCTCCATTTCAGCTGCTTCAGATCTGGTCATTGCATCTTCCTATAAAAATTGGTCAGACCTTCTTGTCCTAAAGCTAAGTGGTTGGAGTAGAATTGCTGTAGTTAGACACACACTATCTCCTGGTCCTTTTTTCCCATTTAGTTTATTCCTCCCTGTCCCTATCCTCCTCCCTATTGTTAGTTAGTGGTTTTGTATGAAAGATGTTTTCTGTTATCCCTATTTTGTCTTTGTGTCTTGCTTACCTTAAATTTCTCACCCATGCCTCAAGGGGTGGGGAAGGGGACAGATCGGGGTTTAACAGGAACATAGCAAGGTTGAAGATTCAGGCCTCTCTACCTTCAAGAGTACCCCCTGGGACAGGGTCTCAGTTCCAGGGACAGTTTGAGACCCCCCTTCCTTACCGAAGACCGTCAAAGCATGACTTGTTCATAGCTTAAGGCCGGCGTCACACTCAGCGTAAGACAATACGGTCCGTTTTTTACGGCCGTAACACGGCCGTAATACGGAGAAATGTTTCCAAAATAGTGATCCGTAGTCAGGGTGTGTCAGCGTATTTTGCGCATGGCATCCTCCGTATGTAATCCGTATGGCATCCGTACTGCGATATTTTCTCGCAGGCTTGCAAAACCGACATCTAATGGATTTATGTGCTCAAATGTTCGGGAAAACATATATACAGTATATATATTGAGACACATATATATATATATATATATATATATATATATATATATATATATATATATATATATATATATACACTCACTGGCCACTTTATTAGGTACACCTGTCCAACTTCTTGTTAACACTTAATTTCTAATCAGCCAATCACATGGCGGCCACTCAGTGCATTTAGGCATGTAGACATGGTCAAGACAATCTCCTGCAGTTCAAACCGAGCATCAGTATGGGGAAGAAAGGTGATTTGAGTGCCTTTGAACCAGGGTGGATTGATTTAAATCAAAAGGTTTTTTTTAATATAAATCACGATTAAAATGAGAAGTGAGAGCAGTGCGCATGTGCGCCCATAGTTACACGGACGAAACTAGGGGCAACGATCTAACGCCAGGGTGAGGGGGGGACCCCAAAGTAAGTAAAAATCTTTTTTGTTTTACTATATGGCAATAGGTAGGTGTTTAAAAGCAGCATGTCTTAATTGTATAAACTATTAATAGCCTCCACATTTTGTTCATACTGCCCCTTTAATTCCACACTTCTAGCTTGGTTTCACTTTTGGTTTAGTTTCTTTTTCCATTCAGTTGACATGCCCAAACTTGTTGGATAGTCAGCATCCTACAGAAACCTCTGGAAGAGCATGGCATTGT